>NW_027362769.1:390686426-391293926 GCF_046119375.1 Phyllobates terribilis | reverse complement strand
TAACTGTGTAGCCGAACCGCTCCTTTTGTTACAGAAACATATCCTACAAGACATATGTGGTTGACTGGCCTCATATTGATGTGAATGGTCCCTGTTCCTCCTGCTCTTTCTCCTTTGCCACCACCTCATCCATCATTTATCACCTGAAGCTTTGTTTTAACGGGAGTCATAGAACTAGGATAGTAGCAGGAAAACATCCAGCAATCCTCGGAGGAGGTAGGATATGCACCAAAACGCTGACCACCTCAGGCCTAGCCGCTACTACATACATGCGCTTGAATTCCAAGAAAACAAAGCAGATGCAAACTTCTATCATCATCATCATCCTCCTCACCTTGGCACTCTCAACTCCCCTGATGGAGAAGCCAGGGCCCACCGGAGCAGTCTGGTTCTCTGGTAGGCTCGTCCAATGCTGCCCTAAAGCAGGCCGGGCTAAGAAAAGTGTGTGGGGGGAAGTTGACAGGAGAAATAGGGGCGGCTGGGGACCGTTTATAGACACCCGGCTGCCCCCAGGCGGCTGGGGACCGAGTATGGATATGAGGCCGCCAACGCAGCCATGACGTGGTGGCCAGATTAGGCCTCCACATACCTAAAAGACCCAATTTCAAGTGCAAGCAAGCAGTATGGTATTGCAGCCTGGGGGTGGGTGGGTGGCAGGCTGCATACTTGCGCTTGCATTGCAAGGAATGGGAGAGGTAAAATTGAACACTGCCCTGGGACAAGGACTTGAACGGGGATAGTTGCAAGTCTGCAACGACAGGTGCAGGGTGGGAGGCATCTTTGCATGTACCATGAACAGGGGTTTGGCATGTACACACTACAGCGGAATAGGCTGTCCTTCCCCCTAAATGCACTGGGGAGGGCACAGGTAATGTTTGGTATGCGCGCTTAATCTTATGTATAAGGCACACCGGGACAAATAGGGGCGGCTGGGGACTGAGTATGGATACCTCGCTGCTGAAGCAGCCATGAGGTAGTGGCCAGCTTCGGCCTCCTACAAACTAAAAGGCCCCATTTCAAGTGCAAGCTAGCAGTATGGTATTGCAGCCTGGGGGTGGGTGGGTGGGTGGCAGGCTTCACACTTACGCTTGCATTCCAAGAAAACAAAGCAGATGCAAACTTCTATCATCATCATCATGCTCCTCACCTTGGCACTCTCAACTCCCCTGACTGAGAAGGCAGGGCCCACCGGAGGAGTCTGGTTCTCTGGTGGGCTCGTCCAATGCTGCCCTAAAGCAGGCCGGGCTAAGAAAAGTATGTGGGGGGAAGTTGACAGGAGAGATAGGGGCGGCTAGGGACCGTTTATGGACACCCGGCTGCCCCCAGGCGGCTGGGGACCGTGTGTGGACACCCGGCCGCGGGGCGGCTGGGGACCGAGTATGGAGACCCGGCCTCCCCCTGGCGGCTGGGGACCGAGCGTGGACACCCGGCCGCCGGGCAGCTGGGGACTGAGTATGAATAGCTCACTGCCAAAGCAGCCATGAGGTAGTGGCCAGCTTCGGCCTCCTCCAAACTAAAAGTCCCCATTTCAAGTGCAAGCTAGCAGTATGGTATTGCAGCCTGCGGGTGGGTGGTTGGCTGCATATTTGCGCTTGCATTGCAAGGAATGGGGGAGGTACAATTGAACACTGCCCTGGGACACAGACTTGCACGGGGATAGTTGCAAGTCTGCATCTTCTGATGCGGCAAGGATGACTTCTGATGGGCACACTTTTAGGCAGTGACCTGGGTGTCAGAGATGCTTCCAGGGGTCTTCCCCATGCTGTTCCCATGTCTTTTCAGCACTTTATGCATGTGTCACACAGCACATGGCCAGATAAGGTTGTAAAATGTTAAAATGACATTTCCCGGTGAATGCATTTGTCACGGTTGAAAGCAATACAAAAGTGCAAAAACGCATAAAAAATGCTACTTGTGAACATAGCCCAAGGTGTGGAGGGGTATTTTTTTTTGGGGGGGGTTATTTTACCTTATACACAAGTCTTTACCCTGGAAAGGAACTTCCTTAGCATATTTCACAGGAAAGCAGTTTCAGTTTAGTTTTTGAACGTTTTATTGTGAGTCCTGAAAAGTGGCTTAATACCTCTGACCACGTTGTTGACAGCAGTGACCTGGGGGTCAGAAATGCTTCCTGGGGCGATCCCCATGCTGTCCCCATGTCATTTGAGCACTGTCACTATCGTTTTGGGCACTTGTTAGGCTTTTAAAAGACTGCTGGGGGTGCCGCCGCAAAAATCTTCGTGTCTCCCATAGACTAACATTGGGCTCGTTGCTCGGGTCGAGCACCCGAGTATCACGGCGAGCTCGGCCCAATCTTCGAGCACCCGAGCATTTTAGTGCTCTCTTAACACTATTACTTATAGGAAGTATAAAATGCTACGTTTATTTTCCTTGTAGATGTAATAGTGGGGAAGGGCGTAGCCTTCCCTTGGCACTAAGATAGTTAAAGGAAGTGTTCCTGAAGTCAGACCTCTCTGAACTGTTGGTAGACCAAGCTAAGGGGTTAGCTTTAGTGGTCCAGTCAGTAGAGTAGAGGGGGAACTTAGTGCCCTGATCAAGCCTTGAGTGACATAGAGCTTGTTCCTGGCATAAATCCTTGTGGGCTGCAGTACCTGAAAACAGCCACAAGATGCCACTGTCCTGGGTGCAGATGTCAGGTTGAGTCTGCTAGCAGTGTTACAGACAGTGATGAGTTAATGCTGTGTGATGACAGCTCACTGAGGGTGGGCACATTAGGAAAATCTCTGTTTAGTTTCAAGAATCAAGAAGTCATTCTTCAGTAAGAGATAGGACAGTGGATTGTACGGGCAGCTAATATATGTGGCTGCTAGGGTAGACGGGAGCTCCATACCCTCAGACAGTGGGATCACCAGTGTGAAAGTCTCCCTACTCAAGAGCAAGAGTCCTATAAGCCGGCCGGAGAAACTCATCAAAGGTAGTGAGGACCCGGGGCACTTCTAGTCTGCAGGAAGCAGAGGAAGATAAATAGGACTCCAGGCTAAGACGTGGGGGAGAGATATCGGATCCAGATCACTGTTGGTATTTCAGAAGAGTCTCTTGGGCCAGAGACTAGAGTCACAGAGATGCTTCACTTAAAGAGGGAACCAGGGCTGAAGGAGTTACCAGTGCCTGTGAGAGAGATGATAACCTGTCGGGCCTTATCCATTATATCTGCCTGTAAATATTGTACATATTCCTGTTCCCCAAGTAAAGTTCAAGTTCTGGTTAAGAACCTTGTGTCCTCTGAATTTATTGCTGCCCTGGTCCCAGAAGTGCCTGGAGACAGCCGCAATCGGATGGTTTGAAGTAAGTGGAGAGCCCCACATACACAGCCACACATCAGAGGGAGGACACGTATTGTCTGTAGGTTGTCAGAGCGAGAGGGGGCTACAGCTCGCCCACGACTACCTCGCTGGGGCACCTTACATTTGGCGTAGTCGGCAGGATGTGAGTTCCTCGCATGAAGAAAGCGGGGTAGAGCCGACGCAGAACACTGACGAGAAAGTGTTGGAAGGCATGCGGCCCAAGATGGCGGACCGAAGCATGGATTCCAAGATGGTGACAGTGGCGGTAAAGTCTGGGAGAAGTACCGCCTATCGTGGGAGAGGACGGCGCCGAAGTGCTCGAAAAGATGTCCAGCCCCTACGAGTTCCAGCCCAAAGAAGGATGGGCTCAGCAGTGAAGATGTGTCCCAGGATGGGACGTCCAGTGAGGAAGAGGGCGCGGCGTAAAATGAAGTCCGGCCCCGTGAGTATCAGCGCGCACAGAGAACGGGCGCGGCTGAAGGCGGAGCTGCCGAGAGTGACGCGGCGGTCGCGTCAGAAAGCCGGCCCAGGAAGAGGAGGAGTTGGACGCGCAGGACGCGCGTCACTGGTAAGCGACCAGCGCCATTTTCTGTCCAGCGCGCGAGAGGAAGGAGGTGCTGCGGTGGATGCTCTGAGAGAATGGCGACCGGAGGATCGGATGACCTGTCCGGAATGAACGCTGAGGAGTAGATCTTGGAGCCGAGTACCCCAGGGGCTGCAATCGAGAGTCGCTCACCCGTGGATGCTGCCCGTGAGTCCTTGCCCCCAGTAGCTGTCCAGTGGTCTACTAGGCCCGATCTGGAGCTGGGCCTGCTTGTCCATGAGTTCCATATGTGGTGCTGGAGCCGGATGCCGGAAGACCCGTCCCCCTCGGCCGAGGGTGGAGAACATTCCGGTGGGGCCGGAGCAACAGCTGCAGCGGGGCTCGACGGAGGTGAGCAGCCTATACCCCAGCGGCCGGTTTCGCCGGCGGTGCCTGCCGCGACAGCTTCCACGGCGACAGGGGCCCCTAGGCCTGAAAGGAGTGGTGCGGAGGCGAGGCCTCCCAGAAAGAGGGCCCCGCAAGAGAGTTTTTGGCAGCTGGCATTGGAGGCCATCAACGCCCCTTCGGCGAAGCTTTACGCCGAGCTCGGGAGTCTGAAGTGGACTACCCGCAACCCCCTGATGACGCCACGGGAGCAGCGGCGATGGACTGACACCTTCCTGAGAGGCTGGCTGGAAGGGTCCAACGTGGCGCGGAGAGAGTCGGTGGAGGCCTCCCAGACTCGGGGACGAGTCCTTGAGTTCCACATCCGTGAGGGGTACAGATTCCTGGAGGAAGAGTGGACCGGGCACGAGGTGTTCATTACTCACGAGGTAATTAAGCGAGATTATCTGCCTGATCGCCTTCACAATCTGCATGTGGGGGACATAGTGCACTTCGTTAAGTGCGAGTGTTCCTGAGGGTGGTACACGGCTGCGCTCACCCGACCGTATGAATGGAAAGATGTCCTGGAAAAGGACGAAGAGGTCTTCAGAAGGAGGGCCAAGAGGGAGGCTAAGCAGCGCTGGGCTAAGGAAGCCCCTAAAGGCTTTCTGCACCCACCTAAGGCCAGTGCTCAGCCAGTAGAGGAGCCTAAGAGGCGGCAGTGGGGGAGATTGTCAGCGAGGAAGAGGAAGATCTCGCAAGTGGCAAGGAAGCTGATTTCCCTAGTGAGGTGCCAGAGGAGGAGTCGGTGCCACAATACCCAGGAGGGGCTGAGAGAGCTGTCGGGGAAATTCAAGCCGGCACCAGTAATGTCGTCCACAGCTTTACAGTGACCAGCTACGGCCCTACCCAGGTCGGCTGTGGCAGTGCTACATCCTCGGACAAGGACCCTGGGCCTACTAAGTACCCCGATCAGCCTTGGAGGTGGAAGAAGCCACCTTCCTCTGCAGCATGGGCCGCCTTTATGAAGGAAAGGAAGGAGGCCCGGAAGAAGTGAGCTGGCTAAAAGGTCCGTTGACCTTTCACCTTTTCTTCTACTAGGACCCACCAGCTGTGGTCCTTATTCTGGGACTGTTTCCCAGTGGGGGCGGAGTACCCCATGTTGAATTAGGTTGGAGAGAAAAATGGAGGACTGATCCTCTACCTCCCAGGCCAGGAAGGCCTTAAGCAGCACCAAAGTTGTGTGCCCAGGAGAGCTGCTCTTTTTGTTTTTACTTTTTATTTTTCTTTTGTTGCGCTTGTTGCGCCTTTCTCTGCTGGAATTTAAAATTCTGAGGCACACCTTGAGGATGGATATCCTCCAAATCTAAGAGACTTGCAGCCTAGCGGGAAGAACCGGTGACCCCCGCTAGGGCCAAGAAGAAAGAGACTCACAGGGTGTTACTTGTGAGTGTGTGCCTCAGAATGCAGCCCTTGAAGGAGATTGGGGGCTATTGAAGTGTTGGCCTGTCTTAAAAATATGGACATGGACACTGTGTTTCCAGGGTCCTTACCAAGAAGGACCGGTACTCCTGATAAAGTTTTGAAAAGTTGATAATGGACTGTCCTGAGCTGCTGTTCCGGGGCCCTTAAACGAGAAGGACCGGTCTCCCATTCAAGAAGACGTTTTTCAGGACCAGTCATTTACTAAAATGTTTTAGTAAATTTAGTAATGTGATATAATGTCATAGCTGCTGATCTCTGTTGATTGTTTAGTGTGGTCGGGGACGACCAACATTAAAGTGTCGGGGAATGTAATAGTGGGGAAGGGCGTAGCCTTCCCTTGGCACTGAGATTGTTAAAGGAAGTGTTCCTGACGTCAGACCTCTCTGAACTGTTGGTAGACCAAGCTAAGGGGTTAGCTTTAGTGGTCCAGTCAGTAGAGTAGAGGGGTAACTTAGTGCCCTGATCAAGCCTTGAGTGACATAGAGCTTGTTCCTGGCATAATTCCTTGTGGGCTGCAGTACCTGAAAACAGCCACAAGATGCCACTGTCCTGGGTGCAGATGTCAGGTTGAGTCTGCTAGCAGTGTTACAGACAGTGATGAGTTAATGCTCACTGAGGGTGGGCACATTAGGAAAATCTCTGTTTAGTTTCAAGAATCAAGAAGTCATTCTTCAGTAAGAGATAGGACAGTGAATTGTACGGGCAGCTAATATATGTGGCTGCTAGGGTAGACGGGAGCTCCATACCCTCAGACAGTGGGATCACCAGTGTGAAAGTCTCCCTACGCAAGAGCAAGAGTCCTGTTAGCCGGCCGGAGAAACTCATCAAAGGTAGTGAGGACCCGGGGCACTTCTAGTCTGCAGGAAGCAGAGGAAGATAAATAGGACTCCTGGCTAAGACGTGGGGGAGAGATATCGGATCCAGATCACTGTTGGTATTTCAGAAGAGTCTCTTGGGCCAGAGATTAGAGTCACAGACATGCTTCACTTAAAGAGGGAACCAGGGCTGAAGGAGTTACCAGCGCCTGTGAGAGAGATGATAACCTGTCGGGCCTTATCCATTATATCTGCCTATAAATCTTGTACATATTCCTCTTCCCTAAGTAAAGTTCAAGTTCTGGTTAAGAACCTCGTGTCCTCTGAATTTATTGCTGCCCTGGTCCCAGAAGAGAAATGCCTGGAGACAGCCGCGATCGGATGGTTTGAAGTAAGTGGAGAGCCCCACATACACAGCCACACATCAGAGGGAGGACACGTATTGTCTGTAGGGTGCCAGAGCGAGAGGGGGCTACAGCTCGCCCACGACTACCTCGCTGGGGCACCTTACATAGAATACTGGGACACAAGAGATAAATGTGTATATAGCAGTTTTTCCAATTGTACCAGTACAGCCTGTCTGTGGGTTCAGAGCCTGCACTGCAGTTTCAAGCATAGATAATCCTCCCATAGCTCTCAGTGCTGGCTGTGGCTCATAGCTGTAGCTGCTGCCTGCAATGCTACTGGTTGTGGGTTTGATTCCCAGGAAGACCAGATGTTGAAATAATTAAAGAAGCACTCCCACTCTGCTTTCTATCCATTAAATGTGTGTGTATCGCATGTAATGTATTGTGAATGTATTAATATACTTGTTCTTTTCTTCTTCTGAGTGACATCACCGCAATTGCGACTAGCCGGCACACTCTATACTTCATGCGTGATCCAGAAGTCTCTTACAATGATAGTCTATGGAGCCTCGTTCTGACACTCCATAGACTTACATTGTAAGAATCACTTCCGGGTCACGCACTGTGACCTGACCCGTCTGCAGGGTGGTGACGTCACTGAAAAGTAGAGAAGAACGGCGCTGGACACCGGAGAAAGCAGCGTGAGGTGACTATATTAATACACTTTCACTACACTACACGTATGTACACACACAGTGAATGAGTTAGTGGGGGGGCTTCTTTAATGTCAGTGACAGCCGGAGACGCCAGCCCCACCCCCGAGGAGGAGCTTCCAGTGTGATGAATATGCCCAGAAAAGACATTGTATAGAGGAAGTGGAAGTCGGGACAAACCCCTGACCTCCCGGGACAGCTCCCTCAAATCGGAACAGTCCTGCTGAATCCGGGACGGTTAGGAGCTATGGTGCACTTCTCTGCTGTGTGTACGGTGCCTTAGTGACTAAAATGATATACAAGAAAAGGAGCAAAACCTACAAAAGACAAAAGACAAAAATATATCTCATACCCTACCATCATTATATATAAATGTAAAGCAAAGTTGCATAATAAATATAGGGTACTTAGTGAACTATTTTTGATCAAAAAAAGTATACAAGCCGTCCCACCAGCGGCAAGGTGACCCTAAATTGGGACGGTACCTATACTGCCTATATTAAAAACCTTACTGTATATCAAAGTTGAAGTAATGCATATAAAAGGGTAGACAAATAGGACCGGGTCCCAACTCCAGACCACCCAGGCCCGTGGTAAGCTACATATATACCAGTCAGCTCAACAAAGGGGATGCCACACCCTTAAATTGCACAGAATGCAAACAAGACAAAAAACCAAGCAATGTGAACTGAGGTCTAAGATGGTAGACATGCAAGAAATAGGAGCATGTTCACACTAGCAAAAAGAAACAAAACCTACAAAAGACAAAAGACAAAAATATATCTCATTCCCTACCATCATTATATATAAATGTAAAGCAAAGTTGCATAATAAATATAGGGTACTTAGTGAACTATTTTTGATCAAAAAAAGTATACAAGCCGTCCCACCAGCGGCAAGGTGACCCTAAATTGGGACGGTACCTATACTGCCTATATTAAAAACCTTACTGTATATCAAAGTTGAAGTAATGCATATAAAAGGGTAGACAAATAGGACCGGGTCCCAACTCCAGACCACCCAGGCCCGTGGTAAGCTACATATATACCAGTCAGCTCAACAAAGGGGATGCCACACCCTTAAATTGCACAGAATGCAAACAAGACAAAAAACCAAGCAATGTGAACTGAGGTCTAAGATGGTAGACATGCAAGAAATAGGAGCATGTTCACACTAGCAAAAAGAAACAAAACCTACAAAAGACAAAAGACAAAAATATATCTCATACCCTACCATCATTATATATAAATGTAAAGCAAAGTTGCATAATAAATATAGGGTACTTAGTGAACTATTTTTGATCAAAAAAAGTATACAAGCCGTCCCACCAGCGGCAAGGTGACCCTAAATTGGGACGGTACCTATACTGCCTATATTAAAAACCTTACTGTATATCAAAGTTGAAGTAATGCATATAAAAGGGTAGACAAATAGGACCGGGTCCCAACTCCAGACCACCCAGGCCCGTGGTAAGCTACATATATACCAGTCAGCTCAACAAAGGGGATGCCACGCCCTTAAATTGCACAGAATGCAAACAAGACAAAAAACCAAGCAATGTGAACTGAGGTCTAAGATGGTAGACATGCAAGAAATAGGAGCATGTTCACACTAGCAAAAAGAAACAAAACCTACAAAAGACAAAAATATATCTCATACCCTACCATCATAATATATAAATGTAAAGCAAAGTTGCATAATAAATATAGGGTACTTAGTGAACTATTTTTGATCAAAAAAAGTATACAAGCCGTCCCACCAGCGGCAAGGTGACCCTAAATTGGGACGGTACCTATACTGCCTATATTAAAAACCTTACTGTATATCAAAGTTGAAGTAATGCATATAAAAGGGTAGACAAATAGGACCGGGTCCCAACTCCAGACCACCCAGGCCCGTGGTAAGCTACATATATACCAGTCAGCTCAACAAAGGGGATGCCACACCCTTAAATTGCACAGAATGCAAACAAGACAAAAAACCAAGCAATGTGAACTGAGGTCTAAGATGGTAGACATGCAAGAAATAGGAGCATGTTCACACTAGCAAAAAGAAACAAAACCTACAAAAGACAAAAGACAAAAATATATCTCATACCCTACCATCATTATATATAAATGTAAAGCAAAGTTGCATAATAAATATAGGGTACTTAGTGAACTATTTTTGATCAAAAAAAGTATACAAGCCGTCCCACCAGCGGCAAGGTGACCCTAAATTGGGACGGTACCTATACTGCCTATATTAAAAACCTTACTGTATATCAAAGTTGAAGTAATGCATATAAAAGGGTAGACAAATAGGACCGGGTCCCAACTCCAGACCACCCAGGCCCGTGGTAAGCTACATATATACCAGTCAGCTCAACAAAGGGGATGCCACACCCTTAAATTGCACAGAATGCAAACAAGACAAAAAACCAAGCAATGTGAACTGAGGTCTAAGATGGTAGACATGCAAGAAATAGGAGCATGTTCACACTAGCAAAAAGAAACAAAACCTACAAAAGACAAAAGACAAAAATATATCTCATACCCTACCATCATTATATATAAATGTAAAGCAAAGTTGCATAATAAATATAGGGTACTTAGTGAACTATTTTTGATCAAAAAAAGTATACAAGCCGTCCCACCAGCGGCAAGGTGACCCTAAATTGGGACGGTACCTATACTGCCTATATTAAAAACCTTACTGTATATCAAAGTTGAAGTAATGCATATAAAAGGGTAGACAAATAGGACCGGGTCCCAACTCCAGACCACCCAGGCCCGTGGTAAGCTACATATATACCAGTCAGCTCAACAAAGGGGATGCCACACCCTTAAATTGCACAGAATGCAAACAAGACAAAAAACCAAGCAATGTGAACTGAGGTCTAAGATGGTAGACATGCAAGAAATAGGAGCATGTTCACACTAGCAAAAAGAAACAAAACCTACAAAAGACAAAAGACAAAAATATATCTCATACCCTACCATCATTATATATAAATGTAAAGCAAAGTTGCATAATAAATATAGGGTACTTAGTGAACTATTTTTGATCAAAAAAAGTATACAAGCCGTCCCACCAGCGGCAAGGTGACCCTAAATTGGGACGGTACCTATACTGCCTATATTAAAAACCTTACTGTATATCAAAGTTGAAGTAATGCATATAAAAGGGTAGACAAATAGGACCGGGTCCCAACTCCAGACCACCCAGGCCCGTGGTAAGCTACATATATACCAGTCAGCTCAACAAAGGGGATGCCACACCCTTAAATTGCACAGAATGCAAACAAGACAAAAAACCAAGCAATGTGAACTGAGGTCTAAGATGGTAGACATGCAAGAAATAGGAGCATGTTCACACTAGCAAAAAGAAACAAAACCTACAAAAGACAAAAGACAAAAATATATCTCATACCCTACCATCATTATATATAAATGTAAAGCAAAGTTGCATAATAAATATAGGGTACTTAGTGAACTATTTTTGATCAAAAAAAGTATACAAGCCGTCCCACCAGCGGCAAGGTGACCCTAAATTGGGACGGTACCTATACTGCCTATATTAAAAACCTTACTGTATATCAAAGTTGAAGTAATGCATATAAAAGGGTAGACAAATAGGACCGGGTCCCAACTCCAGACCACCCAGGCCCGTGGTAAGCTACATATATACCAGTCAGCTCAACAAAGGGGATGCCACACCCTTAAATTGCACAGAATGCAAACAAGACAAAAAACCAAGCAATGTGAACTGAGGTCTAAGATGGTAGACATGCAAGAAATAGGAGCATGTTCACACTAGCAAAAAGAAACAAAACCTACAAAAGACAAAAGACAAAAATATATCTCATACCCTACCATCATTATATATAAATGTAAAGCAAAGTTGCATAATAAATATAGGGTACTTAGTGAACTATTTTTGATCAAAAAAAGTATACAAGCCGTCCCACCAGCGGCAAGGTGACCCTAAATTGGGACGGTACCTATACTGCCTATATTAAAAACCTTACTGTATATCAAAGTTGAAGTAATGCATATAAAAGGGTAGACAAATAGGACCGGGTCCCAACTCCAGACCACCCAACTTCCATAAGAAAAGGAGGAATACAGAAGTGGCTGAGCGCACACAGGACCCCCGTTCTCCGTATCAGTGGGGTCCTAGCAGTCAGCTATCCAAATTATCACACGTCCTCCTATAAGTTTATAAATGTGTTATTTCTGGTGGGAGCATCAGGAGGCCGGAAATATGGCGAGAAATCAATTACAGAAAAGTAGATCTTTATTTTATATCATGTGACGTTAACGAGATCTGATAGAAAATACACAATGGAGACTACAATTCCCATCATCCTGCACGGTCTGGGTGTTCTGCTTGATCAATATTAAGGCTACAGACCCACTATCAGTATTTGGTCAGTATTTGTTCAGTATTTTTCCTCAGTATTTGTAAGCCAAAACCGGGAGTGGGTGATAAATACAGAATTGGTGACTTGTTTCTATTATTCCTTTTCTCTTTTCTCCGATTTTTCCTCACCTGGTTTTGGCTTACACTTACTCAGGGAAAATACTGACCGAATACTGACAGTGGGGCCGTGGCCTAAGGCTAAGACCCCACTATCAGTATTTGTTCAGTATTTTTTCTCAGGAGTGGGAGCCAAAACCAGGAGTGGGTGATAAATGCAGAATCGGTGACTTGTTTCTATTATACCTTTTTTCTCTAAATGTTCCTCACATGGTTTTGGCTCCCACTCCTGAGAAAAAATACTGACTGAATACTGACCAAATACTGATAGTGGGGCCATGACCTAATATAGAGAAACAGATCACACATCACCTCGGTCCTCGAAAGCTGCTATAGATATCGGGGAGATTACAGGGGGTTTCCCACGGTCACACATAGCTAGAATATGTCACTTTATTTGGTAGTGACCCCACAGACCCCGAGATTGAAGGAGCCACAGTGCCGATTTAGTGCTGTCCATGTGACAAGAAATAATGTAATTATAATGTGACGTGGACGACATCGGCCTCAGCTTCTTATTGTAACAGAGGCTCCAACCTCCACAGAGAAGACAACATGTAGGGGTTCAGTGAAGGTGTGTAAGTGTCTGATGGGGTCACACAGCTCATAGAAGGACAGACGCCTCATAGTCTAAGAAGACTCCAAGTGTTGGACATGTTGGCTTTACACTGAGAACTAATCTGACTGAGTTGTGATATACTTCAGAAACTCTATCACATATACACAAACACCAAGATTTGTCATTAAGTCCAATACCAGACGGTCGTCCTTCCCTTTCCATACTGGGATAGGACAATCCGATGCTCCAGATGTTCCTATCTGGTCCCACTCTACCTCCCAGTAATGTCGTCCTGAGGAGAGGACACATCTGCTTAATACCTGGGAGTAAGTCACAAATCTTCCTGGTGATTCTGGCCTCTCCCGTTTTTCTTGTGATTCTGTTGCTGTTTTCAGTTCTTCTGATAACGTGACCCATCTTTGGGCAGTGTCCACATGCAACAATATGTTACATGTTACATTGGTGACAATATCCCTCATAGATCGGTGTAAGGTCAGTCAGATCAGAACCTCATCCAGATCCTCCTCAGAACTGACCTCTCCACCATCTCCCCCTGTGTCCTCATCACCTTCATGACTACACACTGTAATGTCACTTTCTTGTAAGAGTCTTATTGGGTCGGTGACACGACACATCTCCTCCACGTGACGCATCTTCCTGGACAGCTCATCCTCCTGTATTTCCAGCTTCTTGATCAGATTAGATATCTGGGACACAATCTTCTCCTCCTGCCTGGAGACCTCGCTCAGCGCTTTCTTGTCTGCCATTTCCAGTTGCTTCTTAATGTACAAAAATCTCTTACTGATGTTCCTCCTCTTATCGGAGGCTTTCTCCTGGATCTTCCTCTTATGATCCTGTAGTTTCTGGACTCTTGTCTGAATTTCTGCTTTCTGTGGGTTCAGATCATCTAATTGTTTACTCAGTTTCTTCTTCTCTTTCTCAGAGGCCACGTCCAGTAGCTCCACGTCATGTCCCTTTTGGTCTCCAGCCACCCAGCAGGACACACAGATACAGGCAGTGTCTATAGGACAGTAATATTTCAGGATCTCATTGTGTGTGGAGCATTTCTGACCCTTAAGTGTCACGGTAGGTTCAATTAAATTGTGATTCACCGACTTGTTATGGGCTGCGAGATGTTTATGACACATGGAGGTCTCACACTGCAGACATGTCCTTACAGCCGGGGCAGGAGAAACACAGTAAGTACAGAAGATTCTGGTCTCCTCCATATCAGGCTGAGTAGATGAGAAACGCTCCACTATGTTCCTCAGCTTCCGGTTCTTCTCCAGGGCCGGACGCTCCGGATATTCTGCTCTGCAGTCAGGACAGGAATACCCTCCAGCCGCCTCCTGGGCATCCAGCACACTCACAATACACGAGCGGCAGAAGTTGTGTCCACATCTCAGGGATACGGGATCTGTATAGAGGCTCAGCTCGTCCCTCAGGTCAGCAGACGCCATTGTAGTGGGAAAGAGCAAGAACCGAAAGTGAAAAATTTTCCTTATATAAGAAGGGTGGACAGTCTGTGCAGTAGAATTAACCCCGACAGCTCCATGATTGTGCTCCCTGATGATCCACACTTAGGCTTGCCCACTATGCGTTTTTTAAGCGTTTCCGCAGCGACAATTCGGCAAAACGCTTGGTTGAAGGTCTGCCATGTTCCCCAATGATAATCCGCATGTGCTGTGCACATGCTGTGGAAATTTCTGCTGCGGATTATCATTGCGGAAAAATCCGCAGCACTACCAATTATTTTGCGTAATCGTGGCGTTTTCACCGCCATTGACTTGCATTGAATTGCTTAA
The DNA here is from genome assembly GCF_046119375.1 of Phyllobates terribilis. Taxonomy (NCBI): domain Eukaryota; kingdom Metazoa; phylum Chordata; class Amphibia; order Anura; family Dendrobatidae; genus Phyllobates; species Phyllobates terribilis. The sequence continues at coordinate 391,279,469 of NW_027362769.1, read as the reverse complement.
TATCTGCATGACTACATGTGCACATGCGGATATTAAGCGATTCAATGTGCGGATGGTACCCGGGTCTGGAGAAGAGGAGACTCTCATCCAGACCCAGGTACCATAGTACCTGTAAAAAAAAAGAATTAAAATAAAACATATACATTATACTCACCTTCTGATGGCCCCCGGTGTCCATAGCGATGCGTCCTGGCTCCCCGGCAGCTAGGGATGGTCTAAAAGGACCTTCCATGACGTCATTTAGTTATGTGACGGGTCACGAGACTGCTGACGTCGGCGGTCGCGTGACCTGTCACATGACTAAATGACGTCATGGAAGGTACTTTTACACAACCGCGAGACACTGGGAAGACCGGACGCATCTGATAAGGAGACCGGGGGCCATCGGAAGGTGAGTATATGGTTTTTTTTTTACCATTTTTATTCTTTTTTTTAACTAACACTATATACAAGCCATGCTGTTTGCATGGATTTATATAGTGTGACCAAGTTGTCAAGCACTTTCCAAGTGATGCTAAAATTGCTTGGAAAGCGCTTGACAACCCGTATGCGAAATCACATGATCAAAACGCTTCACATCCGCATGCGTTTTTTCTGCCAAGGAGATGCAGAAACACTCAGGAAAAATCCAGACCATTTCTGCATCGTTGGCACTCAGCCTTAGGAAGAAAGCACCTAACATTCAGCCATGAGGATCTGGTGTAGGATTAGGAGTTGTAGTGACTCCACCTGATCATATTACAAAATGAATTCTCCACCAGTTCGGGGAAGGAGAAGTAAGCAGAAAACCCTGAACACGTTAGTGCATAAAAAGAAGAGACCCTCGCAAATGTTAGTGTAGAGTGAAGTAAAATTAATCTCCACCACTTCCTGCATACCTCCCAACTTTTGAAGAACAGAAAGAGGGACACATCAAATTTTGACCACACCCCAATCCACGTAAATTTACTATTATCTTTCTCCCCCGGCAGGAGGAGATGTCAGAGGGGTGGTGGTAGTGAGGGACATTCAGCAGACGGCTGAGACTGCAGGGCGTGGACCCAAATCCAGGACTGTCCTCTGTATCCGGGACGGTTGGGACTAGAGATGAGCAGATGGGTTCACGGGTCTCTGGTCCAGGTCAGTGCTACCTGGCGGCTGGACAGAGGCCGTGAATCTCCTACCTTCCGGGGTCCCCGGCGGCTTTTGATCTCCAGTTGTGGATTATTTTTTTGTTCCTTCATTCACAGTCGGAGCCGCCAGAACTTTCTCATCTTTATGAAGCTTCACTATACGACATCCGGCTTTATTGTGCCTGTAAGGACGTATTCACATGTTATTATTATTATTAATAATTTATATAGCGCCATTGATTCCATATTGTACATAAGAAGGGGTTACATACCAAATGCAGATATCACTTGCAGTAAACAAACTAACAATGATAGAACGGTACGGAGGGAAGAGGACCCCGTCCTTGCGGGCTTACATTCTACAGGAATAGGGGAGGAGGCAGTACATGCTGCAGAAATACTGGGTTTTTTGTGTTCTGCAATATCCGCACCAAACTGCACAATAGCAATCTTCTCCCCCTTATTTGATGCGTTTCTGATGCAGATGCGAAACCGTGTTTTTAATGTGTTTTTTATAGTACAGAAAAGCTTTGATTCTGCACTTAAACTATCTGCAGTTTTTTTAGGCTCCACATAGAAGCATCTAGAGAAAAAAAAGCACCAAAACCGCACAGTTCAGCGGCGTCCTTGGGCGCACAGCGGGCACCTTTTTTGTTAAAGTAGTTTTTATTACGGATTTTTTACAAAAATGGGGTAAAGAAAAAAAGGGGGGAGACATTATAAATAGACAGTAATATAGAAAAAGGGGGAGACAGATTATAAATACAAAGCAATATAGAAGAAGGGGGAGACATGTTATAAATGCACAGTAATACAGAAAAAAGGGGGAGACATTATAAATACACAGTAATATAAAAGGAAGGATACATATTATAAATACTAAGTAATATAGAAAAAAGGGGGAGACATAAATATACACACTAATATAAAAGAAGGAGGGATACATATTATAAATACACAGTAATATAGAAGAAGGGGGGAGACATTATATATACACACTAATATAAAAGAAGGGGGAGACATATTATAAATACACAGTAATATAGAAGAAGGGGGAGACATTATAAATTCCCTCCTTTTTGAATGTCGTCCTCAACATTCGTCTTAATTGGTTAATCTGACCAATTCTGAGACAGTAATGAAAGTTGGATAACTTTATATACAAATTGGCATTGTAAAATTGGTATAACGTTCATAAACATTGATAACAACCTAATCTTACGACTTTTTTCTTGCAGGATGCCTGTAAGAAATATACAATTAACACAATTAAAACAATCAGCATCTCTTCAGCTGGAGCATTTCGTATGTCTTCAACCAGCTCTCTCTCTCTATGCTGTAACAGTGGTTGGGAGGAATTGTAAAGGACATATTGATATTCATGCTATAGCAACTCCATTTTGTCTGCTTGTTTCAAAATCATGTTATTATCACTCCTTGCATAACATAAAATTCTTTTATTCTTTTCTCATGCAACTTTCTCACACTAACCTTTTCTCACAAGAACATTTTGTCAGACACCCTGCTCCTGTTATCTAACTAGTCTAGGTCAGGATTGACCTTGTAAATTTCCATCGTACTTCGAACTAACGATGATAATATGACCATATATGTGCTTCCGTAATAATTGCACTAACATTGGCTCAAGCCTGTAGTACTGTAGTATGGCTGTAGGTGATTGGCTATTGATATACTCAAAACAATATAAAATGCTAAGCAAAATAAACGGAATCAGAGATTCATTGAATCCTCCCATACAGAGCACTGTCTCCGTCTGGTTCCCTGTTGGATTGCGCAATCAACATAATAATTTGACACTCACTTGGTCAACCGTGAAGGGCCATTGCCCTCCCTCAACAGTTTCTACAAAGTCTTTTAAGGAAAATCAAAGCATGAAAACAAGTCTTTCCACCAGGCAACATCTTCCATACTGCCTCTCGGAGGTGAATACCACTCAAGTGGGCTTACCTGGTCCGCAGGCAGAGATACTTGCTTCCAGTTGACAGTCCTTGGCACTTGACTCAGTTCTCCAAGTGTCTCATACTGTCACGCCAGGTGAGAGTGCAACACAGAGAGTAACACCAGGTGTGAGTACAGCACAGAGGGGAAAGGGGAAGGGAGCCCAGACACTAGGGAAAGGGGGCAGTGGTGACCCCTTAATCTGGACTAGCGTCACCCTGACTCCCCTAAATGTCCCTATACAGCCTCCACAGCTGTCACCGATCACGTGCCTCACCCTGCTGTCCCTGGAAAAAGGCTACAACTAGGGGTAGAAGGAGATGAGCACTTGTCAATCTTCGCTAGCAACTAAAGACGATAGGGAAAGACAAAACAAGGGAATAACGGCTTAGTTTTAGATGAACTCACGGCCTCAAGACTCCAGAGAGGACATGATACTGCTACAGCCAAGATCCAGGAAGGAATGAGTATAACCGGCGACGCCCACCTGGAGAGACCAGGTATATATACACCCAGGCCAGAGGGAGGTAGTCGCTGGGTCCTAAAGACAGCCTCCTATCTAGGAAGCTGTCTTCAATGCCAAACGTGAAGATCTCCTACAAGCCACTGCAGGGCGACTGTCTGTCACCCCCGACACACCCGTGACAGTAACCCCCCTCTACGAGTGGCCTCCGGACACTCAGGACTGGGTTTCTCAGGAAAAGAGGTGTGAAAAGAGCAAACCAATCTGGGAGTGTTGACCTCTGACGCTGAAACCCACATCCTCTCCTCTGGACCATAGCCTTTCCAGTGCACCAAGTATTGTAGAGAACGACGTTGGAGACGAGAATCTACAATCCTCGAAATCTTGAACTCCAGGTTACCATCAACCATTACTGGGGTCGGTGGTACAGGTGAGGGCTCAAGAGGTTCTACGTACCTTTTGAGTAAGGATCTGTGGAACACATTATGGATCTTAAGGGCCCGAGGAAGTTCAAGATGAAACGCTGCTTTGTTAATGATGGCAGTTATTTGTAGGGACCAATTAACCTAGGTCCCAGCTTCCAAGAAGGAACTTTCCATCTTATATTCTTGGTAGACAACCGCACAAAGTCATTCACATTCTGGTCTGGACCTGGCAAGCATTTTCTGTCAGCCATACGTTTATACCTGTGTCACCCATGGTCTTTAAATTACACAGAACACCCTGCCATACCAAGGAGAGCGATGAAGCAAACCGTTCCTCCTCAGGAACTCCTGAAGCTCCACCCCCACTGAAGGTACCAAACTGTGGATGATACCCATATGCACCGAAGAACGGTGACCTGCCAGTGGATTCTTTCCGATGATTATTGATGGCAAATTCTGCCAGCGGTAAGTAGGATATCCAATCCTCCTGATTTTCAGAGACGAAACAACTAAAGTATGTCTCCAAGTTCTGACTGACACACTCGGTCTGACCATTCGACTGAGGGTGGAAAGCAGAGGAAAAGGACAGCAGCACCTCCAGTCGAGAACAGATGCCTTCCAGAACTTGAAAACAAACTGGGTCCCCCGATCAGACACCACATTGGAGGGAACCCCATGAGGCTTCACAATCTCATTTATGATCACCTGGGAAGTGTCTTAGCATTGGTAAGTGCAGGTAAAGCGACGAAGTGAACAATTTTATTGAACCTATCTACTATCACCAAAACCACTGTTTTGCCTGCAGAAACCAGTAGGTCAGTAATGAAATACATGGACAAGTGTGTTCATGGCCAGCTAGGGATGGGTAGCGGAAGAAGAGTACCAGACAGACAGGTATGTAAAACCTTAGAACACGCGCAAATACTACAAGCAGCTACGTGTTCAATCAAATCCCAACGCAACCCCGGCCACCAAAAATGACGAGAGAGGAGGTCCGCGGTTGCCTTACCACCTGGATGCCCAGCAAGCACAGAGTTATGATGTTCCTTGATTACTTTACGGCGCAGATCAGATGGTACAAATAACTTTCCTGAAGGGCAGGAGGCAGGGGCGTCCCCCTGAGCCTCCAACACCTCACCCTCTATTTCAGGATATAGAGCCGAAATGACTACTCCTTTCTGCAATATCGGGGCAGGGTTCACATGGTCACCAGCACCAGGGAAGCTTCGGGACAAAGCATCAGCCTTGATATTTTTTACCCCTGGATGAAAAGTGAACCTAGTTAAAAACAGGGACCATCTGGCTTGCCTAGGGATGAGAAGTTTAGCTGACTGGAGATATGACAGGTTCTTATGGTCAGTAATAACAGTAATAGGATGGACAGCCTCCTCCAACCAGTGTCGCTATTCCTCGAACGCCAATTTGATCGTCAAAAGTTCCCAATTAACCACGTCATAATTTCTCCCAGCTGAAGACAATTTTTTAGAAAAGAAGGCGCTTGGACTTGTGGCACCCCAGGGGTCTGGTTGCAGTGGTAGAAATACCATGTCTGAGAGCGAGCATGGGTTTTCCTGGTCAGGAACATTATTGCATGCCACACCTCCTGCCCCAGTCCAGGGAGGGGAGGAACCTGCCCTTTATAAACTGGATCTGGGGCGGGGCTAGTGAGTCTAGTTACGGAGGAAGGGACAGAGCAGCAGCAAGGAGCTCTGTAGGAGCCAGGAGCCAGGAGCTGAAAGCCAGGGATTGGAGCTGATAGAGCTCATCCTGGCAGAAGATGCAGAGAACCGGACACCGGAGTCTGAGGCTGTGGGAATATTCACATCCAGCAGCAGAAACCACCTGGCAGGGGATTTCAAGTCCTCTGGCCATAGAAAGCCCGGAGGCTCAGTCACACGCAAGGGACCGGCACTGCCATTGAGGATCGGAAGGGACCAAATGCCCCAAGTCGCCAGCCATACGGGTGAGCACCAGACGGTACACTCGGGGATGTGGGCTACTACACGACTACAGGCTTTGGACAAAGACCCGGCTGCAGACCTGCACCATCAGGTCCAAGAACTGACTAAAAGCGTTGCCGCGCTAACCAGAACTGTGCAGTCTTTACAGGTGTCTTCCCCAGGAAAGATCCAGCTGGCTTCCAGTCCGGAGGACGTCCCTTGGAGTCGACAGAGGAGGATCCCATCGTCCAGAGGAAGGCCCAGCGACAACTACAACCAGGACGGACAACCCATCTGCCGCCGCTGCAACCAACCAGGACATATGGCAAGGTTCTGTTATTTAAACGGGCCCAACCTGGGGCAGAGGGCCGACCCCCAGGCATAAGATCATCAGGCCCATCGAGCAGGCGTGATAAGTACGTAGGGGGACGACCGGTCTTGCCTGTGGTGCTGGATGGCATTCCTATGAGTGCACTACTGGACACCGGGTCACAGGTAACCACCATCCCCTATGTGCTTTTTAAGCGGTACTGGAATGACTCGGATATTACCCGCTACCCAGATGATGATTTGAGCATCATCGCCAGCAATGGTCAGCCCGTACTGCAGGTGGGATTCAAAGAGGTGACCATCAAAATTGGTAAAGTTGAACTGCCAGCGCAAGGACTGATTATTGTGGACATTGACTGTTGTGAAAGCCACCTTAAGATAACCTTGAGTACTAATGTTATTGAAAATTGTCTTGCAGAGATAATTCTCATATTACAGCAGGTTGCGGTCAATGCCAGCACCAGCCAGCAGCGTGTCCTACAAAAAGAGATCAGAGCCCTGATGAAAAGGCAACAGGTAGAACTGTCTGGTGGTGAGATTGGTAGTGTTAGGATGAGTGACCCGTTCCCTATCGCCATGCCCCCAAAAAGTGAGATGATGATCTGGTGCCGGACTGCAATCGGGTTAAGAGGAAGGGACTACCAAGCCATGGTAGAACCCGTCTACTCAGACAGTAGGCCCACCATTTTGACAGCACGGGGGGTGGTCAATGTACGCCATGGGAGGGTACCCGTCCGTATCCTAAACATTGGGGAAAGAGAAGTATACTTGCCCCAGTATGCCACTCTAGCCAAATTGTTCACCGTTAACCAAAACTCTGTAAAGGCCGTGGAACCCTTGCCTCCATCTCAACCAGAGGAAGGTAACGGCTCCAAAAAACAAATGGAGGACTGGTGTCAGAAGCTGCATGTGGGCACCGACTCCACTCCCTCACACCAAAAACAGGGAGTCTACCGGGTGGTTCAGCAGTACGAAAGAGTTTTTAGCAAACACCCGCTAGACTTTGGGCAAGTAAAGGGGGTAGAACACCACATCCCCACAGGAGACCATCCACCCATAAAGGAAAGATACTGACCTGTACCCCCTGCACACTATCAGAATGCCAAGGGAATGTTGCGAGAAATGAAGGAGGCTGGGGTAATCAGGGACAGCTGTAGCCCCTGGGCAGCTCCAATAGTTCTTATGAAAAAGAAAGATGGCACCATGAGAATGTGTGTAGACTACAGGAAGGTCAACCATATCACACACAAAGATGCGTACCCGTTACCTAGGATAGAGGAATCTTTAGCTGCATTAAAGTCTGCTAACTTCTTCTCCACTTTGGATCTTACTAGCGGGTACTGGCAGGTTCCTGTAGCAGAGGCCGACAAGGAGAAGACCGCATTCACCACCCCGATGGGTCTCAGCGAATTTAACTGTATGCCGTTTAGGACTCTGCAACGCACCAGGAACCTTCCAGCGGTTGAAGGAGTGCTGCTTGGGGCACAGGAATTTCGAGACGGTCCTGCTATACCTGGACGATGTTATCGTGTATTCCAAAACATACGCGGACCACCTGAGACACCTGGCAGAAGTGTTTGACGCCCTGGCAGGCTACGGCCTAAAGGTGAAACCCTCCAAGTGTCATCTACTGAAGCCAAAGGTACAGTACCTGGGACACATGGTGAGTGCTGATTGAGTAGCTACAGACCCTGATAAGATCACAGTGATTAAGGACTGGCCAAAACCCTCCAGCATAAAGGAAGTGCGGCAGTTCCTCGGGTTGGTAGGCTACTATTGAAGATTCATCTCTGGGTTCACCAAAATGGCAGCCCCTATGCAAAACCTCCTGTTGGGTCAGTCAAAGACCAAGAATCAGAAGCCGCCCTTCAGGTGGGACAAGCTGGAAGAGGAGTCATTCCGCCAGCTGAAGATGGCCCTCACGGGGGATGAGGTCCTGGCCTACCCTGATTACGGCCAGCCTTTTATTCTCCACACAGACGCGAGCAACATCGGGCTAGGGCCGGTGCTGTCCCTGATCCAACAGGGCAGAGAATGGTTGATCGCTTATGCCACCAGGAAGCTCCGGCCCACAGAAAGGAATCCTGAAAATTACAGCTCCTTCAAGCTAGAGTTCCTCGCGGTGGTATGGGCAGTGATCAAGCGCTTTAAATATTACCTTGCCTCTTCCAAGTTCACCGTGTACACGGACAACAACCCGTTGACACACCTGGACACTGCAAAACTTGGTGCCCTGGAGCAGAGATGGATGGCCCGCCTATCCAACTATGAGTTCACCATCAAATACTGGGCGGGACGCGCATATGCCAACGCAGACGCCCTGTCCAGGATGCCAAACTTGCCGGACGGAGGGGAAGATCCAGAAGAACTGGAAGAGATTGAACTCCCTGCATTCCACCATCATGGGATTACCCAGTGTTCCCACTGTGTAAGGGACAGGCACTCTGCCACGTTCAATCCCTTACCCCACTACAGCTGGACGGAGACCCAAGACAGTGACCCAGCCATCCACCTGGTAAAAGAGATGCTGATACAGGCTGATGCCCGCCTTGACCCAGACGCTCCGGAAGAGACCAAACAGCTGTGGAAGGAGAAGAGTAAACTGTTTCCCTACAAGGGGAAGCTGTGCCGGAGAATTGTCAACTCCCGGACACATGAGCTGACCTGGCAGGTAGTGGTCCCGAGACGAGACGCGGCTATGGTCCTGGAGGCATACCACGACGGAGCAGGGCACTTTGGATGGAAGAAGTTGGAATTCCTGTTGCGCGAACGGTTCTTCTGGGTAGGCATGAGAGGGGCCATTAAGAGATGGTGCAGAGACTGCGGCCCATGCAACCTAAGAAGAAAGGACCGTGAGAGCCAGAAGACTCCCCTGCAGCCCATCATCACTAAGCAGCCACTAGAACTGGTAGCCCTGGACCATGTGAAGCTGGCTCCAAGTAGGTCGGGTACGTCTACGCCCTCACCATCGTAGACCACTACTCCCGGTTCCTGGTGGTGGTCCCTGTCAAGGACTTAACAGCTCAGACAGCAGCTAGAGCTTTCCAGTAGCACTTCTGCCACACGGGTATCCGGAGCAAGTGTTGACTGACCAAGGTCCGGCCTTTGAAGCGGAGGTCTTCCAGGAGTTCTGCAACCTGTATGGCTGCAAGAAGATAAGGACAACGCCCTATCACCCCCAAATCAACGGATTATTCGAGAAGATGAACCAGGTGGTGATAGACTTGCTGAAAACGTTGCCCCTGGAAGAAAGCATCTGTGGCCTGAGAAACTGCCTGATCTGGTGGACTTGTATAACCACATCCCAGTAAATTCCACCAACTGCACCCCGCCTTACCTAATGAGAGCAAGACCTGGTAAACTGCCTATTGACCTGGATATGGGAGTCTTGACACCCAAGGACACCTCGCCAGAGGCAGACTGGGATACAGAACGGCAGCAGCAGTACCGGAAAGTGCAGGAGAGTGTTGAGAGAAGTCTGTCTCAAGCAAGAGAAAGGCAAGAGAGGACTTACAACCAGCATGCTCCCGCTGTTCCCCTGGCACCTGGAGAGCAGGTCTTGAAGAGGAAGAGGCGGCTCCATACATTGGATGACCAGCGGGAGAAAGACCCGTACACAGTACTGCCCTCAAGCCATGAAAATCCGAAAGTATGCGTTATCAGTAAGGATGGAGGAGAGACCACAGCCACTGTTTCCAGAGACCACCTGAAGAAGTGTCCCGAGCAGCTCCAAAGCACTGATGAAGACCACGATAGCCCTCAACCCGCAGAGGAAAGGGAAGAAATGGTCAGTACAGTACTCTGAGAATTTCCCCGGTCCTGGACACAAATTAACAACGCTATTGTGGTACCCGTCCTTACCTTTCTCCAGCCAGCCCCTCAAGGGCCTACAGAAGAGCAAGTAGTGTTGGGAGAGCAACCGGCCCCGGAGGCAGAAGATTCCATACCAGCAGCCCAGGAGAATCAACCCTCTGCTAGTAGTGAGCCTGCCGTGCCTGTGGTAAGCCAAAGAGTATGCAGAAAGCTGCCCAACCTACCCATAACATCTCCAAACACCTGTAGTGCAGACACTAGCGAGCCCACTACACAAGGGGTGGAAACAGGGGACCCAGAAAGAACACAGCCAGATAGTGTGTTACGTAGGTCCACCAGGAGCACTAGAGGTCAAATGCCCGCTCGCTGGAGAATTTAAAATGTGATATATATACCTGTATATTGCGAATGTTGGAATGTTTTATGTTTGTTACCTGAATGCTAATTATGTTTCTCAAGTTACCCGACAGGGTTTATGGACTAACAGATTATGGACACTGAATAACAGGAACTGTACCTTGTAAATAGTTGCACCTGTGAAGTGCCCCTTTTGAGCCAGACCACAGAAGAAAAACCCGTGGAGGTGGCTGAAGACGTGGTCCAACGCCGGATCATCGATGCCCTGTAGCCACCCCAGGGCCTACGTGGAGGGTTTGGGACGGGTCCCTCAAAATACAGCTTGGGTGACATGGACACCTGGTTATGGAAGCGCCGTGACCTATAAAACATGAACTCCTTATACATATGTTAACAGCCTAACCAAGGGCAAATCACACAAGGTGAGATGCCATCTCCAAATAGATAAACAACAAAACCACACTAACGTCTACTAGGTATCACGAGATCACTATATAAGTAAAAATATACTATATAACTATATATAGAAATTGTTTTTCTATTAGTTTATTATTAGCAGGATATATTGACAATGAACTGTCGAATTTATATGGGGGTCTATATATTGGTATGATGTACGAGATTTATGTCATTAATGCTGTATAATATGTCAACAATTATTGCTGGTCTATTATCCTTTAAGAAGTCTTGTTATACCCTTTTCTTCCCCCTATTCATCTTGAGTTGTCCTCATTGTTGACGCGGGACTGGCCACCCCCCGTCCTCATTGACGCCACTTACGGGAATAGCTTATTTGGCTCTGCAGCTCTTTCATCCATCCGGACTTCCCCTCTTCTTATGTGGACGCGCTCTCTCCCGTGCACTGTGGTGCCCTGGTGGCGTCGCGGCCTGTGCGTCGTTGCCCGGGTGATGGGGGGGGTGACGTTGTTCCTCCTCCTCATCCCGCGGGCTGCACGCCGGGCCGCGCCGTCACGGGGGGCGCGGCATCGCGGGAGATTGCGCGCCGATTGGTGCTTTACACATCTCACTCACATAAATAGGACCCATTATTAAGTATAACCACGCCTCCTGACGAAGCTGAGGCGAAACGCGCGTCGAGGCGTCAGACAGGCTTTCTCTGCTAGTCCCCAGCCACTATGACTCAAGGTATTTATGCTGACCTCACTGGGTAGTTTCTTTATGGTCTGCTAGGATATGCCTGGTCAACTGTTATTATAGTTCCCCGGTCTCTTATTGTGACCGTAGGCACTTATATCACTATTAAACGAGCAGACTATAACATTATCACCAGGTGATCACTTGATATTCATTGACACCTGGTGCTATGAGCCCTTTTATGGAGCATTAATTTTGTATAATTATCTTGCTGTTCATTCTGTGATCTCTACCCACAGTTTGACTTTTATTGTGGTCACTTTACCTAATATCATTACATCACCAGTGAACTATCATTTATTTATGCCTGGGGACTATTTGTATGGCCCAGTTGTTGTCTATTGGGACTATTATATCTTGCTCTCCTTACTGTTCTAGCTACTCTCTCCCCATTACCTATTATGTATTGTTTATATAGTAAAATTATTTCTGAATAAAATTATATTTTATATATATCTCCGATGTGTCCTGGGTATCCATTTTTATCTCTTTTTGGGTATATTTTTACTTATATAGTGATCTCGTGATACCTAGTAGACGTTAGTGTGGTTTCCTTATACATATGTTGTTGTGTTATTGCTCATACCCTGTTATGTTATGTTTTAATAAAATATGTTTAGTCCCGGAGTACTAAAATTCACTAGGGGGGAATGTGGCACCCCAGGGGTCTGGTTGCCACAGTGGTAGAAATACCATGTCTGAGAGCGAGCATGGGTTTTCCTGGTCAGGAGCATTATTGCATGCCACACCTCCTGCTCCAGTCCAGGGAAGGGAGGAACCTGCCCTTTATAAACTGGATCTGGGGTGGGGTTAGTGAGTCTAGTTCCAGAGGAAGGGACAGAGCAGCAGCAAGGAGCTATGTAGGAGCCAGGAGCTGAAAGCCAGGGATTGGATCTGATAGAGCTCATCCTGGCAGAAGACGCAGAGAACCGGACACCGGAGTCCGAGGCTGTGGGGATATTCACATCCAGAAGCAGAAACCACCTAGCAGGGGATTTCAGGTCCTCTGGCCATAGAAAGCCCGGAGGCTCAGTCACACGCAAGGGACCGGCACCGCCATCGAGGAGCGGAAGGGACCAAAGGCCCCAAATCACCAGCCATATGGGTGAGAACCACACGGTACACTCAGGGACGTGGGCTACTACACAACTGCAGCAGGGTAGCCAGGAAGAGTGCAGTCAGACGGGAAGGCCTATATCTCCACCTGGCCAGGGGGACTCTTGTTCGCTCACAGACTGACCAGGCCTCTAATGTTAGCCTGTACTCCCGGCAGGGCCTTCTTCATTACCAACAGTAAAGACCCTGAACTGCACTGCACGGACTCTGAGTCATTTCTGCTGCGCCCACGCACCACAACTCTCACCATCTATAGACGCTGCCCTGAGGACTCCTCCCGTGAGGAGTTATACTACCCTCTGCTGCTCACACAGCATCAGCCTCAGCGGTCTGTCCCGCAGCGGCGGTTCTCAGTAACCGCAATCCACGGGTGGCGTAGTCGGACATTTAAACATTACAAAACCAAAGAAACAGATCCACCACTGGTTTCACCACCCTGAGCCACGGGACTGGGTCGCCGCCACGGAGGCTACAACCCCTAGCATTACACAGAGACCCGGCTCCGGGTATTCCCCCCCACACGGCCCAGGGGGCGCGTCAGACTCCATTTACCAGGGGACGAACCCTGAGACAACACAGCCACAACCCGACATCCAAAGCATCGACCTCCACAATAAAGGGTTGAGAAACATCAGGTTGACTGAGTATAGGTGTAGTGGCAAAATGATTCTTTAAGGAAGAAAAAGCCTGGAGGGAAGCATCCGACCATTTGGAACAATCAGACCCCTTCTTAGTCATGTCAGTAAGGGGTTTCACTACAACAGAGTAATTCTGTATGAATTTCCTGTAAAAATTAGTAAAGCCCAGAAAACGTTGTAGGGCCTTCAGGTTCTCGCGACGTTCCCAGTCAAGGACTGCACGGATCTTCTCCGGATCCATCCGAAAACCTGAAGATGACACCAATTACCCCAAAAACTGCACCTCCTGAACAGCAAAAACAAATTTTTCCAGTTTGGCATAAAGTTTGTTATCCCTTAATATCCGGAGCATCTGCTTAACATGCCCCTGATGGGTCTCAAAATCAGGTGAAAAGACCAAAATATCGTCCAGATAGACAACCACAAACCTCCCCACCAAATGATGAAAAATATCATTTATGAAATACTGGAATACCGCAGATGCATTGGTCAAGCCAAAAGGCATAACCAGACTCTCAAAATGACCTACCGGGGTATTGAACGCTGTCTTCCATTCGTCCACTTCTCTGATTCTAACCAGATTGTAGGCTCCCCTTAAATCCAACTTGGAGAATACCTTAGCTCCCACAACCTGGCTGAACAAATCAGGAATCAGAGGAAGAGGGTATGGATCACGGATGGTAATTTGATTTAATTCCTGAAAATCTAAACAGGGACGTAGACCGCCATCCTTTTTGTTCACAAAGAAGAACCCTGCCGCCATGGGTGAAGATGAGAGTCTGATATGTCCCTTCTCCAGACTTTCCATAATGAAATCCTTCATGGCTTGTCTCTCAGGGCCAGAAAACTTGGGTAGTTTAGCTCCGGGGGTCGGGTTAATAGAACAGTTATAAGCACGATGAAGAGGCAAATCCTGACACCCCTTCTCAGAAAAAGCGTCCTCAAAACCAGAAAAGCAGGCAGTATCTCCGTAGAGACAGCAGCAATGGAAACATTCAGACAGTTCTCATGGCAGTAATCTTCCCATTCAATAATCTCCCCGGTTTGCCAATTCACCCATGGATTATGTTTAACAAGCCAGGGGATACCGAAAACAATCGAAGTAGGGAGATTCTCCAAAGCATAGCAAGGAATGATTTCACAATGAACTGACCCCACCCTCAGTTTCACATTATGTACAATCTGATTAAATGCTTTCTGTGCAAGTGGCGCCGAGTCATAGGCAAAGATGGAAATAGGTTCAGCTAAAGCACAGCAAGTAAGACCATGAGTTTTCACAAACTCAGCATCAACCATGCTGACCCCGACTCCACTGTCAACAAACACAGAAATTTTTTCGATTTTGTTCTCTAGCACCACCTCTGCAGTCAGGACAAAGCGGGAAAAGCAGTTTGGCCACAAATGCACCCCTTGTATCGAACTCCAGACTATCGAGAGTTAATCGAGTCTCTTTTTGTTTACAATTTGAAGGACAGGTCCCAACAAAGTGTCCATTTTTCCCACAAAAAAAACATACGCCTTTTTTCTTGCGAATCTCCGGGGAGATGTATGATGTAGAGACACCCCCTAACTGCATGGGTTCCTCCATCTCCCCCAGTACTGGTTCACCCCCAGACCGCTCCCTTGGCAAAGGTACACAACCCTGACAGGAAGGCCCCGGAGAAGGAGGTCACACCTGTCTATCCCGAAAGCGCCTATCCAGACGTATGGCCAAAGACATGGCAGCCTCCAAGGACTGAGGAGTATCATATACAGCAATGGCATCTTTCAACATTTCCGTTAGCCCCTCACAAAATTTACTTTTAAGGGCTGAGTCATTCCATTTGGAATTCGTTGCCCATCTACAGAATTCCGAACAGTACGTTTCCACTGACCGAATCCCCTGCTGAAAGCGACGTAGATTAGACTCAGCCAAGGCAACTCGGTCAGGGTTATCATAGTTGAGGGCAAGAGCGCCAAAAAACCCCTCCACAGATTGGAGACAAACCGAATTCTGTGGTAACGAAAACGCCCACGACTGAGGATCTCCCTGCAGTAGAAAGATCACAATGCCACCCCGTTGCTCCTCATTACTGGAGGAGTAGGGACGAAATATTCTGCTGGTTCCCTTAGATATCCTGCTATGGTCTTCTAAGATGCAAGTGAGGTTGCTGCATGTGGTAGAGGCTCATGCAGCTTTTTTTATACATGTACAAATACAATTTGCATGCCTCCTTAAACACAAAAAACCTGTCCCTATCTCCTGAAAAGTTGTCCGGGAGGGCAACCTTGGGTTCAGGCTGGACAGGCCTACCTGCAGAGACCCCCACCTTGGCGGCCTGTAACCGCTGATATTGCTGCTAAACCTCACAGCAGAGGTCATTCACCTCCAGAGACAGACAGCGGAACTGCTCTGCGAGCTCTGCAACTGATCCCATACCAAAAGGGGAAAAAAAACAAAAAAACAAAAAACAAAGTGCACGCCCAAAAACACACAGAGAAAAAAAAAAGTCAGGTTTTTTTCTTTTTTTTTCAAAACGTGCTCGGCCGGTTATAATGTCATGCCAGGTGAGAGTGCACCACAGAGAGTAACGCCAGGTGTGAGTACAACACAGAGGGGAAAGGTGAAGGGAGCCCAGACACTAGGGAAAGAGGGGAGTGGTGACCTCCTAAACTGGACTAGCGTCACCCTGACTCCCCTAAATATCCCTATATAGCCTCCGCAGCTGTCGCCGATCACGTGCCTCACCCTGCTGTCCCTGGCGAAAGGCTACAACTAGGAGTGGAAGGAGATGAGCACTAGTCAATCTCCGCTAGCAACTAAAGACAATAGAAAAAAATAAAACAATGGAATAAAGGCTTAGCTTTAGATGAACTCCAACAGGGCACACGGCCTCAAGACTCCAGAGAGAATGTGGTGCTGCTACAGCCAATATCCAGGAAGGAATGAGTATAACCGGCAACGCCCACCTGGAGAGACCAGGTATATATACACACAGGCCAGAGGAAGGAGTAGCACTCAGGGGAATGGGGATAACTCGGTACCCGGGCCTTTAGCCTGGCCGTTAGGGATGTCGTGGTGGTTGGCTCCCGGGCCCATACCCTGGGGTCTCTCCTAAAAAAGGGTTGATATTTGTAAAGTTTATAAAAGAAAGAGTTCGTGACGCCACCTGTGGCTTCTGGTGAGGATCACCAGCGCTGCGCAGTCCACTGAGGCTGATGATAGGGCAGCTTGATGGTATAGCTCTCCACAGGTAGAGCTGGGCCTCAGGGCAGTATAGGAACGGGGATGCAGGACAAAGAGACTACGCCGGGTCAGAGCAAGAACAGGGACGGACACGATAGTCACTCCAGTACCTTTTACTGGTGGAATTTCAGGCACTCCCCGGAGCACTGTAGGGTGAAGGGTGTATGTCCGGATCCTCCCCAATGAGCAAATTTTGGGCCTCCTGGTTCTGGCTTCTGCGTAGTAAGTTTCTGACCTGCCTGGAGCTAGGCCTAACTTTGTCTCTGTCCTGCACTGGCTGACCTTGTGGTAGGGCCTTCTCTTGGAGTGCACGCTCCCGACCTACGGGGCCTATGTGTCTCCTGGCTCTGGTACGTATCAGCACTTTAGCGACCCTGGGACCTGTAGTTCTCCAGGGATTCCGGTTTATCTTACTGGGTCGTGGAGATCCCGGCAAGCTTCGGACCCGGTGTCCGGTAACTGATTCTCCTTTGGGGTGAGCCAGTTAAGCTCCTCTGCCCCCTATGTACTAACTCTCTACTCCTTTGCCTTTGTGTCACCCTACCTGGATGCCACAAGTGTAATAAAGCTGTGTCTGAGAGCAAGGGGGAGGTTCTCTAGTCAGGGGAACATTAGCATGCAATGCCTCCTGTCTCAGGCCAGTAGGGGGAGCAGGCTGCCCCTATAAAAGCTGGTACTGAGGGCAGGGTTAGGGAGAACTGGATTGCCTGTCTCAGCACTGAGACGTGTCCCAGAGTGGAGCAGGGACAGACAGTTGTGTTGCACCTAAGAGGAAGTGTGGCAGAAGGAGAGCCACCATCCAGAGATGAGAGGCGAAGAGAGCCTGTCTTGGCAGAGAAAAGACTTAACCTTACCAGACTTTGGTGTCTGAGGCTGGAAGGATTCCACATCCCCCAGCAGAGAACCAGTCCGCAAGGGACTGTACATTCCTTGGCCTAAGAAGCCTGGAGGCCCTGCCACAACCGAATGGACCAGTAAAGCCGTACAAGGCTGGGAGCAGAAAGGAACCCACGTCGCAGGCCATACAGGCGAGAAAGCACGGAAAGCTCGGAAACGTGGGCTGTTATGCTATCAGGAGGAGATAGTCAGAAGGAGCGCAGAAAGCACGGTAGGCCTACACCCTCACCCTGACCAGGGCCAATTTCCCCGTTGCTCTCAGACATCCAGGTCCCCTCCTAGCTGGGACTGTTTGTGGGTCAGTTTACCTGTTTAGTAAAGACCCTGGACTGCAACCTGTTGTCTGTGTGCTCCTTGTGTGCTCCTTGCTCCTCCAGCACTATCATCACTGGGACTCTCACTACCATCACTCCCACCATCCACTATACTGCCCTGGGGCCGCACTCTTCCCGTGGGGAGTAACACTACCCTAGCTGCACACCTCATCAGCCCCAGCGGTCTGCATGCAGCGGCGGTTCCTAATAACCGCAATCCACGGGTGGCGTAGTCGGACATAATCAATAGCACATAACGGACTACCACTGGCCTGACCACCCTGAGCCACGGAACCGGGTTGCCACTACTACTCCCACCGTTTCCCTATTGTCCGGATCCGAGTGCCCCACGGCCCAGGGGGCGAGTCACCTTCAGCCTACTCGAGCCCTCAATAGGCCACTCACACAAACAGCAGCGTGCCGCGGTTCACCGATCTTATGGCGCCGGCACACCTACAGCTCACCTCACTGAGCTACACCGAGTCTTGATCTGGATAAGCTCCACTGCAGGATAGAATGCAGGAGCTGGAACAGGCTTTTGTCCTCTGAGGTAACGCGTCTCAGGCTGCACTGGACTCACTGCTAAATCAGACTCTGACAGACTGCAACTCACACAGACTGTAGTCTCAAGACTAACGGCTGCCTGACCCCACCTTCCCTTATATATCTCCCTAAGGAGCTCCTTCTGGTGGTCTGAGGTGGAAGGTGGAGATGTGTGACTGGTTATGGGGGCCTCTTGTGGAGGAATCCTTCAATACACCCTTCTGGGTCTGTGATACCAAGCACAGCTGGACTTCACAAAGGTAGTCGCTGGGTCCTAAAGCCAGCCTCCTATCTAGGAAGCTGTCTGCAATGCCAAAAGTGAAGATCTCCTACAAGCCACTGCAGGGCGACTGTCACCTCCTACACACTCGTGAAACATACGTCAGCATCACGGGCCTCCTCACTTCTAGAGTCGATATCCTCCTGGTGGGTTCCTCCTCAGAGACCACGGGTTCTTCGGTCACAGAAGTTTCTTCCGCCGCTCTCATTTCCCGTGCTTCCTCAGATGCCTCTGTAGGCTCCTGTACTTCTCCTGAGTCGCTTGTTTCCGCACGCTCTGGTAATTCCGCTCCTCCTGAGTGTCGATTGGTCTCTTCAGGGGCCGGTGTTCGATCATCAGATCTGAATTGGACTTCATCTGTACTCCTTGGTACAAACTCTGGAGCCTCTGGACTTAGTTCACTCTCCTAAGGATGGTACATCCCTCTCTTTGCCGGTCTGCTGAACTCAGTGAGTGACAGGACACAGCTTAGTGAGTTGAGCACAGTTCAGGGGCCACGAGAGTCATTCTCCTCTACTCCTCAGTGTGTGCGGTCCCTTCAAGCCACCACACACGCTGATGGATTACAGCATGGGACACTATGGATTATTTACACTTCGGACAGGTGAGGGACATTGTTCTTTTTATTTTTGGTTTGTTTACAGGGGACATGGGCTTCGGGGAATTAGGTGTAAAGGTGAGTATAATGAGTTTTTTATTTTATTCTTATTTTTACACTTGTTGGAGACAGCGGGTGCAGAATACTACTTTCAACATTGTCTCTTGCTCGTGCTGATCACAGCGCCAGAACGGGACAATGATGAGATTTCTTCAGCACCCGGCACTTGGGAACAGCGCTAACTGTACCGCTGATTCCCATGCGCCGGTACGTGTGATTCTGATGCTGCAGGCGGTTGCCACATGCATGCCACACAGGTGCACACGGACACAGATATCTCCGGTACTGTTTTTTCCAGTACAGGAAATATCAGGATGTGTGAAACAGGCCTTAGTCACACTGACGGCGTCCGTGTGCTGTCTGTGATTTTTTTCAGAGCCATAGACATGAATTGGTCATTTAAGACCACGGTCACACTATCAGTATTTGGTCAGTATTTTTGTAAGTCAAAACCAGGAGTGGGTGATAAATACAGAAGTGGTGACGTTTTTCTCTTATACCTTTTTCTCTGATTGTTCCTCACCTGGTTTTGACTATAAATACTGAGGAAAAATACTGACCAAATACTGATAGTGTGACCGTAGCCATAATCTGTGACTATTAAAAATGAACATGTTGCCGGAATTTTTTGCAGACCACTTGGCTCATAAAAAACTACAGACATGTGAACAGCCCCTAGAACATGTATCTGTTATAGTCTGTGAGAACCGCGGATCGGTCAGAGGGGCGGTGAGGGACATTCTCGGATTATTGTGTTTTTGCTGCGTTTTTTTATGCATTTTTCCTTCTTTTGAGACGTTTTTAGTGCAGAAGTGAAGCCGCGTTTTTAATGGGTTTTTTTTATATAACAGAAAAACTTTGATTCTGTATTAAAAATTAATCTGTCTCTTTTTACATATATTTTTTCAGGCTCCTCATAGAGAAAATACGGAGCGAGATCGCAGATTTCAGCAGGGTCTTCAGACGCACAGCGGGCAGGAGTTTACATGGAATCTCATCCACTTTGCTTGGACAGTGAAACGCAGTAGATTTTCTACACAAAAAAACACAGCAGAAAAAAACTGCAGCATTTACACCATGTGTGAACACGGCCTAACTGTCCATAGTGGATGTGAATTTATGAGAACTTCTGCCTCTGGGTGTCTAAGGCCACGTTCACATGTTCAGTATTTGGTCAGTTTTTTACCTCAGTATTTGTAAGCCAAAACCAGGAGAGGGTGAAAAATACAGAAGTGGTGATGTTTCTATGAGACTTTTCCTCTGATTGTTCCTCTCCTGGTTTTATTTTACAAATACTGATATGAAATACTGATCGAATACTGATCGTGTGAACGTGGCTTAAAGTCGCTGCTGAACTTTGCATTTTGTTTTTTTATTATGTGAAGCTTAAAAATGCAAGAAAAACACAGTTGCTCTTTTTAATGCAGAATTAAAACTTTTCTGTTCTATAAAAATGCATCAAATAAAGGGGAAAAGGCAAAAAAATGCAGCAAAAACACAATAATCCCAGTCATGTGCTGGGACAGAAAACTCAGCATTTACCCTATGTGTGAACACGGCCTTAGCGTCACATTATAAATTTTTATGGGTTTAACCCCATCACCATTTGGCGATTTTCCTCATTTTTGTTTTTTCCTCCTCTTCTTCCAAGAGCCAAAAATTTTTCTTTTTCCGTCCACACAGTCGCATGGGGGCTTGATTTTTGGAGGACAAATTGTACTTTTGAGTGACACCATCAATTTTATCACGTGATGCACCGGAAAGCGGAAAAAAATTCCATGTTTGGTGAAATTGCAAGAAAAAAGGTGCGATTCCACATTTTTTTTTACCATGTTTAATGAACGGTAAAACTGACCTGACGATACGAAGACCCCGAACATGAATCGTTTCTTGTTTTTTTTTCAATTTAAGTAATGAAAAAAACAAACAAACCTGAAATTTGTATAAAAAACAAACAAACAAGCGACTTGTCTTGTGCCGTCATTTTCCAGGACCGGTTCCAATTTTTCGAGATCTGGGGGTGGTGAGGGCTTATTTTTTGCGCTCTGAGCTGACGTTTTTATTGATGCCATTTTGGGGTAGATACGATGTTTTCATCGCCTCTTATTGCATTTGATTGCGATGTTGCGTTGGACAAAAACACTTATTGTGTTTAATCGATTGGATTAATTTAGTTCACATTTTGATAGGTCGGACATTTCTGAACGCAGCGATACCAAATACAGTGGTGGCCAAAAGTATTGGCACCCCTGCAATTCTGTCAGATAATACTCAGTTTCTTCCTGAAAATGATTGCAATCACAAATTCTTTGATATTATTCTCTTCATTTAATTTGTCTTCAATGAAAAAACACAAAAAGAATTGTCCTAAAGACAAATTGGATATAATTCCACACCAAACCTAAAAAAGGGGTGGACAAAAGTATTGGCACTGTTTGAAAAATCATGTGATGCTTCTCTAATTCCTGTAATTAACAGCACCTGTAACTTACCTGTGGCACCTAACAGGTGTTGGCAATAACTAAATCACACTTGCAGCCAGTTAACATGGATTAAAGTTGACTCAACCTCTGTCCTGTGTCCTTGTGTGTACCACATTGAGCATGGAGAAAAGAAAGAAGAGCAAAGAACTGTCTGAGGACTTGAGAAACCAAATTGTGAGGAAGCATGAGCAATCTCAAGGCTACAAGTCCATCTCCAAAGACCTGAATGTTCCTGTGTCTTCCATGCGCAGTGTCATCAAGAAGTGTAAAGCCCATGGCACTGTGGCTAACCTCCCTAGATGTGGACGGAAAAGAAAAATTGACGAGAGATTTCAACGCAAGATTGTGCGGATGGTGGATAAAGAACCTCGACTAACATCCAAACAAGTTCAAGCTGCCCTGCAGTCCGAGGGTACAACAGTGTCAACCCGTACTATCCGTCGGCATGTGAATGAAAAGGGACTGTATGGTAGGATACCCAGGAAGACCCCACTTCTTACCCCGAGACATAAAAAAGCCAGGCTGGAGTTTGCCAAAACTTACCTGAGAAAGCCTAACACGTTTTGGAAGAATGTTCTCTGGTCAGATGAGACAAAAGTAGAGCTTTTTGGCAAAAAGCATCAACATAGAGTTTACAGGGAAATAAAAGAGGCATTCAAAGAAAAGAACACGGTCCCTACAGTCAAACATGACGGAGGTTCCCTGATGTTTTGGGGTTGCTTTGCTGCCTCTGGCACTAGACTGCTTGACCGTGTGCATGGCATTATGAAGTCTGAAGACTACCAACAAATTTTGCAGCATAATGTACGGCCCAGTGTGAGAAAGCTGGGGCTCCCTCAGAAGTCATGGGTCTTCCAGCAGGACAATAACCCAAAACACACTTCCAAAAGCACTATAAAATGGTTTGAGAGAAAGCACTGGAGACTTCTAAGGTGGCCAGCAATGAGTCCAGACCTGAATCCCATAGAACACCTGTGGAGAGATCTCAAAATGGCAGTTTGGAGAAGGCACCCTTCAAATATCATGGACCTGATGCAGTTTGCCAAAGAAGAATGGTCTACAATTCCAGCAGAGCATTGTAAGAAACTCATTGATGGTTACCGGAAGCGGTTGTTCGCAGTTATTTTGGCTAAAGGTTGTGCAACCAAGTATTAGGCTGAGGGTGCCAATACTTTTGTCTGGCCCATTTTTGGAGTTTTGTGTGAAATGATCAATGATTTGATTTTGGCTTCATTCTCTTTTGTGTTTTTTCCTTGCAAGCAAATTAAATGAAGATAATAATGTGACACCCCAGGGGTCTGGTTGCCACAGTGATAGAGATATTACGTCTGAGAGCAGGTGGGAGGTCTCTTGGTCAGGAATCCTATGCATGCCACACCTCCTGCCCAGTCCTGGGAGGGGAAGGACTTCCCCTATATAAACCTAGGGCTGAGGCAGGGTTAGTGAGTAGAGAAGAAGTAGAGACAGAGAAAAGAAGCAAATATAGGAACAGAACATCAGGAGCTCTGTGGGAGCAGTGTTACAAGGAGTCAGGGGCTGGCAGCTGCAGAGCTCGCCCTGACTGAGAAGATTTCTTACCGGACCCGGAGTCCGAAGCTGTGGGGACTAACTCCTACCCAGCAGCAGAATCCGTCAGGCAGGGGATTCCAGGTCCTCTGGCCAAGAAACCCGAAGGCACGGTCAGACGCATGGGACCAGCACCGCCGTCGTGGAGCGGAAGCTACTAGAAGGCCCCGAGTCACCGGCCATACGGGTGAGCACCACACGGTACACTCAGGGACGTGGGCTACTTATACCCGCCTCTAGCAAGGTAGCCAGAAGAGTACAGTTAGTGTGGGACGCCTACAACTCCGCCTGGCCAGGGGAGATCCCATCTGCTCAAGGACTGACCAGGCCCCAATCGCTAGCCAGTACTCCGGGAGGGTCTATCTTTGTCACCAGTAAAGACCCTGAACTACACCGTACCGTCTCCGAGTGGTTCCTGCTACCCCCATCATCCACGTCGGCTGCCCTGAGGCCATACCCCTCCCGTTGGGGGTTATACTATCACGCTGCACAATCCTACCACCGGCCTCAGCGGTCTGCCCTGCAGCAGCAGCTCCTTAGCTGTACTCAACGGGTGGCGTAGTCGTCCAACATCTACCGCTGATACATCGCCGCTCAGTTTGACTCCCTGGGCACGGACCGGGTCACCGCCACGAGACTACAACCCTCAACAGATCCGGCTCTGGGTAAGCTCCCGCGTGCGCAACGCAGCGCGACACAGGCCCAGGGGCGCGTCAACTTTTGGCGTAGTCGGCAGGATCTCGTGCCCGCAACCACCGGGTACTGCGTGCCTGAAAAAGACTGTTCAAACTTACCTGTGGTGAAGATTCCCGCCATCTTCAGCCTTCTTCCCGCCATCGGTGAAGATTCCCGCCATCCGGCGCCATTTCCAGCCTTCTTCCCGCCTTCCGTGGAGTTTTCCCGCCGTTGGACGCCATCTTGAAGACGTCGCGCGGGAAGAAGAGGGGCGTGGACTCCGAAAGCGCGCGAGAACTGAAGCCCCGCCTCACGTCCGGACGTCGCGTAAGGTCCTGGAAGGAGCCCAGCAGACGCCGACGTCACAGGAGCGCGACGGAAGGTCCTCAACCCTGACGATCTACTGCGGAGCCGCGGCCTACGGAAGAGGATCATCGCAAGGTAGGCCACGGTCCACTAGGGGGAGGAGGATGTCGGATACGGAGGAGAGCTTCACTGCCTCAACCCCCGCCAGCGCCACCGCTGCTGCAGTCATGCCTTTCACCATGCCCTATATCCCGGGAGCGGCCTGGCTACCCCAGTACTCAGGGGAGTCACATACCCTGCATGGCTTTAGAGAAAAGCTGGATAGCCTCTTCCAGGTGTACCCCCTCACAGAAGAGCAAAAAGTGAGCATCCTGGTGGCCCAATTAACTGGGGCAGCCCGAAGGGAGGTAAAGTCCTGGCCACCTGGGGGGAGGACTGTCGCAGGGATACTAACCCGGCTGAGGGACACCTTTGATACCCGCACCTCAGCCGAGATCAAGCTTAGATTCTACGGGTGCAAGCAGCGAGCATACGAGAGTATAAGGGACTATGCCCTGAACCTACAAGAGGCCCTGAGAGCCATTAAGCAGACCGACCCTGACGGCGTGGGAGACGAGGACAGGCTGTTAACTGAACAATTTATAGAGGGTTTATATTGCAATGCCCACCGAACCCAGTTGCGGGCAATGGCCTTACAGGACCCTCATCTGGGATTTGCACAGTTCAAGGACAGAGCCATCCGGGTGCTCCGAGAACCGGCACCAGGTGGCGTTGTGACCCACAGACGCCCCACTACCACTTACCACCAGGAGGCGGCACCCTTGTCGGCAGGGCCTGTGGGAGCTGATGCGCAGGCTTTGAACAATGACCCGGCTCCAGACCTGCACCATCAGGTCCAAGAGCTAGCTAAAAGCGTTGCTGCGCTAACCCGAACTGTGCAGTCTTTACAGGTTTCCACTCCAGGGAAGATCCAGCTGGCATCCGGACCGGAGGACATCCCGTGGCGTCGACCAAGGAGGACCCCACCGGCCAGAGGGAGACCCAGCGACCGATACAACGAGGACGGACGACCCATCTGCCGCCGCTGCAATCAACCCGGACATATGGCAAGGTACTGTCCTTTAAACTGGCACAACCTGGGGTAGAGGGCCAACCCCCAGGAAAAAGATCACCAGGCCCATCGAACTGGCGCGACAAATATGTGGGAGGACGTCCAGTCTTACCCGTGGTACTGGATGGCATTCCTATGAGTGCCCTACTGGACACCGGGTCACAGGTCACCACCATCCCGTACGTGCTCTTCAAGCAGTACTGGAATGACTCGGATATCACCCGCTACCCTGACGACGACTTGAGTATCATCGCCAGCAATGGTCAGCCCGTGCCACAGATTGGATTTAAAGAGGTGACCATTAAAATCGGTAGAGTCGAACTGGCAGCACAGGGACTGATCATTGTAGACATTGACAAACACGAGAGTCACCCAAAGATAACTCTAGGAACTAATGTAATTGAAAATTGTCTTGCAGAGGTGATTTTCCTTTTACAGCAGGTTGCCAAGAACGCCAGCTCCGGCGAGCAGCGAGTGCTCCAAAAAGAGATCCGGGCACTGATGCGACGGCAACAGGTGGAACTCTCCGGCGGTGAGATTGGTAGCGTGAGAATGTGTGACCCTTTCCCTATTGCCATGCCCCCAAAAAGTGAAATGATGATTTGGTGCCGGGCAGCTATTGGTCTGAGAGGTAGAGATTACCAGGCAATGGTAGAACCAGTTTACTCAGACAGTAGGCCCACCATCTTGACAGCACGGGGGGTGGTTAATGTACGCCATGGGAGGGTGCCCGTTCGCATAATCAATATCGGGAAGAGGGAAGTGTACCTGCCCCGGTATGCCACGCTAGCCAAATTATATACCATTAACCAAAATGCTATACAATCTGTGGAACCCTTGCCTCCATCTCACCCGGAGGAAGGTAACGGCTCTAAGAAAACAATGGAGGACTGGTGTCAGCAACTACATTTGGGTACTGACTCCACTCCCTCACACCAGAAACAGGGAGTCTATCGGGTGGTTCAAGAGTACGAGAGAGTGTTTAGTAAACACCCGTTAGACTTCGGGCGAGTCAAGGGGGTAGAACACCACATCCCCACGGGAGACCATCCTCCCATAAAAGAGAGGTATCGACCCGTACCCCCTGCACACTACCAACACGCCAAGGGGATGCTTAGAGACATGAAGGAGGCTGGGGTGATCAGGGATAGCTGTAGCCCCTGGGCAGCTCCACTAGTCTTAGTCAAAAAGAAAGACAACACCATGAGGATGTGTGTAGATTACCGGAAAATCAACCGTATCACACACAAGGATGCGTACCCCTTACCAAGGATAGAGGAGTCTTTGGCTGCTTTAAGATCTGCTAACTTCTTCTCTACCTTGGATCTCACTAGTGGGTACTGGCAGGTTCCTGTAGCAGAGGCGGACCGGGAGAAGACCGCATTCACCACCCCGATGGGACTTAGCGAGTTTACCTGTATGCCGTTCGGACTCTGCAACGCACCAGGAACCTTCCAACGATTAATGGAGTGCTGTCTGGGCCACAGAAACTTCGAGACGGTCCTGTTGTACCTGGACGATGTCATCGTATATTCTAAGACTTATGAGGACCACCTGAAACACCTGGCGGAAGTGTTCGAAGCTCTGGCAAGCTACGGCCTAAAGGTGAAACCCTCCAAGTGTCACCTCCTGAAACCAAAGGTGCAGTACCTGGGACACGTGGTGAGCGCTGATGGAGTGGCTCCCGACCCTGATAAGATCACCGCAATTAAGGAATGGCCAAGTCCCTCCAGTGTAAAGGAAGTGCGGCAGTTCCTCGGGTTGGTAGGCTATTACCGCAGATTCATCCCCGGTTTCACCAAAAAGGCAGCTCCTATGCAGGACCTCCTGATAGGCCAGTCCCGGAAGGCCAAGAACCAGAAGCCGCCCTTCAAATGGGAGAAGTTAGAAGAAGAGTCCTTCCGCCAGCTGAAGATGGCCCTCACGGGGGATGAAATCCTGGCGTACCCTGATTACAGCCAGCCCTTTATCCTCTACACCGACGCAAGTAACATCGGGCTAGGAGCCGTACTGTCCCAGATCCAGCAGGGGAAAGAACGAGTAATCGCTTACGCCAGTCGAAAACTGCGACCCACCGAAAGAAACCCTGAGAATTACAGCTCATTTAAGCTAGAGTTCCTGGCAGTGGTGTGGGCAGTCACCGAACGCTTTAAGCACTACCTCGCTTCTTCCCGGTTCACCATGTACACGGATAACAACCCGTTGACACACCTGGACACGGCAAGACTCGGTGCCCTAGAGCAGAGATGGATGGCCCGTCTGTCCAACTACGAGTTCACAATCAAATACCGGGCAGGACGCTCCAATACCAACGCGGACGCCCTGTCCAGGATGCCAAACCTACCGGACGTAGGGGAAGATCCAGAGGGACTGGAAGAAGTCGAACTCCCCGCGTTTCACCGTCATGGGACTATCCAGTATTCCCATCGGGTAAGGAGTAAGCAAGGCGCTACGCTTAACCCCTTACCTCACTACAACTGGGCGGAAACGCAAGACAGTGACCCTGCTGTCCGGCTGGTGAAGGAGATGCTGACTCAGCCAGAGGCTCGCCTTGACCCAGACGCTCCGGAGGAAGCCAAGCAACTGTGGGCAGAAAAGAGTAGACTATTCCTTTACAAGGGGAAGTTGTGCCGCAGGATGGTTAACTCCCGGACGCATGAACTAATCTGGCAAGTAGTGGTGCCACGACGAGACGCAGCCATGGTGATGGAGGCATACCACGATGGAGCTGGGCATTTCGGATGGAAGAAGCTGGAGTTCCTGCTGCGCGGGCGGTTCCATTGGGTAGGCATGAGGGGAACTATCGAGAGGTGGTGCAGAGACTGTGGCCCGTGCAACCTGAGGAGGAAGGACCGTGCCAGCCAGAAGACTCCCCTGCAGTCCATCGTCACCCGGCAGCCGTTGGAACTGGTAGCCTTGGATCATGTAAAACTGACCCCAAGCAGAAGTGGCTACGTCTACGCGTTAACCATCGTGGATCATTACTCCCGGTTCTTGGTTGTCGTCCCCGTCAAGGACTTAACGGCTCAAACAGCAGCTAGAGCCTTCCAGCAGCACTTCTGCCGTCCACACGGGTACCCGGACCAAGTGCTGATGGACCAGGGACCTGCCTTTGAAGCGGAGGTCTTCCAGGAATTCTGCAATCTGTATGGCTGCCGGAAGATAAGGACGACACCCTATCATCCGCAAACTAATGGACTTTGTGAGAAAATGAACCAGGTGGTAATGGATCTTCTGAAAACGTTGCCCCTGGAAGAACGCAGTCTGTGGCCTGAGAAGCTGCCCGATCTGGTGGACCTATACAACCACATCCCGGTAGGTTCCACCAACTGTACCCCGGCTTACCTAATGAGGGCGAGACCTGGTAAGTTACCTGTTGACCTGGAAATGGGAGTCCTGACACCCGAGGACACTTCACCAGAAGCAGACTGGGACACAGAGAGGCAGCAGCAGTACCGGAAAGTACAGGAGAGCGTGGAGCGAAGTCTCTGTCAGGCTAGGGAGAGACAAGAGAAAACTTACAACCAGTATGCTCCCGCTGTTCCCCTGGTGCCCGGAGAGCAGGTCTTGAAGAGGAAAAGACGGCTCCACAAGTTGGACGACCAGTGGGAGAAGGACCCGTACACCGTACTGCCCTCAAGCCACGAGAACCCGAAGGTCTGTACCATCAGTAAAGACGGAGGGGAGACCACAGCCATTGTATCCCGGGATCACCTGAAGAAGTGTCCTGAACAGCTACGGAACCCTGAAGAGGAACAAGAAGACCATCGACCCGTAGAGGAAAGGGAAGATATGGTTAGTACTGTGCTCGGAGACTTCCCTCGGTCTTGGACTCAAGTCAATGGTGCAGTTGTGGTACCCGTACTCACCTTCCTCCAACCAGCATCCCAAGCACCTACGGAGCAACAGGTAGAGCTGGAAGAACAGCCGGTCCAGGAGGCAGAAGACCCCACACCAGCAGACCAGGAGGATCAACCCTCTGCTTGCAGTGAGCCTGCCATATCCCTAGTGAGCCAAAGGGCCCGTAGACCGCTGCCCAGTTTACCCTTAACAGCTCCTACACCCTGTAGTTCAGGGCCAGACAGTCAGCTCCGTAGGTCCACTAGGGCCACTAGAGGCCAGTTACCCGCACGTTGGAGGATTTGAAGTGTATAAATTGTTTTATTTGTGGTTACCTGTTTTTCTTGTTGCTTGTGTATAATTATGTGTTTCTAGTTGTTTATAGGAGTCTTTGGTGGATTTACCGGGAATCCTGTGTACATAGTTGGAGCGTAACCCAGGACGGACTAAAGACTGTTAAGGACTCGGGGCAGGACAGACCCCTACCTGGTTACGTCTCCCTGTTTTGGTGAAATGGACACCTTGCTTTCTTCAAAGACTGCACCCGGTTACGGACATGCCGTGATCACCTTTATGTGTTTCTTTATTGTATTGTTATTGTTATATCTTGTTATGTTTTTCTAAAATATGTTTAGTCCCGGAGTACTAAATTTCACTAGGGGGGAATGTGACACCCCAGGGGTCTGGTTGCCACAGTGATAGAGATATTACGTCTGAGAGCAGGTGGGAGGTCTCTTGGTCAGGAATCCTATGCATGCCACACCTCCTGCCCAGTCCTGGGAGGGGAAGGACTTCCCCTATATAAACCTAGGGCTGAGGCAGGGTTAGTGAGTAGAGAAGAAGTAGAGACAGAGAAAAGAAGCAAATATAGGAACAGAACATCAGGAGCTCTGTGGGAGCAGTGTTACAAGGAGTCAGGGGCTGGCAGCTGCAGAGCTCGCCCTGACTGAGAAGATTTCTTACCGGACCCGGAGTCCGAAGCTGTGGGGACTAACTCCTACCCAGCAGCAGAATCCGTCAGGCAGGGGATTCCAGGTCCTCTGGCCAAGAAACCCGAAGGCACGGTCACACGCATGGGACCAGCACCGCCGTCGTGGAGCGGAAGCTACTAGAAGGCCCCGAGTCACCGGCCATACGGGTGAGCACCACACGGTACACTCAGGGACGTGGGCTACTTATACCCGCCTCTAGCAAGGTAGCCAGAAGAGTACAGTTAGTGTGGGAGGCCTACAACTCCGCCTGGCCAGGGGAGATCCCATCTGCTCAAGGACTGACCAGGCCCCAATCGCTAGCCAGTACTCCGGGAGGGTCTATCTTTGTCACCAGTAAAGACCCTGAACTACACCGTACCGTCTCCGAGTGGTTCCTGCTACCCCCATCATCCACGTCGGCTGCCCTGAGGCCATACCCCTCCCGTTGGGGGTTATACTATCACGCTGCACAATCCTACCACCGGCCTCAGCGGTCTGCCCTGCAGCAGCAGCTCCTTAGCTGTACTCAACGGGTGGCGTAGTCGTCCAACATCTACCGCTGATACATCGCCGCTCAGTTTGACTCCCTGGGCACGGACCGGGTCACCGCCACGAGACTACAACCCTCAACAGATCCGGCTCCGGGTAAGCTCCCGCGTGCGCAACGCAGCGCGACACAGGCCCAGGGGCGCGTCAATAAGACCAAAGAATTTGTGATTGCAATCATTTTCAGGAAGAAACTGAGTATTATCTGACAGAATTGCAAGGGTGCCAATACTTTTGGCCAGCACTGTAAGTGTTTTGTTTTTATTGTTTTGTTTTTAATAGGGTAAAAGGGGGGATTTTAACTTTTTTGTTTCATTTTTTACTGTATATTTGTTAGCTCCCTTAGGGGACTTGAAGATGCGATCGTCTGATCACCTGTGCTGTACATAGCAAAGTATCAGCCGCCCTACTATGTATAGAGAAAATCACCATGAACGCCGGCCACGGACCAGAGCTCCGATGTGCAGGAGGCTGAACTAATGCCGCAGCCCCTTTATTCTCAGCATCGGTGGGGGTCCGGGAGTCAGAGAGTGATGACATATCCCAGCTATATACCAGCACTTTATCACATAGGATTAACCCTTTACTGAATAACAATTATCAGTCTCAGGACAATTCACCCATTAATATTTACATTTTGCTCAATCATTGATTCTGCATCTGATCTACACGGAAGAAGAAAAAAACAATAGGAACAATCCCCCCATGACTCCCCCCATATACATTGTATTATTAGGGGGTCCGGCTGATCACTCACTATATACAGATGTGTCCATGTGACAAAAAATAATGTAATTATAATGTGACGTGGACGACATCGGCCTCAGCTTCTTATTGTAACAGAGGCTCCATCATACACATAGAAGATAACATGTAGGGGTTCAGTGAAGGAGGCGGTGAAGGTGTGTAAGTGTCTGATGGGGTCACACAGCTCATAGAAGGACAGACGCCCGGCCTCATAGTCTAAGAAGACTCCAAGTGTTGGACATGTTGGCTTTACACTGAGGGTTAATTCATCTGCGTTGTGCGATACTTTATATTCTCCATTATACATATCCAAACACCAAGATTTATCATTATATACAATACAAGACTGTCGTCCTTCCCTTTCTATACTGGGATAGGACAGTCCGATCATATGTCTTCCCATCTGGTTACACTTTACCTCCCAGTAATGTCGTCCTGAGGAGAGGCCACATCTGCTTAACACTTGGAAGTAATATGCAAATCTTCCTGGTGATTCTCGTCTGTTCTGAGTTGCTTCTGATTTTGTTGCTGTTTTCAGATCTTCTGATATCTTCACACATCTATGAGCAGTGTCCACATCCAGCAATATGTCTGGGACATGGACCCCGAGCTCTGATGATACATTGGTGACAATATCCCTCATAGATCGGTGTAAGGTCAGTGATATCAGAACCTCATCCAGATCCTCCTCAGAACTGACCTCTCCTCCATCTCCCCCTGTGTCCTCATCACCTCCATGACTACATACTGTAATGTCAGTTTCTTGTAAGAGTCTTATTGGGTCAGTGACACGACATATCTCCTCCACGTGACGCATCTTCCTGGACAGCTCGTCCTCCTGTATTTCCAGCTTCTTGATCAGATGAGATATCTGGGACACAATCTTCTCCTCCTGCCTGGAGACCTCGCTCAGCGCTTTCTTTTCTGCCATTTCCAGTTGCTTCTTAATGTCCATAAATATCTTACTGATGTTCTTCCTCTTATCGGAGGCTTTCTCCTGGATCTTCCTCTTATGATCCTGCAGATTCTGGACTCTTGTCTGAATTTCTATTTTCTGTGGATTTAGTCCATCCAGATATTTCCTCAGTTTCTCCTTCTTCTTCTCAGAAGCCTCATCTAGAAGCTCCACCTGGTGTCCTCTGTGTTCACCAACCAGACAGCAAGACACACACAGACAAGCCGCGTCCTGCGGGCAGTAATACTCCAGAACCTTCTTGTGGAGGGAACATTTTTTGTTGCCAAAGGAGCCGATGGGTTCTGTTAATATATGATCTAATGACTTATTGTGAGCTGTCAGGTGTTTGCCACATAGAGAGGTCTCACACTGGAGACAGGATTTCACAGCCGGTATAGGAGACTTTGTACAGTAAGTGCAGAAGATTCTGGTCTCCTCCATATCAGGCTGAGTAGATGAGAAACGCTCCACTATGTTCCTCAGCTTCCGGTTCTTCTCCAGGGCCGGACGCTCTGGATATTCTGCTCTGCAGTCAGGACAGGAATACCCTCCAGCCGCCTCCTGGGCATCCAGCACACTCACAATACACGAGGGGCAGAAGTTGTGTCCACATCTCAGGGATACGGGATCTGTATAGAGGCTCAGGCAGATGGAGCAGTTCAGCTCGTCCCTCAGCTCAGCAGACGCCATTGTGGTGGGAAAGAGCAGGAATGAAAGTGAAAGGCTCTTCCCATAAGAAGGGCGGAGGGTCTGTGCAGGAGAATTAAACCCTACAGCTCCATGGTTGTGCTCACAGCTGATCCACATGTAGGGAGAAAGCACTTACTGATCAGCCATGAGGATCTGGTGTAGGATTAGGAGTTGTAGTGACTCCACCTGGTCATGAAGAGAATCCACCACCAGTTCAGAGAAGGAGAAATAAGCAGAGAACGCAGGAAACTTTATTGTATAAAAGAAGAGTCTTCGTAAATGTTGAGTTTAGAGAAGTAAAATTCATCTCCTCCTCTTCCTCAGGCTGAAATAATCAGTCGGAGTCCGGCAGACGAGCGCTGTATGTGGCTGTAAGGCTTAGTGCACATGATGCAGAAATGAAGCAGCAATTTTCCTGAGCATTTCTGCATCTCCTTGGCAGAAAAATGCATGTAAAAACCACATGTGACACGCCCCCTGGGCCGTGTGTGAGGGGGAATACCCGGAGCCGGGTCTCTGTATAATGCTGGGGGTTGTAGTCTCCATGGCGGCGACCCGGTCCCATGGCTCAGGGTGGTCAAACCAGTGGCGGATCTGTTTATGTGGTTTTTATGATTAAATGTCCGACTACGCCACCCATGGATTGCGGTCACTGAGAACCGCTGCTGCGGGGCAGACCACTGAGGCTGATGTTGTGTGCGCAGCAGAGAGTAGTATAACTCCCCACGGGAGGAGTATAGCCTCAGGGCAGCGTGTATAGATGGTGAGGGTTGCGGTAGCTTCCTGGCTACCTTGCTGTAGTCGTGTAGTAGCCCACGTCCCTGAGTGTACCGTGTGGTGCTCACCTGTATGTCTGGTGACTTGGGGCCTTTGGTGGCTTCCGCTCCTCGATGGCGGTGCCGGTCCCTTGAGTTTGACTCAGCCTCCGGGCTTTCTATGGCCAGAGGACCTGAAATCCCCTGCCAGGTGGTTTCTGCTGCTGGGTGTAGATATCCCCACAGCCTCGGACTCCGGTGTCTGGTTCTTGCGTCTTCTGCCAGGACGAGCTCTGCTCCAGTCCCTGGTGTTCAGCTCCTGGCTCCTACAGAGCTCCTTCCTGCTGCTCTGTCCCTTCTCTGGAACTAACTAACTAACCCCACCCCAGATCCAGTTTATAAAGGGCAGGTTCCTCCCCTCCCTGGACTTGGGCAGGAGGTGTGGAATGCAATATTGCTCCTGACCAGGAAAACCCATGCTCGCTCTCAGACATGGTATTTCTACCGCTGTGGCAACCAGACCCCTGGGGTGCCACATTCCCCCCTAGTGAATTTTAGTACTCCGGGACTAAACACATTTTATGAAAACATAACATAACAGGGTATAAGCAATAACAGATCAATATATGTACAAGGAGTTCAGTCTTTATAGGTCACGGCGCTTCCGTAACCAGGTGTCCATGTCACCCAAGATGTCTTTTGAGGGACCCGTCCCAAACCCTCCACGTAGGCCCTGGGGTGGCTACAGGGCGTCGATGATCCGGCGTTGGACCACGTCTTCAGCCACCTCCACGGGTTTTTGTTCTGTGGTCTGGGACAAAAAGGGGGCACTTTAAAGGTGCAACTATTTACAAGGTATAGTTCCGGTTATTCATTGCCCATAACCTGTCAGTCCGTGAACCCTGTCGGGTAACTAGAAAAACACAATTAATATGCAGGCAACAAACACTAAACGTTTCAACAGTTGCAATATGCTGGTATATATACATTATATTTAGATTTTCCAGCGAGCGGGCATCTGACCTCTAGTGCTCCTAGTGGACCTACGTACTTGTGTAGTGGGCTCGCTAGTGTCTGCACTACAGGTGTTTGGAGATGTTACCGGTAGGTTGGGCAGCTACGGGCACTCTTTGGCTTACTACGGGCACGGCAGGCTCACTACTAGCAGAGGGTTGATTCTCCTGGGCTGCTGGTATGGAATCTTCTGCCTCCTGGGCCGGTTGCTCTTCCAACACTACTTGCTCTTCTGTAGGCCCTTGAGGGGCTGGCTGGAGAAAGGTAAGGATGGGTACCACAATAGCGTTGTTAATTTGTGTCCAGGACCAGGGAAATTCTCCAAGTACTGTACTGACCATTTCTTCCCTTTCCTCTGCGGGTTGAGGGCTATCTTGGTCTTCATCGGTGCTCTGCAGCTGCTTGGGACACTTCTTCAGGTGGTCTCTGGAGACAGTCCCTGTGGTCTCTCCTCCATCTTTACTGATAACGCAGACTTTCGGATTTTCATGGCTCGAGGGCAGTACTGTGTACGGTTCTTTCTCCCACTGGTCATCCAACTTATGGAGCCGCCTCTTCCTCTTCAAGACCTGCTCTCCAGGTGCCAGGGGAACAGCGGGAGCATGCTGGTTGTAAGTCCTCTCTTGCCTTTCTCTTGCTTGAGACAGACTTCTCTCAACACACTCCTGCACTTTCCAGTACTGCTGCTGCCGTTCTGTATCCCAGTCTGCCTCTGGCGAGGTGTCCTCGGGGGTCAGGACTCCCATATCCAGGTCAACAGGCAGCTTACCAGGTCTTGCTCTCATTAGGTAAGCCGGGGTGCAGTTGGTGGAATTTACTGGGATGTGGTTATACAAATCCACCAGATCAGGCAGTTTTTCAGGCCACAGACTGCGTTCTTCCAGGGGCAAAGTTTTCAGAAAGTCTATCACCACCTGGTTCATCTTCTCACATAATCCGTTGGTTTGGGGGTGATAGGGCGTTGTCCTTATCTTCTTGCAGCCATAGATGTTGCAGAACTCCT
Organism: Phyllobates terribilis; assembly: GCF_046119375.1. Taxonomy (NCBI): domain Eukaryota; kingdom Metazoa; phylum Chordata; class Amphibia; order Anura; family Dendrobatidae; genus Phyllobates; species Phyllobates terribilis. The sequence continues at coordinate 391,243,581 of NW_027362769.1, read as the reverse complement.
GGAAGACCTCCGCTTCGAAGGCTGGACCTTGGTCAGTCAACACTTGTTCCGGATACCCGTGTGGACAGCAGAAGTGCTGCTGGAAGGCTCTAGCTGCTGTCTGAGCCGTTAAGTCCTTGACAGGGACCACCACCAGGAACCGAGAGTAGTGGTCTACGATGGTGAGGGCGTACACGTACCCAGACCTACTTGGAGCCAGCTTCACATGGTCCAGGGCTACCAGTTCTAGTGGCTGCTTGGTGATGATGGACTGCAGGGGAGTCTTCTGGCTGGCACGGTCCTTCCTTCTCAGGTTGCACGGGCTGCAGTCTCTGCACCATCTCTCAATGGCCCCTCTCATGCCTACCCAGAAGAACCGTTCACGCAACAGGAACTCCAACTTCTTCCAACCAAAGTGCCCTGCTCCGTCGTGGTATGCCTCCAGGACCATAGCCGCGTCTCGGGACCACTACCTGCCAGGTCAGCTCATGTGTCCTGGAGTTGACAATTCTCCGGCACAGCTTCCCCTTGTAGAGAAACAGTTTACTCTTCTCCTTCCACAGCTGTTTAGTTTCTTCCAGAGAGTCTGGGTCAAGGTGGGCATTAGCCTGTGTCAGCATCTCTTTTACCAGGTGGATGGCTGGGTCACTGTTTTGCTTCTCCGCCCAGCTGTAGTGGGGTAAGGGATTGAACGTGGCAGAGTGCCTGTCCCTTACACTGTGGGAATACTGGGTAATCCCATGACGGTGGAACGCAGGGAGTTCAATCTCTTCCAGTTCTTCTGGATCTTCCCCTCCGTCCGGCAAGTTTGGCATCCTGGACAGGGTGTCTGCGTTGGCATTTGTGTGTCCCGCCCGGTATTTGATGGTGAACTCATAGTTGGATAGGCGGGCCATCCATCTCTGCTCCAGGGCACCAAGTTTTGCTGTGTCCAGGTGTGTCAATGGGTTGTTGTCCGTGTACACGGTGAACTTGGAAGAGGCAAGGTAATATTTAAAGCGCTCCGTCACTGCCCATACCACCGCGAGGAACTTTAGCTTGAAGGAGCTGTAATTTTCAGGATTCCTTTCTGTGGGCCGGAGCTTCCTGCTGGCATAAGCGATTACCCGTTCTCTTCCCTGTTGGATCTGGGACAGCACCGCCCCTAGCCCGATGTTGCTCGTGTCCGTGTGGAGAATAAAAGGCTGGCCGTAATCAAGGTACGCCAGGATTTCATCCCCTGTGAGGGCCATCTTCAGCCGGCGGAAAGACTCATCCTCCACCTTGTCCCATTTGAAGGGCGACTTCTGGTTTTTGGCCTTCCTGGACTGGCCTATCAGGAGATCCTGCATAGGAGCGGCCATTTTGGTGAACCCGGAGATGAATATTCGGTAGTAGCCTACCAACCCGAGGAACTGCCGCACTTCCTTTATGCTGGAGGGTCTTGGCCAGTCCTTAATCACTGTGATCTTATCAGGGTCTGGAGCTACTCCATCAGCACTCACCACGTGTCCCAGGTACTGTACCTTCGGCTTCAGTAGATGACACTTGGAGGGTTTCACCTTTAGGCCGTAGCCTGCCAGGGCGTCAAACACTTCTGCCTTGGTGTCTCAGATGGTCCTCGTATGTTTTGGAATACACGATTACATCGTCTAGGTATAACAGGACCGTCTCGAAATTCCTGTGCCCCAGGCAGCACTCCATCAACCGCTGGAAGGTTCCTGGTGCGTTGCAGAGCCCGAACGGCATACAGTTGAATTCACTGAGACCCATCGGGGTGGTGAACGCGGTCTTTTCCTTGTCTGCCTCTGCTACAGGAACCTGCCAGTACCTGCTAGTAAGATCCAAAGTGGAGAAGAACTTAGCAGACTTTAATGCAGCTAAAGATTCCTCTATCCTAGGTAACAGGTATGCATCTTTGTGTCTGATACGGTTGACCTTCCTGTAATCTACACACATTCTCATGGTGCCATCTTTCTTTTTCACAAGAACTAGTGGAGCTGCCCAGGGGCTAAAGCTGTCCCTGATTACCCCAGCCTCCTTCATTTCTTGCAACATTCCCTTGGCATTCTGATAGTGTGCAGGGGGTACAGGTCGGTATCTTTCTTTAATGGTGGATGGTCTCCCGTGAGGATGTGGTGTTCTACCCCCTTTACTTGCCCAAAGTCTAGCGGGTATTTGCTAAAGACTCTTTCGTACTCCTGAACCACCCGGTAGACTCAGTTTCTGACACCAGTCCTCCATTTGTTTCTTGGAGCAGTTACCCTCCTCTGGTTGAGATGGAGGCAAGGGTTCCACGGCCTTTACAGAGTTCTGGTTAACGGTGAACAATTTGGCTAGAGTGGCATGCCGGGGCAAGTATACTTCTCTTTCCCCAATGTTTAGGATGCGGACCGGTACCCTCCCATGGCGTACATTGACCACCCCCGTGCTGTTAAAATGGTGGGCCTACTGTCTGAGTAAACGGGTTCTACCTTGGCTTGGTAGTCCCTTCCTCTTAACCCGATTGCAGTCCGGCACCAGATCATCATCTCACTTTTTGGGGGCATGGCGATAGGGAACGGGTCACTCATCCTAACGCTACCAATCTCACCACCAGACAGTTCTACCTGTTGCCTTTTCATCAGGGCTCTGATCTCTTTTTGTAGGACACGCTGCTGGCTGGAGCTGGCATTCACCGCAATCTGCTGTAATATGAGAATTATCTCTGCAAGACAATTTTCAATAACATTAGGTTATTTTAGGGTGGCTTTCACGACGGTCAATGTCCACAATAATCAGTCCTTGCGCTGGCAGTTCAACTTTACCAATTTTGATGGTCACCTCCTTGAATCCCACCTGCGGTACGGGCTGACCATTGCTGGCGATGATGCTCAAATCGTCATCTGGGTAATATCTAGCACATAGGGGATGGTGGTTACCTGTGACCCGGTGTCCAGTAGTGCACTCATAGGAATGCCATCCAGCACCACAGGCAAGACCGGTCGTCCCCCTACGTACTTATCATGCCAGCTCGATGGGCCTGATGGTCTTACGCCTGTGGGGTCGGCCCTCTGCCCCAGGTGGGGCCCGTTTAATTGACAGTACCTTGCCATATGTCCTGGTTGGTTGCAGCGGCGGCAGATGGGTTGTCCGTCCTGGTCATAGCGGTCGCTGGGCCTTCCTCTGGACGATGGGATCCTCCTCCGTTGTCTCCAAGGGACTACCTCCGGACTGGAAGCCAGCTGGATCTTTCTTGGGGAAGACAACTGTAAAGACTGCACAGTTCTGGTTAGCGCGGCAACACTTTTGGTCAGTTCTTGGACCTGATGGTGCAGGTCTGCAGCCGGGTCTTTGTCCAAAGCCTGCGCATCAGCTCCCACAGGCTCTGCAGACAAGGGCGCCGCCTCCTGGTGATAGGTAATAGCAGGGCGCCTGTGGGTTACAGCGCCACCCGGTGCCGGTTCTCGGAGCACCCGGATTGCCCTGTCTTTGAACTGCGCAAAGTCCAAATCAGGGTTCTGCAAGGCCATTACACGCAACTGGGTTCGGTGGGCGCTGGACTGTAGACCCTCAATGAACTGTTCAGTCAACAGCTTATCCTCATTCCGCACGCTGTCAGGGTCTGCCTGCTTAATGGCTCTCAGGGCGTACTGCAAATTCAAAGCATAGTCCCGAATACTGTCTTGTGCCCGCTGTTTACATCCATAAAATTTTAGCTTGATCTCTGCTGAGGTGCGGGTATCAAAAGTGTCCTTTAGGCGGGCCAGTATTTCCTTTACATTCCCCTTTTCCCTGGCTGACCAGGACTTTACTTCTCTTTGGGCTGCCCCGATTAACTGGCCTGTCAGGATCCTCACTTTTTGTTCCTCGGAAAGGGGGTATACTTTGAATAGTCTATACAGTCTTTCTTTAAAGTCGCTCAGGGTATGTGACTCCCCTGAGTACTGGGGTAACCATGCCGCTCTGGGGATATACGGCATCTTGAACGGCATCACTGCGGCAGCAGCCGTGCTGGCGGTGGGAGTTCCCTCCATTCCTGGTGTCTTCCTCCCCCCTAGTTAACCGTGGCCTACCTTCCGTTGCTTCTTCTCCGTAGGCCGCGGCTCCGCAGGTGATCGTCGGGGTCGAGGACCTTGCGTCGCGTGCTGATGACGTCGGCATCCACTGGGCTCCTTCCAGGACCTTGCGCAGCGTCAGTGCGTAAGGCGGGGCCTCAACTCTCGCACGCTTTTGGCATCCACGCCCCTCTTCTTCCCGTGCGGCGTCCCAGAAATGGCGCCCAATGGCGGGAAAATGGCGGCGGATGGCGGGAAAACGGCTGCGGATGGCGGGAAACTTCACCACGGTAAATATCACAGTCTTTCTTCAGGCACGCAGTGCCAGGTGGTTGCGGGCACGAAATCCTGCCGACTACGCCAAAGTTGACGCGCCCCCTGGGCCGTGTATGAGGGGGAATACCCGGAGCCGGGTCTCTGTATAATGCTGGGGGTTGTAGTCTCCGTGGCGGCTACCCGGTCCCGTGGCTCAGGGTGGTCAAACCAGTGGCGGATCTGTTTATGTGGTTTTTATGATTAAATGTCCGACTACGCCACCCGTGGATTGCGGTCACTGAGAACCGCCGCTTCGGGGCAGGCCACTGAGGCTGATGTTGTGTGCGCAGCAGAGAGTAGTATAACTCCCCACGGGAAGAGTATAGCCTCAGGGCAACGTGTATAGATGGTGAGGGTTGCGGTGCGTGGGCACAGCAGAAATGACTCAGAATCCATGCAGTGCAGTTCAGGGTCTTTACTGTTGGTAATGAAGAAGGCCCTGCCGGGAGTACTGGCTAAGATTAGAGGCCTGGTCAGTCTGTGAGCGAACAAGAGTCCCCCTGGCCAGGTGGAGATATAGGCCTTCCCGTCTGACTGCACTCTTCCTGGCTACCTTGCTGTAGTCGTGTAGTAGCCCACGTCCCTGAGTGTACCGTGTGGTGCTCACCCGTATGGCTGGTGACCTGGGGCCTTTGGTGCCTTCCGCTCCTCGATGGCGGTGCCGGTCCCTTGCGTGTGACTGAGCCTCCGGGCTTTCCATGGCCAGAGGACCTGAAATCCCCTGCCAGGTGGTTTCTGCTGCTGGGTGTAGATATCCCCACAGCCTCGGACTCTGGTGTCTGGTCCCTGCGTCTTCTGCCAGGACGAGCTCTGCTCCAGTCCCTGGTGTTCAGCTCCTGGCTCCTACAGAGCTCCTTCCTGCTGCTCTGTCCCTTCTCTGGAACTAACTAACTAACCCCGCCCCAGATCCAGTTTATAAAGGGCAGGTTCCTCCCCTCCCTGGACTGGGGCAGGAGGTGTGGCATGCAATATTGCTCCTGACCAGGAAAACCCATGCTCGCTCTCAGACATGGTATTTCTACCACTGTGGCAACTAGACCCCTGGGGTGCCACACATGCGTTTTTGACGCGTATTTGCCGCGTATTTGCATGCGTATTTGCCATGCGTTTTTCCAATGCATTGTATAGGCAAATACGCATGCAGAAACGCACAAGAATTGGTCATGTCCGCATTTTTTCTGCGAGTAAAATCTGCGCAGAAAAAATACGGACCATGTGCACAGAACTTGCAGAATGTCATAGGAAGTCATGGGATAAGGTATGCAATGCGTTTCTGGAGCGTTTACGTGCTGCAAATACGCACCAAAATACGCACCAAAAACGCATCGTGGGCACACAGCCTAACAGGGCGACCGGGACGGTCAGGCACCTCTTCCCTCTTTGTGCACATATCAATGTACTCTGTGTTTATATATGAGTAATGTATGTATATGACCTAATGTCTGATGTGTTAGTTATAGGGTCAGTATAGGTTAGATGTAGATAGAGTATTAGTCTATGTGCCCATGATGCAGAAATGAAGCAGAAATTTTCCTGAGCATTTCTGCATCTCCCTTGCCAGAAAAACGCATGCGTTTTTTAGGTGCATTTTTGACGAGTTTTTGATGCATTTTTGCATGCGGATTTTACATGCGTTTTTGTAAGCATATTTCAAGCGTTTTTGAACACAAATAAAGTTAGTGGAAAAAAAAATAGTGAGACTGCTGATGTCATTTCCTGGTTCAACCCCTCTTCACCATTTTGTTTGTTGCAATAGACAGGATGCCACAGGAACTGCAGCCCCTGCGTCTCAGCAGACCATGCATGCACCTTTTGCTGCTGACTGCCATAAATTCCCTGCACTACTACTGCGAGCAGGTAATAAATTTAAAGTAGATTGTTTTTTGGGGTACATTATTTTTATGTAGTGTCTACTAACCTATTATTGTTCCATAGGAGCGGTTAAGGAGGAGAAGAAGACCCAAAAAGATGTGGGTGCACCCTATCTTGCAGGAGCGGGCGGACAAGGGCCACTTCAATGTTCTTTACCAGGATTTAAGGAGGTAAGATATATGGGAAAAAAGGATATTGTCACCCGTGTGTACCATTTTTTTTTTTAAGGAGTTTTTGTTGGTAATCTATGTTCCAAAATTATATTTTAATCCGTGTGTATGTATATTTTTGGGGGTTTCTCTTTAATAAAGTTTTCCAGAAAAATTTCAGCAGTTTTGCCGTCTGACCATTGCTGCGTTTGATCGGCTGCTAATCCTTATTTCTCCTGACCTGGACTACAGTGACACCATAATGCGACGGAAAGGATGCTCATCACCTTGCGGTAAGTTGAATGTTTCCGTATATATATATATATATATATATATATATATATATATATATATATATATATATATATATATATATATATGTTTTTTTTTATTTTTAGATATAAACAACATATGCTTCCATGGCCAGAATAATTATTGTGTCAGTATTTGCACATTATTATTGTCCTAAATTGTAGAAAAAAAACACGTGCGGAACAAGATACATTTTTAAAATAGAAATACCTCACCAATTCTGCATTTATCATCCATGGCCACTTTCACATGTACACATATCTCCAGCACCTTACCAAAAAATGTTCCAGAGATATCCGTTCCCCGTGTGCCCGTGTGTGTTTTCCGTGTTGTAGTTGTGTGCTGCACCTGGATCACATGGACGGACGTCAGCACTACAATCGCTAATCCCAGGAGTCGGTGCTGAACGCTGCCCTCATCATGCTTCTCTGCTGGCGCTGTGTTCAGCACCAGCAGGGACCATGATGAGGGGGTTAGTAGTGTGTCCCCACCTGTAAAAATTAACAATAAAGTAATAGCAATCATTATGTCTGTTGTCTCCGGTACGTCTGGAAACTCACCACTCATACCGGAGAAACTGACGTGTGAAAGAGCCCTTGTGTAGTTTTGTATTTTAATAATCACATAGGAATTCTAGTTCCACCACCCATGAAGGGGCACAGCAGCTCACCCCTCCAGTCAGGAGTACCTGGTTTTGTTAGTCACCCTGTGGTGACGGCTCCGCTGTGTCTGTCTTTGTGTACCTATTTTTTGCTTGGCCATGATATAACAATGCACCAAGATCAGATTGAAAAGGTCACTGATGTGTGACCTCTAGAGCAAACATCTTAGGCAAACACAAGCACAAAATGAAAACAGAATAGAATTGATATGTGTGAACTTGAACTCAAGAGCAAACAAAAGATGAAAAAACACCTACAAAATGTGTAACCAACCCCCCCCCACCAAAAAAAAAAGAATGGAACTCATTGCTGGAATAGTTTTTTGTAATCAAGTCCGTAATTTTTTCCATAGTAATCAATAATGGAGAATTATAATGCTGTCTTGTATTTCTTTTCCTTTTCTGGCTTTTCTAATTTTATATTTTTCCTTTTCAGGTTTTTGGTCACAGGAGAGAGCTATACATCGCTGCACTTCCAATTTAGGGTTGGTAAATACACCATTTCCAGAATTGTGAGGTGCACATGTACCGTCATCTAGCAGAAGCTGCAACCCATCGTGATGCCTTCCCCAACCGAGGAGACTTGGCTGCAGGTCGCAGCAGGTTTTCAAGCTGTGGCCAATTTCCCCAACTGCATAGGTGCTGTTGATGGCAAACGTGAGAGTTCAGCAGCCACCACGATCAGGATCACGCTTCTTTAATTATAAGAAATATTTTTCTGTGGTCCTGATGGCAGTGGCTGATGCACATTACAAATTTGTTGCCATTGACGTTGGTGCTTATGGCAGTACTCGGGACTCTCGGGTGTTTCGATCATCACAGATTGGGCTGCAAATTCCTCAAGATGGCGGAACGCTCCCAGCCCCAAGACCTTTGCCGGGTTCCACACATCCAGTTCCCTTTGTGATGGTATCAGATGAGGCATTTCCCTTAAACACCAACCTGCTGCGCCCATACCCATGAAGGGCACGGAATGACCGGCGGAGGATTTTTAATTATCGGCGGAGTCGTGCACACAGATATGTGGACTGCACCTTCGGAATCATGTGTAGTCAGTGGAGGATCTTTCACACTGCCATCCAGTTGGATATGGAGACCGTTGACAATGTAATTAAGGCATGCTGTGTACTCCACAACTATGCTCGTGAATACAGCACAGAGCTAGATGAGGAGTCACAGCTGTCTGAATCAATTCCAGTTGTCAACTCGGGTCAGGGAAGGCCATCCAACTCTGGTGCCAGGGTGCGAGAAACCTTCGCTGACTACTTCATGAGTCCTGAAGGTGCCGTGCATTGGCAATACTCCTGTGCTGGTGTTGAGCAGCCAGACCAGCAGAGAAGATCTGATGGCCAATAAAAGAAGAACTTCCAGACGATTATTTTTTCCCAAAAAAATGTTTTGAAAAAAAAAAAATTTGGTTTAATTTCTAATCTTGTCTCCAATATTTCTTGAATTTTCACCTTCTATGTATTGTTTTAGGACCATATGTCAACGCAAAAGTGTATGTAAGTTTTTGACAGGCCCAACAAGGCTAGAACTTGGCAATCATACACTTACATTGGGACCCCTACCTCTAATTATTCTCAGTCACAAGTTGTGGTCACAAGATGGCTTAGCAGTGCATCACACGTCAAGATAGTTCATGTATTTGTCCCTAAAATTGAAAAAAAACATGAGATATCCATGTCCGTTTTTATATTTCTCAAATACGTGTGAGTGAACAACCCACACGTATCAGTGCCTGGGAATTGGCGTTACTGCTAGAGCGCTCTTCCCAAGTAGTGTCTGCTAAAGTCATCACTCACCATTGTCATTTGCTTGCGCTAAGAGCAGAACTAGCAAACAACAATGTTGGGAGTAGTATCCAGCCAAAACTTTGTTGTGGAAAAAAATATCCAAGTATATTTCTAATTTAAAAACTACTGTATACAGCCGACCACACACGTAGAGTAGCTGAATAAATTTCAAAATTTAGAGTTCCCCTGACCTGCGCTATGGGCAGCGCAGATGAGGGGACCACTTTTTCAGTTATAACTAGTGATGAGCGAGTATGTTCTATTAACCCTTTCGCCGAGTATGCTCGGGCCGAGCTCCGAGTATTTACAGCTGCTCGGTGATATGTTTGAATCACTCCCGTGTGCATGATTTGCAACTGTTTGACAGCTTTAATACATGTGAGGAATGTGTAAGAAATAGACATTCCTCCCATGTAATAAAACTGTCAAACAGTCGCAGATCATGCACACGAGAGTGATTCAAACATATCACCGAGCAGCTGTAAATACTGGGAGCTCGGCCCGAGCATACTCGGCGAAAGGGTTAACAGAACATACTCGCTCATCACTAGTTATAACCCAATCCAACCACATATGCACTTGAAAAGTAAAATGAAGACAAATAGTTTAATTTTTTCTTATACATAATATAGATAAACTGTTTAAATTACTTTAACCAAAAAAAAACAACAAACTTTTATAGAAATTTTTGGGACAAACATTGCTCATAACTTTGGAATAAATGACACATTGTGTACGGCAGACCTGGCATCAGTTTAGGGCCATAAAATACGGTCAGCGCCTGTAGGTTGTTTAATTATATAAAACTAAACACCTTTTCTTACAGTCCCCTACGCCTGAAGCCTGGTATAGGTGACCATAAGAAAAGGTATTTGTTAGCGCATTGTCTCATTCTCTAAAAAATTGTGCATCTAACGACCTACAGGTGCTGTCTGTATTTGCTATGGTCCAAAAATGATGACCGGGAGGGAGTAAATCATGTAACTAAAAAGTATGATAATCTGGGTCATAGCCGCACCCAGGAAACATTTCTGGAGAAAAGCTGGTGTTTGGAGATGGTCCTTGACGAACTGCTGATGCTCCAGGGGCTGGTGGACGACCATAAGTGGCTTGTGTCTCTTCAGGCCGGTATGCTGTAACCTGCCCAAAACGCTGGGTTGCAGCTGCTGGTGCTGGTGGTGGCCCACTGGGATTGAAAACATTAAATATCCCAGTAAGTATGGCTGGGGGTGAGGGCATAACTGATGTCCCATCAATTGCCATGACCAGCGCGTTGGCTGCAGTCATGTATATGTTCTGCTTGTCTCGTGGCATGGATCTGATGCGGCCAGCTATGGACAAGGCAAATTTATCCAGGTCATCTTCTTGTGTTGCCCTGTCCACAAGACTGAGGGTGCGATTAGTGAGGGCTTCAAGCACACTAGTCACACCCTCGTGGCTTTTGGCCTTTTTTGGTGCCGCTCTTCTCGATGCCACGGGACGAGCAGAACCAGCCCCCCTCCCAGTGGGCCTCGACACATCACCAGTAGAGCTACCGGCAGCGCTTGTAGCAGGAGCAGCAGTACCCAAAACCGGCACGATGTCAGCAGGGCTTGAAGAAGAAGCGGCGGGATAACCGGCAGCGGCCAAAACCAGAGGTAGAAGTGGACGGACAAACAAATTCATTCAGCAAGGAAACTATAAACAAGTCCTCTGATTCCTCTGCTCCATGGTCAGTGCTTGTTTCCTCTTGTGGACCTGGTGTTGGGGCCCTAATATTGCCTTCAGTTCTGTATAAAAAGGTAAAAAAGAAGGCACGTTAATACAACATTTTGATTAATAATACTTATCGGGAAATTACCTCCGTAACCTCCTGCTGCTTAACATGAAGGCCAGCTCATCTGCAAAAGGTACCTTTCTTTTCCGTGGTGAATGGCGATGAGCCACTTTTCTCCGCCTGGTGACCGATCGCCACCTACTTTTGATATCAGCCAATAACAATAACAAAAGCAAAAACAATTTATGTACTGCTTTAACAGCAAAAATGAAATTACAAATATATATAAAAAATATTGTACAAATAAATGCAAAAAGAAAAACTTACTAATTTCCTCTTGGGCACCTGGGTCAGCGTGCACCCACTGGGGATAGATTTCCCTCAAAACAGCGGCCCAAGCGGCCTTTTTTTCTGTTTGTCTTTATAGACTTCTCTGGCCCAGATTTCTGGACATTTTTCAATCTAGAGTGTATAACATACCGTCAGTGAATCATTTTTTTTTTTTAAAAAAAAAGGGGGGAATAAAAGAGTAAAAAATAATATATATATATATATATATATATATATACACACACACGCAAAACATATGGAGATATCTACGCATGTGTGTATACATGCGCCGACCCCTCACCTATATTGTATGGCTCTTTCACACGTCTGAATCTCCGGGACGAGTGGTGATGACATTTTCCACACACAGACCCATGGGCATTATACATTACCCCAACCTTTATCTAAACAGCGCAAAAAACAACATACTCCACACATTGATTAGATGGAAAACAATTGGCCACGGCCTTTATTTAAATATTTAAAATATTAAAACTCATAAATTTAAGTATAAACCAATAAATATTTCAACTTTATTAAAAACCAAGTTCAAACCTTTATCAACCCGCAGCTTAGCCATAAGGCTCAAGCCTGTTAACCTAAATTACCTGTCCATCCAGATCCCTGGACGACTAACCCCAACCGGGGTTGTTGCCATGCAGGGTGCTAAAGGTGGCGTGGTCCATTATTTAGACGATTTCTTGTTTGTAGGGCCTAAGGAGAGTGAGGATTGTTGTGAATTGTTGAGGACATTTGAGAATATTTGCCATGGTTTTGGGATACCTCTAGCATTGGAAAAGACAGTTTATCCGACTTGTTGTATGGAGTTTTTAGGGATTGTCATTGATTCGTTGAGAGGTGACCTCAGATTACCAACTAATAAGGTTGAGAAATGTAAGACGGCAATCTTAGAGCTGTATGTCAAGAAAAAAACTAAAGTGAAGGAAATTGAATCTGTTCTCGGCTTATTAGCTTTTGCTGCTGGAGTGATTCCTATGGGTCGAGTGTTTTGTAGAAGATTATCATTGCATATAGCTGGATTACAGCCCGCGCTCCTTCTTCTCCCATCTTCACCCGCAGCTCGTCCAGGAGGGCTTCCATGTCCAGATGTCCTGCAGCTCCCAGGTATGACAGCGCCGGAGAACAGACACGCACCCCCCGCGCTGCCCACTTATATCACCCTGCACTTCCCCGGTAACCAAAGTCCAGACCAATCAGGGGCAGTCACCAGGGCAAAAAATACTGTCTGCCCTACTACTGACCCCCGAGTGGCCGGACCCACTCACCAATCACTTCACCCTATCACCTTGTTGACGTGACAGAAGAAAAAATAGCGGGAAAACATCTTCCCTCCATTTAACCCCTTCAGTACCAGAGGAATACAAGGCACCAGATAATGCCATGTATTCCCCTCCTGAAGGTCCGGGGAAAACCATTCCCCCACACTTCAGCGTCTTGTGGATTTATTTCATTTAATCAGTATTTATTATGGGTTCTGTGTTACCAGCTACTTTTGTTTGTGGGAAAACCCCTTTAACCCCTTTACATCCTGTGGCTTATTAGTACACACCAGGCTGTAACCCCCTGTTCAGCGCGGGCTCCGGCGCTGAGCCAGCACTGAACCGGGCACATGTCAGCTGATTATTACAGCTGACATGTGCCCGCAACAGCCCCGGGTGCAATCATGATCCACCCGCGGCTCTTAACATGTTAAATGCCGCTGTCAATCTCTGACAACGGCATTTAACATCGCCGCGCTGGAAGCGCGTCACTTACCCCGCCCATCGGTGACCACGTCACGTGATCGCGGGTCACCGATCCTTGGGCAGGACAACCCTGGGTCTGCAGCAGACTCCAGTGGTTGTCATGAGCTGATCACTATGAGCGCCACCTAGTGGTTGGCGCTCATAGCACAGGAGCATTTCTGCTACATAGAGGCGATCAGACAAGTGCTGCTTCTACTCTCCTATGGAGACTATAGAAGCAAGCAAAAAGCAAAAAAAAAAGGTTTTTAAAAATATTAATAAAAATAAATGTTTAAATCACCCCCCTTTCGCCGCATTCAAAATAAAATAATAAAAAAAAAAACCACATACACATATTTGGTATCGCCGCGTTCAGAATCGCCCGATCTATCAACATAAAAAAAGAATTAATCTGATCGGTAAACGGCGTAACGAGAAAAAAATTCCAAACGACAGAATTACGTTTTTTGGTCGCCGCAACACTGCAATAAAATGCAATAACGGGCGATCAAAACATCGGATCTACCCCAAAATGGTATCAATAAAAACGTCAGCTCGGCGCACAAAAAATAAGCCCTCACCCGGCCCCAGATCCCGAAAAATGGAAATGCTACGGGTCTTGGAAAATGGCGCCATTTATTTTTTTTTTAGCAAATTTGGAAATTTTTTTCACCACTTAAATAAAAAAGAACCCATACATGTTTGGTGTCTACGAACTCGTAATGACCTGGAGAATAATAATGGCAGCTCAGTTTTAGCATTCAGTGAACGTGGTAAAAAAATTAAAAAAAAAACATCTGTGGTATTGCACTTTTTTTGCAATTTCACCTCATTTGGAATTTTTTTCCCGTTTTCACGTACACTATATGGATAAACCAGCAATGTCATTCAAAAGTACAACTCGTCCTGCAAAAAATAAGCCCTCACACGGCCATATTGACCAAAAAATAAAAACGCTATGGCTCTGGGAAGAAGGGGAGAAAAAAACGAAAATGCAAAAACGGAAAATCCCAGGGTTGTGGAGGGGTTAATCCAATGTTAGGCATCATTCACACGTCAGTCTGTTTCATCAGTATTTCATCAGTATAATTTAAATATTGACACCTGTTCTGTGTTTCGGAGACGCTCCTGATTTTGGCATAAAAATCCTGCAGTGTGAATGAGGCCGTAATCGCGCTGTCGCCAGCCGTGTGCTGTGTGTGATTCTCACAGACCCATAGACTTCATCTGTGACTTCAATCAAAATCGGACACGTTGCCGAGATCTTTTGCCGACCACTCGGCCCGGAAAAACCAGGGACATGTGAACAGCCCCATAGACCATGTACCTGTTATATCCATCTGTGAACACCGCGTACATGAATAAGCGCTGTGTGAATGAGGCCTTACACATCAGGGTTATTTCCAGCACACGATGAATATATATTAATTCCCCTGGGAACATGACCTTCTTCCTCCTGACATTTTGTCCGGACGCTCCTCACTTCTCCTCCTCTGGAGCGATGGTGGGATCTCTCACCTGGAGTAATCCCCTCTGTGACTACAGGGAGCGTCCACCTACAAGTGTGAACTGACCCCACAGATGATGACGGCGCCTTTCTCCGCTCCGTTCTTCATGGAGAGCGTCACTTCTCATGGAGATATCTTCTATCAGATGGAGTTACGTCACTTCACAGTGATGGGCGACGTCCTCTGTAAATCTCCATGTGGTGATAGAAGCGCTGAGATTAACGTCATTTACAAACTTTTTATTTCTCCACAAAATGAGGAAAAAAGTGCAAATAAGACGCAGAATGTATTAAATAAAATGGTAATAAAAACCGTGTGTTACGTCCATTTCCCACCATCAGAGGAGAAAAAGAGGGAGAAGCAATGTGGTGCGCGTATCCGGACACAGCAACATTGTGACCACACCCTTAACCCCTAGCCACACCCATTTGTCATTTGTTTCTCTCCTGGCAGGAGGAGATGTCAGAGGGGCGGTGACAGTGAGGGACATTCAGCAGACGCCCGAGGCAACAGGACGTAGACCCAAATCCAGGACTGTCCGCTGTACCTTGGATGGTTGGAATCTATGGATTTGTTTTTTGTTCATTCATTCATAGTTGTAGCAGACAGAACTTTTAAGCTTCACTATATGAGGTTTCGCCTTCTTGTGAGACGAGCTGTTGTGTTTCATAAGCGCCATTTTACCAAATATTTCTGTATGGCCGTGTTCACATGTAGCGTAAATGCTGCATTTTTTCTGTTGCTTTTTATCTGCACGTTTCATGCAGGATCCGCACCAAACTGCACAATAACGATCTTCGCTGATTATTGCTGCGTTTTTTCCTTCTTTTGATCGTTTTTGGTGCAGATGTGAAGCAGCGTTTTTAATACTGCAGAAAAACTTTGATTCTGCATTAAAAAGGCAACTGCGTTATTTTACATGTTTTTTTTCAGGCTCCTCATAAAGAAAAAATGCACCAAGACGGCAGAGTTCAGCAGGGTCTTCAGACGCACAGCGGGCAGGAGGTTACATGAAATCTCATCCACTTTGCTTGGACAGTGAAACGCAGCAGATTTTCTGCACAAAAATAGTATCAGAAAAAAAACCCGCAGCATTTACATTATGTGTGAACACGGCCTAACTGTCCAAACAAAGTGGATGTGAATTCATGAGAACTGCTGCCCACTGTGCATCTAAAGACGCTGCTGAACTCTGCATTTTTGGTGTTTCTTTTATCTGTGGAGCCTGAAAAATGCAGGAAAAAAATGCAACTTCAAATCTGCACCAAAAATGAATCAAATAAAGAGGAAAGGCATAAAAATGCAGCATAAACTTAATAATCAGAGAAGATTGTTGTGACATGCAGAAGTAGTGCTGTTGCAGAGTGTGACATGCAGAAGTAGTGCTGTTGCTTTAAAAGCATACAGCAACTATTAGAAGTAACACAAGCACAGGAGACAAGAAGTGTTGTGCTCCAGAAATATCCAGCAACTAGAGGGGTTAACACAGTCACAGGAGAAGGGGAGTGTTTTAGCAGAGCCCCAGGGGGATTGTGGGGTAGTTGGTTACTGTTCTGGCTGGAGCCATAGAGAAAGGTGGTGTGTGATCTGTATCTCACAGAAGACAAGGGAACAGAATTCAGGTCAGGAGGGAAGCTAAACACAGGTCAGATAGACTCCCTGAGCTAACAGTGTGGAGTATTATCGGGCAGAAAGATAAGGACTGGAAGGAATCGTGTCATAGGGATCATCTCCCTCATCAAATCCCCCCCCCCCCTCCATCTCCATGCAGGATAAAGAATGCTGTGTACTAGTGAGTCCATGTGAAGGAAAAGCCTGCTGTTTATGTATAGAAGTGTGCTGCCGAGAGATCTAATCTGTGCTGAATTATGCTACTGAAGAGACTGACGTTACTGTGCCTGCTTTATGAGACTGTACTGTAATGAAGATTGTTGCAGTAATATCCCTGAATTGCACTGGCCGTGCTTCAGATTAAATTCCACTGTTAAACTGTTGAAAAAGACTCTTGTCAGATGTGTCTGGTCAGCAACTGAATCTATCGTGTGCCTGAGAGAAGCTGCAGCATATGGTAGCCCTGAGTAACGGTTCCCCCAGGATTCCAACAAATTCATGAAACCCATCTCGCCCCTATCTGAACTTAGGCGGCGTGTGTGTAACATTGTTATTGTGTCGTGTGGTGCAGACACCTGCAGTAAACAAGCACCATTTACAATACGTGTGAATACTGCCTCAACGTTACTTTATTATTAAGAGTGTATGGGTTTAATGGAGAAAAAAATCAAACACCATTTTTTAAAGCCGATCACCGTAAATAATCTGATTGCTTTACTGTACAGATTGTTACGATTATATCTCTTTCACACGTCAGTGCAGGGGCGTAACTACCACCCGTGCAGCCCGTTCATTGAACGGGGGCCCCGAGGGAGAGGGGGCCCCTCCAGCCTCCAGCAGGGCCGCCATCAGGCCTGACTCCAGTATGGGGCCCGGCCGGTAGGGGCCCCCCTCTTGTGCGTCTCTCTCCTCATGGGGCCCCCGGCCCCATGCTAAGCGCCAGGACATCTCAGCGCTGCGCTGCTGAGCTGCGGCAGCGCCTTCATGATTCCCCTGACTTCCGGTCATGTGACGGCGCCGTCACATGGCCGGAAGTCAGGAGAACCTGGTGTCAGCAATTTGGACAAGCGCCAGGATTCTGCAGGGATCGCATGGGGGTAAGTATAACAAGTTTTATTTTTTTTAAAATACAATTAACTAGGAGTGGGGGAATGGGAGATGAGAGATGCACATGTGGGGGAGGGGGATGAGAGATGTGCACATGTGGGGGAGGGGGATGAGAGAGGTGCACATGGGGGGTGAGAGATGTGCACATGGGGGGGTGGTGAGAGCTGCACATGTGGGGGGATGAGAGATGTGCACATGTGGGGGAGGGGGGTGAGAGAGGTGCACATGTGGTGGAGGGGGATGAGAGATGTGCACATGTGGGGGAGGGGGATGAGAGAGGTGCACATGTGGGGGAGGGGGATGAGAGATGTGCACATGTGGGGGAGGGGGATGAGAGATATGCACATGTGGGGGAGGGGGGTGAGAGAGGTGCACATGTGGTAGAGGGGGATGAGAGATGTGCACATGTGGTGGAGGGGGATGAGAGATGTGCACATGTGGGGGAGGGGGATGAGAGATGTGCACATGTGGGGGAGGGGGGTGAGAGAGGTGCACATGTGGTAGAGGGGGATGAGAGATGTGCACATGTGGTGGAGGGGGATGAGAGATGTGCACATGTGGGGGAGGGGGATGAGAGATGTGCACATGTGGGGGAGGGGGATGAGAGATGTGCACATGTGGGGGAGGGGGGTGAGAGATGTGCACATGTGGTGGAGGGGGATGAGAGATGTGCACATGTGGTGGAGGGGGATGAGAGATGTGCACATGTGGGGGAGGGGGATGAGAGATGTGCACATGTGGGGGAGGGGGGTGAGAGAGGTGCACATGTGGGCGAGGGGGATGTGCACATGTGGGGGGGCATGAGAGATGTGCACATGTGGGGGAGGGGGATGAGAGATGTGCACATGGGGGGAGGGGGATGAGAGATGTGCACATGGGGGGGAGGGGGATGAGAGATGTGCACATGTGGGGGAGGGGATGAGAGATGTGCACATGTGGGGGAGGGGCATGAGAGAGGTGCACATGTGGGGGAGGGGGATGAGAGAGGTGCACATGGGAGGGAGGGGGATGAGAGAGGTGCACATGTGGGGGAGGGGATGAGAGAGGTGCACATGGGGGGGTGAGAGATGTGCACATGGGGGGAGATGAGAGCTGCACATGGGGGGGATGAGAGCTGCACATGGGGGAATTGGGAGAAAATGAGCTGCACATGGGGTGGATGAGAGCTGCACACGGGGGAATTGGGAGAAAATGAGCTGCACATGGGGTGGATGAGAGCTGCACATGGGGGGATAAGAGCTGCACATGGGGGAATTGGGAGTAGGGGGATAATGAGCTGCACATAATGAATGTGGGGTGGGGGAGAGTAAATGATAAATGATGATGGGTTGGGGAGAGCACGAACATGATATAATGAATTGGGGCAGGGGGTGCATGTAAATAATGAATGCGGGGAGCAGGAAGTATAGAGTAGGGGGCGTTGCGGATGCAGGAGTGTAACTGGCAACAAATTGGCGGAAAGAGTAGAGGTTCTAATTAAATTATATATTAAGTGCCTATTTACAGTTAATGGGGGCACTGTGGTGGATTACAATTTATATTTGGAATGGTAGTTTGCATATTAACTAACCATATATTGATGGTGGATGCACGTCTGTATTCATCTGCGTAATGTAGAAGTTGGGGAATGTGCTCTAGATAACTGTGTTATTTTATGCAGAGACGAGTCCTGGCTGGAAGACGTGATGGCGGTCTGTGCTGGATGAAGGAGAAAAGCGTAGCTGAAGGTCTTCACCTAGAGACGTCACCAGTGAGTCAGTGTATTACATGTACACTTACACTATATACTATGTACCGGGCTCCTGTGTATAATGTCACTGGTGATCACTGTATTACCTGTACACTGACACTATATACAGAGCTCCTGTGTATAATGTCACTGGTGATCACTGTATAACCTGTACACTGACACTATATACAGAGCTCCTGTGTATAATGTCACTGGTGATCACTGTATTACCTGTACACTGACACTATATACAGAGCTCCTGTGTATAATGTCACTGGTGATCACTAGATTACCTGGACACTTACATTATACATACCATGTATAGAGCTCCCGTGTATAATGACACTTATGGTAATATTAGTAATGTGGTGGTAATATTAGTAATGTGGTGGTAATATGTGGTCTGGTCATGGTGTGGCAGTTTTTCTCCCTTCTGTGTGGTATTATTCGGTCACTATGTTGTGGTAATATGTGGTCTGGTCATGGTGTTGCGGTATTCCCTGTATGTGGTATTATTGGTCATTTTAAAAAAAAAATGTATATGACACATTGCCTTAAAGAAAACTAAATAAAAATACATCTAAAAAGAGTATTGGATATTTTAAGAAAATTTGAATAGGTTAGAGTAGGGCCCGGCCAGAAGAGTCTACCTTATCGTGGTGGCGGCTTTAAAAATCTTTTGGCCAAAACAAAAGCTGCTGGCTATGTATGTTGCGCCGTCACATAGCCGAACATCAGGAGAACCTGGTGGCAGCGACGTGGACGAGCGCCAGGTTTCTGCAGGGATCGCATGGGGGTAAGTATAACAAGTTTTATTTTTTTTAAATACAATTAATTAACTATGAGTGGGGGGAATCAGAGATGCACGGGGGGGATGAGAGATGCACAGGGGGATGAGAGATGCACATGGGGGGGTGAGAGATGCACATGGAGGGGATGAGAGATGCACTTGGGGGGGATGAGAGATGCACAGGGAGATGAGATGCACATGGGGGGGATGAGAGATGCACATGGGGGGGATGAGAGATGCACATGGGGGGGATGAGAGATGCACACGGGGGGGATGAGAGATGCACACGGGGGGGATGAGAGATGCACGGGGGGATGAGAGATGCACGGGGGGGTGAGCGATGCACAAGGGGGGGTGAGAGATGCACAAGGGGGGGTGAGAGATGCACATGGGGGGGTTATGTTTACATAACTTTGTTGCCTTATGAAGGGCAGGGGGGGGCCCCCCAAAATTTCTTGCACAGGGGCCCACTACAGTCTGTGTCCGCCCCTGCATCAGTGTGTGAGTGACAGGGCACCGCTCACTGAGCTCAGCGCAGGTCAGGGGCCCACTCGCTGCAGCGAGTCATTCTCCTCTGCTCCTCTGCGTGTGTGGTCAGATAGATTACAGTGTAGGACACTTAGCACAGGTGAGTATAAGGATTTTTTATTTTATTCCTATTTTTACAGGTTTTGGAGACAGCAGGAGCAGAATACTACTCTCAACATTGTCCCCTGCTCACGCTGATCGCAGCGCCACCAGGGGACAATGATGAGGGCAGCGTTCAGCACCCGGCGCTTGGGAACAGCGCTAACTGTACCGCTGATTCCCAGGCGACGGTACGTGTGATACTGATGCGGTACACGATTGCCACACGTATCATACGCCTGGACATACTGACACGTATATCTCCAGTACTGATTATTCCACTACCAGAAATATCCGGATGTGTGAAAGAGGCATTTCGGGGACACCAAGCACATCTGTTATTTGCTGATTTGTGTTGTTTATTTTTAAAAAAGCTCAGTAAAAATGTCATTATTGTAAATGTGATTCATTATTTTTTATTAATTTTAAAGGAAGAAAAAAAATTGCTGACTTTTATTTTACCCCTAGAATACATTAAAATACACACATAGAAATGTACTAGTATGTAGAGATGTAGCTCTATGTACCAGTACAATCTGCCTACAGTAAAGAAGAAGAGAAAGAGGAATACCAGTAACATTCAAGTAGAGAACATTATATACATGTTATTGCAGGCAGTGGTGTACATAGAAATCAAAGGGCCCCATAGCAAATATTCAATCTGCCCCATATCCCCCTCCACGAAAAAAAAATATGGAGGGGGATTTTTTATGATACTCAAAATCAAAGTGGAAAATCAAATTACTGGCTGATCCAACTTCAGGGGAAATACCTGAAGACAACGAAATGCTGCTCAGTATTGTGTGTGGCCCCCACATGCCTGTATGACCTCCAAACAACGCCTGGGCATGTTCCTGATGAGGAAGGGGATGTTCTCCTGAGGGATCTTCTTCCAGACCTAGATTAAAGCATCAGTTAACTCCTGGACAGTCTGTGGTGCAACAAGGCATTGGTGGATGGAACGAGACATGATGTCCCAGATGTGCTCGATTGGATTCAGGTCTGGGGAATGGGCAGGCCAGTCCAAAGCATCAATGACTTCAGCCACATGAGGCCTAGCATTGTCATGCATCAGAAGGAACCCAGGGCCCACTGCGCCTACATATGGTCTCA
This sequence comes from Phyllobates terribilis, assembly GCF_046119375.1. Classification (NCBI taxonomy): domain Eukaryota; kingdom Metazoa; phylum Chordata; class Amphibia; order Anura; family Dendrobatidae; genus Phyllobates; species Phyllobates terribilis. The sequence continues at coordinate 391,222,165 of NW_027362769.1, read as the reverse complement.
CAAAGGGTCTGAGGATGTCATCCCGGTACCTAATGACAGTCAGGGAACAACCTCTGACTAGCACATGGAGGGCTGTACGGCCCTCCAAAGAAATACCTCCCCACACCATTATTGACCCACTGCCAAACCGGTCATGCTGGAGGATGTTGCAGGCAGCAGATCGTTCTCCACGTCGTCTCCAGACTCTGTCACATGTGCTCAGTGTGAACCTACTCTAATTCGTAAAGAGCACAGGGCACCAATGTGGAATCTGCCAAACTTTATGTTCTCTAGCAAATGCCAATTGCCCTGCAATGTATTGGGCTGTAAGCACAACACCCACTTCTCGATGTTGTGACCTCATACCACCCTCATGGAGTCTGTTTCTGACAGATTGAGCAGACACATGAATGTTAGTGGCCTGCTGGAGGTCATTTTGCAGGGCTCTGGCACTGCTCCTCCTGAACCTCCTTGTACAAAGGAGGAGGTGGCGGTCTTGCTGCTGGGTTGTTGCTCTCCTACGGACCCCTCCACGTCTCCTGGTGTACTGGCCTGTCTCCTGATATCTGCTCCATGCTCTGGACACTGTGCTGACAGACACAGCTACCCTTTTTGCTACAGCTCACATTGATCCTGGATGAGCTGCACTACCTGAGCAACTTCTGTTGGTTATAGCCACCGCCTCATGCCACTGTACCTCTAGGGGTGACAGCAATGGCAATATGCAAAAGTGAATAAAACAACAGCCAAAAAGGATGAGAACAGAGAAATGGTCTGTGGTTACCACCCGAAGAACCACTCCATACTACCTGTAATATGAAGAACCACTAGAGGGCGCACATTGTACATGATACCAGGGACATACTACCTATAATATGGAGAACCACTAGAGGGTGCACATTGTACATGAGACCAGGGACATACTACCTGTAATATGAAGAACCACTAGAGGGCGCACATTGTACATGATACCAGGGGCATACTACCTATAATATGGAGAACTACTAGAGGGCGCACATTGTACATGATACCAGGGACATACTACCTGTAATATGGAGAACTACTAGAGGGCGCACATTGTACATGATACCAGGGACATACTACCTGTAATATGGAGAACCACTAGAGGGCGCACATTGTACATGAGACCAGGGACATACTACCTGTAATATGGAGAACCACTAAAGGACGCACATTGTACATGATACCAGTGACATACTACCTGTAATATGGAGAACCACTAGAGGGCGCACATTGTGCATGAGACCAGGGACATACTACCTGTAATATGGAGAACCACTAGAGGGCGCACATTGTACATGATACCAGGGGCATACTACCTGTAATATGGAGAACCATTAAAGGACGCACATTGTTCATGATACCAGTGACATACTACCTGTAATATGGAGAACCACTAGAGGGCGCACATTGTGCATGAGACCAGGGACATACTACCTGTAATATGGAGAACCACTAGAGGGCGCACATTGTACATGATGCCAGGGACATACTACCTGTAATATGGAGAACTACTAGAGGGCGCACATTGTACATGATACCAGGGACATACTACCTGTAATATGGAGAACCACTAGAGGGCGCACATTGTACATGAGACCAGGGACATACTGCCTGTAATATGGAGAACCACTAAAGGACGCACATTGTACATGATACCAGTGACATGCTACCTGTAATATGGAGAACCACTAGAGGGCGCACATTGTGCATGAGACCAGGGACATACTACCTGTAATATGGAGAACCACTAGAGGGCGCACATTGTACATGATACCAGTGACATACTACCTGTAATATGAAGAACCATTTGAGGGCGCACATTGTACATGATACCAGGGACATACCACCTGTAATATGGAGACCCACTAGGATAATATAGACTTTGTAAGCATTATAGGTGTAATCTGGTTAAAGTATGTAAATGTAATACACAGTGTTTGTGAGGGAGATCTGCCCAGCTACATACTGTAGGAGCAGACATAGTTAAAGTTTGTGACTAGCCCATAGTGGGAGGGGAAAGGCCCAGTAAAAAGGAGACTGCTTCCTGATAGGGAGTCAGATAGGGAAGTACTATAGCCAAGGTCAAGTACAAGTGCAGTGGACTGCTGGTCTCAGCAAGAATCTATCATTCAGGGCAGCGGGATGCCTTACTGAAATGCCTTGCGGACATTCCTGCAATGTCCGGAGCTAAATGCTCAGTACAGGTACAATGAAGAGTACCTTATCATCTGCATACAGGAGACGATGGACGTGGAACCACAAGAAGGGAATGTAATGGATCCCAGATGTACTGAGGAACTGGACAGGAAATCCCTGGGGCTGACAGAGCCAGTAAACGTAGGGAAAGTCCAAGAGGACAGAATAGTAATACACACATATTTATACAGTCAAACACATACATGTATATGACGCGCCCCCTGGGCCATGTTGTGCTGCGCTGCGCATGCGGGGGATACCCGGAGCCGGATCTGACAGGGGTAGTAGTCCTCGTGACGGTGACCCGGTCCGTGCCCAGGGTGGTCAAACTAAGTGGCGTTATTGATATGATGGTATTAGTGTCCGACTACGCCACCCGTTGAATGCGGCTATGAAGCCGCCGCTGCAGGGCAGACCGCTGAGGCCGGTGGTGTGGTTGTGCAGCGTGGATGGGATAACCCCCAACGGGAGAGGTATAGCCTCAGGGCAGCTGGTGAAGCAGGAAATGATGATAGTGGTAGTGGTGGTGTGACAAGGAAGCTCAGAGACGTGCATTGCAGTTTTCACAGCTTTAGTCACAGTTGGTGTTCAGATCACTTCGGCCAAAAGTGACCACCCGAGCCGTGCTGCGTCCACCAGGTGCGGGACTCGGCCAACTCCCAGGCAGTTCCAGAGCGTGGTCCTGAGCTCCCCTCTCTTCCTTCCTACTGGCCGTCCCCACCAGGGATCCACCTTTGTCCAGCTCCCTCGGGCCTTCTGGTGGTGAAACCTTTCCCGGCTTCCCTGACCCTATACGTGGTATGCCTTCCTGGTGGATATGGCGAGGGGTCGCGCCAAAACTTGTCCACGACCTCCGGTTCCTGGCTGAGGATAATTGGCCTCCACCAGTTTGGGATCCGGTACCCTGTTCTGCCAACCCTTCACCCGTTAACTCGTGGGATCTCAGGGTTCCCTCTTCTCTTGCGTCTCTGGGCCTCTCCTGGTGTTTCTGTTCCTCCTTCTTCTCCTGTCTCTCTCTCTCTGCTTCAGGCCTCATCTCCAGGCCTGGCTCTGGAGCTGGGCCCAGACTGAGCCACAGCTCCCTGTCAGCCCTCTCTGGCTGAGCTCCTCTCTGCACAGAGCAGACCAAAAAGACCCTGTCCTAAGATGGTGCCCACCTTATATACTCCTTCTGACACCCGAGCCCAGGTGACTAGCACCCAATGGGCTCCTACCTATGCCCAGAGTCCCTCCCCTATCTGCTCCTACACCACTGGGATGTTCCTCCCCCCTCCCCACTCCAGCCAGGGACAGAAGCTGTCGTACCTGCACATCTATCTGGTGGGAGTACCGTTGATCTGTCCCCCGGAAATGGGGTGAGTGTAGTGCATGCAGCTATCTGAGCTCAGTTCCACACTCCATCCTTACCCGGGAGTGGAATACCACACCCCTGGTCTGAGGTGCAATACCCCTGTAGCAGCCGAGTCCTCGGGGTGCTACATATACACACACTACACATATATTACACACACACGCTCTCTATGATGTAAATACTGGGCACACCGTCACTTTACTGGGCAGATCCTACACTTAGTTCATTCCCCCAGTGCAGAACATAACAGAGTAGCGACAAGGAGCTGCAGAAATCTCTGTGATAGAGGAGACACAGGACAGAGAACAGCTCCCTGCTCCTGCCGGGCTGTCCATGCCAGGATCCCTCTTCCTCTGCCCTCTACTCTCTGCCCCGAAGATGCTGAGGTGTGTTCCTAAAGTAACAAGAGGTCAGTGGAGGATGCACCCAGCACAATGTCAGCCATGCTGGGCATCCTTCACTCTCCTGTCCCCTAAGTAAGCACTCACCAGTGGGGCGCCTCATGCAGGAGGACAGAGACATTAGCAGTCAATGAGCGCTCTCAATCTGATGGGGAAGCGTTCATTGGCCAGCATTCCTCTCTTCTTGCATGACATGCTCCCTTTTCCAATGCCCTCACCTGGCATAGCGCTGTAGGAAATTCCATGCATGTAAGGTGCCCAGGGTGGTTGCCGTGGGCGATCTGCTGCTTCTCCACACCCTGGCACCCCACAAATAAACAGAGTCTCAGTCCATCAATGTTGTGTTGTGTACATTGCATTGTAGTCACTTGCAGGCCGGAGGCCTCCGCTGCATCCACATCCTTTGGTCCAGGATCAGCCACACACACATCAGGGGACACCCGATTCGTTATAACAAGTTCAACTTTACTGGACAGTTTAGATACAACAGTCTTTAACACGCAGTTTTAGGAACAGCCCATATTTCAAGCCTCTGCTCACATTCAGCTGGAACAATCCCTACGCTTGATCCTCTTGTCAGCCACAGCAATTTCTTGCCTGGCCCCGAGATCTGCTACATTTCCCACATGCATTTCCCCGTCCAGCTTTCTCTGTATGGAAGGGAATAAGGCAGGCTCCTCAGTGCCTAGTTCAGGCTGTTGGCCCCTGATGTTACAGGGATTTCTGCAGGAAATTTGGTACAACCTCATGCTGTCAGAATGATATGTACTCCGAGTGCCTCCAGCCCACTGTCTCCTGAACTTCATCTTCAGCCAAACCTCTATCTAACTAAGACTGACTAAACCAGGATTGACCTAGACCCATCTCAATTTGGGCTGGTGCCAAACATTAATTGCCTCTTTACTCTGTTGCTGGACAACTTAACCTTTCACCTACATTCTAACATCACTACTTAACTACAGTCACTGTCTTCTAACAGTATGCACTAAGCATATTACACTTACAAGACCCATCACACTCTAACTGATGTCCTCCTGTACCTAAAGTCACTGGTTATCTCTAACCTAAGCACTAAACTGTATCCTATACTTTCCCTATATCTTATACACTAATAGGTCCACCACTGCCTATCTGCCCTAATGTTCCTATCCATCACTAACACTAAACTATATTCTATACTGTCCCTACCCCTGAGCTGAGTGTACCAGGTCACCTTAGGCATTACAATCCAGTGCCCACACAGCAGCATCAGTGCCTATAACATTCTATGCATTTTACCATAAAACATAATACAACCGCATATTAGTATTCACACTACAATTGTTGTCTTCAGGGGCAGGTATACGACAGTGTCTGTCACACCGCTACACGGGGACAGAGCAGAGCTGACCAGCGCATGGCCAAAGCTTGTCAGAGAATATCGCGCCCCTCCCCTTGTGATATGAGCTGGTGCCCTAGGCAGCTGCCTGTCCTGCCTGCCCCTTGTCCTGGCCTTGGGTCCCAGCACTCGTCCCACCAAACATGTAAACGTCCCCCTATAAATTTATACATTTGTGGTTTCTGGTGGGAGCATCAGGTGTCAGGAAATATGGAGAGAAATCAACTACAGAAAAGTAGATCTTTATTCCACTTCACGTAACAATGACGAGATCTGAAAATACACGAATCCCACCACCCTCCACCGTCCTCGGGGTCTCTGCAATTACCAGTAATATAGTGAAACTGATCAGACGTCGCCTGGGTCCTCGAAAGCTGCTGTAGATATTGGGGAGATTACAGGGGGGCTTCCCATGGTGGTTTATAGCTAGAATATGCCATCACTTTATTTATTGGAGACCTCCACAGCCCTGAGAATGAAGGGGCCACAGAGCTGATTTAGTGCTGCGTCCCCTCCCTGTTACCCTGCACAGCGGCGCTCCAGACCCCCTCATGTGCCCCCCATCCACTGCGGCCGTACTGCAGCTCCTGCACCGGGGGAGTCCAGAGCTCCGATGTGCAGGAGGCTGAACTAATGCTGCAGCCCCTTTATTTTCAGGATCGGTGGGGGTCCGGGAGTCAGAGAGTGATGACATATCCCAGCTATATACCAGAACTTTATCACATAGGATTAACCCTTTACTGAAATGATCTCGATGGTCCAGATGGATGGAGTGGAGGATGGCTGGTTGATGGACACCCCATGCAAACACGGCTACGGCGCTAACAAGGTGGAGGTGGAGTAATGTTTTGGGCTGGAATCATGGGGAGAGAGATTGTCGGCCCTTTTAGGATCCCTGAAGGGGTAAAGATGAACTCCATAATGTATGTTGAGTTTCTCAAACAGCACTTCCTGCCATGGTTCAAGAAGAAGAACCGTGTATTCTGCAGCAAGATCATTTTCATGCATGATAATGCCCCGTCTCATGCTGCACATAACACATCTGCATCTCCGGCTGCTATGGGCATAAAAGGGGACAAACTTATGGTGTGGCACCCATGCTCCCCTGACCTCAACCCCATTGAGAACCTCTGGAGCATCATCAAAAGGAGTGTCTATGATGGCGGGAGGCAGTTCACATCTAAGCAACAGCTCTGGGAGGGTATTCTGTCCTCATGCAAAACAATTGAAGCAGAAACCATCCAAAACCTGACAAATTCAATGGACGAGAGAGTTCAGAAGCTCCTTTCGAACAAGGGGTCCTATGTGCAAATGTAACATCACCTAGAATAAAGTTTTGAGTTGAAAACTGTTTGATTTCAGTTTGTAATAACCTGCTAATGCTTATAATTTCACAAATGACCATTTTTTGTTCTTTATTAAAATGAAAAGGTTGAAAACTCTGCTGTGCATAATAATTTGGAACATGCATTTTGAGTGCAGTTTGAGTATTTTATTTTTTTTAAAAATATCCTGTTATCATAGGCAGTTTGTACAAAAACCTTTCAATTGTCTCTAATAGTTATTTGACTGGAAAATTACAATGACTGCAATTCATATAGGTAATTTGGGAAAATCTGAGAAAATATTATTTGCATAATAATTTGGAACACAGTGTAAATGGTGGGGAAAAAAAATCGGGATTTCGTAAAAAAAAAAAATAAAAAAAAAAACATTTTGCATTTGTTGCTATTTTTGGAGACCCGAAACAGATTCATTTTTGGGATCTGGGGCCGGTGAGGGCTTATTCTTTGCATCCTGAATTTACATTTTTATTGATACTCTTTTGGGGTAGATACGATGTTTTCATCGCCTCTTATTGCATTTTACTGCAATGTTCCGGCGACCAAAAAACTGTAATTTTGTTGTTTTTATTTTTTTCTCGTTCCACCTTTTACCGATAAGATTAATTTATTTTATATTTTGATTGATCAGAAATATCTGAATGCAGCGATACCAAATATATGTATTTTTTTGTTTGTTTTAATTTCAATGCTGCAAAAGGAGCGACATTGGAAGTTATGTTTTATTTTTTTATATTTTGAAAAACTTTTTTTTTAAACTTTTAGCAGTATTTAATAGTCCCCTTAAGAGACTTGAAACTGCGATCATCTGATGCAGGTTCAGAGCGTGAGCCCGCAGCAAAGGCAGGGACACGAGATATGACGTAAGTTTACGTCAAATGTCGTGAAGTGGTTAATATTGACATTCGGTTCAATCATTCATGCTTAATAAAATATAAGAAGAGACAAAATAATCCAACAGGAGAAATCCCCCCATGATTCCCCCCATATACATTGTATTATTAGAGAGTCCTGCTGATAACTCACTATATACAGATGTGTCCATGTGACAAGAAATAATGTAATTATAATGTGACGAGGACGACATCGGCCTCAGCTTCTTATTGTAACAGAGGCTCCATCATTCACATAGAAGATAACATGTAGGGGTTCAGTGAAGGAGGCGGTGAAGGTGTGTAAGTGTCTGATGGGGTCACACAGCTCATAGAAGGACATAGTCTAAGAAGACTCCAAGTGTTGGACATGTTGACTTTACACTGAGGACTGATCTGACGGAGTTGTGCCATACATTATATTCTCCATCATACATAAACAAACACCAAGATTTATCATTATATATAATACCAGACTCATCTCCTTCCCTTTCTATACTGGGATAGGACAATCCGATCTCACATCCTCCTATCTGGTTCCACTCTACCTCCCAGTAATGTCGTCCTGATGAGAGGCCACATCTGCTTAACACCTGGGAAAATGTCACAAATCTTCCTGGTGATTTTGGTTTCTCCTGTTCTTCTTCTGATCTTGTTGCTGTTTTCAGATCTTCTGATATCTTCACACATCTATGAGCAGTGTCCACATCCAGCAATATGTCTGGGACATGGACCCCAAGATCTGATGTTACATTGGTGACAATATTCCTCACAGATCGGTGTAAGGTCAGTGAGATCAGAACCTCATCCAGATCCTCCTCAGAACAGACCTCTCCACCATCTCCTCCTGTGTCCTCATCACCTCCATGACTACACACTGTAATGTCACTTTCTTGTAAGAGTCTTATTGGGTCGGTGACACGACACATCTCCTCCATGTGACGCATCTTCCTGGACAGCTCGTCCTCCTGTATTTCCAGCTTCCTGGTCAGATGAGATATCTGGGACACAATCTTCTCCTCCTGTCTGCCATTTCCAGTTGCTTCTCAGTGTCCATGAATATCTTACTGACTTTATTCCTCTTATCGGAGGCTTTTTCCTGGATCTTCCTTTTACGATCCTGCAGATTCTGGACTCTTGTCTGAATTTCTGATTTTTGTGGGTTTAGATCATCTAATTGTTTCTTCAGTTTCTCCTTCTTCTTCTCAGAGGCCACGTTCAGTAGCTCCACGTCATGTCCCTTGTGGTCTCCGGCCACCCAGCAGGACACACAGATACAGGCGGCGTCTATAGGACAGTAATATTTCAGCATCTCCTTGTGTGTGGAGCATTTTCTTTCTTCCAGGGAAACAGTGGGATCAACTAACGTATGTTCTGATGACTTACTGTGTCTACTTAGATGCTCTTCACAAAAAGACGCCTCACACTGCAGACAGGATTTCACAGCCGGTACAGGAGACTTTGTACAGTAAGTACAGAAGATTCTGGTCTCCTCCATATCAGGCTGAGTAGATGAGAAACGCTCCACTATATTCCTCAGCTTCCGGTTCTTCTTCAGGGCCGGACGCTCCGGATATTCTGCTCTGCAGTCAGGACAGGAATACCCTCCAGCCGCCTCCTGGGCATCCAGCACACTCACAATACACGAGCGGCAGAAGTTGTGTCCACATCTCAGGGATACGGGATCTGTATAGAGGCTCAGGCAGATGGAGCAGTTCAGCTCGTCCCTCAGCTCAGCAGACGCCATTGTAGCGGGAAAGAGCAGGAACCGAAAGTGAAAAAGTTTCTTCTGGTAAGAAGGGCGGAGAGTCTGTGCAGGAGAATTAACCCCTACAGCATATGACGCGCCCCCTGGGCCTGTGCTGTGCTGCTGTGCAGGGGGAATACCCGGAGCCGGATCGCTGGGGGTTGTAGTTCTCCGTGGCGGTGACCCGGTCCGTGCCCAGGGCGGTCAAACCAGTGGCAGTCTAAATGTTGTAATAAGTGTCCGACTACGCCACCCGTGGATTGCGGTCAGTGGGGACCGCCGCTGCGCTGCCGACCGCTGAGGCTGATGTTGGTTGCGCAGCCGAGTATGGGATAACTCCCCACGGGAGGAGTATTGCCTCAGGGCAGCTAGTGTGGATAATGATGGGAGTGATGGTGTGAGCGTCCCAGTACTAATGGTGCTGGTGCGGCGAGGAACCACAGAGACGTGCAAGTTGCAGTTTTCAATGCTTTACTCACAGTTCTTTATCAGGTCACTTGTGCACAGTTAGGACCGCCTGAGCCGTGCTGCGTTCACCAGGTGAGGGACTCAGTCAACTCCCAGGCAATTCCAGAGTGTGGTTCAGAGCTCCCCTCTTTTCCTTTCTACTGGCCGTCCCCACCAGTGACCCACCTTTGTCCAGCTTCCTCGAGCCTTCTGTTGGCGAAACCTCTCTCCGGTTTCCCTGACCCTATACGGTATGCCTTTCTGGTGGATGTAGTGAGGGGTCGCACCAAGATGAGGTAACATTTGCATTATTATTCTAGCAGCATATAAAACTTTTTCAAGTAAAACATTCTTCAAAAAAAAAAAAACACATTCTTGACCTTTGGCCACCGTGCAACTTGTGACCAGGTAAAGGTGCAACAGTCCATTTTAACTTTGAGGTAGACGTTGCGGTTCTTGTATAAAACCAGTAGGGGGCGCTTTAAAAAGCGCAACTATGTACAAGGGTATGGCCGCTCTCAGTCCTCGGCCAGTGGGAATAGGGGAATGGCTGCTCACAGTCCTCAGCCTGGTTAGGGATTAGGGGCACACAGGTAACAGTTCACACAGTCAACAATTTCACAACAGTTCTTGTACCCCGACGGGTAACTATTTACAGTTCCACTTTACCATTCTCTAATAATGGTGTCCTCCTGATGCTCCTTCGCCATACTCTTCAGATCCGTCCGGATCCTCAGGGTAGTATGTGTCTGGGCGATACCGCAGCTCCTCCTCAGTCAGACGATGTACATGGAGGGCGCACAGTCCTTTGGCACCCTGGTGCCGGGTGTAAGTGACCAAGTCACCGGGGTACAAGTCACGTCCGTGATGTCCCTCCGGCAGGTGGCTTTCCACGTCCCTTCTGGTGACAAATAGGTCGGTGTCAGCCTCCGGGTCTCTTATGAAGCCCCAGCCATTCTCTAGCTGGAACTTGACTACGGTCCCGGTGGCTCGGGGACTGCGGATGGCGTGGAAGTCTTGACGGGCCCTCCTCTTCTGCTCCGCGCTTCTGGCCTGGAGTCGCTGCTCCCTGATGCGCCTCTGCCGCCGCTCTCTTTCATAGGTGGCTAGCTGCTGACGGCAGCACTCCAGGCGCTGGGCTTCTTCCGTCCGGGTCTCCTGGGTGAAGCCCATGAGGTTCTCGCCAGTGGGGTCCCATGCAAACTGGGCATCCTCCGGCAGGGGTGGAGCGATGTTGGCGGGCTCCGGGGCCGGGATCAGAGGCTCACTCAGGGGTCGCTCTTTCCGGAGACGGGGGTTGGCGAACTCCGGTGGCCATTCAAAGGGTAGCCCGTCCGGGCTGGTATGTTGGGCATACAGGTCCGCGCCCAGGGGTGGCACTGTGGGCTTCGGACGGGTGGCAGCACCCGGGGGCACTCGGCCTTGCGGCGGTCGCTTGTCGGTCGTGCCCGGGGGTGGCACCGCCAAGGTAGGGGGCGCTGGTGAGGCAGCGGCGCCCGGGTGTGCTGGGTCTTGCGTCCTGGCCTGTGACGTCTCACGCTGTACGGCGCCAGGGTTCAGAGGGCACAGCGCGGGGCGGGGCGTGACGGCGATGCTTGCTGCCTGAGACCTAGCTGGTGGCGGTGGTCTCAGGTACGGTCCCCGGCGCCTCGGGTCCCGCAACGGAGGGTGAGGGCAGGCTGGTGTTCCCAGGGCTTGGGGTGGTGGCGTCCCCATTACCTGCCTCGGTCTCCGTGGCCTCCTCCGCGGCGTCGTCTGCAGCTGCCGGTCCCTCTTCTCCGCGCCCAGTGGTAAGCGCGCTGCCCGGTTCCGGCGGGGTCCTCTGCTGGTCACCTCCATGCTGCCGGGCCATCTCCGCTCTCCATCCGGCAAACACATCCCGCTGCGCCCGGACCATTCTTCTATTCAGATCTTCCAGCGCTGCGCGCGCACAATCCGGGTCTTTAGGCAGTTGGGCCAGCAGTTCTGTCAGGCTGCAGGGTGGCTCCGCTTGCAGCAGGCTGCGGGCCAGGGTGCTGGTGGAGTTTTCTGCTCCCTCCATCTCCGGGTGCAGCAGGTCCAGACTGATCCAGGCCGCACCCAGCCCCTCAGTTTTCTTTCCTATCCGCCCCCATGGGGGTTGGTCTTGGGGGCATCTGCTGACAATCACCTTCAGGGGCAGCCCCCCCACGTTGATGGACATCTCCATTGCTGTACTTATTGTTGCTGGGGGCGGGCCCCTCCTTTGGCGCCACTCTGGGACCTTTCCCACGATGGGAGTCGGCTTCCTGCTGTCCTTTGGTGCGCACATAATGGCGTCCGCTCTGCCAGGGCGGGAAAAACGGATGAAGATGGCGGGAAACGGTCCAAAATGGCGTCTGATGGCGGGAATCGGCTCCGGATGGCGGGAAACGACTCTGGACAGCGGGAAACTTCTGGAAATGGCGGGAGACTTCTTTTTAAGGTACATGTGCAGTTTTCTTCAGGCACGCAATACCCGCTTGTGGCGGGTTGGTAATGATCTTGCCGACTATGCTAAAGTTGAGGCGCCCCCTGGGCCTGTGCTGTGCTGCTGTGCAGGGGGAATACCCGGAGCCGGATCGCTGGGGGTTGTAGTTCTCCGTGGCGGTGACCCGTGCTGCGTTCACCAGGTGAGGGACTCGGTCAACTCCCAGGCAATTCCAGAGTGTGGTTCAGAGCTCCCCTCTTTTCCTTTCTACTGGCCGTCCCCACCAGTGACCCACCTTTGTCCAGCTTCCTCGAGCCTTCTGTTGGCGAAACCTCTCTCCGGTTTCCCTGACCCTATACGGTATGCCTTTCTGGTGGATGTAGTGAGGAGTCGCACCAAGATGTGGTAACAACCTCCGGTCTTTGGCTGAGGAATCTGTTGCCTCCACCAATTTGGGATCAGATACCCTGTTCTGCCAACCCTTCACCCAGTATCTCCTCTGGGCATATGGGGTTCCTTCTGTCCTCGTGTCTCTGGGCCTTTCTCTGTGTCCCTTGCTTCCTTTCTCCTCTGTTCCAGTTCCTTTCCTACTTTCCTTTCTGTTCCTTCTTCTCTCTCTCTCTCTCAGGCTCCAGCCTCCTGACAGAGCAGAGCCCATGCAGGGGCTCTGCTTCCTGTCTTCTCCTCAGACTGTCTCCACTGAACTGAACCCTGATCTAAGATGGTGCCCACCTTATATACCTCCTTCTAACACCCGAGCCCAGGTGACTAGCAACCAATGAGCTCCTACCTATGCCCAGAGACCCACCCCTATCTGCTCCTACACCACTGGGTGTACTTTCCCCTCCCCACTCCAGCCAGGGACAGATGCTGTCGTGCCTGCACTTCTGTCTAGTGGGAGCACCGTTGAGCTGTCCCTCGGAAATGGGGTGTGTGTGGTGCATGCAGCTTACCGAGCCCTGGTCCACACTCCATCCTTACCCGGGAGTGGAATATCACACCTCTGGTTCGAGGTGCAATACCCCTGTAGCAGCCGAGTCCTCGGGGTGCTACACATACCTCACAACTTTTTTAGAACAGAAAGAGGCAGAAATCATGCGCCATGCCCCTGGCCACATCCCAATCCACACCCATTTACCATTATGTTTCTCCCTCGGCAGGAGGAGTTGTCAGAGGGGCGCTGGCAGTGACTGAAATTCTATGTGTCTTCAGGCTTCTGAATTCTCACAGCGCATGCACTGCATGTGTAGCACCCTGACGGCTCGGCTGCTACAGGGGTATTGCACCTCAAACCAGAGGTGTGATATCCCACTCCCGGGTAAGGATGGAGTGTGGACCAGGGCTCGGTAGGCTGCATGCACCACACACACCCCATTTCCGAGGGACAGCTCAACGGTGCTCCCACTAGACAGAAGTGCAGGCACGACAGCATCTGTCCCTGGCTGGAGTGGGGAGGGGGGTGGAATACCCAGTGGTGTAGGAGCAGATAGGGGTGGGTTTCTGGGCATAGGTAGGAGCCCATTGGTTGCTAGTCACCTGGGCTCACACATAGAGGGAGGTATATAAGGTGGGCACCATCTTAGAACAGTGTTCAGTCCGGGGAGTGAGTTCAGAGAGGAGTTCAGCCAGAGAGGGCTGACAGGGAGCTGTGGCTCAGTCTGGGCCCAGCTCCACGAGGCAGGCCTGGAGTGGAGGCCAGAAACAGCAGAGAGGACAGGAACAGAAGAGAAAGGAAACAAGGAACAGAACATTAAGAGAGGCCAAGAGACACGAGAGAAGAAGGAACCCCATAGGCCCAGGAGATTGCGGGTGACGGGTTGGCAGAACAGGGTACCGGATCCCAAATTGGTAGAGGCGACTAATCCTCAGCCAAAGACCAGCGGTCGTAACTATATCTCGGTGCGACCCCTCACTACACCTACCACGAAGGCCCACCACATAGGGTCAGGGACGCAGAAATCAGCGTACCAAGAGAAGGCCCGAGGCAGCCGGACAAACGTAGAGTCACTGGTGGGGCACGGCCAGAGAAGGGAAGAGGAGGGAGCCCCAGGTTAACCAAACGCTGACTACAGCAACAGGGTTAGGTACTACGAAGGCTCCAACGACCAGGAATAGTGGGAGCCAGGACAAAGCCCTAACTCCAGGACAGCAGGTAGAAGAAAGAAGCAGTAAGCAAGCCAGGCCTAGCTCCAGGCAGGCCCGAAGCTTAGAGAGTAAAAGACACAGATCAGGAGGCCCTACACCCTCTCACTGGGGAGAGTCCAGAAATGCACCCTTCGCCCTGAGTACCCTGGACCGCACCTGCATCACCACCAGTAAAGGTATTGAAGTTTACCCCTATGTGTGTGCGCCCGTACTTCCTCCGGGATCGTCCTGCCGTCTCTCTCGCCAGCATTCACCATCTACCCCTACACTGCCCTTGAGCTAAGCTCTACCTGTGGAGAGCCACACCACCCCTGCTGCCATAACACCAGCTCCAGAGGACTGCTCCGCAGCGGCGGCTCCCCTAGCAGCATTCCACAGGTGGCGTCACAACAATTCCCAAAAATCCCAAATAAACTACCTCCCCTTTTCAGTTGACTGCCCTGGGCCACGGACCGGGCCCGCCACCGTCATATCCCCCAAGCATCTGAGGGCCCGTGCTGCCGAGTACCCCACGGCCCCGGGGGAGTGTCACCCCCCACACACAGTAAATTCCCCTCCACACACAGTAAACCTCCCCCAGTCCTGTTACACTAAATAACCCCCCCAACATATAATCATTGGGGTCTTTAGCTCCACTAATGTGGACCACTTACCACCAATGTGCTCCTCTGTCTGTTGTGCTGGCGTGCGATGTCAGCAGCGTGATCACATGACATGATCACGCTCCTGAAGTTGCTCTGACCTGGCGGTCAGAACTTTAATTGTACTCACGTCTACAATTGAACACTGGGTGCTGGTGTGCTGCAGGTACTGTGAGCCGACTGTCAGCTTGACACCAGGCTCAAAGAACTGCCTACTCCCAGTCCGGGGGGCGGCAGAATGTAGCCGCCGGGGGAGACACTTCGGATTTCCACGTTAAGCCGCCCGACTGCGCCCACATACTGATTTTGAGCACCGTCCCGCAGTCCCGACCGGGAGCTTATGGCTCCCGCAGGGCAGTGAGAAGCAGCCGACACGCCCCCTCTTAAATCAGGCTACACCCCCTCTGCCCCCCCAGATACGCCACTGAAGGGGAGGCAGAGGGGGTGTAGCCTGATATAAGAGGGGGCGTGTCGGCTGCTTCTCACTGCCCTGCGGGAGCCATAAGCTCCCGGCCGGGACTGCGGGACGGTGCTCAAAATCAGTATGCGGGACGGTTGGGAGCTATGCCTACAGCTCCATGGTTGTGCTCACTACTGATCCACAATTAGGCCTCCTTCACGTGTCCTGATATTTCCGGTACTGGAAACACCAGCGAGATCCGCCGGTGACAATAATGAGCATTGACATCACTACCCGATGCCTGTGAATAGCGGTCACTTTACTGCTATTCACAGTTGCCGGATGCGAGGAACGTGGACTGTTGCGGAGTTTCATGGGAACATTTTGGGTAATAAATTAAAAGGAGTGTCTCTCGTGTTTATTTCTGTCTTTTTATGTTGTTCAGGTATTCATTTCTGGACTACATTGGATTCAGTGGATTACTGTGGACCTGCACGGGATTTTTTTTTTATTTTAATAAAGTGGTGAAGGAGAGATAGTGTGGGGAGTCTTTATTCAAATGAAGTATTTTTTCTGTGTATGTGTTTTTATTTTTTTATTACCGGGTTAGTAATGGGGTTGTCTGATAGACTCCTCTCCGTTACTTACCCCAGGGCTCATGGCTGATGTGATTTTTGAAAAATCACAGCTGTCATCAAACCCAACTACTATTACCCCGATTGTCACCGCACCAGAGCAATCAGGAAGAGCCGGACAAAGAACCAGAATTGACGCATCTAGTGTGATGCACCACTTCTGGGGCGGCTGTGGTCTGGTGTTTTTAGGCTGGGAAGGGCCCAATAACCATGGACCTTCCCAGGCTGATAATATCTGCTCGCAGCTGTCTGCTTTACCTTTGATGGTTACCAAAAATAGGGGGGGTGATGCCATGTCATTTTTTTCATTTATTAGTTATATACAAATGCAGTAAACTACACACACAAAGCATATTGTGTTTTTTTCCTGCATTTTTTCTTAAGCCTTTTTCCTTTTGTTTTTAAGCGTTTGATGCAGATGTGAAGCAGTACTTTTAATGTGTTTTTTTCTGGCTCCTCATAAAAAACAACAACGCACCAAGGCGGCAGAGTTCAGTAGCGTGTTTAGACGCACAGCGGGCAGGAGCTTACATGACATCACATCCACTTTGCTTGAACTGTTAACCCCTTTACGATCTTTGACATATGGGTATGTCGTGGCGATCATGCGGGGCACATGAGCTCTGCCTGAGCGATCACCGCCGGGAGCTCGGCTTAAGTTAAAGCATTGACCCGGCTGTCAGTGCCAGGAGCAGTGCGGGCATTGCCCCAGGCATTTTAACCCCCTAAATACTGCGATCAATATCGATCACAGAATTTAGAAGGCTCCTTCCGATCAGCGCCCCCACGACGTCATCGCAAGGGCCTGATTGTTGCCTTCGTCGTCATGACATCTGGGTCAGACAGTTACGGCAAGTCTGTTAGACCAAGCTCAGAGCACGGTCTAAGAGGCTTCTGTCAGTGCAGCACTGACAGGTATAATGAATTGCAATTCATTATAACAGCAATCAGTAAAAAAAAGTTAGAGCTCCATAGAAGGACAAAGTAAAATTTTAAAAAAGTAAATAAATCACAAAATAAAGAACAAAAAAAAAGAAAATAGTATATCAACAAATAAATATATTTATGTGAAAAAAAACAGTACACATATTTAGTTTTACCGTGTCTGGAACAACCCGACCTATAAAACTGTCACACTAGTTAGCCCCTTCAGTGAACACTGTAAAAAAAAAAAAAACAACTTTGCTGTTTCATCACACAAAAAGTGAAATAAAATGCGACCAAAGAATTAAATGGAAATAATAATGGTACCTCTGAAAATGTCATCTTGTCCCACAATAAACTAACCCCACACAACTCCATCGGCGGAGATATAAAAAAGTTATAGCTCGCAGAATAAAGCGATGCAAAAGCAATTATTTTTTCTATAAAATAGTTTTTATTGCATAAAAGCGCCAAAACATAAAAAACAATATAAATGTTTTATCACTGTAAATGTACTGACCCGAAGAATAAAGCTGCCTTATCAATTTTACCACACACGGAACGTCATAAAAAAAACAATTTCTGAATTGTTGGTTTTTTTCATACTGCCTCTCAAAAATCGGAATAGAAAGCGATCAAAAAATGTCATGTGCCCGAAAATGGTTCCAATAAAAACGTCAACTCGTTTCACAAAAAACAGCCATCACATGACTCTGTCGGCAGAAATATAGAAAAATTATAGCTCTAAAAATATGGAGATGCAAAAACTTAGAGTGAATATCCGGCTAAATAAGCGCTCCCAGGGTCACAAGGAATGATTATCCAAAAATGACTTTCTTTAGCAGATCTTGTATAAAGGCTTGTCGACCAATTCAGGTCTAATGTGGATATCCGGTCACACCGGTATGCAGCTTCTGTCGGAATTCAACGGAACTCCTGGCTGGAGTCCGTAAGAATAAGATATAGAGTGGATATCCGGATGAATAAGCGTTCCCAGGGTCACAAGGAATGATTATCCAATAATCATTCCTTGTGACCCTGGGAGCGCTTATTCATCCGGATATCCACTCTATATCGAGATGCAAAAACTAGTTTTTGTAATAAAAAAAGCGTCTTTTAGTGTGTGACAGCAGCCAAACATAAAAACCCAATATAAATCTGGTATCACTGTAATCGCACCGACCCGAAAAATAAAGTCGTCTAAATAAACACTTATACAACACGAGGAATGGTGTAAAAATAAATAAAACCAATTCTTCACCTGCTGCTGTTTTGTTTATTCTGCCTCCTGAAGATCTCAGTATGGCTCGGCTCACATTTATCCTGCGCTCTACGCTGAGCGCTTACACCGGGGTTTCCGTGTAAATCTCTGAAATACGTGATTAAGATGTAAACCCCGGCGGAAGATTCCCTATAATGAGGCAGATGGAGGCACTGTGGACACTGTCTGGCCTGTGATCCGGCGGCGTCCATCATTTTAAGGGTGTATAAAAGTGCCATCGGCCACAGTTTTGTGCACTTCTGAAAAGAAGGATAACACTGAACAGAGGCCAGATGTAGTCCAGAGTAACTCTGCTGCCTCATTATAGTGAATGGATCCCTCAGGGGTTTCATCTGAATCTCGTCATTCAGAGATTTAGATGGAAACTCCAATGTAAGTGCTCAGCGTAGAGCGCAGGATAAATGTGATCCAAAATGTTATGTAAAATGTTCCCAACAAAAGTTTCAACTCAATCCACAAAAAAAGCAAGCCCCCATTCAGGTCCGTCATCTGTTATCAGAAATATAGGGGGCTTCCACGTTACTGGTAGCATAAGATCTCTGGAAAAGCGCTCTGTCTCCTCAACTCCCAAAAGAAATCCAAAAACTTTTGCACTCCCAAATCCAAATGTCCCTTCTCTTCTGAGCCTCAGTGTGCCTAAACCACAGTTAGCGTCCACATGTTTGGCATTTCTGCAGTGATGAGAGCCCGCCTAATTTACTGGGTGCATGTCTCCAGAAGCACGAGCTGGGCACAACGTACTGGTCACTACAACTTACTGGTCACTACAGTGTACTGGTCACACTAAAACGTACTGATAACACTACAACGTACTAATCACTACAATGGCAGTTTGCAATTTTCACTCAGCTATATCGATTGCTTCTCGTTTCTGGAAAACACACATGGAGTCAAAATTGTCACTACACCTGTAGATAAATGTACAAAGGGCTATAGTTTCCAAAATGGGGTAACTTGAGGGTTTCTGTGTATGGAGTCAGCAAACTATTCTGCAAAAATCTGTGCTGCAGGAGGCAAATAGCGCTCCGTCCCTCCAGAGTCTCGCTGTGTGGCTAAACAGTACTGTACATCCAGATATGGGGTATGTCTACGATCAACAAAAATTGTGGGACAAATTTTGTTTCCAGTTTTACTCATTTCCCCGTGTGAAAATGTAAGATCTGGGGCTATAACAATATCTTTGTGGTAAAAATGATAAATGTAATTAGTTTTTCTTCACTGCTCAATTGTATAAAATTCTGTGACACACCCATGGTGTCAATTTGATCACTGCACCCCTAGATGAATTCATTGAGAGGTGTAGTTTGTGAAATGGGGTCACTTATGGGGGGTTGCTGTTCTGGCACCTCAGTGGTTCATGGCACCCACAAACTATAAAAGTAAAATCTGCATATAATATGGCGCTCCTTCCCTTCTGAGCTTTGCACTGTGCCTCAAAAGTATTTCTCCACCACAGACGGGGTATCGTGTACTCCACAAAACCATTGCACTGTCCATTTCCTCCTGTTTCCCTTGTGAAAATGAAAAAGTGGGGCTAAAACAATATTTTGGTGGGAAAAACTACAATTTTCATTTTTTCCTTCCCCATTGCTTCAGTTCCTGTGAAGCACCAGAAGGGTTAATAAACTTCTTGAATGTGGTTTTGAGCACCTTGAGGGGTGCAGTTTTTAGAATGGTGTCACTTTTGGGCATTTTCTGTCATATAGGCCCCTCAAAGTCACTTCAAATATGATCTGGTCCCTAAAAAATATCTTTTTAAAAAAAATTTGTTGGAAAAATGAGAAATCGCTGATAAACTTTTAACCCTTATAACTTCCTAACAAAAAAAAATATGTTTAAAAAATGATGCAGATGTAAAGTAGACATGTGGGAAATGGTATTTATTAACTAGTTTGTGTGACATAACTATCTGGTTTAAGGGCATAGAAATTAAAATAGTTTAAAAATTGGGCAATTTTCAACATTTTTGCCAAATTTCTGATATTTTCACAAATAAATGCAAAAAGTATCATCCTCAATTTACCACTAACATAAAGTATAATGTGTCACAAAAAAAAACAACAGTCTCAGAATTATTGGGATATGTTGAAGCGTTCCAGAGTTATTACCCCATAAAGTGACGCTGGTCAGAATTGTAAAAATTGTCCTGGTCAGGAAGGTGGAAACAGGCTGGGGGTGAAGGGGTTAAATGCAGCAGATTTTCTGCCCACAACAAGCAAAGTAGATGGGATTTCAGGAGATCGTCTGCCCTGTGCGTCTATAGATGTGGGTGAAATGGGCATTTCTGGTGTTTTTTTATCTATGTGGAGCCTGAAAAATGCAAAAAAAACAGAAATGCAGCCGCGATTGTGAATGTGGAATCAAAACTTTATTGTTATATAAAAATGCATTAAAAATACCGCTGCAAATCTGCACCAAAAATGCATCAAATAAAGGGGAAAAGGCAGAAAAAAAGCAGATAAAACATCATGATCAGAGAGTATTGCGTCGTGTGGTGCGGACAGCTGCAGAAAAACGCAGCATTTACACTATGTGTGAACACGGCCTCAGCGTTACATTACTGTTAAGAGTTTTATGGGTTTAATGGAATAAAAATATCAATCTCTCCATTGTTTTTTACATCATTTACCGATCACCGTAAATGATCTGATCGCCGTGTTCTACATGATGTTACGATTACAGGGACATGAAATATCTCTGTTATTTGCTGATTTATGAGGTTTAGTTTTTAAAAAAATAATTAATCTCATTATTGTGAAGGTTTTTCAGTATTTTTTAGTTATTTTATAGAAAGAAAGAAAAATCTGACTTTTATTTTGCCCCTAGAATGCAGGGACACAGAAATACACCGGTATATACTGTATTAAGTTGTGAAGTGACTATGAGGGGCCGAAATGTCTCAAAAGTTTATAACATTGGGACAAAAAAAAAGACACATATTTCCACTAAAATTAGGCTTTATCCCCCAATTTTTCCTTTTTCCCATGGGGTAATAAGAGAACATTAACCCCACAATATGTAAAAGAAATTCTCCCAAACGTAGCAATACCCCATATGGGGTCGGAAACTTCTGTTTGGACACACGGCCGGGCTCGGAAGGAAGAAACACGATTTGGCTTTTGGAATACAGATTTGTCTGGGAAATTTTGCGGGTGCCATATGCAGAGCCCCCGAGGAGCCAGAACAGCAGAAAACCCAAAAGAGATCCAATTTAGGAAACTATACCCCTTAGGGAATTCATCTACAGGTGTAATGAGATAATTCACTGATTTCATTACCATCGGGCTGTGTGAAAAGGAAAAATTACATAAGTAGATTTAGATATAAATGATACCGAAAATGCCGTTACTTCTCCCAAGTACAGCAATTCCCTATATGGGGTCATACACAGGGCTCAGAAGACAAGGAGCACCATTTGGCTTTTGGGGCACAGAGTTTCCTGGTGTAATATTTGGGCAGAGCCCCCTAATCTGCCACAGCTGCAAAATCCCCCAAAAGTGTCCTGAATTTGCAAATTACACCCAGGGAAATCATCTATGGGTGTACTGACTATTTTGACCCTATTGGCGTTTTCTAGAAATTAGTGCGCAGTGGATGTTGCAGAGTGAAAATTTGCAAATGTTTCATTTTTGTGCCCTATACTTTGTGCCCAGCTTGTGCTTCTGGAGACTCACACCTCTTAGATGGTTAAATGCGTTATCCAGGACCTAAAAATTAATGACCCATTTCAATATGAAATTGGTGGGGGGTCCGACAGTCCCACAATCAGCTGAAAACTGTTAGAACCTTGCTGTTAGGTTTTTTTTCCTTTGCTGGTCACATGACCTTGTTGGCCTATTTAATCCTGCTCCGCCCTTCTGGCTTTGCTGGACTTCATTGTATATCTACTTTCTAGCTAGCCTGTGCTCTGTGTCTTGCTCTGTTAGTTTGCTTGGTCTACGGACCTCTATGTTCTTTATATTTTGTTTGTTCGTCTGTCTGCTACTATTTCTGTTAGGAGGTGTCCCATATTCCTCCCAGTCCTTAGTACTTGTAGGGATTCCTCCCCCACATCTATAGGTCTTTGTACAGACTAGCTTAGGACTTTAGCAGGTCTGATCGCAGGATCAGGTTCCCTGTTACATCGTAGGGATTCAGCTGAGTCCTATAGTAGGGACAGATCTCCTCTCTTTCCTTAGCTCTGGTAGCAGAACATAACAGTAAGTCCAGCCAGCAAATTCTCTAAGGAAAGATTTTTTTTGTTCCATCATGGTGTCGGTTCAGGATTTGGCTAAACACCTGCAGGGACTCTCTCTGGAAGTGGCCGAGCTCCGTCAGCACGTGAGTAACTGTTCTGGAGCACATTTCTTGGAGCCTAAGGTATGTTTGCCGGATTTATTTTTTGGTGAACATCGAGAATTTTTTTCATTTAAAAATGCTTGCTTATTGTATTTTCGTTTGAGACCCAAGTCCTCTGGGGATGAATCCCAGCGCGTAGGGTTCATAATGTCACTTTTACGCAAAGAGCCTCAGGAGTGGGCCTTTTCTTTGCAACCTAGTGATACATGCTTCAGTTCAGTGGATAGTTTTTTTTCTGCTTTGGGACTATTATATGATGATCCTGACCGTGTCGCATCAGCTGAGACTGAGTTGAGACGTTTAAAACAAGGATCAGGTAATGTCGAAAAATATTGTACACATTTTCGTCGTTGGTCCACTCAAACAGGGTGGAACGATTCTGCTCTGAAAAGTCTATTTCTTGCTGGGCTCAGTGAAAGGGTTAAAGACCTGCTAATTGCTTATCCTACACCTGAAGATTTGCAACAGGCTATGCAATTAGCTATACGGGTGGATAGAAGACTGCGTGCTAGGGTTAATGAGAGCAAATCCTCTGCTATGTCAGTTTCTGGTTATGAGAATGTGTGTACTAACAGTGGTGAACCGATGGAGATTGGATCGGTGGCACCTCGCTCTCAAGAAAAAGACCGTCGTTTTTCGAAAGGCTTGTGTTTCTATTGCGGAAAATCTGGTCATTTGATTAAAGGCTGTGAGCTTCGTATGAAGAAAGAAAAAAAAATGGTCAGTCACGCCCGTATTGCCTGTTTAAATTCCAAGGGTGTATTTTTAGCTGCTTCCACGATTGCTCAGGAAAAATTAATGGAATTTCGGGTGTTTGTTGATTGCGGGTCTACACTGAATGTAATTGATGGGGGATTCGTGGAAAAACTCAATTTAAAACCTGAACCTTTATCATCCCCCATTGCTGTGGTTTCTGTGGATGGTTCCCCTTTGAAGAATATTACTCTCAAGGTCTGTGAATTTCCTCTCACTATTAATGGTGTTCACCATGAGAAATTGGATTTGGTAGTGTTGAATAACTTGCCTTCTCCAGTAATATTGGGATTGCCCTGGTTAAAATTTCACAATCCTGTACTGGATTGGTCTACCAGTGAAATTAAATCCTGGAGCCATAAATGTTATGACAAGTGTTGTAACGGGCGTATTGCAGCTTTGGATAGGGGAGAATTACCTGTTCCTATTCAGGATTTTTGGAGAGTTTTTTCTGAGAAAGATTCGCAGGTTTTGCCTCCTCATAGAGACTATGATTGTTCTATTGAATTTGTCCCTGGAGCGACTCTTCCTAAAAGTCGTTTATTTAACCTTACCATTCCTGAGAGGAAGGCTTTGGAGGAATACATACAGACAAGTTTGGCCGCCGGTCACATTAGGCCCTCTAAGTCTCCTGTGGCGGTTGGATTTTTTTTTGTAAAAAAAAAGGACGGCGGTTTACGTCCTTGTCTGGATTTTCGTGAGATTAACAAAATTACTGTACGCAATCCTTACCCACTGCCATTGATTCCTGATCTGTTTAACCAGTTATTGGGGGCCAAGTGGTTCTCTAAAATTGACCTTAAGGGGGCATACAATCTGTTGCGCATGAAGGAGGGTGATGAATGGAAGACTGCTTTTAACACTCCTGTGGGTCATTTTGAGAATCTGGTTATGCCTTTTGGTCTTACTAATGCTCCTGCATTTTTTCAGAATCTGATTAATGACATCCTTAGACCTTTGATCGGTAAAAATGTGGTTGTGTATTTGGATGACATTTTGATTTATTCGCCAGATCTGGAGTCTCATTGGCGGAGCGTGCGTGAGGTATTACAGTTATTAATGGACAATTCGCTTTTTGCTAAGCTGGAGAAATGTGAGTTCGCTGTACAGAGAATTAGTTTTTTGGGCTACATTATCTCCAGCAAAGGTTTTGAGATGGATCCGGTTAAGGTTCAGGCTGTGCAGGAATGGCCTAGGCCTATTGGTTTGAAATCGATACAGAGGTTTTTGGGTTTCGCCAATTACTATAGAAAATTCATAAAAAAAATTTCTAGTATTGTCAAACCTCTGACTGATCTCACCAGGAAAGGTGCTGATGCGGTTCAGTGGTCTTCTGAGGCCATTGAAGCTTTTGTGTATCTCAAGGAGAGGTTCACCTCTGCTCCCATCCTTATGCAGCCTGATGTTACTAGGCCGTTTTTGGTTGAGGTTGATGCTTCCTCTGTGGGGGTTGGCGCAGTATTGTCTCAGGATAACGGGGATGGATTACATCCCTGTGCCTTTTTTTCAAAAAAATTTTCGGAGACTGAATTGAATTACGATATTGGTAATCGGGAATTATTGGCTATTAAACTCGCATTTGAACACTGGCGCCACTTCTTGGAAGGTGCGGAATTTCCCGTTCAGGTTCTTACGGATCATAAAAATCTGATATATCTTGACGCTGCCAAGCGCCTGAATGCCCGTCAGGCTAGGTGGGCACTGTTTTTCTCGCGGTTTAATTTCTCTGTTACTTACATCCCTGGTACTAAGAATGTTAAGGCGGATGCCTTGTCTCGCAGTTTTTCTCCCATAGTCGGTGCTGAGAAAGAGGAAAACATTTTACAAGAAGGTGTTGTGATAGCTGCTTTAGACTCCGTTTTGGAAGATGAGATTCTTAAAGCTCAGGAGAATGCCCCATCTAACACTCCTCATGGGAGGTTGTTTGTGCCTGGGACCTTTAGGAGAGATTTGTTTGTTGAGTGTCACGAATCTCGGTTGGCAGGTCATCCCGGAATCTCTGAGACCAAGAGACTGGTGGGTCGCAGTTTTTGGTGGCCTGGATGGCAGAAGGAAGTCATTAAGTGGGTACGCCAATGTACTGTATGTGCTAGATCTAAGTCCTCACATACTCCTGCTGCGGGGTTGCTTTGTCCTTTGGAGGTCCCCAGTGCTCCTTGGACACATTTGGCTATGGACTTTATAACTGACCTTCCCCCCTCTGAGGGTTTTACTGTCATCTGGGTGGTCGTGGACCGTTTTAGCAAGATGTGTCACTTGGTTCCCTTCATCAAACTGCCCTGCGCTAAAACTCTCGCTAAGGCCTTTGTCAAGGAAATTGTCAGACTTCATGGCGTTCCTACTGACATTGTTTCTGATAGGGGTCCTCAGTTCGTGGCTCGTTTTTGGCGTGCCTTTTGTGACAGGTTGGGAATTCATTTGTCGTTTTCGTCCGGATATCATCCTGAATCTAATGGCCAGACAGAAAGGAAAAACCAGGATGTTGAGCAGTTCTTGCGTTGTTTTGTGGCAGACAATCAAGAGGGGTGGTCTGAGTTTCTGCCACTTGCCGAATTTGCTCTGAACAATCATACATCTTCTTCTGCTGGTTGTTCGCCTTTTTTTTGTTGTTCTGGGAGACATCCGTCGTTTGGGTCGTTCTCCAAGTTGGGATCTGCCGTGCCTGAGGAGGAGAATTTTTCCGGTGATTTGGAAAGAGTTTGGACGGATGTGCGTGGTAATCTTCAGGAGGCCAACAGAAAATCTAAAGACTACTTTGATAGGAAACGACAGGAGGTTTTGTTCGCTGTTGGTGACATGGTTTGGTTGTCCTCTAGGAATCTGCGGTTGAGGATTCCTTCTAAGAAATTGGGTCCCAAGTTTGTAGGGCCCTTTAAGGTGCTTCAGGTTGTCAACCAATCTGCTGTTAGGTTGGAGGTTCCTACCTCCTGGAGAATTAATCCGGTCTTTCATGTCTCTCTGTTAAAAAAAGCTGTTGTGTCGGATGGTGACGCCTCTGCCTCTGTTCCTCCGGTGGTGGAGGACGGGGAATATGAAATTTCTCGCATCCTTGACTCTAGACGGTATAGAGGTAGTTTGCAGTATCTTGTGGCCTGGAAAGGTTTCGGACCCGAGGATAACTCTTGGGTGAGGTCAGATGATGTTTCCGCGTCCAGACTTATCAGAGCGTTTCACAGGAGATTTCCTGATAAGCCTGGTCCTAGGGGATCCGGAGGATCCTCTTAGAAGGGGGGGTACTGTTAGAACCTTGCTGTTAGGTTTTTTTTCCTTTGCTGGTCACATGACCTTGTTGGCCTATTTAATCCTGCTCCGCCCTTCTGGCTTTGCTGTACTTCATTGTATATCTACTTTCTAGCTAGCCTGTGCTCTGTGTCTTGCTCTGTTAGTTTGCTTGGTCTACGGACCTCTATGTTCTTTATATTTTGTTTGTTCGTCTGTCTGCTACTATTTCTGTTAGGAGGTGTCCCATATTCCTCCCAGTCCTTAGTACTTGTAGGGATTCCTCCCCCACATCTATAGGTCTTCGTACAGACTAGCTTAGGACTTTAGCAGGTCTGATCGCAGGATCAGGTTCCCTGTTACATCGTAGGGATTCAGCTGAGTCCTATAGTAGGGACAGATCTCCTCTCTTTCCTTAGCTCTGGTAGCAGAACATAACAAAAACTGCTTCGGCAGTGGCCCGAACTAAATGATGTACAAGCTGAAGACATCCATCCTATATATAGTTTCATGGCCACAGGTGAGTCCCAGAGTACATTCACTTCAATGGACAAGATGCAGTATTCATTCGTGCGCACTAAATAATGGACGGTGCTGCTGTGTTCTGCCCAGACCTTGTGTATTTCCGGATGCTGCCAGAGCAGTTTTCAGCTGATCGGTGGGTGTGCCGGGTATCAGACCCACATCAATCTCATATCGATGGACTATGTAGTGGATAGGTGATCACAGATTAGACCTGGAGAAGCCTTTTAGCTGGGTTCTCCCCTTTGCAGCAATGCTGTATATATTAACAATAACTGTGGTTTGCGCACGCTGCTGGAGTCAGAAGGGGTCAGTCGGTTTTCTGAACATGGATTTTACTGGATTGATTTATAAACCCAAAAAGAAGAAATGTGCGAGGACTAAAGTAGAATATGAATAAAACATGATCAATGATCTTTATTGAATAATTTTTAAAAGAAAAAATATCCAACATAATAAACATGGACATGAATGGTGGGTGAGCCAATAAAAAAGATTTACCCCAACGATGTAAAGAACGCAAGGTGACATCTGAATAGGAATGAAAATACCTAGAAAGCTTGCCACAGAGCAAGTAACGGACAATGAATTGGTCCAAAATTATGAGTGACGTATATATATATACTAAGGTGCAATCAAATGTAAACACGTGACAAATGAGGTATAGAAATAAGAATTAAGGTTCCAACAGTATTAGGGTCCCAAACAATAAAATAGTATGAAGTGCAAATAGTGATACACATGATAACGAGCACATGTTCAGGCTCACCCACCAAACACCTGACGCGCGTCTCACCAACCAGACCCCTGAAGAAGCAATAGTGAAGCGCGCATCGGGTGTTTGTTGGGAGAACCTGACAACGTATTAGGCCTGTCACTCTTACACTCACAGGAGATGTCAGATCCTGCTCATGGCAGTACCTTAGAGGCCACTATAGCTGGGTGACCCCTCGGCCATTACTCAGCCTGGGGTCATCATGTCTGCCATTGGCACTGCGTGATCACAATCATGGGGTGCAGATAGGGACAAACAGGGTGACCCCTCCCTAAAATAAACAGATGCTACTGTCGCAATCAGAGCGGTCAAATGGCCAGGATACATAGCGCCGATCAAGACTTTTACAGCAGGATGTCAGCTAACACCCAGCTCATTGTGCCATACAAGTACAGAGGATATCAGCAAGGGGTTAATGATCAGAAATTATCACTTTTAGGATAATTTACCCATTAATATCTCCGTTTGCCTCAATTATTGATTTTGCATCTGATGTCCAAGGTAGACAAAGCAATCTAATAGGAAAAATCCGCCCATGACTACCCCCATATACATTGTATTATTAGAGGGTCCTGCTAATAACTCACTATGTACAGATGTGACCATGAGACAATAAATAATGTAATTATAATGTGACGTGGACGACATCGGCCTCAGCTTCTTATTGTAACAGAGGCTCCAACCTCCACAGAGAAGACAACATGTAGGGGTTCAGTGAAGGAGGCGGTGAAGGTGTGTAAGTGTCTGATGGGGTCACACAGCTCATAGAAGGACAGACGCCCAGCCTCATAGTCTAAGAAGACTCCAAGTGTTGGACATGTTTGCTTTACACTGAGTGTTAATACATCCGAGTTGTGCCATACATTATATTCTTCATTATACATATCCAAACACCAAGATTTATCATTATATCCAATACCAGAATGTTCTCCTTTTTTCTCTATACTGGGATAGGACAACCCAACACTACATTGTCCTATCTGGTCCCACTCTACCTCCCAGTAATGTCGTCCTGAGAAGAGGCCACATCTGCTTAACACCTGGGCAGATGTCACAAATCTCCCTGGTGATTCTAGCCTCACCGGTTTGATATATGAATCTGTTGCAGTCTTCAGATCTTCTGATATCTTCACCCTTCTAGAAGCAGTGTCCACATCCAGCAATATGTCTGGGACATGGACCCCGAGCTCTGATGTTACATTGGTGACAATATCTCTCATAGATCGGTGTAAGGTCAGTGAGATCAGAACCTCATCCAGATCCTCCTCAGAACTGACCTCTCCACCATCTTCCATGGTGTCCTCATGACCTCCATGACTACATACTGTTATGTCACATTCTTGTAAGAGTCTTATTGGGTCGGTGACACCAGACATCTCCTCCACGTGACGCATCTTCCTGGACAGCTCGTCCTCCTGTATTTCCAGCTTCTTGATCAGATGAGATATCTGGGACACAATCTTCTCCTCCTGCCTGGAGACCTCGCTCAGCGCTTTCTTTTCTGCCATTTCCACTTGCTTCTTAATGTCCATAAATATCTTACTGACGTTCATCCTTTTATTTGAGGCTTTCTCCTGGATATTTTTTATATGATCCTGCAGATTCTGGACTCTTGTCCGAATATCTACTTTTTGTGGATTTAGTTCATCCAGATATTTCCTCAGATCCTTTTTCTTCTTCTCAGAAGCCTCATCTAGAAGCTCCACCTGGTGTCCTCTGTGTTCACCAACCAGACAACAAGACACACACAGACAAGCCGCGTCCTGCGAGCAGTAATACTCCAGAACCTTCTTGTGGAGAGAACATTTTTTGTTGTCAAAAGATCTTGTGGGTTCTGTTAATATATGATCTAATGTCTTGTTGTGGACAGTCAGGTGGTCATTACAGAAAGTATTCTCACACTGCAGACAGGATTTCACAGCCGGTACAGGAGACTTTGTACAGTAAGCACAGAAGATACTAGTGTCCTTCATATCAGGCTGAGTAGATGAGAAACGCTCCACTATGTTCCTCAGCTTCCGGTTCTTCTCCAGGGCCGGACGCTCCGGATATTCTGCTCTGCAGTCAGGACAGGAATACCCTCCAGCCGCCTCCTGGGCATCCAGCACACTCACAATACACGAGCGGCAGAAGTTGTGTCCACATCTCAGGGATACGGGATCTGTATAGAGGCTCAGGCAGATGGAGCAGTTCAGCTCGTCCCTCAGCTCAGCAGACGCCATTGTAGTGGGAAAGAGCAGGAACCAAAAACTAAAAAGTTTCCCTTTCGTAAAAAGGGTGGAGATTTCTGAGAATAAACTATTAATCCTGCAGCTCAGAGATTGTTTGCTGTTGAGGAAGAAAATGATTGACAGGATGGTGTGTAGGATGAGAGTTGTAGTGACTCCACCTGTTTGCAGTGTAGAGAATCCACCACCAGTTCGGGGAAGGAGAAGTCAGCCGAGCTCCAGATGTGAGATAAGCAGAAGCTCAGCTCCTCTTATTCCCATCAGACTGGAGTCAGGAGACCATTATAAAGATCAGAGCAGCCTCATCCGCCAGTGGTTCACATGGTGCCGCTCAGTGAGCTTGTCCGCATTGTGGACTGGAGCCTCCTGCCATTACATGCACGATTCTGGTCGGTACAATGACGAGACTGGAGAATGACGAGATTTATTTTATACATAGACCATTGTTCTGTGGGGAACTCATTCACTTGACCATTACCTAGCAGTGGTCGGTGTGCTGTGCAGGTGTGGTGTGCTGTGCAGGCGTGGTGTGCTGTGCAGGCGTGGTGTGCTGTGCAGGCGTGGTGTGCTGTGCAGGTGTGGTGTGCTGTGCAGGCGTGGTGTGCTGTGCAGGTGTGGTGTGCTGGGCAGGTGTGGTGTGCTGGGCAGGCGTGGTGTGCTGGGCAGGCGTGGTGTGCTGGGCAGGTGTGGTGTGCTGGGCACACGGACAATGCACTGATGGAAAAGATGGAAATCTGAATGAGGCCTCAGGTTGATACTAATGACGCGCCTCCTGGGGCCATGGGGTACTCAGTAGCCGGGCCGGTCCTTTTTGGGATAGTCACGGTGGCAATAAGAAAAGTCAATTGGGGAATAAAGTTTTGTGACGCCACCCGTGGTATGCGGCTATAGGTGGCCGCCGCTGCTGTTCAGATCAACCGGGGTTATTGGTGACGCAGCAGAGATGGTTCAGCTCTCCACAGGTAGAGATAGGCCCCAGGGCAGTTAGAGGTGTTCTATGATGTTAGTGTTGTAGTGCAAGGCAGGTGATGCAACAAGTAAGTAAAGGACACAGCGGGGTGCAGTCTTCAAGTTTTTACTCACAGTTCTTATGATGTTCCAGGTTACAACTGCCAGCAGGTTATAACAGCCCACCGAGTCCTGTGTCCTCCGGGGAAGTGATCCAGCCAACTCTCAGATAACTTGGGTGCACTTGAACGGGACCCCCTTCTTGTGTACCTTGCCGGGTCGTCTCTCTCTGCACTGGCTCTCGCCCTCCTGCCCTGCGCCTCACACACCGTGTCTCAAGCTAGTGGCCACGGGCCTTGTCGGGCGACGTCCTCTTTGTCCCCTTTTGCCCTATATAGCCACAATTTCAGCGAATGTGTGTGGTTTTTGGCTACGGCACTTGAAGATACTGCAACCTCCAGTTTGCTAGCTGAGTCTTCCAGTCCTCCACTAGTCTGGGGCCAGTCCCCTACTGCGACCTGATCCCTTCATGGTCATCGAGAACTCGGGCGCACGGGTGGACTCCGCACTTCCTGTGCCCCTAAGATCCTCTCTCTCTCTCTGGAGCCTTTCTCACTGCTCTGGGCTTCTCTCTCCTACTGGGCCCCTCTGACTAGGCCCCCACTCCGTCTGGACCCTACTCCTCAACGGTCCTCACTCACTGGCCTCTTCTAGATATTTCTACCCTTCTTTTATACTGTCTGTCATGTGACCCACATCACCAACTGTCACTCTGTGTGGTCCCCTCTACCTTCAGTCCTTCCTTCACCCACCTCCTCTACCTAGTTCCATCCTCCAGACAGGGACCGGATCTGTGCTCTCCCTCAGGAGCAATCTGGACCATCCCTAATGGAGTGATGTGGTTTTGCATGTGAGTGGGTGAGTCCCGGGTAGTGCTCCCTCCTTACATGAGAGTGGGGTACCACACCTCTGGCTGAGATGCAGTACCTCTGTGGAAACTGGACCCACATGGGCTCCACACTAACGTGCTGCTGGACTTTAAGACACACTTTTTATTAAGACAAATTCTTTCTACAAAGTCCCTGCTTCTTGTAGTCCTTAGTCAGGGGAGCCCAGCAGTATCAGACCCTACTGATTGCTTCCCAATGATTATTAAAGGGGATGTCCAATAGAAATATGTTGTCAGCTATCTGAAGTAAGGGTCCAACCATGGAGACCTGCATCGATCAGCAGGAGGGCCATTTTTATCCCTGCTACAAAATGGAGCGTGAGGTTAGATGCTCTTTTCATTCTCTGTGGGGCTGCAGGAAAAAGCCGAGGCACGGTCGATCATGTGCACACTATCATCTCTGTGAAGGTTCAGATTCAGATGCGGTGGAATTTTTCTCCCTACCTGTACTCCACCATGTCAGGAGAAGGCTGGTGGTCTGGTTAGGGATTGCAGTGGGATCTCTCCTCTACCTCAGTCTATAGATTCAGTCTCTTCCTCCACCATCTCTGCAATCAAGAGTCAGGACTCGATACTTATGATATTTCTGCCCCTTGCCTCATGTTAGCTGAGCGTCCAGAGCCCACCCTGCCGCTCTCAGGGTCACCCAATGATGTAATTACTGTTCCATGTCATCACCGACTGCCAGGAAATCTCAGGAGCATCAGTGCTGGAGTCGTGAGGGTGTTAAATATTAATTCTGGATATTCATTTTATTCTTAATTCTGAGATCTGTAGATTGCATCAGCCATCGTGTTAGGGTTTTTAGCTGACATGCGCTATTTGTGTATTTTTGGTTCAGCACCATAATTAGAAGAGCAGGTGCCATATGACCGGCCTATAAAAGCCCATGTTAGAGACAGGGGGGTCTCTCTTGCCATTCCACAGGACACAGGACGAGGTGCTGTGTGTAAACCAGCTCCTGATGTAGGCCCAGGAAACACGTTCTTTACACGGACTCACGTGCTGGACACAGACAGACGCAATCTACCATCCAGAATCCCAGGGAAAGATGGGTGAATCTCAACAATTAAGCTAATTATGGACAAATGGACAATCACTTTGTAACTAATTATTGTATGTACCTTCTGCAATAATTCTTTTTAATGGACAACCCGAGAATAAATAGATACATTTTTTATAAGAATATCTTGATATTAATACTTTGAGAAGTCCTCAATAGAGAAAAAATACAGAAAGAAGTATTTATTTTACATTTGGCTAGCCTCAGCCAGTCCTGATTTTTCGTGTTTTTAAGTGAATTTCCTTCTTGAACAAAGGTGAGAGAGAAGAGACGAGACGAGCTGAACAGCTGTTTTTCACGTGTCAGGAAATCCACTAACTTTGTCACAAGAATCAGAAAGAAACTACAGAGTGACGACTGATCTATTCTACAGATGGACTGACAGGCACCAGAGGTACTACAAGGAGGATAATACGTGCTGATCATCAGAAGCTAAGAAATCTGAAGGTAAGCAAACCATGCATACAAGGATTGAGGGGTGAGGGGACCATGCATATCAGGATTGGGGGATGAGGGGACTATGCATAACAGGATTTGGGGATGAGGGGTACCATGCATACCAGGATTGTGGGATGCCTCGCATACCACATTTTCAGTGTGTCTACCGGACAGCGCGGTATGGGCACTCGTGTACTCCGGTGCCACACTCCTCCCTCAGCCTTCAGCAGAACAGGACACCGCAGCGCTGGAGCACAGGGAAGAAAGGTGAGTATAAGTGTTTATTTTTTTGGTATGTGTGTGCAGCATGAAAGGGATGAGGGGTGCCATACATACCAGGATTGGAAGGTGAGGGTGCCACACATACCAGGATTGGGAGATGAGGGGGCCACACATTCCAGGATTGGGGGATGAGGGGTCCACACATACCAGGATTGGGGGATGAGGGGGCCACACATACCAGGATTGAGGGATGAGGGGTACCATACATACCAGGATTGAGGGGTGAGGGGACCATGCATACCAGGATTGAGGGGTGAGGGGACCATGCATACCAGGATTGAGGGGTGAGGGGACCATGCATACCAGGATTGAGGGGTGAGGGGACCATGCATACCAGGATTGGGGCATGAGGGGTGCCATGCATACCAGGATTGGGGGATGAGGAGACCATGCAAACCAGGATTGGGGGATGAGGGGACCATGCATACCAGGATTGGGGGATGAGGGGTGAGATGCATACCAGGATTGAAGATGAGGGGTGCCATGCATACCAGGATTGTGGGATGCCTCGCATACCAGGATTAGGGGATGAGGGGTGCCATGCACATCAGGATTGGGGGGTGAGGGGTGCCATGCATACCAGCAATGGGGATGAGGAGTATCATGCATACCAGGATGATGGATGGGGTTCCATGTATACCAGGATGAGGGGTACCATGCATACCAGAATAGGGATGAGGGGTACCATGCATACCAGGATTGGCGGGTGAGAGGACCATGCATACCAGGATTGGGTGGTGAGGGGACCATGCATACCAGGATTGGGGGTGAGGGGACCATGCATACCAGGATTGGGTGGTGAGGGGACCATGCATACCAGGATTGGGGGGTGAGGGGACCATGCATACCAGGATTGGGGGGTGAGGGGACCATGCATACCACGATTGGGTGGTGAGGGGACCATGCATACCAGGATTGGAGCATGAGGGGTGCCATGCATACCAGGATTGGGGGATGAGGAGACCATGCATACCAGGATTGGGGGATGAGGGGACCATGCATACCAGGATTGGGGGATGAGGGGTGAGATGCATACCAGGATTTAAGATAAGGGGTGCCATGCATACCAGGATTGTGGGATGCCTCGCATACCAGCATTGGGGGATGAGGGGTGCCATGCACATCAGGATTGGGGGGTGAGGGGTGCCATGCATACCAGCAATGGGGATGAGGAGTATCATGCATACCAGGATGATGGATGAGGTTCCATGTATACCAGGATGAGGGGTACCATGCATACCAGAATAGGGATGAGGGGTACCATGCATACCAGGATTTGGGGGGTGAGAGGACCATGCATACCAGGATTGGGGGGTGAGGGGACCATGCATACCAGGATTGGGGGTGAGGGGACCATGCATACCAGGATTGGGTGGTGAGGGGCCATGCATACCAGGATTGGGGGGTGAGGGGACCATGCATACCAGGATTGGGGGGTGAGGGGACCATGCATACCACGATTGGGTGGTGAGGGGACCATGCATACCAGGATTGGGGCATGAGGGGTGCCATGCATACCAGGATTGGGGGATGAGGAGACCATGCATACCAGGATTGGGGGATTAGGGGACCATGCATACCAGGATTGGGGGATGAGGGGTGAGATGCATACCAGGATTTAAGATGAGGGGTGCCATGCATACCAGGATTGTGGGATGCCTCGCATACCAGGATTGGGGGATGAGGGGTGCCATGCACATCAGGATTGGGGGGTGAGGGGTGCCATGCATACCAGCAATGGGGATGAGGAGTATCATGCATACCAGGATGATGGATGGGGTTCCATGTATACCAGGATGAGGGGTACCATGCATACCAGAATAGGGATGAGGGGTACCATGCATACCAGGATTGAGGGGTGAGAGGACCATGCATACCAGGATTGGGGGGTGAGGGGACCATGCATACCAGGATTGCGGGTGAGGGGACCATGCATACCAGGATTGGGTGGTGAGGGGACCATGCATACCAGGATTGGGGGGTGAGGGGACCATGCATACCAGGATTGGGGGGTGAGGGGACCATGCATACCACGATTGGGGTGTGAGGGGACCATGCATACCAGGATTGAGGAGTGAGGAGACCATGCATACCAGGATTGGGGGATGAGGGGTACCATGCATACTAGGATTGGAGGATGAGGGGTGCCATGCATACCAGGATTGAAGATGAGGGGTGCCATGCATTCCAGGATTGTGGGATGCCTTGCATACCAGAATTGGGGGATGAGGGGTGCCATGCACATCAGGATTGGGGGGTGAGGGGTGCCATGCATACCAGCAATAGGGATGAGGAGTATCATGCATACCAGGATGATGGATGGGGTTCCATGTATACCAGGATGAGGGCTACCATGCATACCAGGATTGGGGGGAGAGAGGACCATGCAGACCAGGATTGGGGGGTGAGGGGACCATGCAGACCAGGATTGGGGGTAAGGGGACCATGCATACCAGGATTGGGGTGTGAGGGGACCATGCATACCAGGATTGGGGTGTGAGGGGACCATGCATACCAGGATTGGGGTGTGAGGGGACCATGCATACCAGGATTGGGGCATGAGGGGTGCCATGCATACCAGGATTGGGGGATGAGGAGACCATGCATACCAGGATTGGGGGATGAGGGGACCATGCATACCAGGATTGGGGGATGAGGGGTGAGATGCATACCAGGATTGAAGATGAGGGGTGCCATACATACCAGGATTGTGGGATGCCTCGCATACCAGGATTGGGGGATGAGGGGTGCCATGCACATCAGGATTGGGGGGTGAGGGGTGAGATGCATACCAGCAATGGGGATGAGGAGTATCATGCATACCAGGATGATGGATGGGGTTCCATGTATACCAGGATGAGGGGTACCATGCATACCAGAATAGGGATGAGGGGTACCATGCATACCAGGATTGGGGGGTGAGAGGACCATGCATACCAGGATTGCGGGGTGAGGGGACCATGCATACCAGGATTGGGGGTGAGGGGACCATGCATACCAGGATTGGGTGGTGAGGGGACCATGCATACCAGGATTGGGGGGTGAGGGGACCATGCATACCAGGATTGGGGGGTGAGGGGACCATGCATACCACGATTGGGGTGTGAGGGGACCATGCATACCAGGATTGAGGAGTGAGGAGACCATGCATACCAGGATTGGGGGATGAAGGGTACCATGCATACTAGGATTGGAGGATGAGGGGTGCCATGCATACCAGGATTGGGGTATGAGGGGTGCCATGCATACCAGGATTGAAGATGAGGGGTGCCATACATACCAGGATTGTGGGATGCCTCGCAAACCAGGACTGGGGGATGAGGGGTGCCATACACATCAGGATTGGGGGGTGAGGGGTGCCATGCATACCAGCAATGGGGATGAGGAGTATCATGCATACCAGGATGATGGATGGGGTTCCATGTATACCAGGATGAGGGCTACCATGCATACCAGGATTGGGGGGTGAGAGGACCATGCAGACCTGGATTGGGGGGTGAGGGGACCATGCAGACCAGGATTGGGGGTTAGGGGACCATGCATACCAGGATTGGGGTGTGAGGGGACCATGCATACCAGGATTGGGGTGTGAGGGGACCATGCATACCATGATTGGGGTGTGAGGGGACCATGCATACCAGGATTGGGGTGTGAGGGGACCATGCATACCAGGATTGGGGTGTGAGGGGACCATGCATACCAGGATTGGGGGGTGAGGGGACCATGCATACTGTTACGATCGCGCCCGGACTGACTGGCGTGAGCGTGATTAGTGATCCCACTGTACCATGAACCGAGGAGTGCCTGGAGGGGCGTAACTAAGTATCAACCCGATCCGACCAAGGTCGTACGGTGGCTTACTCGACTCCGTGGACCAAGGAGGAACCGAGCAGAGGGACCAGGTGCGACTCCAGGTCAGACCCCGGTCACAGTTGTTGACCCACACCGGGGAATGCAGGAACAGGCAGGTTAGACTGGCATACAGGCAGGTGGGTATTGGCAAGTACGGCTGGTATGCAGACAGGTGGGTAATGGCAAGCACGGCTGCTATGCAGACAGGTGGGCACTAACAAGCGTGTCTGGTATGCAGACAGCAAGATACTGGCAAGTATTGCTGGAGTGCAGACAGGGAGGTACTAGCAGGTTGGAGCGCAGGCTGGATAGGGTCCAGTACAGACTGGGAGACAGGTACAGAGCCACAGATGCGGTAGACAAGTATAGTAAAGCAAAACCACCGGAGCGGAGGACAAGGCAGAGCAGAGAGGAACTGCTGGTGCGTTGAGCAAGCAGAGCGGAGTGAAAACCGCCGGAGCGGTGGACAAGGCGGAGCAAAGAAAAGCCGCCGGAGCGGTGGGCAAAGCAGAGCAGAGAGAAGCCACCGGAGCGGTGGGCAAGTCAGAGCAGAGAGAAACTGCTGGTGCGGTGAGCAAGGCAGAGCAGAGAGAAGTCGCCGGGCGGTGGGCAAGTCAGAGCAGAGAGAAACCGCCGGAGCGGTGCGCAAGACTAAGCGGAGCGAAACCGCAGGTGCAGTGGACAAGGCAGAGAGGACAGGGCTCTGTTCACATGGAACAGACTGGAAAATACAGGAAGATGGCTAGAACACAGGAGGAAGATACGGAGGAAGGGAAAAGGGACAAGCAGAACCAGATACACACAAGGTACTTCCTATGAAGTAGCGAGGGGACACAAAACTCACAAACAGAAGTACAGAGACAACGAGTTGGAGTTAGGTGCAGGTTCAGATACTACAGGAAAAGTGAAGGTACGGACATAGAGACAAACAGGTAACAGGCTAGGATACAGTTCAGACAGGAACTGCTACTGCAATGAGATACAAGAACGAGCCTGGGTATACAGAGTGGCGGAAACAGACTAGAAGTCAGTGATAAAAGGTCTGGGTATGCAGCCCCCAGAGTGGTGGAAACAGACTAGAAACAGGACAGGACCTGGCAATTCAGTAGCAAAGACTAACTGAGTGAAGGTGTTGCTCAGGCACCTCCTTGTGGATGGAAGGGGTTTAAATATCCAGTGACTCACAGCAATAGGCTGGAGACGCATTAGGGTTGCACCCACAGCAGCTATAAGAATCAGGAAGTAACCCGGCCGCCGCCCTAAGCAGTCAGTCAAGAGACATGCACACAGCATGAACTGGAGCACGGTTTGCAGGATGGACTGACAGGTAAGATTGCGGTCTTGCATAGTGGGAGGTGGTGCACTATGCAAGCACGCCGCCAGGGATGTTACAGTACCCCCCCCCTTTACGCCCCCTCTTTTTCAAGCCTGCAAGGGTCTTCTGCAGAGAATTTGGAGGCCAATCCTTATCTTCTGTAACATACCTGGCGGCGTCCTTGCATAGTGGTCCATCTCCCACTGTGCAAGAGCGCGCACTTGATCTCCTGTCCAGAATGTCTCTCTGGCTTCCCTCCATGCTGTCTGTTTGTGTCTGTTTCTGCTGCTTAAGGGCGGCGCTCGATCACTTCCTGCTTTTTGTACCTGCTGTGGGTCACACCCCTTGTGCGTCCTCAGCCTATTGCTGTCTGTCACCTGGTATATAGCCCAGCTGCGGCAATCAATCCCTGCCTGAGCATAGTGTTTCATTCAGTGTGTGCTTGCACTCTGAAGGTGCCAGGTCCCGTTCTTTGTCTCCTGCCTTGCGGTATCAGTTCCCGCATCTGAACTGAGTCCTGTCTATGTCTCCTGCCTTGCGGTATCAGTTCCCGTGTCTGAACTTAGTCCTGTCTTTGTCTCCTGCCTTGCGGTATCAGTTCCCGTGTCTGAACTGAGTCCTGTCTATGTCTCCTGCCTTGCGGTATCAGTTCCCGTGTCTGAGCTGAGTCCTGTCTATGTCTCCTGCTTTGCGGTATCAGTTCCCGTGTCTGAACTGAGTCCTGTCTATGTCTCCTGCCTTGCGGTATCAGTTCCCGTGTCTGAACTGAGTCCTGTCTATATCTCCTGCCTTACGGTATCAGTTACCGTGTCTGAACTGAGTCCTGTCTGTGTTCTCTTGTCTGCCTATCCTGGAGGCTGTATTTCCAGGCCTGTCTGAACACGCTCCTAGCCTGTTCCTCCCGCCTTCTAGGGGCCGATTACCTAGACCCGTTCCTGTATCTTGTCTGTCCTGTCTGAACACGCTCCTAGCCTGTTCCTCCCGCCTTCTAGGGGCCGATTACCTAGACCTGTTCCTGTATCTTGTCTGTCCTGTCTGAACACGCTCCTTGCCTGTTTGTCCCGCCTCTCTGGGGGCCGTATTCCCAGACCCGCTCCTGTCTCCCGCTGCAGTGTCGGTCTCCTCCGTACACTCAGTTCCAGTCTGAACTCTTTCCTATCCTTTACCTGTTTTGCCTCTATGTCCGTTCCCTTCCTTTTTGTGCAGAGTCTGAACTCGTACCTAACTCCTGCTTGTTGTCTCTGTACTCCCGTTTGTGAGTTT
The DNA here is from genome assembly GCF_046119375.1 of Phyllobates terribilis. Lineage (NCBI taxonomy): Eukaryota > Metazoa > Chordata > Amphibia > Anura > Dendrobatidae > Phyllobates > Phyllobates terribilis. The sequence continues at coordinate 391,182,027 of NW_027362769.1, read as the reverse complement.
GTGGTCCACTCGCTACTTCACTGCAAGTATCCTGTGGGTATCTGGCTCTGCTTTTCTCTTCCTGTCTGTTCCGTGTGAACAGAGCCCTGTCCCCCCTGCTCTGACTCCTTTGCTCACCGCTCCGGCGGTTCTAGCCTGCTCCTTCTCCTTTGCTCACCGCTCCGGCGGTTCTAGCCTGCTCCTTCTCCTTTGTTCACCGCTCCGGCGGTTCTAGCCTGCTCTGACTCCTTTGCTCGCTGCTCCGGCAGCCTTGCTCCGCTCGGACCCTTTTGCTCGCTGCTCCGGCAGTCTCGCTCCGCTCTTATCCTTTTGCTCACTGCTCCGGCAGCCTTGCTCCACTCTTGCTCACCGCTCCAGGCGGCCTCGTCCTGCTTTACTCTTACTCACTGCTCCGGCAGTCTCGCTCAGCTCTGACCCTTTGTTCACCGCTCCTGGCGGCCTTGTCCTGCTCTACTCTTGCTCTCCGCTCCAGGCGGCCTTGTCCTGCCCTGTTCTCGCTCACCTCTCTGGGCAGCCTCACTCTGCTGTGTTTGTCCGCCACATCTGTGGTTCTGTTCCTTAGTCCCAGTGTGTACTGGGTCCTATCCCGCCAGTGTTCCTACCTGCTAGTGCTTCCCTGTCTGCACTCCAGCTGTGCTTGCCTGTACCCCCCTGCCTGCTTACCCGCCTGCCTGCATACCAGTCGTGCCTGCCTATACCCACCAGTCTGTGTGCCAGCCTACCAGTCTGTTCCTGTATTCCCCTGTGTGGGTCAACAGCCGTGTCCGGGGTCTGTCCTGGAGTAGCACCTGGTCCCTCTGCTCGGTTCCTCCTTGGTGCACTGGCGTCGTATGCCGTCGTGCGACCCTGGTCGGATCGGGTGAATACCTAGTTACGCCCCTCCAGGCATTCACTCTCCGGCACGGTCCAGTGGAATCACACGCACACGCCGCTCAGCCCGGGCGTGTGCATTACATCTTCAAGAGGATTACCTCTTCTGTCCATTAGAGGAAACGAAACTGGTCTCATCATCTTGGTGACTGGGATGCTTCCTCCTATCAAGCCATCCTCAGCAACAGATGAAGTGGGTGAAGTACCAGGAACAGCATACAGAAAAGTCTCTCTACATTTGTTATCAGGTAGCACCCTGGTGGATTCAGGTGACAACTGGAGGTCCTCCGCCTGGTTGGAGGGGTGCAGAGACTCAGGGGTAACCACCGCCTTGACATACACTTTGCCAAGCTTACTGGATGACATGGGCGGCGTACCAGGTACCGAGTGTAGGAAAGTCTCTCTCAGTTTAACATGTAGCACCCCGGAGGACTCAGGAGACAACAGGAGGTCCTCCACCTGGTTGGAGGAGTGCAGAGACTCGGGGGTGATTACTGCTTCGAAGTACACTTTGTCAAGCTTACTGGATGAAGTGGGCGAAGTACTAGGTACAGGGTGTAGGAAAGTCTCTCTCCCTTTGTTATCAGGTAGCACCCCAGAGGATTCAGGAGACAACTGGAGGTCCTCCGCCTGGTTGGAGGGGTGCAGAGACAAGGGGGTAAACACCACCTTGATGGACGTAAGACCAGATTTATAAGAGACGGAGGGTCCTTGCTTTAGGACCATCTTCAGACTGGTTTCAGAGATGACATGTCTGTAAGGCGGGATGGTACCTGAAGCCAGATCATTGGTACAATCGTCGAGACTGTGTGGCGACATCGCCTCCGCTTCTCTTCCTTCGGAGACTTCAGCGCACAGTGATTCAGCAACTAGCAGATCTGGTGAAGAAGAAGAAGAAACTGCTGACTGTCCTGAAGATATGGGGACTAGACACCCCTTGTACTTTTGCAGTCCCCCAGGATACACCATGCAGGGTCTCCAGACCTGAGCGGGCACTAGATCTCTCGGCTCTGGACGACCTGTGGGTAAGCCAGTCAGCACCTGGAATGTGAACTTCTTCATGTGTAATGCTCCAATCTGGAGCTTAGTTTGTACAGACATATTTTGGCTGTTTCTGAGTAGGGCTCGTCCTTCTGCTGACAATGCCCAAACCGGCTTCTGGAGTTGTCGGACGGGAATAAGACACCGACTCTTCAAGGCTTTAAGCCCGAAACTTCCGGTTAATCCGAGGCCTTCACTTGCCACGGACTCAGTCATGGTCATCTGTGGAGAGGAAACACTAACGCCAAAGGCAGCCTCTTCTACAGGCCTAATGTCTTGGGATTCTCCAACCTTCGCCGGACAAAGACCGTCAGGGGGTCCCAAACCACCGCAGCGGGACCGCAATCCGATTTTGTGACTGAGTTCTGGCTTCTGCTTTGCCTGACGAACATTGTCATCCTTCATGGATTCTGTGCGGAAAGCTGCCTCTACAGGCTGGGGAACAGGAGGTCTTTGGGAGGACAGAACCTGGCATGACGGTTTACCTCTACGCCTTGCACATCTGGACTGCCTCTTGAGGTTGGGAAGAGAAGTATTCTGTAGAGCATAGTCATCCTGTGTGGATTCTGGGTGGGCAACAGTCTCTTCGGGCTGGAGGACTGGTAGGCTACCTACACACATTACCCATCGGGGCTGCTCCGGGATATTGGGAAGGGAAGCTTTAGCAGAGGCTTCAGGATTAGGGTCATCGAAGACCATTAGAAAGGCCTGCAGGTCAAAGACGATAGGATCCCATGCTTCCCATAGGGGGGTGATCCATTTCAAGGCGTCACCCGCAAGATAGGACATCATAAATGCCACTTTAACCCGATCGGTAGGAAAATAGTGAGCATAGAACTTGAAATGCAGCATGCATTCCTCCACAAATGCACGGCTACGTTTTGGATCCCCATAGTACCGTGGTGGATCCGCAGGAATGAGTGCTGATAGATCCATTTGGGCTGGTGCATAAATCGCCTGGGCCATAGCTTGAGAAAAAATTTTTTTTTGGTGCACGTATTCGCCAGACAAGGATTCAAAATGTCTCTGAGAGCGAAAGGCCGTGGGGCTCAACGGGAACCATGGCCTGAGCAAACTGTTACGCTCGCGCCCGGACTGACTGGCGTGAGTGTGATTAGTGATCCAACTGTACCATGAACCGAGGAGTGCCTGGAGGGGTGTAACTAAGTATCAACCCGATCCGACCAAGGTCGCACGGCGGCATAGTCGACTCCGTGGACCAAGGAGGAACCGAGCAGAGGGACCAGGTGCGACTCCAGGTCAGACCCCGGTCACAGTTGTTGACCCACACCAGGGAATGCAGAAACAGGCAGGTTAGGCTGGCATACAGGCAAGTGGGTTTTGGCAAGTACGGCTGGTATGCAGACAGGTGGGTACTAGCAAGCACGGCTGGTATGCAGACAGGTGGGCACTGGCAAGCACGGCTGGTAAGCAGGCAGGGAGATACCGGCAAGCACGGTTGGAGTGCAGACAGGGAGGTACAAGCAGGTTGGAGCGCAGGCTGGATAGGGTCCAGTACAGACTGGGAGACAGGTACAGAGCCGCAGATGCGGTAGACAAGCAGAGTAAAGCGAAACCGCTGGAGTGGAGGACAAGGCAGAGCAGAGAGGAACTGCTGGTGCGGTGAGCAAGCAGAGCGGAGCGAAAACCACAGATGCGGTGGGCAAGGCAGAGCAGAGCTGAACCGCCGGAGCAGTGGACAAGGCAGAGCAGAAAGAAGCCGCCGGAGCGGTGGGCAAAGCAGAGCAGAGAGAAGCCGCCGGAGCGGTGGGCAAGTCAGAGCAGAGAGAAACCACTGGTGCGGTGGACAAGGCAGAGCAGAGCGGAACCGCCGGAGCGATGGGCAGAGCAGAGCAGAGAGAAGCCGCCGGAGCGGTGGGCAAGTCAGAGCAGAGAGAAACCGCTGATGCGGTGAGCAAGTCAGAGCAGAGAGAAGTCGCCGGAGCGGTGGGCAAGTCACAGCAGATAGAAGCCACCGGAGCGGTGAGTAAGGCAGAGCAGAGGGAAGCCGCTGGAGCGGTGGGCAAGTCAGAGCAGAGAGAAACCGCTGGTGCGGTTAGCAAGTGAGAGCAGAGGGAAGCCGCCGGAGCAGTGGGCAAGTCAGAGCAGAGAGAAACCGCCGGAGCGGTGGGCAAGTCAGAGCAGAGAGAAACCGCTGGTGCGGTTAGCAAGTCAGAGCAGAGAGAAGCCGCCGGGCGGTGGGCAAGTAAGAGCAGAGAGAAACCGCCGGAGCGGTGGGCAAGACTGAGCGGAGCGAAACCGCAGGTGCGGTGGAGAAGGTAGAGAGGACAGGGCTCTGTTCACATGGAACAGACTGGAAAATACAGGAAGATGGCTAGAACACAGGAGGAAGATACGGAGGAAGGGAAAAGGGACAAGCAGAACTAGATACACACAAGGTACTTCCTATGAAGTAGTGAGGGGACACAAAACTCACAAACAGAAGTACAGAGACAACGAGTTGGAGTTAGGTGCAGGTTCAGATACTGCAGGAAAAGGGAAGGTACTGATATAGAGACAAACAGGTAACAGGCTAGGATACAGTTCAGACAGGAACTGCTACTGCAATGAGATACAAGAACGAGCCTGGGTATACAGCCCCCAGAGTGGCGAAAACAAATTAGAAGTCAGAGATAACAGGTCTGGGTATGCAGCCCCCAGAGTGGCGGAAACAGACTAGAGACAGGGCAGGACCTGGCAATTCAGTAGCAAAGACTAACTGAGTGAAGGTGTTGCTCAGGCACCTCCTTCTGAGTGGAAGGGGCTTAAATAACCAGTGACTCACAGCAATAGGCTGGAGACGCATTAGGGGTGCGCCCACAGCAGCAACAAGAATCAGGAAGTAACCGGGCCGCCGCCCTAAGCAGTCAGTCAAGAGACATGCACACAGCATGAACTGGAGCAAGGTTTGTAGGCTGGATTAACAGGTAAGATTGCGGTCTTGCGTAGTGGGAGGTGGTGCACTATGCAAGTACGCCGCCAGGGATGTTACAGTACCCGCCTCCCCTTTAAGCCTGCAAGGGTCTTCTGCAGAGAATTTGGAGGCCAATCCTTCTCTTCAAGAGGATTACCTCTTCTGACCATTAGAGGAAACGAAGCACCTGCGGGTTTTGCTCTGCTCTGCTTGTCTACGGCACCTGCGGTTTTTGCTCTGCTCTGCTTGTCTACCGTACCTGCGGGTTTTGCTCTGCTTTTCTACTGCACCTGCGGGTTTTGCTCTGTGGCTCTGTTCCTGTATCCCAGTCTGTACTGGTCCCTATCCTGCCTGCGTTCCTACCTGCCAGTACCCACCTGTCTGCATACCAGCCGTGCCTGCCAGTACCCACCTGTCTGTATGCCAGCCGTGCCTGCCAGTACCCACCTGTCTGTATGCCAGCCTAACCTGCCTGTTCCTGCATTCCCCGGTGTGGGTCAACAGCTGTGACCGGGGTCTGACCTGGAGTAGCACCTGGTCCCTCTGCTCGATTCCTCCCTGGTTCATGGAGTCGACTGAGCCGCCATGCGACCTTGGTCAGAAGGGGCCAGTTGGTTTTCTGAATATGGATTTTACTAGATTGATTTATAAGCCCAAAAATAAGAAATGTGCGAGGAGTAAAGTAGATATTAATTAAACATGATCAATGATCTTTATTGAATAATTTTTAAAAGAAGAAATATCCATCATAATAAACATGGACATGAATGGTGGGTGAGACAATAAAAAAGGATTTACCCCAACGATGGAAACAATGCAAGGTGACATCTGAATAAGAATGCAAACACCTAGAAAGCTTGTCACAGAGCAAGTAACGGACAATGAATTGGTCCAAAATTATAAGTGACATATATATATACTAAGGTGCAATCAAATGTAAACACGTTATGAATCCAAATATAAAAATGAGGTATAGAAATAAGAATTAAGGTGGCAACAGTATTAGGGTCCCAAACAATAAAATAGTATGAAGTGCAAATAGTACACATGATAACGAGGACATGTTCAGGCTCACCCACCAAACACCTGACGCGCGTCTCACCAACCAGATCCCTGAAGAAGCAACAGAGAAACGCGCATCGGGTGTTTGTTAGGAGAATCTGACAACGTATTAGGCCTGTCACTCTTACACTCACAGGAGATGTCAGATCCTGCTCATGGCAGTACCTTAGAGGCCACTATAACTGGGTGACCCCTTGGCCATTACTCAGCCTGGGGGTCATCATGTCTGCCATTAGCACTGCGTGATCACAATCATGGGGTGCAGATAGGGACAAACAGGGTGACCCCTCCCTAACATAAACAGATGCTACTGTTGCCATCAGAGAGGTCAAATGGCCAGGATACATAGCGCCGATCAAGACTTTTACAGCAGGGTGTCAGCTAACACTCAGCTCTGCTTGAGAGCAACAAAATCATTGTGCCATACAAGTACAGAGGATATCAGCAAGGGGTTAATGATCAGAAATTATCAGTTTTAGGACAATTTACCCATTAATATCTCCGTTTGCCTCAATTATTGATTTTGCATCTGATGTCCAAGGTAGACAAACCAATCCAATAGGAAAAATCCCACCCATGACTCCCCCCATATACATTGTATTATTAGAGGGTCCTGCTAATAACTCACTATGTACAGATGTGACCATGAGACAAGAAATAATGTAATTATAATGTGATGTGGACGACATTGGCCTCAGCTTCTTATTGTAACAGAGGCTCCAACCTCCACAGAGAAGACAACATGTAGGGGTTCAGTGAAGGAGGCGGTGAAGGTGTGTAAGTGTCTGATGGGGTCACACAGCTCATAGAAGGACAGACGCCCAGCCTCATAGTCTAAGAAGACTCCAAGTGTTGGACTTGTTGGCTTTACACTGAGGGTTAATACATCCGAGTTGTGCCATACATTATATTCTTCATTATACATATCCAAACACCAAGATTTATCATTATATCCAATACCAGAATGTTCTCCTTTCTTCTCTATACTGGGATAGGACAACCCAACACTACATTGTCCTATCTGGTTCCACTCTACCTCCCAGTAATGTCGTCCTGAGAAGAGGCCACATCTGCTTAACACCTGGGCAGATGTCACAAATCTTCCTAGTGATTCTAGCCTCACCGGTTTGTTATAGGAATCTGTTGCAGTCTTCAGATCTTCTGATATCTTCACCCTTCTAGGAGCAGTGTCCACATCCAGCAATATGTCTGGGACATGGACCCCGAGCTCTGATGTTACATTAGTGACAATATCCCTCATAGATCGGTGTAAGGTCAGTGATATCAGAACCTCATCCAGATCCTCCTCAGAACTGACCTCTCCACCATCTCCCCCGGTGTCCTCATCACCTCCATGACTACACACTGTAATGTCACTTTCTTGTAAGAGTCTTATTGGGTCAGTGACACGACACATCTCCTCCACGTGACGCATCTTCCTGGACAGCTCGTCCTCCTGTATTTCCAGCTTCTTGATCAGATGAGATATCTGGGACACAATCTTCTCCTCCTGCCTGGAGACCTCGCTCAGCGCTTTCTTTTCTGCCATTTCCACTTGCTTCTTAATGTCCATAAATATCTTACTGACGTTCATCCTTTTATTTGAGGCTTTCTCCTGGATATTTTTTATATGATCCTGCAGATTCTGGACTCTTGTCCAAATATCTATTTTTTGTGGATTTAGTTCATCCAGATATTTCCTCAGATCCTTTTTCTTCTTCTCAGAAGCCTCATCTAGAAGCTCCACCTGGTGTCCTCTGTGTTCACCAACCAGACAGCAAGACACACACAGACAAGCCGCGTCCTGCGGGCAGTAATACTCCAGAACCTTCTTGTGGAGGGAACATTTTTTGTTGTCAAAAGATCTTGTGGGTTCTGTTAATATATGATCTAATGTCTTGTTGTGGACAGTCAGGTGGTCATTACAGAAAGTATTCTCACACTGCAGACAGGATTTCACAGCCGGTACAGGAGACTTTGTACAGTAAGCACAGAAGATACTAGTGTCCTTCATATCAGGCTGAGTAGATGAGAAACGCTCCACTATGTTCCTCAGCTTCCGGTTCTTCTCCAGGGCCGGACGCTCCGGATATTCTGCTCTGCAGTCAGGACAGGAATACCCTCCAGCCGCCTCCTGGGCATCCAGCACACTCACAATACACGAGCGGCAGAAGTTGTGTCCACATCTCAGGGATACGGGATCTGTATAGAGGCTCAGGCAGATGGAGCAGTTCAGCTGGTCCCTCAGCTCAGCAGACGCCATTGTAGCGGGAAAGAGCAGGAATCAAAGCTAAAAAGTTTCTTTCCATAAGAAGGGTGGAGGTTTCTGAGATGAATTAACCTCTACAGCTCCATGGTTGTGTTCACGGCTGATTTGTTCTTAAGAAATTACTTAACGATCAGCCATGAGGATCTGGTGTAGGATTAGGAGTTGTAGTGACTCCACCTGGTCATATTATAATGAGAATCCACCACCAGTTTGATGCAGGAAAAGTAAGTGGAGAACCCACAAAACTTTACTGCATACAAAGAAGAGTGTTCGTAAATGTGGAGTTTGGTGAAGTGAAATTCATCTCCTCCTCTTCCTCAGGCTGAAATAATCAGTTGGAGTCCGGCAGACGAGCGCTGTATGTGGCTGATGAAGGACTCATCGTTAGGTCTCATTCAGACATAAGTGAAATCACGGACCGTTCTCCATCAGTGGTTTTGTTCTGATTTTCATCAGTGTTCGGTCAGTTTTTACAATCTGTGTTTTATTAGTGATTTTCTCAGATGATTGTAAAGCTTCTTCTGTCTATTAGGCCACGTTCACACGTCAGTAGTTGGTCAGTATTTTACATCAGTATTTGTAAGCCGAAACCTGGAGTGGGAGATAAATACAGAAGCGGCAACGAGTTTCTATTATACTTTTCCACTGATTTTTCCATTCTTGATTTTGACTTACAAATACTGATATAAAATACTGACCAGATACTGAGCGTGTGAACGTGGCCTTATTACAGTGTTAGGCCTCATTCACACATCAGTATTTCAGATCAGTATTTCATCAGTATTTTGCTGATGCCAAAACCAGGAGAGGAATTTACAGAGAAAAACTAGAATTGAAATATTGACACCTGTTCTGTGTTTCGGAGACGCTCCTGGTTTTGGTATAAAAATCTTGCAGTGTGAATGAGGCCGTAATCGCACTGTCGCCAGCCGTGTGCTGTGTGTGATTCTCACTGACCCATAGACTTCATCTGTGACTTGAATCTAAATCGGACACGTTGCCGAGATCTTTTGCCGACCACTCGGCCCGGAAAAACCAGCGACATGTGAACAGCCCCATAGAGCATGTACCTGTTCTATCCATCTGTGAACACCGCGTACATGAATAAGCGATGTGTGAATGAGGCCTTACACATCAGGGTTATTTCCAGCACACGATGAATATATATTAATTCCCCTGGGAACATGACCTTCTTCCTCCTGACATTTTGTCCGGACGCTCCTCACGTCTCCTCCTCTGGAGCGATGGTGGGATCTCTCACCTGGAGTAATCCCCTCTGTGACTACAGGGAGCATCCACCTACAAGTGTGAACTGACCCCACAGATGATGACGGCGCCTTTCTCCGCTCCGTTCTTCATGGAGAGCGTCACTTCTCATGGAGATATCTTCTATCAGATGGAGTTACGTCACTTCACAGTGATGGGCGACGTCCTCTGTAAATCTCCATGTGGTGATAGAAGCGCTGAGATTCCTGCAGGATCCGCACCCAACTGCACAACAACAATCTGCTCTCATTATTGGGTTTTTTCTGCTTTTTTTCCTTCTTTTGATGCGTTTTTGGTGCAGATGTGAAGCCGCGTTTTTCAATGTGTTTCCCTTTATGTTCCAGAAAAACTTTGATTCTGTATTAAAACCGGAACTGAGATTTTTACATGTTTTTTTCAGGCTCCTCATAAAGAAACAAAGCACCAAGACGGCAGAGTTCAGCAGGGTCTTCAGATGCACGGCGGGCAGGAGTTTACATGGAATCACATCCACTTTGCAGAAAAAGCAGCATTAACACCACGTGTGAACACGGCCTAAACGTCCAATCAAGTGGATGTGAAGTCATGAGAACTGCTGCCCTCTGTGCGTCTAAAGACGCTGCTGAACTCTGCATTATAGATGTTTTATTATCTGTGGAGCCTGAAAAATGCTGGAAAAAAACGCAGTTGCTCTTTAAAATGCAGAATATTTTCTATCAGATAAAAATCACAGCTTCAAGTCTGCACCAAAAATGCATCAAACAGAGGAAAAAAGGCATAAAAAATGCAGCATAAACATAATAATCAGAGAGGATCGTTATTGTGTCGCGTGGTGCGGACACCTGTAGAAAACACGCAGCATTTACAATATGTGTGAACACGGCCTCAGCGTTACATTATTATTAAAAATGTATGGGTTTAATACAGAAAAAATATAACACACCTTTTTTTGCCGATCACCATAAATAATCTGATCACCGTATTGTACAGATTGTTACGATTACAGGGACACCAGATATGTCTGTCATTTGATGATTTGTGATGTTTATTTTTTTTAAATCGCAGTAAAAATGTCATTACTGTAAATGTTTTTTAATTTTTTTTAGCAATTTTATAAGAAGAAAAAAAAATCTCTGACTAGAATAGATTGAAATACATACATAGAAATGCACTGGTATATAAAGATGTAGCTCTATGTACCAGTACAAGCTGCCTGTAATGAAGAAGAAGACCAGTCACATTAAAGGAGAGAAAATGATGTACTTGGCATTGCAGGCAGTGGTGTACATAGAAATCACAGGACCCCACAGCAAATATTCATTTTTGATTCCTGAACCGATAAACTTGTATCCTGAAAGGGTTAAATGATAGGTGAACTCTATAATTGTGAAGTCTTTACTCCCTCACATGTGGAAGACGTCTCAGGGAGGAGTGCGCCATTTAGTCTCTGGATCTTGTGGTCTATACAGGTCGGAATAAATGATACTAAGCGGCGACTCCTTCAATATCATCACTAATCGAGCCGAGGTTCAGCAGTCCAGGATCATGTCTAGGAACTAAAGATCTAGAGCATATCAATAAGATGTGGGAAGTGCCAGAGATCCATTTAGCCGCGGACATGATCACTGCCAAGTCTCATCATTTCTCTTCCTTCGTCAGGGGTCAATCATTTGGGTGTGCATGGTATTTCTCTACCTTGGAGGTTCAGACTGACCTACGGGTTTCCTGCTGCTTCTGTGATGCTGAGAATATTGATGAAGATCAGACAAGTCCAGGCCCCGGTAGCAGCCGTCATACTGTTCTGGTCAATGATCCTGACAACTTATTTAGATGATTTGATGTTTTTTTCTGGAGACTTTCCCCACTGCAGAACCAATGTCTAAAGGCCTCAACTATGCCAGGACCTGAGGAGATTCATCTTCCAGCCTGAAGGTTGACCCGTCCTTATTATAATCTAGAGGTGTCTCTGATGAAGTCATGAAGTCCTTGTCACAGTCCAGGAGTGAACCCACCAAGAAGGCTTACAGCAGGACTGAGGGGTCTATTAGGTTTATATTCCACTGAAGGAGTAATAATGGAAATCCACAGATTATCAGTGTCAGGGCCGCCGGCTCCAGGTTTTTCTGGGCCCCAGGCGAAAGAGTCTCAGTGGGCCCCTTTAATACATACCACGATTCATGATGCAGAGATACGGCGGAGAAATATATATATATATATAGTGGAATGCAAAGATTTCACTTCTTACATTACATGAGTGATATCTATTGTAAATTCCACAATAGCTCAGAAACCGGTGAATCGCTCCACACAGAATACTGGCCCCCATACAAGGCTCCATACGGAATACTGGCCCCCATATAAGGCCCAATACGGAATACTGGTCCCCATATAAGGCTCTATACGGAATACTGGCCCCCATATAAGGCCCAATACGGAATACTGGTCCCCATATAAGGCTCTATACGGAATACTGGCCCCCATATAAGGCTCCATACGGAATACTGGCCCCCATATAAGGCCCCATACGGAATACTGGCCCCCATATAAGGCCCCATACGGAATACTGGCCCCCATATAAGGCTCCATACGGAATACTGGCCCCATATAAGGCTCCATACGGAATACTGGCCCCCATATAAGGCTCCATAAGGAATACTGGCCCCCATATAAGGCTCCATACGGAATACTGGCCCCCATATAAGGCTCCATACGGAATACTGGCCCCCATATAAGGCTCCATACGGAATACTGGCCCCCATATAAGGCTCCATACGGAATTCTGGCCCCCATGTAAGGCCCCATACGGAATACTGGCCCCCATGTAAGGCTCCATACGGAATACTGGCCCCCATATAAGGCTCCATACGGAATACTGGCCCCCATGTAAGGCTCCATACGGAATACTGGCCCCCATATAAGGCTCCATACGGAATACTGGCCCCCATATAAGGCCCCATACGGAATACTGGCCCCCATATAAGGCTCCATATGGAATATTGGCCTCCATATAAGGCTCCATACGGAATACTGGCCCCCATATAAGGCTCCATACAGAATACTGGCCCCCATATAACGCTCCATACAGGATACTGGTCCCCTTATAAGGCTCTATACAGAATACTGGCCCCCATATAACGCTCCATACAGGATACTGGTCCCCTTATAAAGCTCCATACAGGATACTGGCCCCCATATAACGCTCCATACAGGATACTGGTCCCATTATAAAACTCCAAACAGGATACTGGCCCCCATATAACGCTCCATACAGGATACCGGTCCCCTTATAACGCTCCATACAGGATACCGGTCCCCTTATAACTCTCCATACAGGATACTGGCCCCCATAAAATGTTGCATGCAGGCTGTTACCCCCCACATAATGCCCCATACAGGCCCCCCCCTTTTAATGCTCCATGCAGGCTGTTACCCCCCACATAATGCACCATACAGGCTGCCCCCCCTTATAATGCTCCATGCAGGCTGCCCCCCCTTTATAATGCCCCATGCAGGCTGTTCCCCACCTTATAATGTCCCATGCAGGATGTCACCCCCCCCTCTATATAATGCCCCATGCAGGAAACCCCCCCCCTCTTTATAATGCCCCATGCAGGATGCCCCCCCTCTTTATAATGCCCCATGCAGGATGCCCCCCCCTCTTTATAATGCCCCATGCAGGCTGCCCCCCCTTATAATGCTCCATGCAGGCTGTTCCCCCCACATAATGCACTATGCAGGCTGCCCCCCCCTTTATAATGCCCCATGCAGGCTGTTCCCCACCTTATAATGCCCCATTCAGGATGTCACCCCCCCTCTATATAATGCCCCATACAGGCTGCCCCCTCCCCTTATAATGCTCCATGCAGGATGCCCCCCGCCCTTCTCTTTATACTGCCCCATGCCTCCATACATTAAAAAAAAAAAAATCAAATACTCACCTCCCTCCTCCTCAACTGCTACCTGCTGCCCGCTGCTCGGGTCCAAACTCCAGCGTTGTCGGTGTCTTCCCGCTCAGCGCTCCCTGTGACGGCTCAGGGGAGGGCGCGGTGAAAAGACGTCACAGGGAGCGCAGAGCAGGAAGACAGCGGATCTGCGCAGGCACGGGGAGAGGTAAGTATCCAGCTGCCGGGGCCCTGAGCAAGCGGCGGAGAAGGGCGGACGCTGACACCGCTCTCCTCCGCCCATAGCCCGGCGGGGTGCGCGACCGCCAGTGGGCCCCTCTGCCTGCTCAGGGCCCCGGCATTTGCCCGGGTGCGCCGGGTGCTGACGCTGGCCCTGATCAGTGTTATAGTCCTTCCTGCAGGAAGCATCTCGGAGGCTTGAGCTCATCCATCTTAAAGAGAACCTGTCATCAGGACTTTATACCGTAAACTAATGACATGGATGTAAAGATGCTTTTACGCTGATTAAATCTAGATGTTTCTTGTAGGAATCCATTTTGCTGTTTTAGAGAAATCCATAGTTGAAATTGTATCCTAATGAGCTGCAAGTGCAGTGGGGTTGGATGTTGCACTTGCAGCTCTTCTCCCTCTCTCCCTTTTCTGCCTCTTGTGTCTGAATGACAGGTAGGCGGCAGGTAGATACAATGATGGACACGAGGCCGCCGGCTCCTGCTCCACCATTCAGCCTCTGAGCTCTGAGTCCTGTGTCGTCATCGCCTGCTGCGCAGAGTCTCAGTCCTCTCCTCACAGAGCAGAGCAGCGCGTCACGTCAGCCAGGTTAGGGGAGGATGTCCTGTTCTATATTACCAGTCATCATCTGTTGGGGGCGCAGGAGGGCGTCATACTGTGCGGGGGCCATCATTAGATTTGATTAGAGGAATTTACTTCTTTCTGAAAATTTACAATTAACAGATAAAATCTGAATTCAGCGAAGACAGATTTCCCCATTGCTGAGATGGGAGATGGCAGCTGGTGCTCATAAACTTCTATGGAAAATTGTAAATGTTGTTTTGAGATCCTGCAGCAGAATGTCAGTGTCTCCTCTGGCTCCTCCCTCCTCCATAGAGATTTAGAAGCACCAACTGTCATCTCCTATCTCAGTAATGGGAGAATCTTCGCTGAATACAGATTTTACACCTGAATTTAGAGGGAAAGAAGCAGATTTCTCGATAAGATTTATTACAAAGTTTCTTGTGTTTTATTCATTTATGACATAAATATAAACAATGGAGACTCTATAACTCAAGGACCTATAGAATACGACCACTAGAGGGCAGTGCGGACTCTGGAGCCACGACACAATGTAACGTGACTTATGTGACACTAGTGTAAAGCTCCTTAGGACGATCCCCCCATGACGCCCCCACTTCTACGTGTCTACATGTATGTGACCAGTGATATTTACAGGGATACGGGATCTGTATAGAGGCTCAGGCAGATGGAGCAGTTCAGCTCGTCCCTCAGCTCAGCAGACGCCATTGTGGTGGGAAAGAGCAGGAACCAAAAACTAAAAAGTTTCCCTTTCGTAAAAAGGGTGGAGATTTCTGAGAATAAACTATTAATCCTGCAGCTCAGAGATTGTTTGCTGTTGAGGAAGAAAATGATTGACAGGATGGTGTGTAGGATGAGAGTTGTAGTGACTCCACCTGTTTGCAGTGTAGAGAATCCACCACCAGTTCGGGGAAGGAGAAGTCAGCCGAGCTCCAGATGTGAGATAAGCAGAAGCTCAGCTCCTCTTATTCCCATCAGACTGGAGTCAGGAGACCATTATAAAGATCAGAGCAGCCTCATCCGCCAGTGGTTCACATGGTGCCGCTCAGTGAGCTCCTCCTTATTGTGGACTGGAGCCTCCTGCCATTACATGCACGATTCTGGTCGGTACAATGATGAGACTGGAGAATGATGAGATTTATTTTATACATAGACCATTGTTCTGTGGGAAACTCATTCACTTGACCATTACCTAGCAGTGGTCGGTGTGCTGTGCAGGTGTGGTGTGCTGTGCAGGTGTGGTGTGCTGTGCAGGTGTGGTGTGCTGTGCAGGCGTGGTGTGCTGTGCAGGTGTGGTGTGCTGTGCAGGCGTGGTGTGCTGTGCAGGTGTGGTGTGCTGTGCAGGTGTGGTGTGCTGGGCAGGTGTGGTGTGCTGTTCAGGCGTGGTGTGCTGGGCAGGCGTGGTGTGCTGGGCACACGGACAATGCACTGATGGAAAAGATGGAAATCTGAATGAGGCCTCAGGTTGATACTAATGACGCGCCTCCTGGGGCCATGGGGTACTCAGTAGCCGGGCCGGTCCTTTTTGGGATAGTCACGGTGGCAATAAGAAAAGTCAATTGGGGAATAAAGTTTTGTGACGCCACCCGTGGTATGCGGCTATAGGTGGCCGCCGCTGCTGTTCAGATCCACCAGGGTTATTGGTGACGCAGCAGAGATGGTTCAGCTCTCCACAGGTAGAGATAGGCCCCAGGGCAGTTAGAGGTGTTCTATGATGTTAGTGTTGTAGTGCAAGGCAGGTGATGCAACAAGTAAGTAAAGGACACAGCGGGGTGCAGTCTTCAAGTTTTTACTCACAGTTCTTATGATGTTCCAGGTTACAACTGCCAGCAGGTTATAACAGCCCACCGAGTCCTGTGTCCTCCGGGGAAGTGATCCAGCCAACTCTCAGATAACTTGGGTGCACTTGAACGGGACCCCCTTCTTGTGTACCTTGCCGGGTCGTCTCTCTCTGCACTGGCTCTCACCCTCCTGCCCTGCGCCTCACACACCGTGTCTCAAGCTAGTGGCCACGGGCCTTGTCGGGCGACGTCCTCTTTGTCCCCTTTTGTCCTATATAGCCACAATTTCAGCGAATGTGTGTGGTTTTTGGCTACGGCACTTGAAGATACTGCAACCTCCAGTTTGCTAGCTGAGTCTTCCAGTCCTCCACTAGTCTGGGGCCAGTCCCCTACTGCGACCTGATCCCTTCATGGTCATCGAGAACTCGGGCGCACGGGTGGACTCCGCACTTCCTGTGCCCCTAAGATCCTCTCTCTCTCTCTGGAGCCTTTCTCACTGCTCTGGGCTTCTCTCTCCTACTGGGTCCCTCTGACTAGGCCCCCACTCCGTCTGGACCCTACTCCTCAACGGTCCTCACTCACTGGCCTCTTCTAGATATTTCTACCCTTCTTTTATACTGTCTGTCATGTGACCCACATCACCAACTGTCACTCTGTGTGGTCCCCTCTACCTTCAGTCCTTCCTTCACCCACCTCCTCTACCTAGTTCCATCCTCCAGACAGGGACCGGATCTGTGCTCTCCCTCAGGAGCAATCTGGACCATCACTAATGGAGTGATGTGGTTTTGCATGTGAGTGGGTGAGTCCCGGGTAGTGCTCCCTCCTTACATGAGAGTGGGGTACCACACCTCTGGCTGAGATGCAGTACCTCTGTGGAAACTGGACCCACATGGGCTCCACACTAACGTGCTGCTGGACTTTAAGACACACTTTTTATTAAGACAAATTCTTTCTACAAAGTCCCTGCTTCTTGTAGTCCTTAGTCAGGGGAGCCCAGCAGTATCAGACCCTACTGATTGCTTCCCAATGATTATTAAAGGGGATGTCCAATAGAAATATGTTGTCAGCTATCTGAAGTAAGGGTCCAACCATGGAGACCTGCATCGATCAGCAGGAGGGACATTTTTATCCCTGCTACAAAATGGAGCGTGAGGTTAGATGCTCTTTTCATTCTCTGTGGGGCTGCAGGAAAAAGCCGAGGCACGGTCGATCATGTGCACACTATCATCTCTGTGAAGGTTCAGATTCAGATGCGGTGGAATTTTTCTCCCTACCTGTACTCCACCATGTCAGGAGAAGGCTGGTGGTCTGGTTAGGGATTGCGGTGGGATCTCTCCTCTACCTCAGTCTATAGATTCAGTCTCTTCCTCCACCATCTCTGCAATCAAGAGTCAGGACTCGATACTTATGATATTTCTGCCCCTTGCCTCATGTTAGCTGAGCGCCCAGAGCCCACCCTGCCGCTCTCAGGGTCACCCAATAGCTGATGTAATTACTGTTCCAAGTCATCACCGACTGCCAGGAAATCTCAGGAGCATCAGTGCTGGAGTCGTGAGGGTGTTAAATATTAATTCTGGATATTCATTTTATTCTTAATTCTGAGATCTGTAGATTGCATCAGCCATCGTGTTAGGGTTTTTAGCTAACATGCGCTATTTGTGTATTTTTGGTTCAGCACCATAATTAGAAGAGCAGGTGCCATATGACCGGCCTATAAAAGCCCATGTTAGAGACAGGGGGGTCTCTCTTGCCATTCCACAGGACACAGGACGAGGTGCTGTGTGTAAACCAGCTCCTGATGTAGGCCCAGGAAACACGTTCTTACCCGGACTCACGTGCTGGACACAGACAGACGCAATCTACCATCCAGAATCCCAGGGAAAGATGGGTGAATCTCAACAATTAAGCTAATTATGGACAAATGGACAATCACTTTGTAACTAATTATTGTATGTACCTTCTGCAATAATTCTTTTTAATGGACAACCCGAGAATAAATAGATACATTTTTTATAAGAATATCTTGATATTAATACTTTGAGAAGTCCTCAATAGAGAAAAAATACAGAAAGAAGTATTTATTTTACATTTGGCTAGCCTTAGCCAGTCCTGATTTTTCGTGTTTTTAAGTGAATTTCTTTCTTGAACAAAGGTGAGAGAGAAGAGACCAGACGAGCTGAACAGCTGTTTTTCACGTGTCAGGAAATCCACTAACTTTGTCACAAGAATCAGAAAGAAACTACAGAGTGAGGACTGATCTATTCTACAGATGGACTGACAGGCACCAGAGGTACTACAAGGAGGATAATACGTGCTGATCATCAGAAGCTAAGAAATCTGAAGGTAGGCAAACCATGCATACAAGGATTGGGGGGTGAGGGGACCATGCATATCAGGATTAGGGGATGAGGGGACTATGCATAACAGGATTTGGGGATGAGGGGTACCATGCATACCAGGATTGTGGGATGCCTCGCATACCACATTTTCAGTGTGTCTACCGGACAGCGCGGTATGGGCACTCGTGTACTCCGGTGCCACACTCCTCCCTCAGCCTTCAGCAGAACAGGACACCGCAGCGCTGGAGCACAGGGAAGAAAGGTGAGTATAAGTGTTTATTTTTTTGGTATGTGTGTGCAGCATGAAAGGGATGAGGGGTGCCATACATACCAGGATTGGAAGGTGAGGGTGCCGCACATACCAGGATTGGGAGATGAGGGGGCCACACATTCCAGGATTGGGGGATGAGGGGTCCACACATACCAGGATTGGGGGATGAGGGGGCCACACATACCAGGATTGGGGGATGAGGGGTACCATACATACCAGGATTGAGGGGTGAGGGGACCATGCATACCAGGATTGAGGGGTGAGGGGACCATGTATACCAGGATTGAGGGGTGAGGGGACCATGCATACCAGGATTGGGGCATGAGGGGTGCCATGCATACCAGGATTGGGGGATGAGGAGACCATGCATACCAGGATTGGGGGATGAGGGGACCATGCATACCAGGATTGGGGGATGAGGGGTGAGATGCATACCAGGATTGAAGATGAGGGGTGCCATGCATACCAGGATTGTGGGATGCCTCGCATACCAGGATTGGGGGATGAGGGGTGCCATGCACATCAGGATTGGGGGGTGAGGGGTGCCATGCATACCAGCAATGGGGATGAGGAGTATCATGCATACCAGGATGATGGATGGGGTTCCATGTATACCAGGATGAGGGGTACCATGCATACCAGAATAGGGATGAGGGGTACCATGCATACCAGGATTGGCGGGTGAGAGCACCATGCATACCAGGATTGCGGGGTGAGGGGACCATGCATACCAGGATTGGGGGTGAGGGGACCATGCATACCAGGATTGGGTGGTGAGGGGACCATGCATACCAGGATTGGGTGGTGAGGGGACCATGCATACCAGGATTGGGGGGTGAGGGGACCATGCATACCAGGATTGGGGGGTGAGGGGACCATGCATACCACGATTGGGTGGTGAGGGGACCATGCATACCAGGATTGGGGCATGAGGGGTGCCATGCATACCAGGATTGGGGGATGAGGAGACCATGCATACCAGGATTGGAGGATGAGGGGACCATGCATACCAGGATTGGGGGATGAGGGGTGAGATGCATACCAAGATTTAAGATAAGGGGTGCCATGCATACCAGGATTGTGGGATGCCTCGCATACCAGGATTGGGGGATGAGGGGTGCCATGCACATCAGGATTGGGGGGTGAGGGGTGCCATGCATACCAGCAATGGGGATGAGGAGTATCATGCATACCAGGATGATGGATGGGGTTCCATGTATACCAGGATGAGGGGTACCATGCATACCAGAATAGGGATGAGGGGTACCATGCATACCAGGATTTGGGGGTGAGAGGACCATGCATACCAGGATTGGGGGGTGAGGGGACCATGCATACCAGGATTGGGGGTGAGGGGACCATGCATACCAGGATTGGGTGGTGAGGGGACCATGCATACCAGGATTGGGGGGTGAGGGGACCATGCATACCAGGATTGGGGGGTGAGGGGACCATGCATACCAGGATTGGGGGGTGAGGGGACCATGCATACCAGGATTGGGGGGTGAGGGGACCATGCATACCAGGATTGGGGCATGAGGGGTGCCATGCATACCAGGATTGGGGCATGAGGGGTGCCATGCATACCAGGATTGGGGGATGAGGAGACCATGCATACCAGGATTGGGGGATGAGGGGACCATGCATACCAGGATTGGGGGATGAGGGGTGAGATGCATACCAGGATTTAAGATGAGGGGTGCCATGTATACCAGGATTGTGGGATGCCTCGCATACCAGGATTGGGGGATGAGGGGTGCCATGCACATCAGGATTGGGGGGTGAGGGGTGCCATGCATACCAGCAATGGGGATGAGGAGTATCATGCATACCAGGATGATGGATGGGGTTCCATGTATACCAGGATGAGGGGTACCATGCATACCAGAATAGGGATGAGGGGTACCATGCATACCAGGATTGGGGGGTGAGAGGACCATGCATACCAGGATTGGGGGTGAGGGGACCATGCATACCAGGATTGGGGGTGAGGGGACCATGCATACCAGGATTGGGTGGTGAGGGGACCATGCATACCACGATTGGGGGGTGAGGGGACCATGCATACCACGATTGGGGGGTGAGGGGACCATGCATACCACGATTGGGGTGTGAGGGGACCATGCATACCAGGATTGAGGAGTGAGGAGACCATGCATACCAGGATTGGGGGATGAGGGGTACCAAGCATACTAGGATTGGAGGATGAGGGGTGCCATGCATACCAGGATTGGGGTATGAGGGGTGCCATGCATACCAGGATTGAAGATGAGGGGTGCCATGCATTCCAGGATTGTGGGATGCCTTGCATACCAGAATTGGGGGATGAGGGGTGCCATGCACATCAGGATTGGGGGGTGAGGGGTGCCATGCATACCAGCAATAGGGATGAGGAGTATCATGCATACCAGGATGATGGATGGGGTTCCATGTATACCAGGATGAGGGCTACCATGCATACCAGGATTGGGGGGTGAGGGGACCATGCAGACCAGGATTGGGGGTAAGGGGACCATGCATACCAGGATTGGGGTGTGAGGGGACCATGCATACCAGGATTGGGGTGTGAGGGGACCATGCATACCAGGATTGGGGTGTGAGGGGACCATGCATACCAGGATTGGGGTGTGAGGGGTGCCATGCATACCAGGATTGGGGGGATGAGGAGACCATGCATACCAGGATTGGGGGATGAGGGGACCATGCATACCAGGATTGGGGGATGAGGGGTGAGATGCATACCAGGATTGAAGATGAGGGGTGCCATACATACCAGGATTGTGGGATGCCTCGCATACCAGGATTGGGGGATGAGGGGTGCCATGCACATCAGGATTGGGGGGTGAGGGGTGCCATGCATACCAGCAATGGGGATGAGGAGTATCATGCATACCAGGATGATGGATGGGGTTCCATGTATACCTGGATGAGGGGTACCATGCATACCAGAATAGGGATGAGGGGTACCATGCATACCAGGATTGGGGGGTGAGAGGACCATGCATACCAGGATTGGGGGGTGAGGGGACCATGCATACCAGGATTGGGGGGTGAGGGGACCATGCATACCAGGATTGGGTGGTGAGGGGACCATGCATACCAGGATTGGGGGGTGAGGGGACCATGCATACCAGGATTGGGGGGTGATGGGACCATGCATACCACGATTGGGGTGTGAGGGGACCATGCATACCAGGATTGAGGAGTGAGGAGACCATGCATACCAGGATTGGGGGATGAGGGGTACCATGCATACTAGGATTGGAGGATGAGGGGTGCCATGCATACCAGGATTGGGGTATGAGGGGTGCCATGCATACCAGGATTGAAGATGAGGGGTGCCATGCATACCAGGATTGTGGGATGCCTCGCATACCAGGATTGGGGGATGAGGGGTGCCATACACATCAGGATTGGGGGGTGAGGGGTGCCATGCATACCAGCAATGGGGATGAGGAGTATCATGCATACCAGGATGATGGATGGGGTTCCATGTATACCAGGATGAGGGCTACCATGCATACCAGGATTGGAGGGTGAGAGGACCATGCAGACCAGGATTGGGGGTGAGGGGACCATGCAGACCAGGATTGGGGGTTAGGGGACCATGCATACCAGGATTGGGGTGTGAGGGGACCATGCATACCAGGATTGGGGTGTGAGGGGACCATGCATACCATGATTGGGGTGTGAGGGGACCATGCATACCATGATTGGGGTGTGAGGGGACCATGCATACCAGGATTGGGGGGTGAGGGGACCATGCATACCAGGATTGGGGGGTGAGGGGACCATGCATACCAGGATTGGGGGTGAGGGGACCATGCATACGGTTACGATCGCGCCCGGACTGACTGGCGTGAGCGTGATTAGTGATCCCACTGTACCATGAACCGAGGAGGGGCCTGGAGGGGCGTAACTAAGTATCAACCCGATCCGACCAAGGTCGTACGGTGGCTTACTCGACTCCGTGGACCAAGGAGGAACCGAGCAGAGGGACCAGGTGCGACTCCAGGTCAGACCCCGGTCACAGTTGTTGACCCACACCGGGGAATGCAGGAACAGGCAGGTTAGACTGGCATACAGGCAGGTGGGTATTGGCAAGTACGGCTGGTATGCAGACAGGTGGGTAATGGCAAGCACGGCTGGTATGCAGACAGGTGGGCACTAGCAAGCGTGTCTGGTATGCAGACGGAGATACTGGCAAGTATTGCTGAAGTGCAGACAGGGAGGTACTAGCAGGTTGGAGCGCAGGCTGGATAGGGTCCAGTACAGACTGGGAGACAGGTACAGAGCCACAGATGCGGTAGACAAGTATAGTAAAGCAAAACCACCGGAGCGGATGACAAGGCAGAGCAGAGAGGAACTGCTGGTGCGTTGAGCAAGCAGAGCGGAGTGAAAACCGCCGGAGCGGTAGACAAGGCAGAGCAGAGAAAAGCCGCCGGAGCGGTGGGCAAAGCAGAGCAGAGAGAAGCCACCGGAGCGGTGGGCAAGTCAGAGCAGAGAGAAACTGCTGGTGCGGTGAGCAAGGCAGAGCAGAGAGAAGTCGCCGGGCAAGTCAGAGCAGAGAGAAACCACCGGAGCGGTGCGCAAGACTAAGCGGAGCGAAACCGCAGGTGCAGTGGACAAGGCAGAGAGGACAGGGCTCTGTTCACATGGAACAGACTGGAAAATACAGGAAGATGGCTAGAACACAGGAGGAAGATACGGAGGAAGGGAAAAGGGACAAGCAGAACTAGATACACACAAGGTACTTCCTATGAAGTAGTGAGGGGACACAAAACTCACAAACAGAAGTACAGAGACAACGAGTTGGAGTTAGGTGCAGGTTCAGATACTGCAGGAAAAGGGAAGGTACTGATATAGAGACAAACAGGTAACAGGCTAGGATACAGTTCAGACAGGAACTGCTACTGCAATGAGATACAAGAACGAGCCTGGGTATACAGAGTGGCGGAAACAGACTAGAAGTCAGTGATAACAGGTCTGGGTATGCAGCCCCCAGAGTGGTGGAAACAGACTAGAAACAGGACAGGACCTGGCAATTCAGTAGCAAAGACTAACTGAGTGAAGGTGTTGCTCAGGCACCTCCTTGTGGATGGAAGGGGTTTAAATATCCAGTGACTCACAGCAATAGGCTGGAGACGCATTAGGGTTGCGCCCACAGCAGCTATAAGAATCAGGAAGTAACCGGGCCGCCGCCCTAAGCAGTCAGTCTACCAGCGGTTTCTCTCTGCTCTGACTTGCTCACCGCATCAGCGGTTTCTCTCTGCTCTGACTTGCCCACCGCTCCGGCGGCTTCTCTCTGCTCTGCTCTGCCCATCGCTCCGGCAGTTCCGCTCTGCTCTGCCTTGTCCACCGCACCAGTGGTTTCTCTCTGCTCTGACTTGCCCACCGCTCCGGCGGCTTCTCTCTGCTCTGCTTTGCCCACCGCTCCAGCAGCTTCTTTCTGCTCTGCCTTGTCCACCGCTCCGGCGGTTCAGCTCTGCTCTGCCTTGCCCACCGCATCTGTGGTTTTCGCTCCGCTCTGCTTGCTCACCGCACCAGCAGTTCCTCTCTGCTCTGCCTTGTCCTCCACTCCAGCGGTTTCGCTTTACTCTGCTTGTCTACCGCATCTGCGGCTCTGTACCTGTCTCCCAGTCTGTACTGGACCCTATCCAGCCTGCGCTCCAACCTGCTTGTACCTCCCTGTCTGCACTCCAACCGTGCTTGCCGGTATCTCCCTGCCTGCTTACCAGCCGTGCTTGCCAGTGCCCGCCTGTCTGCATACCAGCCGTGCTTGCTAGTACCCACCTGTCTGCATACCAGCCGTACTTGCCAAAACCCACCTGCCTGTATGCCAGCCTAACCTGCCTGTTTCTGCATTCCCCGGTGTGGGTCAACAGCTGTGACCGGGGTCTGACCTGGAGTAGCACCTGGTCCCTCTGCTCGATTCCTCCCTGGTTCATGGAGTCGACTGAGCCGCCATGCGACCTTGGTCAGAAGGGGCCAGGTGGTTTTCTGAATATGGATTTTACTAGATTGATTTATAGGCCCAAAAATAAGAAATGTGCGAGGAGTAAAGTAGATATTAAACATGATCAATGATCTTTATTGAATAATTTTTAAAAGAAGAAATATCCATCATAATAAACATGGACATGAATGGTGGGTGAGACAATAAAAAAGGATTTACCCCAACGATGGAAACAATGCAAGGTGACATCTGAATAAGAATGCAAACACCTAGAAAGCTTGTCACAGAGCAAGTAACGGACAATGAATTGGTCCAAAATTATAAGTGACATATATATATACTAAGGTGCAATCAAATGTAAACACGTGATGAATCCAAATATAAAAATGAGGTATAGAAATAAGAATTAAGGTGGCAACAGTATTAGGGTCCCAAACAATAAAATAGTATGAAGTGCAAATAGTACACATGATAACGAGGACATGTTCAGGCTCACCCACCAAACACCTGACGCGCGTCTCACCAACCAGATCCCTGAAGAAGCAACAGAGAAACGTGCATCGGGTGTTTGTTAGGAGAATCTGACAACGTATTAGGCCTGTCACTCTTACACTCACAGGAGATGTCAGATCCTGCTCATGGCAGTACCTTAGAGGCCACTATAACTGGGTGACCCCTTGGCCATTACTCAGCCTGGGGGTCATCATGTCTGCCATTAGCACTGCGTGATCACAATCATGGGGTGCAGATAGGGACAAACAGGGTGACCCCTCCCTAAAATAAACAGATGCTACTGTTGCCATCAGAGAGGTCAAATGGCCAGGATACATAGCGCCGATCAAGACTTTTACAGCAGGGTGTCAGCTAACACTCAGCTCTGCTTGAGAGCAACAAAATCATTGTGCCATACAAGTACAGAGGATATCAGCAAGGGGTTAATGATCAGAAATTATCAGTTTTAGGACAATTTACCCATTAATATCTCAGTTTGCCTCAATTATTGATTTTGCATCTGATGTCCAAGGTAGACAAACCAATCCAATAGGAAAAATCCCACCCATGACTCCAACCATATACATTGTATTATTAGAGGGTCCTGCTAATAACTCACTATGTACAGATGTGACCATGAGACAAGAAATAATGTAATTATAATGTGATGTGGACGACATTGGCCTCAGCTTCTTATTGTAACAGAGGCTCCAACCTCCACAGAGAAGACAACATGTAGAGGTTCAGTGAAGGAGGCAGTGAAGGTGTGTAAGTGTCTGATGGGGTCACACAGCTCATAGAAGGACAGACGCCCGGCCTCATAGTCTAAGAAGACTCCAAGTGTTGGACTTGTTGGCTTTACACTGAGGGTTAATACATCCGAGTTGTGCCATACATTATATTCTTCATTATACATATCCAAACACCAAGATTTATCATTATATCCAATACCAGAATGTTCTCCTTTCTTCTCTATACTGGGATAGGACAATCCAACACTACATTGTCCTATCTGGTTCCACTCTACCTCCCAGTAATGTCGTCCTGAGAAGAGGCCACATCTGCTTAACACCTGGGCAGATGTCACAAATCTTCCTGGTGATTCTAGCCTCACCGGTTTGTTATATGAATCTGTTGCAGTCTTCAGATCTTCTGATATCTTCACCCTTCTAGGAGCAGTGTCCACATCCAGCAATATGTCTGGGACATGGACCCCGAGCTCTGATGTTACATTGGTGACAATATCCCTCATAGATTGGTGTAAGGTCAGTGAGATCAGAACCTCATCCAGATCCTCCTCAGAACTGACCTCTCCACCATCTCCCCCTGTGTCCTCATCACCTCCATGACTACACACTGTAATGTCACTTTCTTGTAAGAGTCTTATTGGGTCAGTGACACGATACATCTCCTCCATGTGATGCATCTTCCTGGACAGCTCGTCCTCCTGTATTTCCAGCTTCTTGATCAGATGAGATATCTGGGACACAATCTTCTCCTCCTGCCTGGAGACCTCGCTCAGCGCTTTCTTTTCTGCCATTTCCACTTGCTTCTTAATGTCCATAAATATCTTACTGACGTTCATCCTTTTATTTGAGGCTTTCTCCTGGATATTTTTCATATGATCTTGCAGATTCTGGACTCTTGTCCAAATATCTATTTTTTGTGGATTTAGTTCATCCAGATATTTCCTCAGATCCTTTTTCTTCTTCTCAGAAGCCTCATCTAGAAGCTCCACCTGGTGTCCTCTGTGTTCACCAACCAGACAGCAAGACACACACAGACAAGCCGCGTCCTGCGGGCAGTAATACTCCAGAACCTTCTTGTGGAGGGAACATTTTTTGTTGTCAAAAGATCTTGTGGGTTCTGTTAATATATGATCTAATGTCTTGTTGTGGACAGTCAGGTGGTCATTACAGAAAGTATTCTCACACTGCAGACATGTTCTCACAGCCAGTACAGGAGACTTTGTACAGTAAGTGCAGAAGATTCTGGTCTCCTCCATATCAGGCTGAGTAGATGAGAAACGCTCCACTATGTTCCTCAGCTTCCGGTTCTTCTCCAGGGCCGGACGCTCCGGATATTCTGCTCTGCAGTCAGGACAGGAATACCCTCCAGCCGCCTCCTGGGCATCCAGCACACTCACAATACACGAGCGGCAGAAGTTGTGTCCACATCTCAGGGATACGGGATCTGTATAGAGGCTCAGGCAGATGGAGCAGTTCAGCTGGTCCCTCAGCTCAGCAGACGCCATTGTAGCGGGAAAGAGCAGGAATCAAAGCTAAAAAGTTTCTTTCCATAAGAAGGGTGGAGGTTTCTGAGATGAATTAACCTCTACAGCTCCATGGTTGTGCTCACTGCTGATTTGTTCTTAAGAAATTACTTAACGATCAGCCATGAGGATCTGGTGTAGGATTAGGAGTTGTAGTGACTCCACCTGGTCATATTATAATGAGAATCCACCACCAGTTTGATGCAGGAAAAGTAAGTGGAGAACCCACAAAACTTTATTGTATACAAAGAAGGATCTTTGGAAATGTTGAGTTTGGTGAAGTAAAATTCATCTCCTCCTCTTCCTATCAGGCTGAAATAATCAGTCGGAGTCCGGCAGACAAGCGCTGTATGTGGCTGATGAAGGACTCGTCGTTAGGTCTCATTCAGACGTCAGTGAAATCACGGACCGTTCTCCATCAGTGGTTTTGTTCTGATTTTCATCAGTGTTCGGTCAGTTTTTACAATCTATGTTTTATTAGTGATTTTCTCAGATGATTGTAAAGCTTCTTCTGTCTATTAGGCCACGTTCACACGTCAGTAGTTCGTCAGTATTTTACATCAGTATTTGTAAGCCGAAACCTGGAGTGGGAGATAAATACAGAAGCGGCGACGAGTTTCTATTATACTTTTCCACTGATTTTTCCATTCTTGATTTTGACTTACAAATACTGATATAAAATACTGACCAGATACTGAGCGTGTGAACGTGGCCTTATTACAGTGTTAGGCCTCATTCACACATCAGTATTTCATCAGTATTTTGCTGATGCCAAAACCAGGAGAGGAATTTACAGAGAAAAACTAGAATTGAAATATTGACCCCTGTTCTGTGTTTCGGAGACGCTCCTGGTTTTGGCAAAAAAATCCTGCAGTGTGAATGAGGCCGTAATCGCGCTGTCGCCAGCCGTGTGCTGTGTGTGATTCTCACAGACCCATAGACTTCATCTGTGACTTGAATCTAAATCGGACACGTTGCCGAGATCTTTTGCCGACGACTCGGCCCGGAAAAACCAGGGACATGTGAACAGCCCCATAGACCATGTACCTGTTATATCCATCTGTGAACACCGCGTACATGAATAAGCGCTGTGTGAATGAGGCCTTACACATCAGGGTTATTTCCAGCACACGATGAATATATATTAATTCCCCTGGGAACATGACCTTCTTCCTCCTGACATTTTGTCCGGACGCTCCTCACTTCTCCTCCTCTGGAGCGATGGTGGGATCTCTCACCTGGAGTAATCCCCTCTGTGACTACAGGGAGCGTCCACCTACAAGTGTGAATTGACCCCACAGATGATGACGGCGCCTTTCTCCGCTCCGTTCTTCATGAAGAGCGTCACTTCTCATGGAGATATCTTCTATCAGATGGAGTTACGTCACTTCACAGTGATGGGCGACGTCCTCTGTAAATCTCCATGTGGTGATAGAAGCGCTGAGATTCCTGCAGGATCCGCACCCAACTGCACAACAACAATCTGCTCTCATTATTGGGGTTTTTTCTGCTTTTTTTCCTTCTTTTGATGCGTTTTTGGTGCAGATGTGAAGCCGCGTTTTTCAATGTGTTTCCCTTTATGTTCCAGAAAAACTTTGATTCTGTATTAAAACCGGAACTGAGTTTTTTACATGTTTTTTTTCAGGCTCCTCATAAAGAAACAAAGCACCAAGACGGCAGAGTTCAGCAGGGTCTTCAGATGCACGGCGGGCAGGAGTTTACATGGAATCACATCCACTTTGCTTGGACAGTTAAACGCAGCAGATTTTCTGCACAAAAAAACACAGCAGAAAAAGTAGCAGTAACACCACGTGTGAACACGGCCTAAATGTCCTATCAAGTAGATGTGAAGTCATGAGAACTGCTGCCCTCTGTGCGTCTAAAGACGCTGCTGAACTCTGCATTATAGGCGTTTTCTTATCAGTGGAGCCTGAAAAATGCTGGAAAAAAACGCAGTTGCTCTTTAAAATGCAGAATATTTTCTATTATATAAAAATCACAGCTTCCAGTCTGCACCAAAAATGCATCAAATAGAGGAAAAAGGGCATAAAAAATGCAGCATAAACATAATAATCAGAGAGGATCGTTATTGTGTCACGTGGTGCGAACACCGGTAGAAAACACGCAGCATTTACAATATGTGTGAACACGGCCTCAGCGTTACATTATTATTAAAAATGTATGGGTTTAATGCAGAAAAATAAAACACACCTTTTTTTACTGATTACCATAAATCATCTGATCACGGTATTGTACAGATAGGTACGATTACAGGGACACCAGATATGTCTGTTATTTGTGATTTGTGATTTGTCAATGCTGTAAAAGTTTTTCATTATTTTTTTAGCAATTTTATAGGAAGAAAAAAAATCTCTGACTAGAATACATTGAAATACATAGATGGAAATGCACTGGTATATAAAGATGTAGCTCTATGTACCAGTACAAGCTGCCTGTAATGAAGAAGAAGAAGACCAGTCACATTAAAGGAGAGAAAATGATGTACTTAGCATTGCAGGCAGTGGTGTACATAGAAATCACAGGACCACACAGCAAATATTCATTTTTGATTCCTGAACTGATAAACTTGTATCCTGAAAGGTTTGAATGATAGGTGTGTGACACTCACAGCCCACCCTGGGAGATGGGGGTACTCGGAGCCGGGTCAGATGTTGGGGGTTGCAGTCGTGGACTGGACCCTTTCCGTGCCCAGGGCCGTCACAATAAAAGATTTAATGGGCTTTCAGGGTTTGGTGTTAATCGAGTGGATGTAATGACTACGCCACCTGTGATTTCTGGTGATTCGCCACTAGCGCTGCATTCAGTCCTCTGAGGCGGGATGCAGTGGCAGCAAAATATGGTGCTACTCCCCACAGGCGGAGCAGGGTCTCAGGGCAGAGGGAACAGGAGGATGGAAGTTATAGTGGGAGATGTGGTGCGGTGTAGTGCGATGCCGCGTTGCAATAAGGAATCGGAGGCCATAGGGGTAGTCTTCCAAGCTTTACTCACGGTAGAATGCACAGCTGCAAGGCTTCTCCCTGCTCCTCACGGCATGCTGCGGCCACCAGGACCGGGTTGTCCGACAACCTCCGAGTAGTTCAGGTGCCTTGGTCAGGACCCCACACCAGAGTGTTCCTAGACTCCTTACTAAGTCCTCTCCTGTCCGTATGTGGTACGTGTGGTAAGGCCGGGTCTCCCTCTGGTCTATGCACAGAACAAGGGTACGGGTGGTGACTCCGCTCCGTCCGTTACCCGGTGGGATCCACTGAGCCTTCCGGTCTTTCCTGACTAGGACGTGAAGTAACCAAGCCAGGTATCGGGGGCTGGTACCCCTTTTGCAGCAGGAGTCCCTCTGACTAGGCCAGAATAAAGAGTACAGGTGGCGTATGCCGCTCCGTCCGTATTTTCCGGATCCTTTTGGCTGTGGAGTTTACTCCTCTGCTCCCCTCCATGCCTTCTTAAGTAAGGACCTTGACCGGGTAGAGACAGCCGTTAACTCTTGCCTGTTCCTCGACTCAAGGCCAGAGTACGAGGACCGTGTCCCCATCAGCTGCAGGTTCACACAGAAAGCCACGTTCAGCGATGAAAATCACAATCAAAGACCATGAACTTAAGATGGCAGACTATTAAATATGAATTTAGTACGTGTAACCTAAATGTGCGTCCTCCACCCTCACCCACTACTAGGTTCCCCCTAACTTTTGGTTCCCCCATCTCCACTTATCCCCGCTTTGGCAGCACCCTGGTGCATATAAGCCCCCCCTACAGGTGGGAGAGGTATAGTGTTGGATGTGTGGCACCCTTGAGGGTTTGGTCGCCACAGAGGTATTGCACCTTATCCAGAGGTGTAGTATATCACATCCCCTTTGTTTGGACATTTAGACCATATTCACATGTAGTGTAAATGCTGCGTATTCTGCCACCGATGTACGTGGGGCGAGATGTGTCTGAGGGATGTGACACGGATCTCTGTATAAGTAATGGCATATAGCGTCAACTCACTGACCTGCGCTCCTGTTCCTCATGAACTGCACGTGGTAATCCGGAATGATGATGCAGTGATGAATTCAACAGATTTATTTACAGTTCTTGATGAGGTGAGATGAGGGAAGGTAAAGGATGAGGAAGGGTAGGAATTGTAGGTATTAGAAGCGCCAGGTAAAGTGGTAACAAGAGAATCCTTTCTCCAGTCCTGCAGCATGTGTAGTCAAGATGGATGTGATGAAGAAGAAGGAAGTGCTGAGCAGGAGATAAGATGAGTTACAGACCGAAGGGGTTTGTGGGTAAAACACAAGAATAATACATGTTATAACATACAGTATTATAACAACGGCCAGTAGATGGCAGCAAAGTACAATACAATAATCCTGTAACATTAGGTAATGTCCAAAATGGCCGAAAGTCTTTTCAAACAAAGAGCTGGACAGCACACTCCCCGTCTGAAATCCCTGGATTTAACTATATTAAAAGTCTTGAGGTGGAGGTGTTTTCCTGAAGTACTGAGGGATACCTCAACCTGAAAGACAAACAATGCATGCAATGCAACAGTAACATATAACAACGAGGTAGACGAATGTCTATAACAGTTCCTGAAGCAATCCAAAGGATGCCCATCTTCGGATTGGAGAAGCCGCACTAGGCCAAACTGTCTCCAACCCAATTGTAATCCAGTGGTTACAGTTCCTGGTTGCAATCAGATGAGTGTTTTTAGTAGTCCAAAAGTTTCTTGAAAGTTCCAAGTTCAAGTTCCGGATGTGTTGGCGCAAACAAGCCTTGTCCATCTGGAGAAGTGTTCAAATTGCTGTCAGCCCAAGCCAACCTTCTCTTTGGAAATGGGGGTGCTGACATCAGGATGGATCTCTGGGTTAACGTCTGGATCCTGAAGACTGAAGCTGTCTTCAACTGCAGTCTCTTCACACTGGCCGCAAAGGAACTCCGGTCCTGTTAACCAAGAAGAGTTTGCGAAGGCACCAACAGACACTGGCCTAGTAGCAAGGTCAGCTGGGTTAAGATGGGATGGAACATACTGCCATTGCTCAGGTTTAGAGGATTTCCTGATCCTTTCAACGCGGTTGCTAACATAGACATAGAAGTGTTTTGTCTGGTTGTATATGTAGCCCAGAACAACCTTGCTATGTGTGTAGAATCTTGTGTCAAACACGTGAATAGCTAGTTCACTCTGTATGAAGTCTGCAATCTCGATGGCTAGTACAGCTCCACAGAGTTCAAGTCTGGGTATGGTGTGTTCAGGTTTAGGAGCCAATTTAGCCTTTCCAAATAGAAATCCAACATGGGCTTCATTGTTAGAGTCTATAACCTTCAAATAGGCAACAGCTGCAATAGCTTCAGTAGAGGCGTCGGAGAATATATGGATCTCTTTCCTTTGACTCGTAGCAAGAGATGCTGGAATATAACAATGTGGTATGTGGATTTTATCTAAGGCACAAAGAGATTCCCTCCATGACTTCCACTTTAGTTGTTTGTCAGCAGGGAGTGGTGCGTCCCAGTCCTTAATAGACTCTGAGAGTTGCCTTAACAGAAGCTTGCCTTGTATAGTCAGGGGTGCAACAAACCCGAATGGATCGTATAGACTGTTCACCACTGACAGAACCCCACGCTTAGTAAATGGTTTTTCTGTACCACTAACCTGAAAGCTGAAGGAGTCCTTTAGCAAGTTCCATCTCAAGCCCAGACTTTTCTGTACTGGTGGGTTGTCTGAACCTAGATTCAAGTCTCTGAATTCTGAAGCATAATAATCCGAGTGAAAAGCCTTCATGACAACAGCACTGTTGGAGGCAATTTTATGCAATCTTAAATGAGCTTTAGAAAGCATACCTTGTGTCCGTTTGAGCAGATCTATGGCTTCTTCTGCTGTGGGTAGGGATTTGAGACCGTCATCCACGTAGAAGTCCTTTTCAACGAACTGTTGGGCGTCCTTCCCGAATTCTGCTTCACCATCAGAGGCGGTCCTACGTAGGCCGTATGTAGCAACTGCAGGAGAAGGGCTGTTTCTGAACACGTGCACCTTCATGCGGTATTCAACCATTTCCTTACTGGTGTCGTTGTCTCGGTGCCATAGAAAACAGAGATAATTTCTGTGATCTTGTCGATCAATGGAACATTTGTTCAATGTCAGCAGTAATGGCAACTGGGTATTTTCTGAATCTCATGAGCACTCCCACCAGGTTATTAGTCAGGTTGGGACCAGTGAGGAGAACATCGTTCAGAAATACACCATGTTTGGTGCTTGAATCGAACACCACTCTGATTTGTTTTGGCTTTCTTGGATGGTATACGCCAAAGGAAGGTAGATACCAGCATTCTTCACTGGCTTGCAAGGGTGGAGCTGGCTCTGCGTGGTCATTGCGAAATATCGTCTCCATAAAGGCTACAAAATGGTCCTTCATTTCAGGCTTATTTCTCAATGTTCTCTGCAATGAGGTGAACCTTGATAAGGCCTGTTCTCGGTTGTTAGGAAGCTTGGCCCTTGTAGCCTTGAAGGGTAAGGGAGCGACCCAACGGTCAGATTCGCTCTTGAAGAATCCACTGTCCATTATTTTAATAAATTCCTTGTCTTCTATGGATAAGGCGACCTTGTTGTCATCTTGTGTTGTGCGAAATACTGTTCTCCCGAACGTCACCATAGGGAGTGGGAATGATGTCAGGCTCTTGAATAAAGTCAGAGAACCTTTCTTTCACTTCGTAGTTATGAGAGCATGGTTTGAAGTGAGTTGTGCGACCATTTCGAAGTACATAAGTTTTAAAGGAGTTGACTTCGGATGCCTTGTGACTCTTATCCAGACATACATTGCCCACGATTACCCAGCCTAGATCAAGTCTTTGGGCGTATGGAGCATCATGTGGGCCATTGCATTGTTGGCGCACCTTGTGGACCCTTAGAATGTCTCTCCCCAGTAGGATTAGAATATCAGCATTCGTGTCCAGAGGAGGAATTTCGCTAGTTAGGTGCCTCAAGTGGGGATGATGAAGCGTGGTTTCCAGAGTGGGAATTTCTTCCTTGTTATCAGGTATCTGGTCACATTCAATTAAAGTTGGCAAGGGTATGTGCACGTTCCCCTTGATTGAAGAGAAAATGTACCCAGAGGCTCTCCTACCAGAAGTCTCAATACGACCAGAACAGGTGTTGAGGGTGTACGGAGCCGTTTGTCCTTTTATATTGAAGATCTCAAAGAGTTTTGGCTTTACTAGAGACCTGTTACTTTGCTCATCTATTATGGCATACATTTTGGAGGCCTTGTTGGGTTGTCCTTCTGGATAGACCTTGACCAGACATACTGTAGCGAAGCATTTAGGAGCAGTCCCTTCTCCACATACTTCCATACATGAGGAGGAAACAGCAGTTGCAGCTGGGTCAGGAACTTGTGGCTCCCCGCCATGCTTTTGAGCAGGATTGGTTGCTGCAGAAGGTTGTGAATTATTGTGTTTGTCACTACTGCATTCGGTGCACTTAATGACAGCCTTACAGTCCTTAGCAAGGTGGTCTGAGGAGGCGCAACATTTGTAACATATCCTTAGCTCTTTGAGAGTATCTCTGCGTTCCTGCAAAGTCTTTGCCCTGAATCCACGGCATTCCTTAAGTGGGTGAGGTCTTTTGTGAATAGGGCACATACGGTTACTGTCCATAGCTTTAGGAGCAACAGCGTTTGTTTTGGTAAAAGAGGGTGCAGTAAGTGGAACGTCAGTCTTTCTCACGGATACTGTGCTTCTTAACTCTCTACGTTTGGTGATATTGTTATCATACCTTGTAGATGATGATGATGATAAAGCTGGTGGAGTAGGTTCAGTGAAGTCAAAGCTGGGATCATTCTTCTTCCAAGCTTGATCACTGATGAACCTGGAAAAATAGGAAAAGGGAGGAAAAGACACATTATGCTGTCCTTTATACCGTGAGCCGTGGTCTGTCCATTTATCCTGCATGCCTTTTGGCAACTTGAGAACTACTGGAGTCACGCCATGAGCAGTATCAAGGTAGCTCAGTCCTGAAAGACGTGGGTCTAATTTTGCCAATTCTATTTCCTTTAACAGGTCACTCAGGTCTTGCTGTTTTCGATTGTCCTTGTTAGTTATTTTTGGGAAGGCTTGCAGTTTCTTAAATAAGGCAGACTCTATGGCTTCTGAGCTGCCGTAGGTTTGCTCCAGTCTCTCCCATGCTGCAATAAGACCTGCATCTGAATAGTCCACATGAACTGCCCTTATTGTCTTGATGGGCTCCGCTGATTCAGGACCTAACCAGTTGACAAGCAAATCTAGTTGTTCCTTGCCGGTGAGATTAAGGTCTTGGATTACTGCTTGAAAGGTCGATTTCCAGGCTCTATAATTTTCGGCACAGTCATCAAACTTTGAGAGACTGATGTTTATTAATTCCCTGCGAATCATATATCTGGCGAATTCAGAAATGTCCGACCTCCCGGTCATAGTTGCAGGATTAACTTGTGGTATCCCTGGGGAATGTAAGTTCTCTGGCTTATATGACTGAGACGGATCAGGACGGAATGATGTGGCATGAGGGTTAAGTTGTGGTTTAGTCTCAATAAGGTCTGCTGGCTGCGGCCTAAATTGTGGGTTAGTGCTGGAAGTTACCTTGTCGGCAGTAGGTGGCGACATTTCTTGGCTTACGGGTGCATCCGTGTGGTGGATTGGAGGTGACGCTGGTACAGATGGTAAATGTTTTAGCACATAGTCTGTAGTGCGATCAGCTGGGTCCTCCATTTCTCCTGGAATAAAGCAATCCATATTAGCATCTTGACTTAGTGCTTGTTCAAGGACCTTCAGTTTAGCGAGGGCTGCTGCTTCTTCCCTTTCTGCTTGGAGTATTTTTAATTGAGTTTCCATCTCAACTTCCTGCTTTTTTAATTGGGCTTCCATCTCAGCTTCCTGCTTTTTTAATTGGGCTTCCATCTTGTTTCTTTGAGCTTCCTGCTCTTTTAATTGGGCTTCCTGCTCTTTTAATTGGGCTCCCATCTCAGCTTCCTGCTTTTTTAATTGGGCTTCTACTTCAGCCTCCTTCCTAGCAAAGGAGCTTCTTACTCTACCTTCCTCTGCAGATGCACGGATTTCCAGTATCTTGTCAGACAATGTTGACTTCCTGGACTGAGATGATCTGGAAGACCGAGATGTGATTTTGGTCGAGGTTGTACGATGTGACCTTACTTCATGGAGGTGTGCGATGCGGAGTTCTGCCTTATCCTGGGCATCTCGCACTAATACGGTCTTTTCTTGGAGAAGAGTCTCCCTTTCAGCCAGCTCTGCTGGGGCATCATCCATATCACAGTTACTCAGGAATGCAATGTACTTAACAGACAGTCTCTGGTAGCGATCATAGGCGGCAGATAAACTTTTCAATTTGGCGGTTAAATCTGCTGCGTCATTGTTAGCACGTGGAAGAGCTGCTAAATAATGATCAACTCTGCCCCATAAATGATCTATGTTATCATGGAGCTCATCTCTGGTTGTCTACAGGTTCTGACGCGCCCCTGGGCCTGTGTCGCGCTGCGGTGCGCACGCGGGAGCTTACCCGGAGCCGGATCCGTGGAGGGTTGTAATCTCGTGGCGGTGACCCGGTCCGTGCCCAGGGAGTCAAACTAGACGGCAGTCTATTAGTAGTAAATAGTTGATGACTACGCCACCCGTTGAGTGCAGCCAGGAAGCTGCTGCTGCAGGGCAGACCGCTGAGGCCGGTGGTAGGATTGTGCAGCGTGATAGTATAACCCCCAACGGGAGGGGTATGGCCTCAGGGCAGCCGACGTGGATGATGGGGGAAGCAGGAACCACTCAGAGACGGTACGGTGTAGTTCAGGGTCTTTACTGGTAACAACGACAGACCCTCCCGGAGTACTTGCTAGCAAACGGGGCCTGGTCAGTCTTTGAGCAGATGGGATCTCCCCTGGCCAGGCGTAGTTGTAGGCCTCCCAAACTGACTGTACTCTTCTGGCTACCTTGCTAGAAGCTGATGTAAGTAGCCCACGTCCCTGAGTGTACCGTGTGGTGCTCACCCGTATGGCCGGTGACTCGGGGCCTTGTAATGGCTTCCGCTCCACGATGGCGGTGCTGGTCCCACGCGTGTGACCGTGCCTTCGGGCTTCTGGGCCAGAGGACCTGAAATCCCCTGCCCGACGGATTCTGCTGCTGGGTAGGAGTTAGTCCCCACAGCCTCGGACTCCGGGTCCGGTAAAGAATCTTCTTAGTCAGGGCGAGCTCTGTAGCTGCCAGCCCCTGACTCCTTGTAACTCTGCTGTTTCCTATGCTGCTTCTCTTCTCCACTCTCCTTGTCTGACTCACCCTGCCTCAGCCCCGGGTTTATACAGGGGAAGTTCTTCCCCTCCCAAGACTGGGCAGGAGGTGTGGCATGCACAGGATCCCTGACCAAAGGACCTCCCACCTGC
Organism: Phyllobates terribilis; assembly: GCF_046119375.1. Lineage (NCBI taxonomy): Eukaryota > Metazoa > Chordata > Amphibia > Anura > Dendrobatidae > Phyllobates > Phyllobates terribilis. The sequence goes on along the minus strand of NW_027362769.1, from coordinate 391,144,400 downwards.
TCTCGGACATAATATCTCTATCACTGTGGCAACCAGACCCCTGGGGTGTCACATTCCCCCCTAGTGAAATTTAGTACTCCGGGACTAAACACATTTAGAAAAACATAACAAAGTATAACAATAACAATACTATAAGAAAAACACATAAGATGGTTACGGCGTGTCCGCAACCGGATGCAGTCTTTGAAGAAAAGCAAAGGTGTCCATTTCACCAACACAGGGAGACGTAACCAGGTAGGGGTCTGTCCTACCCCGAGTCCTTAACAGTCTCTAGTCCATCCTGGGTTACGCTCCAACTATATACAAGGATTCCCGGTAAATCCACCAAGGTTTCCTAAAAATAACTAGAAACACAAAATTATACACAAGCAACAAGACACAGAAAAACATAAATAAAACAATTTATACACTTTAAATTCTCCAGCGTGCGGGTAACTGGCCTTTAGTGGCCCGAGTGGACCTACGGAGCTGACTGTCTGGCCCTGAACTACAGGGTGTAGGAGCTGTCAAGGGTAAACTGGGCAGCTGTCTACCGGCTCTTTGTCTCACTAGGGGTACGGCAGGCTCACTATAAGCAGAGGGTTGATTCTCCTGTTCTGCTTGTGTGGAGTCTTCTGCCTCCTGGGCCGGCTGTTCTTCCAGCTCTACCCGTTGCTCCGTAGGTTCTTGGGATGATGGTTGGAGGAAGGTGAGTACGGGTACCACAACTGCACCATTGACTTGAGTCCAAGACTGAGGAAAGTCCCCGAGCACGGTACTAACCATATCTTCCCTTTCTTCCACGGGTCGATGGTCTTCTTGTTCCTCTTCAGGGTTCCTCAGTTGTTCGGGACACTTCTTCAGGTGGTCCCGGGATACAATGGCTGTGGTTTCCCCTCCGTCTTTACTGATGGTACAGACCTTCGGGTTCTCGTGGCTTGAGGGCAGTACGGTGTACGGGTCCTTCTCCCACTGGTCGTCCAACTTGTGGAGCCGTCTCTTCCTCTTCAAGACCTGCTCTCCGGGTACCAGGGGAACAGCGGGAGCATACTGGTTGTAAGTTTTCTCTTGTCTTTCCCTAGCCTGACAGAGACTTCGCTCCACGCTCTCCTGTACTCTCCGGTACTGCTGCTGCCTCTCTGTGTCCCAGTCTGTTTCTGGTGAAGTGTCCTCGGGGGTCAGGACTCCCATTTCCAGGTCAACAGGTAACTTACCAGGTCTTGCCCTCATTAGGTAAGCCGGGGTACAGTTGGTGGAACCTACCGGGATGTGGTTGTATAGGTCCACCAGATCGGGCAACTTTTCAGGCCACAGACTGCATTCTTCCAGGGGCAACGTTTTTAGAAGATCCATTACCACCTGGTTCATTTTTTTACAAAGTCCATTAGTCTGCGGATGGTAGGGTGTCGTCCTTATCTTCCGGCAGCCATACAGATTGCAGAATTCCTGAAAGACCTCCGCTTCAAAGGCAGGTCCCTGGTCCGTCAGCACTTGGTCCGGGTACCCGTGTGGACGGCAGAAGTGCTGCTGGAAGGCTCTAGCTGCTGTTTGAGCCGTTAAGTCCTTGACGGGGACGACAACCAAGAACCGGGAGTAATGATCCACGATGGTTAACGCGTAGACGTAGCCACTTCTGCTTGGGGTCAGTTTTACATGATCCAAGGCTACCAGTTCCAACGGTTGCCGGGTGACGATGGACTGCAGGGGAGTCTTCTGGCTGGCTCGGTCCTTCCTTCTCAGGTTGCACGGGCCACAATCTCTGCACCACTTCTCGATGGTTCCCCTCATGCCTACCCAGTGGAACCGCTCGCGCAGCAGGAACTCCAGCTTTTTCCACCCAAAGTGTCCAGCTCCGTCGTGGTATGCCTCCATCACCATTGCTGCGTCTCTTCGTGGCACCACTACTTGCCAGAGTAATTCATGCGTCCGGGAGTTAACCATTCTGCGGCACAACTTCCCTTTGTAAAGGAACAGTCGACTCTTCTCTGCCCATAGTTGTTTGGCTTCCTCCGGAGCGTCTGGTTCAAGGCGAGCCTCCGGCCGAGTCAGCATCTCCTTCACCAGTTGGACGGCAGGGTCGCTGTCTTGCGTTTCCGCCCAGTTGTAGTGGGGTAAGGGGTTCAACGTAGCAGTCTGCTTACTCCTTACCCGGTGGGAATACTGAATAGTCCCATGACGGTGGAACGCAGGGAGTTCAACTTCTTCCAGTCCCTCCGGATCTTCTCCTCCGTCCGGCAGGTTGGGCATCCTGGACAGGGCGTCCGCGTTGGTATTGGAGCGTCCTGCCCGGTATTTAATTGTGAACTCGTAGTTGGACAGACGGGCCATCCACCTCTGCTCCAGGGCACCGAGTCTTGCCGTGTCCAGGTGAGTCAGCGGGTTGTTATCCGTGTACACGGTGAACCGGGAAGAAGCGAGGTAATGCTTAAAGCGCTCAGTGATTGCCCATACTACGGCCAGGAACTCTAACTTAAATGAGCTGTAATTCTCGGGGTTCCTTTCGGTGGGTCGCAGTTTTCGGCTGGCGTAGGCGATTACTCGTTCCTTCCCCTGCTGGATCTGGGACAGTACGGCTCCTAGCCCGATGTTACTGGCGTCGGTGTAGAGGATAAAGGGCTGGCTATAATCCGGGTACGCCAGGATTTCGTCCCCCGTGAGGGCCATCTTCAGCTGGCGGAAGGACTCTTCTTCCAGCTCTTCCCATTTGAAGGGCGGCTTCTGGTTCTTGGCCTTCCGGGACTGGCCTATCAGGAGGTCCTGCATAGGTGCTGCCTTTTTGGTGAAACCGGGAATAAACCTTCGGTAGTAGCCTACCAACCCGAGGAACTGCCGCACTTCTTTTACGCTGGAGGGGCTTGGCCATCCCTTAATTGCGGTGATCTTATCGGGGTCGGGAGCCACTCCGTCAGCGCTCACCACGTGTCCCAGGTACTGCACCTTTGGTTTCAGGAGGTGACACTTGGAGGGTTTCACCTTTAGGCCGTAACTCGCCAGAGCCTCGAACACTTCCGCCAGGTGTTTCAGGTGGTCCTCATACGTCTTGGAATATACGATGACATCGTCCAGGTACAACAGGACCGTCTCGAAGTTTCTGTGGCCCAGACAACACTCCATTAGGCGTTGGAAGGTTCCTGGTGCGTTGCAGAGTCCGAACGGCATGCAGGTGAACTCGCTAAGTCCCATCGGGGTGGTGAATGCGGTCTTCTCCCGGTCCGCCTCTGCTACAGGAACCTGCCAGTACCCGCTAGTGAGATCCAAGGTAGAGAAGAAGTTAGCAGATCTTAAAGCAGCCAATGACTCCTCTATCCTTGGTAAGGGGTACGCATCCTTGTGTGTGATACGGTTGATTTTCCGGTAATCTACACACATCCTCATGGTGTTGTCTTTCTTTTTGACTAAAACTAATGGGGCTGCCCAGGGGCTACAACTATCCCGGATTACCCCAGCCTCCTTCATATCTCTAAGCATCCCCTTGGCGTGTTGGTAATGTGCAGGGGGTACGGGTCGATACCTCTCTTTTATGGGAGGATGATCTCCCGTGGGGATGCGATGTTCTACCCCCTTGACTCGCCCGAAGTCTAACGGGTGTTTACTAAACACTCTCTCATACTCTTGAACCACCCGATAGACTCCTTGTTTCTGATGTGAGGGAGTGGAGTCAGTACCCAAATGTAGTTGCTGACACCAGTCCTCCATGTCTTTCTTAGAGCCGTTACCTTCCTCCGGGTGAGATGGAGGCAAGGGTTCCACAGATTGTATAGAACTTTGATTAGTGGTATATAATTTGGCTAGCGTGGCATACCGGGGCAGGTACACTTCCCTCTCCCCGATATTTATTATGCGAATGGGCACCCTCCCATGGCGTACATTGACCACCCCCCGTGCTGTCAAAATGGTGGGCCTACTGTCTGAGTAAACTGGTTCTACCATTGCCTGGTAATCTCTACCTCTCAGACCAATAGCTGCCCGGCACCAAATCATCATTTCACTTTTTGGGGGCATGGCAATAGGAAAAGGGTCACACATTCTTACGCTACCAATCTCACCGCCGGAGAGTTCCACTTGTTGCCGTTGCATCAGTGCCCGGATCTCTTTCTGGAGCACCCGCTGCTCGCCGGAGCTGGCATTCTTGGCAACCTGCTGTAAAAGGAAAATCACCTCTGCAAGACAATTTTCAATTACATTAGTTCCTAGAGTTATTTTTGGGTGACTCTCATGTTTATCGATATCTACAATGATCAGTCCCTGTGCGGCCAGTTCGACTCTACCAATTTTGATGGTCACCTCTTTAAATCCGATCTGTGGCACGGGCTGACCATTGCTGGCGATGATACTCAAGTCGTCGTCGGGGTAGCGGGTAATATCCGAGTCATTCCAGTACTGCTTGAAGAGCACGTACGGGATGGTGGTGACCTGTGACCCGGTGTCCAGTAGGGCACTCATGGGAATGCCATCCAGTACCACAGGCAAGACTGGACGTCCTCCCACATATCTGTCGCGCCAGTTCGATGGGCCTGGTGATCTTTTTCCTGGGGGTTGGCCCTCTACCCCAGGTTGTGCCCGTTTAAAGAACAGTACCTTGCCATATGTCCGGGTTGATTGCAGCGGCGGCAGATGGGTCGTCCGTCCTCACTGTATCGGTCACTGGGTCTTCCTCTGGCCGGTGGGGTCCTCCTTGGTCGACGCCACGGGATGTCCTCCGGTCCGGATGCCAGCTGGATCTTCCCTGGGGTGGAAACCTGTAAAGACTGCACAGTTCGGGTTAGCGCAGCAACGCTCTTAGCTAGCTCTTGGACCTGATGGTGTAGGTCTGGAGCCGGGTCATTGTCCAAAGCCTGCGCATCAGCTCCCACAGGCCCTGCTGACAAGGGCGCCGCCTCCTGGTAGTAAGTGGTAGTGGGGCGTCTGTGGGTCACAACGCCACCTGGTGCCGGTTCTCGGAGCACCCGGATGGCTCTGTCCTTGAACTGTGCAAAGTCCAGATGGGGATCCTGTAAGGCCATTGCCCGCAACTGGGTTCGGTGGGCATTGCAATATAAACCCTCTATAAATTGTTCAGTCAACAGCCTGTCCTCGTTTCCCACCCCATCAGGGTCGGTCTGCTTTATGGCCCTCAGGGCCTCTTGTAGGTTTAGTGCATAGTCCCTTATACTCTCATGCGCTCGCTGCTTGCACCCGTAGAATCTAAGCTTAATCTCGGCTGAGGTGCGGGTATCAAAGGTGTCCTTCAGCCGGGTTAGTATCCCTGCGACAGTCTTCCTCCCAGGTGGCCAGGATTTTACTTCCCTTTTGGCTGCCCCAGTTAGTTGGGCCACCAGGATGCTCACTTTTTGCTCTTCTGTGAGGGGGTACACCTGGAAGAGGCTATCCAGCTTTTCTCTAAAGTCATGCAGGGTATGTGACTCCCCTGAGTACTGGGGTAGCCAAGCTGCTCCCGGGATATAGGGCATGGTGAAGGGCATAACTGCAGCAGCGGTAGCGCTGGCGGGGGTTGAGGCAGTGAAGCTCTCCTCCGTATCCGACATCTTCCTCCCCCCTAGTGGACCGTGGCCTACCTTGCGATGATCCTCTTCCGTAGGCCGCGGCTCCGCAGTGGATCGTCAGGGTTGAGGACCTTCCGTCGCGCTCCTGTGACGTCGGCGTCTGCTGGGCTCCTTCCAGGACCTTACGCAACGTCCGGACGTGAGGCGGGGCTTCAGTTCTCGCGCGCTTTCGGAGTCCACACCCCTCTTCTTCCCGCGCGGCGTCCTCAAGATGGCGTCCAATGGCGGGAAAACTCCACGGATGGCGGGAAGAAGGTCGAAGATGGCGCCGGATGGCGGGAAAACTTCGCGGATGGCGGGAAGAAGGTAGAAGATGGCGCCGGATGGCGGGAAACCTTCACCACTGGTAAGTTTGAACAGTCTTTGCTTTTCAGGCACGCAGTACCCGGTGGTTGCGGGCACGAAATCCTGCCGACTACGCCAAAGTTGACGCGCCCCTGGGCCTGTGTCGCGCTGCGGTGCGCACGCGGGAGCTTACCCGGAGCCGGATCCATGGAGGGTTGTAATCTCGTGGCGGTGACCCGGTCCGTGCCCAGGGAGTCAAACTAGACGGCAGTCTATTAGTAGTAAATAGTTGATGACTACGCCACCCGTTGAGTGCAGCCAGGAAGCTGCTGCTGCAGGGCAGACCGCTGAGGCCGGTGGTAGGATTGTGCAGCGTGATAGTATAACCCCCAACGGGAGGGGTATGGCCTCAGGGCAGCCGACGTGGATGATGGGGGAAGCAGGAACCACTCAGAGACGGTACGGTGTAGTTCAGGGTCTTTACTGGTAACAACGACAGACCCTCCCGGAGTACTTGCTAGCAAACGGGGCCTGGTCAGTCTTTGAGCAGATGGGATCTCCCCTGGCCAGGCGTAGTTGTAGGCCTCCCAAACTGACTGTACTCTTCTGGCTACCTTGCTAGAAGCTGATGTAAGTAGCCCACGTCCCTGAGTGTACCGTGTGGTGCTCACCCGTATGGCCGGTGACTCGGGGCCTTCTAATGGCTTCCGCTCCACGATGGCGGTGCTGGTCCCACGCGTGTGACCGTGCCTTCGGGCTTCTGGGCCAGAGGACCTGAAATCCCCTGCCCGACGGATTCTGCTGCTGGGTAGGAGTTAGTCCCCACAGCCTCGGACTCCGGGTCCGGTAAAGAATCTTCTTAGTCAGGGCGAGCTCTGTAGCTGCCAGCCCCTGACTCCTTGTAACTCTGCTGTTTCCTATGCTGCTTCTCTTCTCCACTCTCCTTGTCTGACTCACCCTGCCTCAGCCCCGGGTTTATACAGGGGAAGTTCTTCCCCTCCCAAGACTGGGCAGGAGGTGTGGCATGCACAGGATCCCTGACCAAAGGACCTCCCACCTGCTCTCGGACATAATATCTCTATCACTGTGGCAACCAGACCCCTGGGGTGTCACAGTTCTCTATGACCTTTTGTGTTGGCTTGGTTACACGTTTGGGTCATACATCCTGCTCTGCAGTAAGTGTGGACTTTGCTCCTGGAGCATCTGTGGTGTCAGGAACATGATGTGCTTCTCCCACAGAGGGATCCACTGTGCCCTTTGTAGACATGCTTCAGCTAAGATGGTGGACGGTCATAGACTTGCTGGCAGACATGCATATGGATGCAGATACTGAAGACTTATGTCTCTTGTTACTATTTTGCCACCGATGTACGTGGGGCGAGATGTGTCTGAGGGATGTGACACGGATCTCTGTATAAGCAATGGCATATAGCGTCAACTCACTGACTTGCGCTCCTGTTCCTCATGAACTGCACGTGGTAATCCGGAATGATGATGCAGTGATGAATTCAACAGATTTATTTACAGTTCTTGATGAGGTGAGATGAGGGAAGGTGGAGGATGAGGAAAGGGTAGGAATTGTAGGTATTAGAAGCGCCAGGTAAAGTGGTAACAAGAGAATCCTTTCTCCAGTCCAGCAGCATGAGTAGTCAAGATGGATGTGAGGAAGAAGAAGGAAGTGCTGAGCAGGAGATAGGAGGAGTTACAGGCCGAAGGGGTTTGTGGGTAAAACACAAGAATAATACATGTTATAACATACAGTATTATAACAACGGCCAGTAGATGGCAGAAAAGTACAACAATGCAATAATCATATAACATTAGGTAATGCTCAAAATGGCTGAAAGTCTTTTCAAACAAAGAGCTGGACAGCACATAAGCAGAGAACGCAGAAAACATTAGTGCATAAAAAGAAGAGTCTTCGTAAATGTTGAGTTTGGTGAAGTGAAATTCATCTCCTCCTCTTCCTCAGGCTGAAATAATCAGTCGGAGTCCGGCAGACGAGCGCTGTATGTGGCTGATGAAGGACTCGTCGTTAGGTCTCATTCACACATAAGTGAACGGACTTTTCTCCATCAGTGTTCGGTCAGTGACAGTTTTTATTAGTGATTTTCACAGATGATTATAAAGCTTCTCCTGTCTATTAGGCCACGTTCACACGATCAGTATTTGGTCAGTATTTTACCTCAGTATTTATACACTAAAACCAGGAGATGGTGATAAATACAGAAGTGGTGACGAGTTTCTATGAGACTTTTCCTCTGATTGTTCCTCTCCTGATTTTGACTTACAAATACTGATGTAAAATACTGACCAGATACTGATCGTGTGAATGTGGCCTTAAAGGGGTTTTCCCACGAACAAAAGTTAATTTAAAGAATTATCTGTGTGTGACCCTGTACGGAACGTACCACAGCTCCTGGGCAGGGGAGGAAGCAAAAGAGTATACAGACATTACAGCCGGGGATCGCAGAGGAGTCATTCTGTGAGGTAAAATATTGTTTAAAAACAGGCAGTGAAATATTTTACCTCACAGAATGACTCCTCTGCGATCCCCGGCTGTAATGTCTGTATACTCTTTTGCTTCCTCCCCTGCCCAGGAGCTGTGGTACGTTCCGTACATGGTCAGACACAGACAATTTAAAATTAAAAGCTGTCCCCCCCCCCCGAACCTCTAAATAAAAGGGGGGTCTCATGGGAACACGAACACTAGAATATGTTCTATTGATTTATTTAGTGGTTCTTATATAGTACATTAATCATCATTTCTATTATCTTAAGGGTCATAGGTCACGCTGTGGCTAAGGCCCCCATGAGCCGGTTCTATCCAGCTCCAGCCAGTTGTTCTTGCCGCTCTTTTCTGACCCTCTGATTGGCTGATTCAAAAAAGTGCGGGAAAAGAAAGTATATAAAGAGCGGTTTGCGTACAGTTGTCTCATTCACTCCTGTCAGAAGAGCGACGATCCCTCTCTCCCTCCCTTGTTGTTAATGAAGAAATATTTATGTCGCGCTGTTTATTTGTGGGAAAATTACCCAGTTTTTCTGGGTGGATTGGATTAATGATATGGTATTTTTATTGTTTTTTTTTTGCTGGTTATTAAATTATTCATTATTTTAATAAATTTATTTGGTTACCCAAAATAAACCCCACGGCCATCATTCCCCCACACTTCAGCGTCTTGTGGATTTATTTAATTTAATCAGTATTTATTATGGGTTCTGTGTTACCAGCTACTTTTGTTCGTGGGAAAACCCCTTTAATCCGATGTTAGGCGTCATTCACACGTCAGTGTGTTTCATCAGTATTTCATCAGTATAATTAAAATATTGACCCCTGTTCTGTGTTTCGGAGACGCTCCTGGTTTTGGCATAAAAATCCTGCAGTGTGAATGAGGCCGTAATCGCGCTGTCGCCAGCCGTGTGCTGTGTGTGATTCTCACTGACCCATAGACTTCATCTGTGACTTCAATCAAAATCGGACACGTTGCCGAGATCTATTGCCGACCACTCGGCCCGGAAAAACCAGGGACATGTGAACAGCCCCATAGACCATGTACCTGTTATATCCATCTGTGAACACCGCGTACATGAATAAGCGATGTGTGAATGAGGCCTTACACATCAGGGTTATTTCCAGCACGTGTTGAATATATATTAATTCCCCTGGGAACATGACCTTCTTCCTCCTGACATTTTGTCCGGACGCTCCTCACTTCTCCTCCTCTGGAGCGATGGTGGGATCTCTCACCTGGAGTAATCCCCTCTGTGACTACAGGGAGCGTCCACCTACAAGTGTGAACTGACCCCACAGATGATGACGGCGCCTTTCTCCGCTCCGTTCTTCATGGAGAGCGTCACTTCTCATGGAGATATCTTCTATCAGATGGAGTTACGTCACTTCACAGTGATGGGCGACGTCCTCTGTAAATCTCCATGTGGTGATAGAAGCGCTGAGATTAACGTTGGATTCATTTACAAACTTTTTATTTCTCCACAAAATGAGAAAAAAGTGCAAGTAAGACACTGAATATGACGCGCCCCCTGGGCCTGTGCTGGGAACCCGGAACCGGGCCTGTTGTAGGATGCTGGGGGTTGTAGTCTCCGTGTGGCGGTGACCCGGTCCGTGGCTCAGGGTGGTCAAACCAGTGGCAGTCTATTTGTATTGTAATTGTCCGACTACGCCACCCGTGGATTGCGGTCAGTGGGGACCGCCGCTGCGCTGCAGACCGCTGAGGCTGATGCTATATGCGCAGCCAAGAATGGGATAACTCCCCACGGGAGAAGTATTGCCCCAGGGCAGCTAGAGTAGATGATGGTAGCGATGGTGTGAGCGTCCCAGTACTAATGGTGCTGGTGTGGCGATGAAACACAGAGACTTGTAATTGCAGTTTCCAAAGCTTTACTCACGGTTGTTATTCTGGTCACTTGTGCACATGAGGGACCGCCTGAGCCGTGCTGCGTTCACCAGGCAAGGGACTTGAGCAACTCCCAGGCAATTCCAGAGCGTGGCACAGGGCTCCCTTCCTTTCCTTTCTCTGGCCGTCCCCACCAGTGACCCACCTTTGTCCAGCTCCCTCGGGCCTTCTCTGGGCACGCTGATCTCTGCGTCCCTGACCCTATACGGTATGCCTTCCTGGTGGATGTAGTGAGGGGTCGCACCAAGATGTGGTAACAACCTCCGGTCTTTGGCTGAGGAATCTGTTGCCTCCACCAATTTGGGTTCCAGTACCCTGTTCTGCCAACCCTTCACCCTGTATCTCCTGGGCATATGGGGTTCCTTCTGTCCTCGTGTCTCTGGGCCTTTCTCTGTGTTCCTTGCTTCCTTTCTCCTCTGTTCCAGTCCCTTTCTTACTTTCCTTTCTGTTCCTTCTCCTCTCTCTTTCTGCTGTTTCTGGCCTCCACTCCAGGCCTGCCTCTGGAGCTGGGCCCAGACTGAGCCACAGCTCCCTGTCATTTCTCCTCAGACTGCACACTGATCTAAGATGGTGCCCACCTTATATACCTCCTTCTAACACCCGAGCACAGGTGACTAGCAACCAATGGGCTCCTACCTATGCCCAGAGACCCACCCCTATCTGCTCCTACACTACTGGGTGTACTTTCCCCTCCCCACTCCAGCCAGGGACAGATGCTGTCGTGCCTGCACTTCTGTCTAGTGGGAGCACCGTTGAGCTGTCCCTCGGAAATGGGTTGTGTGTGGTGCATGCAGCTTACTGAGTCCTGGTCCACACTCCATCCTTACCCGGGAGTGGAATATCACACCTCTGGTTTGAGGTGCAATACCCCTGTAGCAGCCGAGCCCTCGGAGTGCTACAAATATATTAAATAAAATGGTAATAAAAACCGTGTGTTACGTCCATTTCCCACCATCAGAGGAGAAAAAGAGGGAGGAGCAATGCGGTGCGCGTATCCGGACACAGCAACATTGTGACCACACCTTTAACCCCTAGCCACACCCATTTGTCATTTGTTTCTCTCCGGGCAGGAGGAGATGTCAGAGGGGCGGTGACAGTGAGGGACATTCAGCAGACGCCCGAGGCAACAGGACGTAGACCCAAATCCAGGACTTTTCCGCTGTACCTTGGACGGTTGGAATCTATGGATTTGTTTTTTGTTCATTCATTCATAGTTGTAGCAGACAGAACTTTTAAGCTTCACTATATGAGGTTTCGCCTTCTTGTGAGACGAGCTGTTGTGTTTCGTAAGCGCCATTTTACCAAATATTTCTGTATGGCCGTGTTCACATGTAGCGTAAATGCTGCATTTTTTCTGTTGCTTTTTATCTGCACGTTTTCTGCAGGATCCGCACCAAACTGCACAATAACGATCTTCGCTGATTATTCCTGCGTTTTTTCCTTCTTTTGATCGTTTTTGGTGCAGATGTGAAGCAGCGTTTTTAATGTTTTTTATACCGCAGAAAAACTTTGATTCTGCATTAAAAAGGCAACTGCGTTATTTTACATGATTTTTTTCAGGCTCCTCATAAAGAAAAAATGCACCAGGACCGCGGAGTTCAGCAGGGTCTTTAGACGCACAGCGGGCAGGAGTTTACATGGAATCTCATCCACTTTGCTTGGACAGTTAAACGCAGCAGATTTTCTGCACAAAAATAGTATCAGAAAAAAACCCGCAGCATTTACATTATGTGTGAACACGGCCTAACTGTCCAAACAAAGTGGATGTGAATTCATGAGAACTGCTGCCCACTGTGCGTCTAAAGACGCTGCTGAACTCTGCATTTTTGATGTTTCTTTTATCTGTGGAGCCTGAAAAATGCAGGAAAAAAAATGCAACTTCAAATCTGCACCAAAAATGAATCAAATAAAGAGGAAAGGCATAAAAATGCAGCATAAACTTAATAATCAGAGAAGATTGTTGTGACATGCAGAAGTAGTGCTGTTGCAGTGTGTGACATACAAAAGTAGTGCTGTTGCTTTAAAAGCATACAGCAGCTATTAGAAGTAACACAAGCACAGGAGACAGGAAGTGTTGTGCTCCAGAAATATCCAGCAACTAGAGGGGTTAACACAGTCACAGGAGAAGGGGAGTGTTTTAGCAGAGCCCCAGGGGGATTGTGGGGTAGTTGGTTACTGTTCTGGATGGAGCCGTAGAGAAAGGTGGTGTGTGATCTGTATCTCACAGAAGACAAGGGAACAGAATTCAGGTCAGGAGGGAAGGTAAACACAGGTCAGATAGACTCCCTGAGCTAACAGTGTAGAGTATTATCGGGCAGAAAGATAAGGACTGGAAGGAATCGTGTCATAGGGATCATCTCCCTCATCAAATCCTCCCCCCCTCCATCTCCATGCAGGATAAAGAATGCTGTGTACTAGTGAGTCCATGTGGAGGAAAAGCCTGCTGTTTATGCATAGAAGTGTGCTGCCGAGAGATCTAATCTGTGCTGAATTATGCTACTGAAGAGACTGACGTTACTGTGCCTGCTTTATGAGAGTGTACTGTAATGAAGATTGTTGCAGTAATATCCCTGAATTGCACTGGCCGTGCTTCAGATTAAATTCCACTGTTAAACTGTTGAAAAAGACTCTTGTCAGATGTGTCTGGTCAGCAACTGAATCTATCGTGTGCCTGAGAGAAGCTGCAGCATATGGTAGCCCTGAGTAACGGTTCCCCCAGGATTCCAACAAATTCATGAAACCCGTCTCGTCCCTATCTGAACTTAGGCGGCGTCTGTGTAACATTATTATTGTGTCGTGTGGTGCAGACACCTGCAGTAAACAAGCACCATTTACAATACGTGTGAATACAGCCTCAGAGTTACTTTATTATTAAAAGTGTATGGGTTTAATGGAGACAAAAATCAAACACCATTTTTTAATGCCGATCACCATAAATAATCTGATTGCTTTACTGTACAGATTGTTATGATTATATCTCTTTCACACGTCAGTGTGTGAGTGACAGGGCACCGCTCACTGAGCTCAGCGCAGGTCAGGGACCCACTCGCTGCAGCGAGTCATTCTCCTCTACTCCTCAGCGCGTGTGGTCAGATAGATTACAGAGTAGGACACTTAGCACAGGTGAGTATAAGGATTTTTTATTTTATTCTTATTTTTACAGGTTTTGGAGACAGCAGGAGCAGAATACTACTCTCAACATTGTGCCCTGCTCACGCTGATCGCAACGCCAGCAGGGGACAATGATGAGAGCAGCGTTCAGCACCCAGTGCTTGGGAACAGAGCTAACTGTACCGCTGATTCCCAGGCGACGGTACGTGTGATACTGATGCGGCGCACGATTGCCACACGTATCACACGCCTGGACATACGGACACAGATATCTCCAGTACTGATTATTCCACTACCAGAAATATCGGGATGTGTGAAAGGCCTTTCGGGGACAACAAGCACGTCTGTTATTTGCTGATCTATGATGTTTATTTTTAAAAAAGCTCAGTAAAACTGTCGTTATTGTAAATGTGATTCATTATTTTTTAGTAATTTTAAAGGAAGAAAAAAATTGCTGACTTTTTTATTTTACCCCTAGAATACATTGAAATACACACATAGAAATGAACCAGTATGTAGAGATGTAGCTCTATGTACCAGTACAATCTGCCTACAGTAAAGAAGAAGAAGAGAAAGTGGAATACCAGTCACATTCAATTAGAGAAAATGATGTACATGTTATTGCAGGTAGTGGTGTACATAGAAATCAAAGGGCCCCATAGCCAATATTCAAACAGCCCCACATCCCCCTCCACAAAAAAAATATATATTTTTTTTACTGTGGATGAGTGTATATATATATATACATAAACATGTTTTGTAAGACTTATATTATGGTCTGTTATAAACATGATGGCATCACCTAATGCTGATGGAGTATAAATACACTGCTCAAAAAAATAAAGGGAACACTAAAATACCACATCCTAGATATCACTGAATGAAATATTCCAGTTGCAAATCTTTATTCATTACATAGTGGAATGTGTTGAAAACAATAAAACATAAAAATGATCAATGTAAATCAAAATTAATATCCCATGGAGGTCTGGATTTTTTATGATACTCAAAATCAAAGTGGAAAATCAAATTACTGGCTGATCCAACTTCAGGGGAAATACCTGAAGACAACGAAATGCTGCTCAGTATTGTGTGTGGCCCCCACGTGCCTGTATGACCTCCCTACAACGCCTGGGCATGCTCCTGATGAGGCTGAGTATTGTGTGTGGCCTCCACGTGCCTGTATGACCTCCAAACAACGCCTGGGCATGCTCCTGATGAGGCTGAGTATTGTGTGTGGCCTCCACGTGCCTGTATGACCTCCCTACAACGCCTGGGCATGCTCCTGATGAGGCTGAGTATTGTGTGTGGCCTCCACGTGCCTGTATGACCTCCCTACACCGCCTGGGCATCCTCCTGATGAGGCTGAGTATTGTGTGTGGCCTCCACGTGCCTGTATGACCTCCCTACAACGCCTGGGCATGCTCCTGATGAGGCTGAGTATTGTGTGTGGCCTCCACGTGCCTGTATGACCTGCCTACAACGCCTGGGCATGCTCCTGATGAGGCTCAGTATTGTGTGTGGCCTCCACGTGCCTGTATGACCTCCCTACAACGCCTGGGCATGCTCCTGATGAGGCTGAGTATTGTGTGTGGCCTCCACGTGCCTGTATGACCTCCCTACACCGCCTGGGCATGCTCCTGATGAGGCTGAGTATTGTGTGTGGCCTCCACGTGCCTGTATGACCTCCCTACAACGCCTGGGCATGCTCCTGATGAGGCTGAGTATTGTGTGTGGCCTCCACGTGCCTGTATGACCTGCCTACAACGCCTGGGCATGCTCCTGATGAGGCTCAGTATTGTGTGTGGCCCCCACGTGCCTGTATGACCTCCCTACAACGCCTGGGCATGCTCCTGATGAGGAAGCTGATGTTCTCCTGAGGGATCTGCTTCCAGACCTGGATTAAAGCATCAGTTAACTCCTGGACAGTCTGTGGTGCAACAGGTTGGTGGATGGAAAGAGACATGATGTCCCAGATGTGCTCGATTGGATTCAGGTCTGGGGAATGGGCAGGCCAGTCCATAGCTTCAATGACTTCAGCCAAATGAGGTCTGGCATTGTCATGCATCAGATGGAACCCAGGGCCCACTGGACCTGCATATGGTCTCACAATGGGTCTGAGGATCTCATCCCGGTACCTAATGGCCGTCAGGGAACAACCTCTGGCTAGCACATGGAGGGCTGTATGGCCCTCCAAAGAAATACCTCCCCACACCATTACTGACCCACTGCCAAACCGGTCATGCTGGAGGATGTTGCAGGCAGCAGATCGCTCTCCACGTCGTCTCCAAACTCTGTCACATGTGCTCAGTGTGAACCTACTCTCATTTGTAAAGAGCACCGGGCACCAATGTGGAATCTGCCAAACTTTGTGTTCTCTAGCAAATGCCAATCGCCGTGCACGGTGTTGGGCTGTAAGCACAACACCCACTTGTCGATGTTGTGACCTCATACCACCCTCATGGAGTCTGTTTCTGACAGATTGAGCAGACACATGAATGTTAGATGCCTGCTGGAGGTCATTTTGCAGGGCTCTGGCAGTGCTCCTCGTGTACCTCCTTGCACAAAGGAGGAGGTAGCGGTCTTGCTTCTGGGTTGTTGCTCTCCTACGGACCCCTTCACTTCTCCTGGTGTACTGGCCTGTCTCCTGATATCTGCTCTATGCTCTGGACACTGTGCTGACAGACACAGCTACCCTTTTTGCCACAGCTCGAATTGATCCTGGATGAGCTGCACTACCTGAGCAACTTCTGTTGGTTGTAGACATCGCCTCATGCCATTGTACCTCTAGGGGTGAGAGCAATGGCAAAATGCAAAAGTGAATAAAATAGCAGCCAAAAAGGATGAGAACAGAGAAATGGTCTGTGGTTACAACCCGCAGAATCACTCCATACTACCTGTAATATGAAGAACCACTAGAGGGCGCACACTGTACATGATACCAGGGACATACTACCTGTAATATAGAGAACCACTAGAGAGCGCACATTGTACATGATACCAGGGACATGCTACCTGTAATATAGAGAACCACTAGAGGGCGTACACTGTACATGATACCAGAGACATACTACCTGTAATATAGAGAACCACTAGAGGACGCACATTGTACATGATACCAGTGGCATGCTACCTGTAATATAGAGAACCACTAGAGAGCGCACATTGTACATGATACCAGGGACATACTACCTATAATATGGAGAACCACTAGAGGGAGCACATTGTACATGATACCAGGGACATACTACCTATAATATAGAGAACCACTAGAGGGAGCACATTGTACATGATACCTGTGACATACTACCTGTAATAAGGAAAACCACTAGAGGGCGCACATTGTACATGACACCAGTGACATACTACCTGTAATATAGAGAACCACTAGAGAGCGCACACTGTACATGATACCAGGGACATACTACCTGTAATATGGAGAACCACTAGAGGACGCACATTGTACATGATACCAGGGACATACTACCTGTAATATAGAGAACCACTAGAAGGCGTACACTGTATATTATACCAGTGACATACTACCTGTAATATGGAGAACCACTAGAGGGCGCACATTGTACATGATACCAGGGACATAATAGCTATAATATAGAGAACCACTAGAGGGCGGACATTGTGCATGATACCAGGGACATACTACCTATAATATGGAGACCCATTAGGATAATATAGACTTTGTAAGCATTATAGGTGCAATCTGGTTAAAGTATGTAAATGTAATACACAGTGTTTGTGAGGGAGATCTGCCCAGCTACATACTGTAGGAGCAGACATAGTTAAAGTTTGGGACTAGCCCATAGTGAGAGGGAAAAGCCCCAGTAAAAAGGAGACTGCTTCCTGATAGGGAGTCAGATAGGGAAGTACTGTAGCCAAGGTCAAGTACAAGTGCAGTGGACTGCTGGTCTCAGCAAGAATCTATCATTCAGGGCAGCGGGATGCCTTACTGAAATCCCTTGCGAACATTCCTGCACCATCCAGAGCTCAATGCTCAGTACAGGTACAATGAAGAGTACCTTATCATCTGCATACAGGAGACGATGGACGTGGAACCACGTGAAGGGAATGTAATGGATCCCAGATGTACTGAGGAACTGGACAGGAAATCCCTGGGTGTAGTGCTGGCGTCCCTGCCCTCTGCTAGGCAGGGACGCTGTTCCCCTCACCGCTCTGCTCCGTGCCCGGCGTCCCTCTCCCGCTCTGCTGGCAGCGCGCGCTCCTTCCCGGCCACTGTGCTTAGGGCGCGCGCGCGCGCTCTCCCTCCCTCTTAAAGGGGCCGCGCGCGCCGTCCTAAGGAGTCCCCGGCCAATGGCCGGAGGACTTTACCATATATAAGGCACCTCCTCCAAAATGGAGGTGCCCGAGCAATGTTGTTGCACTGTTCTACTCTGCTTCAGCCCTCAGGTCCCGTTGCCAGTTACCTGCCAGTTACCTGCCTGATTCCTGCCAGTGTCCTGCCAGTTTGCTGTCTGTTTCCTGCCTGTTATTCCTGCTACCTGCCTGCCTGCCTGAGGTCCGACGGTCTGCCTTACAACTCTGGTCAGTCTGTCTAAGGACCAACTTGCCCGCTCACCTGGGAGCGCACATCAGCTACCTGCCTGCCTGCCTGAGGTCCGACGGTCTGCCTTACAACTCCAGTCAGTCTGTCTAAGGACCAACTTGCCCGCTCACCTGGGAGCGCTCCTCCGCTACCTGCCTGCTTGCCTACCCGGAGGCTCCGCCGTCACGTGCTGTGACCACCAGCCATTCCAGAGACTCTTGCCCGCTCACCTGGGAGCGCTTCTCCGCTACCTGCCTGCTTGCCTGCCCGGAGGCTCCGCCGTCACGTGCTGTGACCACCAGCCATTCCAGAGACTCTTGCCCGCTCACCTGGGAGCGCTTCTCCGCTACCTGCCTGCTTGCCTACCTGGAGGTTCAGCCATCACAGGTCGTACCTACCCTTTACCTAGAGACTGCCCCGGTCACTTGCCGTGACCTCCAGCCCGTTCACCCAGAGACTGTCCCGGTCACTTGCCGTGACCCCCAGCCCGTTCTTCCAGAGACTGTCCCGGTCACCTGCTGTGACTGCCTGCCTAGTCACCACCCGCTCCCTTACAAGGACCGCCCCCTTGTATAGTAGCTCAGAGGTTCCGCCTCCCAGACCCGTTACAGTTTGCTCGGGCAATGGAACCCGGTGGCACCCAAGTTCCCTCGCTCTCGGACCTGTGTCATGAACTGTCCCGTCAAAGGTCCCAACAGGAGTCCATCCTGGGTCACCTGCGAAATGTCAATACTCGCCTGGACACTGACTGCTCCACCAACAACCTCCGCCAGTGCCATGTCTCGCAATCCGGCAGCTCCGCTGTCCACTAACACCATGATATCCTACCCCGGACCTCGGCTTTCTGCACCTCCTCGCTTCGGAGGCGACTCAGCCCAGGCTCGGGGCTTCATAAATCAGTGCACCCTGCACTTTGAACTATTGTCCCACCAGTTTAACTCCGACCGAGCCAAAATTGCATTCATCATGTCCCATCTCACCGGGGAGGCCCTGGCCTGGCTAAATCCTCTATGGGAGAGAGGAGACCCCCTGGTGTCCAACTTGCCTGCTTTTCTCACGGCTTTCCGGAAGGTCTTCGACGAACCCGGACGGAAGACCTCATCCGCATCATCGTTGCTACGCCTCCGTCAGGAAAGTCTCACCGTGGGCCAATATGCCATACGGTTCCGTACCCTTGCCTCGGAGCTGGCCTGGGATAATGACGCTCTGGTTTCCGTCTTCTGGGAGGGTCTGTCCGGCCGTATTAAAGATGAACTTGCCGGTCGGGACATTCCTACCACTCTCGATGACTTAATAACTCTTGCCACCCGGATTGACCTACGGTTCCAGGAGCGTACCAGAGAGGTCACCCGTGAGAGGAGGCTACCACGTCTAGCTCCTACTTTTCAGAAACCCGTCACTCCTTCTGTCTCTAACCAAGTACACCCTCCTGAGCCTATGCAGGTCGACCAGACCAAGATGGTCAAGACCCGTCAGGACTTACGCCGTGCCGAGGGGACCTGCTTCTACTGTGGCAGTAAGGAGCACCGGATCCGTGCCTGCCCGGAGAGGTCGGGAAACGCCTGTGTCTAGGTTCGCTCAGAGAGGTCCACCTAGACAAGAATAAATCCTCTCCATCCCTGCTGTTGTCAGTTTCAATCGTCTACGGGGAGAACCGTTATTTCGAACTAGCCCAACTGGACTCTGGAGCAGCCGGGAATCTTATTTCACAGTCCCTGGTAGAGAAATACCGCATCCCCACCAAACCTCTGGCTGTACCCTTGTCTGTTGCTGCCGTGGATGGGGGGCTCTTACCACGCCCCATCCAACTCATCACCGAATCCATTACTCTGCAGGTGGGAATGCTGCATTCTGAAAGTATCTCCTTCCATGTTCTGCCTGGACTCTCTCACGCCCTCTTGCTAGGCCTACCTTGGCTCCAGAGACATGCACCCGTTCTTGACTGGCAGACCGGAGAAGTCCTTCGCTGGGGACAGGGCTGCCATAAGACCTGTCTGGTTCCCGTTCATCCCGTCCGTCCTTCTCCTACCCCAGCTAATCTACCTGGACTTCCGATTCCTTATTGGTCTTATGCTGATGTCTTTAATAAAAAGGAGGCAGAGACACTACCCCCTCATAGACCATACGACTGCCCTATCGACCTGTTACCTGGTACTTCTCCTCCCCGTGGGCGTATTTATCCATTATCCGCTGCTGAGACCCGGTCGATGTCCGAATATATTGAGGAGAATCTGGCCAGGGGATTCATCCGGAAATCTACCTCCCCGGCGGGAGCAGGCTTCTTTTTCGTCAAAAAGAAGGACGGCTCTCTCCGTCCCTGCATAGACTATAGAGGCCTTAACCAGATCACGGTAAAGAATAAGTACCCCCTTCCGCTCATTCCGGAGTTATTTGATCGTCTGAGGGGGGCTAGAATCTTCACCAAACTGGACCTCCGTGGGGCGTACAACCTGGTTCGTATCCGTCAGGGGGATGAATGGAAGACGGCATTCAACACCCGGGACGGCCACTATGAATATCTGGTAATGCCCTTTGGCCTCTGTAACGCTCCTGCCGTCTTTCAAGAGTTGGTCAATGACATCTTCCGGGACCTTCTCTACTCCTGCGTAGTGGTGTACCTGGACGACATCTTGGTCTACTCTCCGGATCTCCAGACTCACCGGAGGGATGTTCGTCAGGTCCTGCTCAGGCTCAGGCAGAACCATCTCTACGCTAAATATGAGAAGTGCCTCTTTGAGCAGACCTCGCTTCCGTTTCTGGGCTACATTATCTCTCAGACCGGCCTACAAATGGATCCTGAGAAACTGTCTGCCATCGAGAAATGGCCCCGACCAGAGGGGTTGAAGGCTATTCAACGGTTCCTGGGCTTCGCCAACTATTACCGCCTCTTCATCCCGCACTTCTCTTCCCGGACTGCCCCAATTTCCGCGCTCACCCATAAGGGTACTAATCCCAAAGAGTGGCCGCCCGAAGCAGAGGAGGCCTTTCTTTCCCTAAAACAGGCCTTCTCTTCCGCCCCGGTGCTGCATCGCCCGGACGGCAACAAGCAGTTCTTCCTGGAAGTTGACGCCTTCTCCTCTGGAGCCGGAGCGGTACTTACTCAAAAATCATCTTCCGGGAGAATGGTAACTTGTGGCTTCTTCTCCAAACTCTTCTCCTCTTCTGAGCGCAACTATTCCATAGGAGACCGAGAGTTATTGGCCATCAAGCTGGCGTTGGAGGAGTGGCGTTACCTACTCGAGGGGGCTCTTCATCCGGTAATAATTTACACTGACCACAAGAACTTGGCTTACCTCCAGCATGCCCAGAGACTTAACCCGCGCCAAGCCCGGTGGTCCTTGTTTTTTGCTCGCTTTGATTTTGTTCTTCATTTTCGCCCGGCTGACAAAAACGTCAAAGCAGACGCCTTGTCCCGATCCTTTCTGGTGTCCGATCTCGAGGAAGAACCTAAACATATCATCGACCCCGCCAGAGTAATGCAGGTGGCTCCCGTGAGTCTAAATCGTCTCCCTCCCGGTAAGACGTTTGTTTCAGTACCTGATCGGGAGAAGATCCTACACTGGGGCCATTCGTCTAAACTAGCTGGCCACGCCGGTCAGAAAAAGACCCTCCAGCTTATTGCCCGGCACTAGGCCTACCCTGCACAAGTACATAATAGACTTTGTTTCTGCCTGTGTGTCCTGCGCCCGCAACAAAGTCCCGAGACATCTGCCAGCCGGACGCCTCCTTCCGCTTCCTGTACCTGCTGCCCCCTGGCAGCATATAGCAATGGACTTTATAACTGATCTCCCCGTCTCTGCCGGTTGTACGGTCATTTGGGTGGTCGCTGACCGCTTTTCCAAGATGGCTCACTTTATTCCCCTGCCAGGCCTTCCGTCTGCACCCGAGCTGGCTAAAGACTTTATCCGCCACATCTTCCGTCTTCATGGCCTGCCCCTCCACATCGTGTCGGATCGTGGGGTACAGTTCACCTCACGTTTCTGGAGAGCCACTTGTAAATTACTAGACGTCACCCTGGACTTCTCTTCCGCTTACCACCCACAGTCCAATGGTCAAGTGGAGCGGATCAATCAGAACCTGACCAGTTACCTCCGGCACTTCGTTAATGCCCACCATTCTGACTGGGTGGATCTCCTACCATGGGCCGAGTTCTCTTATAATAATCACGAGAGCGAATCCTCCTCCAAATCCCCGTTTTTTGTAGTCTTTGGTCAGCATCCTCGGATTCCTTTTCCTGTCTCCACCTCTGTGGACAACCCGGCTGCGGAATCTCTCGTTAGCAAATTTTCCTCCATATGGGAGAGTACCCGGTCCGCACTCCTTCTGTCATCCGAGCGTATGAAAAGACACGCTGACAAAAAACGCCTGGATCCTCCACAATTTCGTCCAGGAGATAAAGTCTGGCTCTCATCTAAATATGTTCGACTCAAGATACCTTCTTACAAGTTAGGGCCTCGGTTCATCGGTCCTCTGGAGGTCATCAGTCAGATCAACCCGGTGGCCTATAAATTGAAACTCCCGGCCAACTTACGGATCCCTAACTCCTTCCATGTATCTCTCCTCAAACCCGTGGTGCTTAACTCTTTTTCCAAGTCTACAGGTACGCCTCCTGCTCCGGTTTCTGCTGAGGACGAGTTTGAGGTAGAGAACATTCTTGCCACCAAAAGGGTAAGAGGAAAGACCTTTTTTCTGGTAGATTGGAAGGGGTTTGGTCCTGAGGAGAGAACGTGGGAGCCCCGGGAGAACATCCATGCCCCTCTCATCCTAGCTAAATTTCTATCTGGCCTAAAAAAGGGGGGGCCTAAAGGGGGGGGTACTGTAGTGCCGGCGTCCCTGCCCTCTGCTAGGCAGGGACGCTGTTCCCCTCACCGCTCTGCTCCGTGCCCGGCGTCCCTCTCCCGCTCTGCTGGCAGCGCGCGCTCCTTCCCGGCCACTGTGCTTAGGGCGCGCGCGCGCGCTCTCCCTCCCTCTTAAAGGGGCTGCGCGCGCCGTCCTAAGGAGTCCCCGGCCAATGGCCGGAGGACTTTACCATATATAAGGCACCTCCTCCAAAATGGAGGTGCCCGAGCAATGTTGTTGCACTGTTCTACTCTGCTTCAGCCCTCAGGTCCCGTTGCCAGTTACCTGACAGTTACCTGCCTGATTCCTGCCAGTGTCCTGCCAGTTTGCTGTCTGTTTCCTGCTACCTGCCTGCCTGCCTGAGGTCCGACGGTCTGCCTTACAACTCCGGTCAGTCTGTCTAAGGACCAACTTGCCCGCTCACCTGGGAGCGCACATCAGCTACCTGCCTGCCTGCCTGAGGTCCGACGGTCTGCCTTACAACTCCAGTCAGTCTGTCTAAGAACCAACTTGCCCGCTCACCTGGGAGCGCTCCTCCGCTACCTGCCTGGTTGCCTACCCGGAGGCTCCGCCGTCACGTGCTGTGACCACCAGCCATTCCAGAGACTCTTGCCCGCTCACCTGGGAGCGCTTCTCCGCTACCTGCCTGCCCGGAGGCTCCGCCGTCACGTGCTGTGACCACCAGCCATTCCAGAGACTCTTGCCCGCTCACCTGGGAGCGCTTCTCCGCTACCTGCCTGCTTGCCTGCCCGGAGGCTCCGCCGTCACGTGCTGTGACCACCAGCTATTCCAGAGACTCTTGTCCGCTCACCTGGGAGCGCTTCTCCGCTACCTGCCTGCTTGCCTACCTGGAGGTTCAGCCATCACAGGTCGTACCTACCCTTTACCTAGAGACTGCCCCGGTCACTTGCCGTGACCTCCAGCCCGTTCACCCAGAGACTGTCCCGGTCACTTGCCGTGACCCCCAGCCCGTTCTTCCAGAGACTGTCCCGGTCACCTGCTGTGACTGCCTGCCTAGTCGCCACCCGCTCCCTTACAAGGACCGCCCCCTTGTATAGTAGCTCAGAGGTTCCGCCTCCCATACCCGTTACACTGGGGCTGACAGAGCCAGCAAATGTAGGGAAAGTCCAAGAGGAACGGATAGTAATGCTGAAAATGTACTGTATTACTGAAACGAGGAATAAGAAGCGTTGTGCCCGATACTGCGTGTTACAATCTGATGAACTTCAACTGTCCAGTAAACTTCTCTGTGTTAAAACGAACCGGGTGTCCCCTGAGTTATGTGTGGCGATTTCAGAAGATGGAGGCCTGGAGGCAGCGGAGGCGTGGAGACAGCGGAGGACTGGAGACAGCGGAGGCCTGCGGCCTACAAGTGAGTGTGATCCCCCCCACACCTGACAGCACAATGGGACTGGGACACAATATTCCTGTAAAGTGCCAGAGCGTAACTGGACAGCAGCTCCATCATGACTACCGCTCTGCAGCACGTTACACATACACACATTCATATACATACACACATATTTATACAGTCAAACACATACATGTACACACACACTACACATATATTACATACACACGCTCTCTATGATGTAAATACTGGGCACACCGTCTCTTTACTGGGCAGATCCTACACTTAGTTCATTCCCCCAGTGCAAAACATAACAGAGTAGCGACAAGGAGCTGCAGAAATCTCTGTGATAGAGGGGACATAGGACAGAGAACAGCCCCCTGCTCCTGCCGGGCCGTCCATGCCAGGATCCCTCCTCCTCTGCCCTCTACTCTCTGACCCGAAGATGCTGAGGTGTGTTCCTAAAGTAACAAGAGGTCAATGGAGGATGCACCCAGCACAATGTCAGCCATGCTGGGCATCCTTCACTCTCCTGTCCCCTAAGTAAGCACTCACCAGTGGGGCGCCTCATGCAGGAGGACAGAGACATTAGCAGCCAATGAGCGCTCTCAGTCTGATGGGGAAGCGTTCATTGGCCAGCATTCCTCTCTTCCTGCATGACAAGGTCCCTTTTCCAATGCCCTCACCTGGCATAGCGCTGCAGCAAATTCCATGCATGTAAGGTGCCCAGGGTGTTAGCCGTGGGCGAGCTGCTGCTTCTCCACACCCTGGCACCCCACAAATAAACTGTCCCAGTCCATCAATGTTATGTTGTGTACATTGCATTGTACTCACTTTCAGGTCAGAGGTCTCCGCTGAATCCACATCCTTTGGTCCAGGATCAGCCACACACACATCAGGGGACACAAGGTTCGTTATAACAAGTTCAACTTTACTGGACAGTTTAGATACAACAGTCTTTAACATGCAGTTTCTGGCACAGCCCACATTTCAAGCCTCTGCTCACGTTCACCTGGAACAATCCCTACGCTTGATCCTCTTGTCAGCCACAGGAATTTCTTGCCTGGCCCCGAGATCTGCTACATTTCCCACATGCATTTCCCCGTCCGGCTTTCTCTGTATGGAAGGGAACAAGGCAGACTCCTCAGTGCCTAGTTCATGCCGTAGGCCCCTGATGTTACAGGGATTTCTGCAGAAAATTTGGTACAACCTCATACTGTCAGAACGATATGTACTCCAAGTGCCTCCAGCCCACTGCCACCTATACTTCAACTTCAGACAAACCTCTATCTAACTAAGACTGACTAAACCAGGAAGTGATTCCCCTTTTTGATTGACCTAGACCCATCTCAATTTGGGCTGGTGCCAAACAGTAATTGTCTCTTTACTCTGTTTCTGGACAACTTAACCTTTCACCTACATTCTAACATCACCACTTAACTACAGTCACTGTCTTCTAACAGTATGCACTAAGCACATTACACTTACAAGGCCCATCACACTCTAACTGATGTCCTCCTGTACCTAAAGCCACTGGTTATCTCTAACCTAAGCACGAAACTGTATCCTATACTTTCCCATTATCTTATACACTAATAGGTCCACCACTGCCTATCTGCCCTAATGTTCCTATCCATCACTAACACTAAACTATATTCTATACTGTCCCTACCCCTGAGCTGAGTGTGCTAGGTCACCTTGGGCATTACAATCCAGTGCCCACACAGCAGCATCAGTGCCTATAACATTCTATGCATTTTACCATAAAACATAATACAACCGCATATTAGTATTCACACTACAATTGTTGTCTTCAGGGGCAGGTATACGACAGTGTCTGTCACACCGCTACACGTGGACAGAGCAGAGCTGACCAGCGCATGGCCAAAGCTTGTCAGAGAATATCGCGCCCCTCCCCTTGTGATATGAGCTGGTGTCCTAGGCAGCTGCCTGCCCTGCCTGCCCCTTGTCCTGGCCTTGGGTGCCAGCACCCGTCCCACCAAACATGTAAACGTCCCCCTATAAATTTAGACATTTTTGGTTTCTGGTGGGAGCATCAGGTGTCAGGAAATATGGAGAGAAATCAACTACAGAAAAGTCGATCTTTATTTCACTTCACGTAACAATGACGAGATCTGATAGAAAATACACGAATCCCACCACCCTCCACCGTCCTCGGGGTCTCGGCAATTACCAGTAATATAGTGAAACTGATCAGACGTCGCCTGGGTCCTCGAAAGCTGCTGTAGATATTGGGGAGATTACAGGGGGGCTTCCCATGGTGGTTTATAGCTAGAATATGTCATCACTTTATTTATTGGAGACCCCACAGCCCTGAGAATGAAGGGGCCACAGAGCTGATATAGTGCTGCATCCCCTCCCTGTTACCCTGCACAGCGGCGCTCCGGACCCCCTGATGTGCCCCCCATCCACTGCGGCTGTACTGCAGCTCCTGCACCGGGGGAGTCCAGAGCTCCGATGTGCAGGAGGATGAACTAACGCTGCAGCCCCTTTATTCTCAGGATCGGTGGGGGTCCCGGAGTCAGAGAGTGATGACATATCCCAGCTATATACCAGCACTTTAACACATAGGATTAACCCTTTACTGAATAACAATTATCAGTCTCAGGACAATTCACCCATTAATATTTACATTCTGCTCAATCATTGATTCTGCATCTGATCTACAGGGAAGAAGAAAAAACAATAGGAACAATCCCCCCCATGACTCCCCCCATATACATTGTATTATTAGAGGGTCCTGCTGATAACTCACTATATACAGATGTGTCCATGTGACAAGAAACAATGTAATTATAATGTGACGTGGACGACATCGGCCTCAGCTTCTTAGTGTAACAGAGGCTCCATCCTCCACAGAGAAGACAACATGTAGGGGTTCAGTGAAGGAGGCGGTGAAGGTGTGTAAGTGTCTGATGGGGTCACACAGCTCATAGAAGGACAGACGCCCGGCCTCATAGTCTAAGAAGACTCCAAGTGTCGGACATGTTGGCTTTACACTGAGGGCTGATCTGACTGAGTTGTGCCATACATTATATTCTCCGTCACACATATACAAACACCAAGATTTATCATTATATATAATATGAGACTGTTCTCCTTTCCTTTCTATACTGGGATAGGACAATCCAGCGTCACACCTTCCTATCTGGTTCCACTCTACCTCCCAGTAATATCGTCCTGAGGAGAGGCCACATCTGCTTAACACCTGGGAATAACTCACAAATCTTCCTGGTGATTTTGGTCTCTCCTGTTCTTCTTCTGAATTTGTTGCTGTTTTCAGATCTTCTGATATCTTCACCCTTCTATGAGCAGTGTCCACATCCAGCAATATGTCTGGGACATGGACCCCGAGCTCTGATGATACATTGGTGACAATATCCCTCATAGATCGGTGTAATGTCAGTGAGATCAGAACCTCATCCAGATTCTCCTCAGAACTGACCTCTCCACCATCTCCCCCTGTGTCCTCATCACCTCCATGACTACACACTGTAATGTCACTTTCTTGTAAGAGTCTTATTGGGTCGGTGACATGACACATCTCCTCCACGTGACGCATCTTCCTGGACAGCTCGTCCTCCAGTATTTCCAGCTTCTTGATCAGATGCGATATCTTATCCACAATCTTCTCCTCCTGCCTGGAGACCTCGCTCAGCGCTTTCTTTTCTGCCATTTCTAGTTGCTTCTTAATGACCATAAATGTCTTACTGATGTTCTTCTTCTTTTCGGAGGTTTTCTCCTGGATATTCCTGTTACGATCCTGCAGATTGTGGACTCTTGTCTGAATTTCTGCTTTTTGTGGATTTAGTTCATCCAGATATTTCCTCAGTTTCTCCTTCTTCTCAGAAGCCTCATCTAGAAGCTCCACCTGGTGTCCTCGGTGTTCACCAACCAGACAGCAAGACACACACAGACAAGCCGGGTCCTGCGGGCAGTAATACTCCAGAACCTTCTTGTGGAGGGAACATTTTTTGTTGCCAAAGGAGCCAGTGGGTTCTGTTAATATATGATCTAACGTCGTATTATGGGCTGTAAGGTGGTCGTCACATAGAGAGGTCTCACAATGTAGACAAGATTTCACAGCAGATCCTACACTTAGTTCATTCCCCCAGTGCAAAACATAACAGAGTAGCGACAAGGAGCTGCAGAAATCTCTGTGATAGAGGAGACATAGGACAGAGAACAGCCCCCTGCTCCTGCCGGGCCGTCCATGCCAGGATCCCTCCTCCTCTGCCCTCTACTCTCTGCCCCGAAGATGCTGAGGTGTGTTCCTAAAGTAACAAGAGGTCAATGGAGGATGCACCCAGCATAATGTCAACCATGCTGGGCATCCTTCACTCTCCTGTCCCCTAAGTAAGCACTCACCAGTGGGGCGCCTCATGCAGGAGGACAGAGACATTAGCAGCCAATGAGCGCTCTCAGTCTGATGGGGAAGCGTTCATTGGCCAGCATTCCTCTCTTCCTGCATGACAAGGTCCCTTTTCCAATGCCCTCACCTGGCATAGCGCTGCAGCAAATTCCATGCATGTAAGGTGCCCAGGGTGTTAGCCGTGGGCGAGCTGCTGCTTCTCCACACCCTGGCACCCCACAAATAAACTGTCCCAGTCCATCAATGTTATGTTGTGTACATTGCATTGTACTCACTTTCAGGTCAGAGGTCTCCGCTGCATCCACATCCTTTGGTCCAGGATCAGCCACACACACATCAGGGGACACAAGGTTCGTTATAACAAGTTAAGCTTTACTGGACAGTTTAGATACAACAGTCTTTAACATGCAGTTTCTGGCACAGCCCACATTTCAAGCCTCTGCTCACGTTCACCTGGAACAATCCCTACTCTTGTTCCTCTTGTCAGCCACAGGAATTTCTTGCCTGGCCCCGAGATCTGCTACATTTCCCACATGCATTTCCCCGTCCAGCTTTCTCTGTATGGAAGGGAATAAGGCAGGCTCCTCAGTGCCTAGTTCATGCCGTAGGCCCCTGATGTTACAGGTATTTCTGCAGGAAATTTAGTACAACCTCATGCTGTCAGAACGATATGTACTCCGAGTGCCTCCAGCCCACTGCCACCTATACTTCAACTTCATACAAACCTCTATCTAACTAAGACTGACTAAACCAGGAAGTGATTCCCCTTTTTGATTGACCTAGACTCATCTCAATTTGGGCTGGTGCCAAACATTAATTGCCTCTTTACTCTGTTGCTGAACAACTTAACTTTTCACCTACATTCTAACATAACCACTTAACTACAGTCACTGTCTTCTAACAGTATGCACTAAGCATATTACACTTACAAGACCCATCACACTCTAACTGATGTCCTCCTGTACCTAAAGCCACTGGTTATCTCTAACCTAAGCACTAAACTGTATCCTATACTTTCCCTATATCTTATACACTAATAGGTCCACCACTGCCTATCTGCCCTAATGTTCCTATCCATCACTAACACTAAACTATATTCTATACTGTCCCTACCCCTGAGCTGAGTGTACCAGGTCACCTTAGGCATTACAATCCAGTGCCCACACAGCAGCATCAGTGCCTATAACATTCTATGCATTTTACCATAAAACATAATGCAACCGCATATTAGTATTCACACTACAATTGTTGTCTTCAGGGGCAGGTATACGACAGTGTCTGTCACACCGCTACACGTGGACAGAGCAGAGCTGACCAGCGCATGGCCAAAGCTTGTCAGAGAATATCGCGCCCCTCCCCTTGTGATATGAGCTGGTGCCCTAGGCAGCTGCCTGTCCTGCCTGCCCCTTGTCCTGGCCTTGGGTCCCAGCACTCGTCCCACCAAACATGTAAACGTCCCCCTATAAATTTATACATTTTTGGTTTCTGGTGGGAGCATCAAGTGTCAGGAAATATGGAGAGAAATCAACTACAGAAAAGTAGATCTTTATTTCACTTCACGTAACAATGACGAGATCTGATAGAAAATACACAAATCCCACCACCCTCCACCGTCCTCGGGGTCTCTGCAATTACCAGTAATATAGTGAAACTGATCAGACGTCGCCTGGGTCCTCGAAAGCTGCTGTAGATATTGGGGAGATTACAGGGGGGCTTCCCATGGTGGTTTATAGCTAGAATATGTCATCACTTTATTTATTGGAGACCCCACAGACCTGAGAATGAAGGGGCCACAGAGCTGATGTAGTGCTGCGTCCCCTCCCTGTTTACCGAGCACAGCGGCGCTCCGGACCCCCTGATGTGCCCCCCATCCACTGCGGTCGTACTGCAGCTCCTGCACCGGGGGAGTCCAGAGCTCCGATGTGCAGGAGGCTGAATTAATGCTGCAGCCCCTTTATTCTCAGGATCGGTGGGGGTCCGGGAGTCAGAGAGTGATGACATATCCCAGCTATATACCAGCACTTAGGATTAACCCTTTACTGAATAACAATTATCAGTCTCAGGACAATTCACCCATTAACCCCTTCATGACTAGGTGATTTTCCGTTTTCTCCTCCCCTTCTTCCAGGAGCCGTAACTCTTTTTTTTTAGTTAATATGGCCATATGAGGACTTGTTTTGTTGCGTGACAATTTCTACTTTTGAATGACCCCATTGATTTCACCATATAGTGTACTGGAAAACAGGAAAAAAGTCCAACTGTGGGGAAATTGCAGAAAAAAGTGCAATTCTACAATAGTTTTTTTTGTTTTTTTATTTATCATGTTCACTATATGGTAAAACTGACGTGGGAATATGATTCTCCAGGTCAGTACGAGTACGCAGACACCAAACATCTATAGGTTTATTTTTAATTAAATGGTAAAAAAAACACCAAAACATTTTGCATTTGTTGCTATTTTTTGAGACCCGAAACAGTTTCATTTTTGGGATCTGGGGCCGGTGAGGGCTTATTCTTTGCGTCCTGAGCTGACATTTTTATTGATACCTTTTTGGGGTAGATCCGATGTTTTCATCGCCTCTTATTGCATTTTATTGCAATGTTCCGGCGACCAAAAAACTGTAATTCTGGTGTTTTTATTTTTTTCTCGTTCCACCTTTTACCGATAAGATTAATTTAATTTATATTTTGATTGATCAGAAATTTCTGAATGCAGCGATACCAAATATATGTATTTTTTTGTTTGTTTTAATTTTAATGCTGCAAAAGGAGCGACATTGGAAGTTATGTTTTATTTTTTTATATTTTGAAAAACTTTTTTTCTTTAACTTTTAACTGCATTTAATAGTCCCCTTAAGAGACTTGAAACTGTGATCGTCTGATGCAGGTTCAGAGCGTGAGCCCGTAGCAAAGGTGGGAACACGACATATGACGTAAGTTTACGTCAAATGTCGTGAAGAGGTTAATATTGACATTCGGTTCAATCATTCATGCTTAATAAAATATAAGTAGAGACAAAATAATCCAACAGGAGAAATCCCCCCATGACTCCCCCCATATACATTGTATTATTAGAGGGTCCTGCTGATAACTCGCTATATACAGATGTGTCCATGTGACAAGAAATAATGTAATTATAATGTGACGTGGACGACATCGGCCTCAGCTTCTTATTGTAACAGAGGCTCCATCATACACATAGAAGACAACATGTAGGGGTTCAGTGAAGGAGGCGGTGAAGGTGTCTAAGTGTCTGATGGGGTCACACAGCTCATAGAAGGACAGACGCCCAGCCTCATAGTCTAAGAAGACCCCAAGTGTTGGACATGTTGGCTTTACACTGAGGGCTAATCTGACTGAGTTGTGCCATACATTATATTCTCCATCACACATACCCAAACACCAAGATTTATCATTAAGTCCAATACAAGACTGTTCCCCTTCCCTTTCTATACTGGGATAGGACAATCCGATTTCACATCCTCCTATCTGGTTCCACTCTACCTCCCAGTAATGTCGTCCTGAGGAGAGGCCACATCTGCTTAACACTTGGGGGAAATCCACAAATCTTCCTGGTGATTCTGGTCTCTCCTGTTCTTCTTCTGAATTTGTTGCTGTTTTCAGATCTTCTGATATCTTCACCCTTCTATGAGCAATGTCCACATCCAGCAATAAGTCTGGGACATGGACCCCGAGCTCTGATGTTACATTGGTGACAATATCCCTCATAGATCGGTGTAAGGTCAGTGATATCAGAACCTCACCCAGATCCTCCTCAGAACTGACCTCTCCACCATCTCCCCCTGTGTCGTCATCACCTCCATGACTACATACTGTAATGTCACTTTCTTGTAAGAGTCTTATTGGGTCGGTGACACGACACATCTCCTCCACGTGACGCATCTTCCTGGACAGCTCGTCCTCCTGTATTTCCAGCTTCTTGATCAGACGAGATATCTGGGACACAATCTTCTCCTCCTGCCTGGAGACCTCGCTCAGCGCTTTACTTTCAGCCATTTCCAGTTGCTTCTTAATGTCCATAAATCTCTCACTGATGTTCTTCCTCTTATCGGAGGCTTTCTCCTGGATCTTCTTCTTACGATCCTGCTGATTCTGGACTCTTGTCTGAATTTCTGCTTTTTGTGGGTTTAGATCATCTAATTGTTTCTTCAGCTTCTCCTTCTTCTTCTCAGAGGCCATGTCCAGTAGCTCCACGTCATGTCCCTTGTGGTCTCCGGCCACCCAGCAGGACACACAGACACAGGCGGCGTCTTTAGGGCAGTAATATTTCAGGATCTCATTGTGTGTGGAGCATTTCTGATCCTTAAACGACACTGTTGGTTCAATTATATTGTGATTCACTGACTTGTTATGGGCTGCGAGATGTTCCTCACACATGGAGGTCTCACACTGCAGACATGTCCTTACAGCCGGTACAGGAGACTTTGTACAGTAAGTGCAGAAGATTCTGGTCTCCTCCATATCAGGCTGAGTAGATGAGAAACGCTCCACTATGTTCCTCAGCTTCCGGTTCTTCTCCAGGGCCGGACGCTCCGGATATTCTGCTCTGCAGTCAGGACAGGAATACCCTCCAGCCGCCTCCTGGGCAGCCAGCACACTCACAATACACGAGCGGCAGAAGTTGTGTCCACATCTCAGGGATACGGGATCTGTATAGAGGCTCAGGCAGATGGAGCAGTTCAGCTCGTCCCTCAGCTCAGCAGACGCCATTGTAGTGGGAAAGAGCAGGAACCGAAAGCTAAAAAATTTCTTCCGGTAAGAAGGGTGGAGAGTCTGTGCAGGATAATTAACCCCTACAGCATACCTCACAACTTTTTAAAAAAAGAAAGAGGCAGAAATCATGCGCCATGCCCCTGGCCACATCCCAATCCACACTCATTTACCATTATCCTTCTCCCCCGGCAGGAGGAGTTGTCAGAGGGGCGCTGGCAGTGAGTGAAATTCTATGTGTCTTCAGGCTTCTGAATTCTCACAGCGCATGCACTGCACGCTTTTTGGATTCTCCCTTGCACAAGTATATGATTTGTAGACTTCTGGCCACATTCTGACTACACTTGTCCAGCTTCGCTCAATAATTTTCATTAAGTGAGGCCACACATGTCTAGTCGGCATGTAACTGCATGTATGCAAATTGCTGGAACGAGAGAATCCTGACAGTGTGCAGCGTGCACTATGAGAAGTCAGAAGTCTACAGTCACATAGAATGACTGCAGACTCATCACAAACCTGGACAACATCTTTAATGATCCTAACTGAAATAAAAATATGAGAATTAGTCAGTAGCACAAAAAACAGTTACACCCAGGAACCTTATAGATGACGTTGTCTCTGGAGTCATTCTCTTTCTTTTCTTCTCCATCTTGTCCAGACGCCATGGTGACTTTTCTCATCCACAGCTCGTCTCTGCAGACTTCCAACTTCTCCGGTCTTCTGCCGCACATCCCAACATGATGCCCTTAAAGATACAAAGTCATTATAATGCTCCTGAATAAAAATATCTGCCCTACACTGAACTTCTGAAGATATAATAGCCCCTCACTACATTCCCTGCACAAAATGTGACGCCACATTGTCCCTCTTATAGTACATGCCCTCCATGCTGCTCTCTCCTTACCATACTGGGCCCCCTCTTTGTCCTCTCACACTATGTCCCCTCTATAGGGCCCAGTCTCTATACTGTGCCCCCTCATCACACTCCACCCTCCTTGGCATACTGTCTCCTCCTGGCTGTGACCTTACACTGTCCCCTCATGCTTCCCCACCCCCATCACACACACACACATTACCCAGACTTTATTCTGTGCCCACTCACGCTTTTCTCCTCCCATACTGCCTCCTCACACATCTCCCGACTCCCCATACTGTGTCTGCACACCTCCCATCATCCTCACTCCCAATACTGTGTCCACATACATTTTCCCATCACTCCTCATACTGTGTCTGCACACATCCTCCCATAAAGTTTCCTCATACATGTCCAACATCTCAACCCTTGCTCACCATATTGTGTTGGCATCTATCCCTTCTGTGCTCCCCAAACTTGTGTTCTCAAATAATCCCCCCCCCGGTTAAACTAATTCTCCCCCACACAGTAAATCTCCCCCACACAGAATAAATACCCCAAAACACAGTAAATCACCCCCAGGCCGATTACATAAAATGGTAAATACTCCCACACACGCATGGTAAATCACCCCACACAAATACTAAATCCCCCCGCACAAATAGTAAATACCCCCACACACAGTAAATTCCCCCCCACACACAGTAAATGACGCGCCCCCTGGGCCGTGGGGTACTCGGCAACACGGGCCCTCTTAGATGTTAAAGGGGGGGAAGGATATCACGGTGGCTGGCCCGGTCCGTGACCCAGGGCGGTCAGCAAAGATGGGGGGCGTTAGGTTCTGGATTTAAAAGGGAAATTTGGGGGTAGTTCGTGACGCCACCTGTGGTGCCTGGTGAGGTGCACCAGCGCTGCGACAGTCCTCTGAGGCCGTTGTTCAGGCAGCTTAGTTGGTGCGACTCCCCACAGGTGGAGCAGGCCTCAGGACAGAGTAGAGTATGTAGAGCGATGGCGGGTGCGGTGCGGAGGAGGAAAATAACAGGCAGAGACGGTGGTTGAAGTCATCCGAGTCTTTACTCACTTTGTTGTTTCGTCAGTTCAGAGCTTCTCTCTGCTGTCACACGGCGAGCTGTAGCCGCTAGGGTGGGGTTCAGCACTTTCCAGGTAGTTCAGGAGCACCTGCCAGGACCCCGCTCTAGTGTGTTCCTCTCTTGCTCGACTTCTCCCGCCTTGTGTCCCCCACTGAGTCCCGTACGGGTACTGCGATGTCCCTATGGGTAACGTGTAGTTTCCGGACTGACTGGGTGCCCTTTTTGGTAACTGGTGGTGAGATCGTGGCGTAAGGCCGGGTCCCTCTAGATAAACTCAGATTAGGGCATACAGGTGGCGACTCCGCTCCGTCCGTATCCCCCTGGGATCCACGTAAGCCTCCGGATTTTTCCGACAGAGACGTGAAGTACAAAGTCAGATAATCGGGGACCGGTTACCCCTCTTGCGGCAGGGTCCCTCTGGCTAGGCCAGAATAAGGTATACAGGTGGCGACTCCGCTCTGTCGTCTGTATCCCCCTGGGATCCTTTCGCCTGTGGAGCTTATCTCCTCTGCTCCCCTCCTGGGCCTTCTTGATCAGGACCCTGACCGGGGACAGAGCTGGTAAGAACTCTGCCCCGCTCCTCGTCTCGAGGCCTGAGACCGAGGACCGTAGAACCTCAGACTGCTGCAGCCTCGTGCTGACTACCGACCAAAGACCCACAACCAAAGACGTTGCTATAAAGATGGCCTCCAGATATTTGCTAAAGTGCTTAGGTATGTGGTTCCCCTTAACTATGGCTCCCCCCAACTCCTCCATTCAGGCCCGGGGCAGCACTATGGTGCTTTTAGGCCCCCTTCAGAACTGGAGTGGTGTAGTGTTGAGTGTGTGATTGGGGTCCTCTGTAGTACTCCATCTTTACCTGAAAGAGGAGATGCCACACCTCTTTATGAGGTGCAGTACCCCCGTGGCGACTGAACCCTCAGGGGCACCACGTAAACCTCCCCCAGTCCTGTTACACTAAATAACCCCCCCCTACATATAATTATTGGGGTCTTCAGCTCCACTAATGTGGACCACTTACCACAAATGTGATCCTCTGTCTGTTGTGCTGGCGTGTGATGTCAGCAGCGTGATCACATGACATGATCACACTCCTGAAGTTGCTCTGACCCGGCGGTCAGAGCTTTAATTGTACTCACGTCTACAATTGAACATCGGGTGCTGATGCGCGGCAGGTACTGTGAGCCGGCTGTCAGCTGGACACTTGGCTCATAGAACTGCCTACTCCCAGTCCAGGGGGCAGCAGAATGTAGCCGCCGGGGGAGACATTTCGGATTTCCGCGTTAAGCCGCCCGACTGCGCCCTGCTGCCGGCTGCGCCCGGGGCACATGCCCCGGCTGCCCCCCCAGATACGCCTCTGAATGGGAGGCAGAGGGGGTGTAGCCTGATATAAGAGGGGGCGTGTCGGCTGCTTCTCACTGCCTTGCGGGAGCCATGAGCTCCCGGATGGGACTGCGGGACGGAGGCTCAAAATCAGTATGCGGGACGGTTGGGAGCTATGCCTACATCTCCATGGTTGTGCTCACTGCTGATCCACAATTAGGCCTCCTTCACGTGTCCTGATATTTCCGGTACTGGAAACACCAGCGAGACCCGCCGGTGACAATAATGAGCATTGACATCACTACCCGATGCCTGTGAATAGCGGTCACTTTACTGCTATTCACAGTTGCCAGATGCGAGGAACGTGGACTGTTGCAGAGTTTCATGGGAACATTTTGGGTAATAAATTAAAGGGGGTGTCTCTCGTGTTTATTTCTATCTTTTTATGTTTTTCAGCTATTCATTTCTGGACTACATTGGATTCGGTGGATTACTGTGGACCTGCACGGGATTTTTTATTTATTTCAATAAAGTGGTGAAGGAGAGATAGTGTGGGGGAGTCTTTATTCAAATGAAGTATTTTTTCTGTGTATGTGTTTTTAGTTTTTTTATTGCCGGGTTAGTATTGGGGTTGTCTGATAGACTCCTCTCCGTTACTAACCCCAGGGCTCATGGCTGATGTGATTTTTGAAAAATCACAGCTGTCATCAAACCCAACTGCTATTACCCCGATTGTCACCGCACCAGAGCAATCAGGAAGAGCCGGACAAAGAACCAGAATTGACGCATCTAGTGTGATGCACCACTTCTGGGGCGGCTGCGGTCTGGTGTTTTTAGGCTGGGAAGGGCCCAATAACCATGGACCTTCCCAGGCTGATAATATCAGCGTGCAGTTGTCTGCTTTACCTTTGATGGTTACCAAAAATAGGGGGGGTGACGCCATGTCATTTTTTTCATTTATTAGTTATATACAAATGCAGTAAACTACACACACAAAGCATATTGTGTTTTTTCCTGCATTTTTTCTTCTGCCTTTTTCCTTTTGTTTTTAAGCGTTTGATGCAGATGTGAAGCAGAGCTTTTAATGTGTTTTTTTTCTGGCTCCTCATAAAGAAAAACAACAACGCACCAAGACGGCAGAGTTCAGCAGCGTGTTTAGACGCACAGCGGGCAGGAGTTTACATGACATCACATCCACTTTGCTTGGACAGTTAACCCCTTCACAACCTTTGACATATGGGTATGTCATAGCGATCATGCGGGGCACATGAGCTCTGCCCGAGCGATCACCGCCGGGAGCTCGGCTTAAGTTAAAGCATTGACCAGGCTGTCAGTGCCAGGAGCAGTGCGGGCATTTTAACCCCCTAAATACTGCGATCAATATCGATCACAGAATTTAGAAGGCTCCTTCCGATCAGCGCCCCCCACGAGGTCATCGCAAGGGCCTGATTGTTGCCTTGGTCATCGTGACATCTGAGTCAGACAGCTACGGCAAGTCTGTTAGACCAAGCTCAGAGCACGGTCTAAGAGGCTTCTGTCAGTGCAGCACTGACAGGTATAATGCATTGCAATTCATTATAACAGCAATCAGTAAAAAAAGTTAAAGTCCCATAGAAGGACAAAGTAAACATTTTTTTTTTTAAAAAAATCACAAAATAAATAACAAAAAAAAATAAAATAGTATATCAACAAATAAATATATTTATGTGAAAAAAAACAGTACACATATTTGGTATCACCGCGTCTGGAACAACCCGACCTATAAAACTGTCACACTAGTTAGCCCCTTCAGTGAACACTGTAAAAAAAAAAAAAAAAAAAAGCTTTGCTTCTTCATCATGCTGCCGAACAAAAAGTGAAATAAAATGCGACCAAGGAGTTGAATGGAAATTAAAATGGTACCTCTGAAAATGTCATCTTGTCCCACAAAAAACTAACCCCACACAATTCCATCGGCGGAGAAATAAAAAAGTTATAGCTCTCAGAATAAAGCGATGCAAAAGCAATTCTTTTTTCTATAAAATAGTTTTTATTGCATAAAAATGCCAAAACATAAAAAACTATATAATGTAGTATCGCTGTAAACGTACTGACCCGAACAATAAAGCTGCCTTATCAATTTTATCACACGCGGAACGGCATAAAAAAAAACAATTTCTGAATTGCTGGTTTTTGTTCATTCTGCCTCCCAAAAATCCGCATAAAAAGTGATCAAAAATGTCATGTGCTCAAAAATGGTTCCAATAAAAATGTCAACTTGTCCCACAAAACACAAGCCCTTATATGACTATCGGCTGAAATATGGAAAAATTCTACCTCTCAAAATATGGCGATGCAAAAACTAGTTTTTGCAATAAAAAAGCGTGTTTTAGTGTGTGACAGCAGCCAAACATAAAAACCCAATATAAATCTGGCATCGCTGTAATCACACCGACCCGAAGAATAAAGTAGTATAATCACTTATACCGCATGAGGAATGGCGTAAAAAATAAATAAAACCAATTTTTCACGTGCTGTTGATTTGTTCATTCTGACTCCCAAAGATCGCAGCAAGGCTCGGCTCACATTTATTCTACGTTGAGCACCGGGGTTTCCGTGTAAATCTCTGAAATACGTGATTCAGACGGAAAGCCCGGCGGAAGATTCCCTATAATGAGGCAGATGGAGGCACTGTGGACGCTGTCTGGCCTATGATCTGTCAGTGTCCGTCACTTTAGGGGTATATAAAAGTACCATCGGCCACAGTTTTGTGCACTTCTGAAAAGAAGGTTAACACTGAGCAGAGGCCAGACGTAGTCCAGAGTAACTCTGTTGCCTCATTATAGTGAATGGATCCCTCAGGGGATTCATCTGAATCTTGTCATTCAGAGATTCAGATGGAAACTCCAATGTAAGTGCTCAGCGTAGAGCGCAGGATAAATGTGATCCAAAATGTTATGCAAAATATTCCCAACAAAAGTTTCAACTCAGTCCACAAAAAAAGCAAGCCCCCACTCAGGTCCGTCATCTGTTATCAGAAATATAGGGGGCTTCCACGTTACTGGTAGCAAAAAAGCTCTGGAAAAGCGCTCTGTCGCCTCACCTCCCAAAAGAAATCCAGCGACTTCTGCACTCCCAAACCCAAATGTCCCCTTCTCTTCTGAGCCCCAGTGTGCCTAAACCGCAGGTAGCGTCCACATGTTTGTCATTTCTGTAGCGATGAAAGCCCGCCTAATTTACTGGGTGCATGTCTCCAGAAGCACAAGCTGGGCACAACGTACTGGTCACTACAACTTACTGGTCACTACAGTGTACTGATCACACTACAACGTGCTGATCACACTACAACGTACTGATCACTACGAAGCAGTTTGCAATTTTCACTCAGCTATATCCATTGCTTCTCGTTTCTGGAAAACACACATGGAGTCAAAATTGTCACTACACCTGTAGATAAATGTCCAAAGGGCTATAGTTTCCATAATGGGGTAACTTGAGGGTCTCTGTATATGGAGTCCGCAAACTATTCTACAAAAATCTGCGCTGCAGGAGGCAAATAGCGCTCGGTCCCCCCAGAGTCTCGCTGTGTGGCTAAACAGTACTGTACATCCAGATATGGGGTATGTCGACGATCAACAAAAATTGTGGCACAAATTTTGTTTCCAGTTTTACTCATTTTCCCGTGTGAAAAAGTAAGATCTGGGGCTATAACAATATCTTTATGGTAAAAATGATAAATGTAATTATTTTTTCTTCACTGCCCAATGGTATAAAATTCTGTGACACACCCATGGTGTCAATTTGATCACTGCACCCCAAGATGAATTCATTGAGAGGTGTAGTTTGTAAAATGGGGTCACTTATGGGGGGGTTTTGCTGTTCTGGCACCTCAGTGGTTCATGGCACCCACAAACTATAAAAGTAAAATCTGCACTATAATATGGTGCTCCTTCCCTTCTGAGCTTTGCACTGTGCCTCAAAAGTATTTCTCCACCACAGACGGGGTATCGTGTACTCCACAAAACAATTGTACTGTCCATTTCCTCCCGTTTCCCTTGTGAAAATGAAATAGTGGGGCTAAAACAATATTTTGGTGGGAAAAACTACAATTTTCATTTTTTCCTTCCCCATTGCTTCAGTTCCTGTGAAGCACCAGAAGGGTTAATAAACTTCTTGAATGTGGTTTTGAGCACCTTGAGGGGTGCAGTTTTTAGAATGGTGTCACTTTTGGGCATTTTCTATCATATAGGCCCCTCAAAGTCACTTCAAATGTGATCTGGCCCCTAAAAAATAGCTTTTAAAAATGTTGGAAAAATGAGAAATCGCTGACAAACTTTTAACCCTTATAACTTCCTAACAAAAAAAAAAGATGTTTAAAAAATGATGCAGATGTAAAGTAGACATGTGGGAAATGTTAATTATTAACTATTTTGTGTGACATAACTATCTGGTTTAAGGGCATAGAAATTAAAAGAGTTTAAAAAATGGTCAATTTTCAAAATTTTTGCCAAATTTCTGATATTTTCACAAATAAATGCAAAAAGTATCATCCTCAACTTACCACTAACATAAAGTATAATGTGTCACGAAAAAAAACAACAGTCTCAGAATTATTGGGATATGTTGAAGCGTTCCAGAGTTATTACCCCATAAAGTGACGCTGGTCAGAATTGTAAAAATTGTCCTGATCAGGAAGGTGAAAACAGGCTGGGGGTGAAGGGGTTAAATGCAGCAGATTTTCTGCCCGCAACAAGCAAAGTAGATGGGATTTCAGGAGATCGTCTGCCCTGTGTGTCTATAGATGTGGGTGAAATGGGCATTTCTGGTGTTTTTTTTATCTATGTGGAACCTGAAAAATGCAAAAAACAGAAATGCAGCCGCGATTGTGAATGTGGAATCAAAACTTTATTGTTATATAAAAATGCATTAAAAATACCGCTGCAAATCTGCACCAAAAATGCATCAAATAAAGGGGAAAAGGCATAAAAAAGCAGCAAAAACATCATAATCAGAGAGTATTGCGTCGTGTGGTGCGGACAGCTGCAGGAAACGCAGCATTTACACTATGTGTGAACACGGCCTCAGCGTTAAGAGTTTTATGGGTTTAATGGAATAAAAATATCAATCTCTCCATTGTTTTTTACACCATTTACCGATCACCGTAAATGATCTGATCGCCGTGTTCTACATGATGTTACGATTACAGGGACATGAAATATGTCTGTTATTTGCTGATTTATGAGGTTTAGTTTTTTAAAAAATAATTAATCTCATTATTGTGAAGGTTTTTCATAATTTTTTAGTTATTTTATAGAAAGAAAGAAAAATCTGACTTTTATTTTGCCCCTAGAATGCAGGGACATAGAAATACACCGGTATATACTGTATTAAGTTGTGAAGTGACTATGAGGGGCCGAAATGTCTCAAAAGTTTATAACATTGGGACAAAAAAAAAAGACACATATTTCCACTAAAATTAGGCTTTATCCCCCAATTTTTCCTTTTTCCCATGGGGTAATAAGAGAACATTAACCCCACAATATGTAAAACAAATTCTCCCAAACGTAGCAATACCCCATATGGGGTCGGAAACTTCTGTTTGGACACACGGCCGGGCTCAGAAGGAAGAAACACGATTTGGCTTTTGGAGTACAGATTTGTCTGGGAAATTTTGCGGGTGCCATATGCAGAGCCCCCGAGGAGCCAGAACAGCAGAAAACCCAAAAGAGATCCAATTTAGGAAACTACATGCCTTAGGGAATTCATCTACGGGTGTAATGAGATAATTCACTGATTTCATTACCATCGGGCTGTGTGAAAAGGAAAAATTACATAAGTAGATTTAGATATAAATGATACCGAAAATGCCGTTACTTCTCCCAAGTACAGCAATTCCCTATATGGGGTCATACACAGGGCTCAGAAGACAGGGAGCACCATTTGGCTTTTGGGGCACAGAGTTTCCTGGTGTAATATTTGGGCAGAGCCCCCTAATCTGCCACAGCTGCAAAATCCCTCAAAAGTGTCCTGAATTTGCAAATTACACCCAGGGAAATCATCTACGGGTGTACTGACTATTTTGACCCTATTGGCGTTTTCTAGAAATTAGTGCGCAGTGGATGTTGCAGAGTGAAAATTTGCAAATGTTTCATTTTTGTGCCCTATACTTTGTGCCCAGCTTGTGCTTCTGGAGACACACACCTCTTAGATGGTTAAATGCGTTATCCAGGACCTAAAAATTAATGACCCATTTCAATATGAAATTGGTGGGGGGTCCGACAGTCCCACAATCAGCTGAAAACTGCTTCGGCAGTGGCCCGAACTAAATGATGTACAAGCTGAAGACATCCATCCTATATATAGTTTCATGGCCACAGGTGAGTCCCAGAGTACATTCACTTCAATGGACAAGATGCAGTATTCATTCGTACGCACTAAGTAATGGACAGTGCTGCTGTGTTCTGCCCAGACCTTG
Organism: Phyllobates terribilis; assembly: GCF_046119375.1. Classification (NCBI taxonomy): domain Eukaryota; kingdom Metazoa; phylum Chordata; class Amphibia; order Anura; family Dendrobatidae; genus Phyllobates; species Phyllobates terribilis. Next base: position 391,101,471 of record NW_027362769.1, on the reverse strand, counting down.
TGTATTTCCGGATGCTGCCAGAGCAGTTTTCAGCTGATCGGTGGGTGTGCCGGGTATCAGACCCACATCAATCTCATATCGATGGACTATGCAGTGGATAGGTGATCACAGATTAGACCTGGAGAAGCCTTTTAGCTGGGTTCTCCCCTTTGCAGCAATGCTGTATATATTAACAATAACTGTGGTTTGCGCACACTGCTGGAGTCAGAAGGGGTCAGTCGGTTTTCTGAACATGGATTTTACTGGATTGATTTATAAACCCAAAAAGAAGAAATGTGCGAGGACTAAAGTAGAATATGAATAAAACATGATCAATGATCTTTATTGAATAATTTTTAAAAGAAAAAATATCCAACATAATAAACATGGACATGAATGGTGGGTGAGCCAATAAAAAAGATTTACCCCAACGATGTAAAGAACGCAAGGTGACATCTGAATAGGAATGAAAATACCTAGAAAGCTTGCCACAGAGCAAGTAACGGACAATGAATTGGTCCAAAATTATGAGTGACGTATATATATATATACTAAGGTGCAATCAAATGTAAACACGTGACAAATGAGGTATAGAAATAAGAATTAAGGTGCCAACAGTATTAGGGTCCCAAACAATAAAATAGTATGAAGTGCAAATAGTGATACAGATGATAACGAGGACATGTTCAGGCTCACCCACCAAACACCTGACGCGCGTCTCACCAACCAGACCCCTGAAGAAGCAATAGTGAAGCGCGCATCGGGTGTTTGTTGGGAGAACCTGACAACGTATTAGGCCTGTCACTCTTACACTCACAGGAGATGTCAGATCCTGCTCATGGCAGTACCTTAGAGGCCACTATAGCTGGGTGACCCCTCGGCCATTACTCAGCCTGGGGTCATCATGTCTGCCATTGGCACTGTGTGATCACAATCATGGGGTGCAGATAGGGACAAACAGGGTGACCCCTCCCTAAAATAAACAGATGCTACTGTCGCAATCAGAGCGGTCAAATGGCCAGGATACATAGCGCCGATCAAGACTTTTACAGCAGGATGTCAGCTAACACCCAGCTCTGCTTGAGAGCCAACAAAATCATTGTGCCATACAAGTACAGAGGATATCAGCAAGGGGTTAATGATCAGAAATTATCACTTTTAGGATAATTTACCCATTAATATCTCAGTTTGCCTCAATTATTGATTTTGCATCTGATGTCCAAGGTAGACAAAGCAATCTAATAGGAAAAATCCGCCCATGACTACCCCCATATACATTGTATTATTAGAGGGTCCTCCTGATAACTCACTATGTACAGATGTGACCATGAGACAAGAAATAATGTAATTATAATGTGACGGGGACAACATCGGCCTCAGCTTCTTATTGTAACAGAGGCTCCAACCTCCACAGAGAAGACAACATGTAGGGGTTCAGTGAAGGAGGCGGTGAAGGTGTGTAAGTGTCTGATGGGGTCACACAGCTCATAGAAGGACAGACGGCCAGCCTCATAGTCTAAGAAGACTCCAAGTGTTGGACATGTTGGCTTTACACTGAGTGTTAATACATCCGAGTTGTGCCATACATTATATTCTTCATTATACATATCCAAACACCAAGATTTATCATTATATCCAATACCAGAATGTTCTCCTTTTTTCTCTATACTGGGATAGGACAACCCAACACTACATTGTCCTATCTGGTCCCACTCTACCTCCCAGTACTGTCGTCCTGAGAAGAGGCCACATCTGCTTAACACCTGGGCAGATGTCACAAATCTCCCTGGTGATTCTAGCCTCACCGGTTTGATATATGAATCTGTTGCAGTCTTCAGATCTTCTGATATCTTCACCCTTCTAGAAGCAGTGTCCACATCCAGCAATATGTCTGGGACATGGACCCCGAGCTCTGATGTTACATTGGTGACAATATCCCTCATAGATCGGTGTAAGGTCAGTGAGATCAGAACCTCATCCAGATCCTCCTCAGAACTGACCTCTCCACCATCTTCCATGGTGTCCTCATGACCTCCATGACTACATACTGTTATGTCACATTCTTGTAAGAGTCTTATTGGGTCGGTGACACCAGACATCTCCTCCACGTGACGCATCTTCCTGGACAGCTCGTCCTCCTGTATTTCCAGCTTCTTGATCAGATGAGATATCTGGGACACAATCTTCTCCTCCTGCCTGGAGACCTCGCTCAGCGCTTTCTTTTCTGCCATTTCCACTTGCTTCTTAATGTCCATAAATATCTTACTGACGTTCATCCTTTTATTTGAGGCTTTCTCCTGGATATTTTTTATATGATCCTGCAGATTCTGGACTCTTGTCCGAATATCTACTTTTTGTGGATTTAGTTCATCCAGATATTTCCTCAGATCCTTTTTCTTCTTCTCAGAAGCCTCATCTAGAAGCTCCACCTGGTGTCCTCTGTGTTCACCAACCAGACAACAAGACACACACAGACAAGCCGCGTCCTGCGAGCAGTAATACTCCAGAACCTTCTTGTGGAGAGAACATTTTTTGTTGTCAAAAGATCTTGTGGGTTCTGTTAATATATGATCTAATGTCTTGTTGTGGACAGTCAGGTGGTCATTACAGAAAGTATTCTCACACTGCAGACAGGATTTCACAGCCGGTACAGGAGACTTTGTACAGTAAGCACAGAAGATACTAGTGTCCTTCATATCAGGCTGAGTAGATGAGAAACGCTCCACTATGTTCCTCAGCTTCCGGTTCTTCTCCAGGGCCGGACGCTCCGGATATTCTGCTCTGCAGTCAGGACAGGAATACCCTCCAGCCGCCTCCTGGGCATCCAGCACACTCACAATACACGAGCGGCAGAAGTTGTGTCCACATCTCAGGGATACGGGATCTGTATAGAGGCTCAGGCAGATGGAGCAGTTCAGCTCGTCCCTCAGCTCAGCAGACGCCATTGTAGTGGGAAAGAGCAGGAACCAAAAACTAAAAAGTTTCCCTTTCGTAAAAAGGGTGGAGATTTCTGAGAATAAACTATTAATCCTGCAGCTCAGAGATTGTTTGCTGTTGAGGAAGAAAATGATTGACAGGATGGTGTGTAGGATGAGAGTTGTAGTGACTCCACCTGTTTGCAGTGTAGAGAATCCACCACCAGTTCGGGGAAGGAGAAGTCAGCCGAGCTCCAGATGTGAGATAAGCAGAAGCTCAGCTCCTCTTATTCCCATCAGACTGGAGTCAGGAGACCATTATAAAGATCAGAGCAGCCTCATCCGCCAGTGGTTCACATGGTGCCGCTCAGTGAGCTTGTCCGCATTGTGGACTGGAGCCTCCTGCCATTACATGCACGATTCTGGTCGGTACAATGATGAGACTGGAGAATGACGAGATTTATTTTATACATAGACCATTGTTCTGTGGGGAACTCATTCACTTGACCATTACCTAGCAGTGGTCGGTGTGCTGTGCAGGTGTGGTGTGCTGTGCAGGCGTGGTGTGCTGTGCAGGCGTGGTGTGCTGTGCAGGCGTGGTGTGCTGTGCAGGTGTGGTGTGCTGTGCAGGCGTGGTGTGCTGTGCAGGTGTGGTGTGCTGGGCAGGCGTGGTGTGCTGGGCAGGCGTGGTGTGCTGGGCAGGTGTGGTGTGCTGGGCACACGGACAATGCACTGATGGAAAAGATGGAAATCTGAATGAGGCCTCAGGTTGATACTAATGACGCGCCTCCTGGGGCCATGGGGTACTCAGTAGCCGGGCCGGTCCTTTTTGGGATAGTCACGGTGGCAATAAGAAAAGTCAATTGGGGAATAAAGTTTTGTGACGCCACCCGTGGTATGCGGCTATAGGTGGCCGTCGCTGCTGTTCAGATCAACCGGGGTTATTGGTGACGCAGCAGAGATGGTTCAGCTCTCCACAGGTAGAGATAGGCCCCAGGGCAGTTAGAGGTGTTCTATGATGTTAGTGTTGTAGTGCAAGGCAGGTGATGCAACAAGTAAGTAAAGGACACAGCGGGGTGCAGTCTTCAAGTTTTTACTCACAGTTCTTATGATGTTCCAGGTTACAACTGCCAGCAGGTTATAACAGCCCACCGAGTCCTGTGTCCTCCGGGGAAGTGATCCAGCCAACTCTCAGATAACTTGGGTGCACTTGAACGGGACCCCCTTCTTGTGTACCTTGCCGGGTCGTCTCTCTCTGCACTGGCTCTCGCCCTCCTGCCCTGCGCCTCACACACCGTGTCTCAAGCTAGTGGCCACGGGCCTTGTCGGGCGACGTCCTCTTTGTCCCCTTTTGTCCTATATAGCCACAATTTCAGCGAATGTGTGTGGTTTTTGGCTACGGCACTTGAAGATACTGCAACCTCCAGTTTGCTAGCTGAGTCTTCCAGTCCTCCACTAGTCTGGGGCCAGTCCCCTACTGCGACCTGATCCCTTCATGGTCATCGAGAACTCGGGCGCACGGGTGGACTCCGCACTTCCTGTGCCCCTAAGATCCTCTCTCTCTCTCTGGAGCCTTTCTCACTGCTCTGGGCTTCTCTCTCCTACTGGGCCCCTCTGACTAGGCCCCCACTCCGTCTGGACCCTACTCCTCAACGGTCCTCACTCACTGGCCTCTTCTAGATATTTCTACCCTTCTTTTATACTGTCTGTCATGTGACCCACATCACCAACTGTCACTCTGTGTGGTCCCCTCTACCTTCAGTCCTTCCTTCACCCACCTCCTCTACCTAGTTCCATCCTCCAGACAGGGACTGGATCTGTGCTCCCCCTCAGGAGCAATCTGGACCATCCCTAATGGAGTGATGTGGTTTTGCATGTGAGTGGGTGAGTCCCGGGTAGTGCTCCCTCCTTACATGAGAGTGGGGTACCACACCTCTGGCTGAGATGCAGTACCTCTGTGGAAACTGGACCCACATGGGCTCCACACTAACGTGCTGCTGGACTTTAAGACACACTTTTTATTAAGACAAATTCTTTCTACAAAGTCCCTGCTTCTTGTAGTCCTTAGTCAGGGGAGCCCAGCAGTATCAGACCCTACTGATTGCTTCCCAATGATTATTAAAGGGGATGTCCAATAGAAATATGTTGTCAGCTATCTGAAGTAAGGGTCCAACCATGGAGACCTGCATCGATCAGCAGGAGGGACATTTTTATCCCTGCTACAAAATGGAGCGTGAGGTTAGATGCTCTTTTCATTCTCTGTGGGGCTGCAGGAAAAAGCCGAGGCACGGTCGATCATGTGCACACTATAATCTCTGTGAAGGTTCAGATTCAGATGCGGTGGAATTTTTCTCCCTACCTGTACTCCACCATGTCAGGAGAAGGCTGGTGGTCTGGTTAGGGATTGCAGTGGGATCTCTCCTCTACCTCAGTCTATAGATTCAGTCTCTTCCTCCACCATCTCTGCAATCAAGAGTCAGGACTCGATACTTATGATATTTCTGCCCCTTGCCTCATGTTAGCTGAGCGTCCAGAGCCCACCCTGCCGCTCTCAGGGTCACCCAATAGCTGATGTAATTACTGTTCCATGTCATCACCGACTGCCAGGAAATCTCAGGAGCATCAGTGCTGGAGTCGTGAGGGTGTTAAATATTAATTCTGGATATTCATTTTATTCTTAATTCTGAGATCTGTAGATTGCATCAGCCATCGTGTTAGGGTTTTTAGCTGACATGCGCTATTTGTGTATTTTTGGTTCAGCACCATAATTAGAAGAGCAGGTGCCATATGACCGGCCTATAAAAGCCCATGTTAGAGACAGGGGGGTCTCTCTTGCCATTCCACAGGACACAGGACGAGGTGCTGTGTGTAAACCAGCTCCTGATGTAGGCCCAGGAAACACGTTCTTTACCCGGACTCACGTGCTGGACACAGACAGACGCAATCTACCATCCAGAATCCCAGGGAAAGATGGGTGAATCTCAACAATTAAGCTAATTATGGACAAATGGACAATCACTTTGTAACTAATTATTGTATGTACCTTCTGCAATAATTCTTTTTAATGGACAACCCGAGAATAAATAGATACATTTTTTATAAGAATATCTTGATATTAATACTTTGAGAAGTCCTCAATAGAGAAAAAATACAGAAAGAAGTATTTATTTTACATTTGGCTAGCCTCAGCCAGTCCTGATTTTTCGTGTTTTTAAGTGAATTTCCTTCTTGAACAAAGGTGAGAGAGAAGAGACGAGACGAGCTGAACAGCTGTTTTTCACGTGTCAGGAAATCCACTAACTTTGTCACAAGAATCAGAAAGAAACTACAGAGTGACGACTGATCTATTCTACAGATGGACTGACAGGCACCAGAGGTACTACAAGGAGGATAATACGTGCTGATCATCAGAAGCTAAGAAATCTGAAGGTAAGCAAACCATGCATACAAGGATTGGGGGGTGAGGGGACCATGCATATCAGGATTGGGGGATGAGGGGACTATGCATAACAGGATTTGGGGATGAGGGGTACCATGCATACCAGGATTGTGGGATGCCTCGCATACCACATTTTCAGTGTGTCTACCGGACAGCGCGGTATGGGCACTCGTGTACTCCGGTGCCACACTCCTCCCTCAGCCTTCAGCAGAACAGGACACCGCAGCGCTGGAGCACAGGGAAGAAACGTGAGTATAAGTGTTTATTTTTTTGGTATGTGTGTGCAGCATGAAAGGGATGAGGGGTGCCATACATACCAGGATTGGAAGGTGAGGGTGCCACACATACCAGGATTGGGAGATGAGGGGGCCACACATTCCAGGATTGGGGGATGAGGGGTCCACACATACCAGGATTGGGGGATGAGGGGGCCACACATACCAGGATTGAGGGGTGAGGGGTACCATACATACCAGGATTGAGGGGTGAGGGGACCATGCATACCAGGATTGAGGGGTGAGGGGACCATGCATACCAGGATTGAGGGGTGAGGGGACCATGCATACCAGGATTGAGGGGTGAGGGGACCATGCATACCAGGATTGGGGCATGAGGGGTGCCATGCATACCAGGATTGGGGGATGAGGAGACCATGCAAACCAGGATTGGGGGATGAGGGGACCATGCATACCAGGATTGGGAGATGAGGGGTGAGATGCATACCAGGATTGAAGATGAGGGGTGCCATGCATACCAGGATTGTGGGATGCCTCGCATACCAGGATTGGGGGGTGAGGGGTGCCATGCATACCAGCAATGGGGATGAGGAGTATCATGCATACCAGGATGATGGATGGGGTTCCATGTATACCAGGATGAGGGGTACCATGCATACCAGAATAGGGATGAGGGGTACCATGCATACCAGGATTGAGGGGTGAGAGGACCATGCATACCAGGATTGGGGGGTGAGGGGACCATGCATACCAGGATTGGGGGTGAGGGGACCATGCATACCAGGATTGGGTGGTGAGGGGACCATGCATACCAGGATTGGGGGGTGAGGGGACCATGCATACCAGGATTGGGGGGTGAGGTGACCATGCATACCACGATTGGGGTGTGAGGGGACCATGCATACCAGGATTGAGGAGTGAGGAGACCATGCATACCAGGATTGGGGGATGAGGGGTACCATGCATACTAGGATTGGAGGATGAGGGGTGCCATGCATACCAGGATTGGGGTATGAGGGGTGCCATGCATACCAGGATTGAAGATGAGGGGTGCCATGCATTCCAGGATTATGGGATGCCTTGCATACCAGAATTGGGTGATGAGGGGTGCCATGCACATCAGGATTGGGGGGTGAGGGGTGCCATGCATACCAGCAATAGGGATGAGGAGTATCATGCATACCAGGATGATGGATGGGGTTCCATGTATACCAGGATGAGGGCTACCATGCATACCAGGATTGGGGGGAGAGAGGACCATGCAGACCAGGATTGGGGGGTGAGGGGACCATGCAGACCAGGATTGGGGGTAAGGGGACCATGCATACCAGGATTGGGGTGTGAGGGGACCATGCATACCAGGATTGGGGTGTGAGGGGACCATGCATACCAGGATTGAGGGGTGAGGGGACCATGCATACCAGGATTGGGGCATGAGGGGTGCCATGCATACCAGGATTGGGGGATGAGGAGACCATGCATACCAGGATTGGGGGATGAGGGGACCATGCATACCAGGATTGGGGGATGAGGGGTGAGATGCATACCAGGATTGAAGATGAGGGGTGCCATACATACCAGGATTGTGGGATGCCTCGCATACCAGGATTGGGGGATGAGGGGTGCCATGCACATAAGGATTGGGGGGTGAGGGGTGCCATGCATACCAGCAATGGGGATGAGGAGTATCATGCATACCAGGATGATGGATGGGGTTCCATGTATACCAGGATGAGGGGTACCATGCATACCAGAATAGGGATGAGGGGTACCATGCATACCAGGATTGGGGGGTGAGAGGACCATGCATACCAGGATTGGGGGGTGAGGGGACCATGCATACCAGGATTGGGGGTGAGGGGACCATGCATACCAGGATTGGGTGGTGAGGGGACCATGCATACCAGGATTGGGGGGTGAGGGGACCATGCATACCAGGATTGGGGGGTGAGGGGACCATGCATACCACGATTGGGGTGTGAGGGGACCATGCATACCAGGATTGAGGAGTGAGGAGACCATGCATACCAGGATTGGGGGATGAGGGGTACCATGCATACTAGGATTGGAGGATGAGGGGTGCCATGCATACCAGGATTGGGGTATGAGGGGTGCCATGCATACCAGGATTGAAGATGAGGGGTGCCATGCATACCAGGATTGTGGGATGCCTCGCAAACCAGGATTGGGGGATGAGGGGTGCCATACACATCAGGATTGGGGGGTGAGGGGTGCCATGCATACCAGCAATGGGGATGAGGAGTATCATGCATACCAGGATGATGGATGGGGTTCCATGTATACCAGGATGAGGGCTACCATGCATACCAGGATTGGGGGGTGAGAGGACCATGCAGACCTGGATTGGGGGGTGAGGGGACCATGCAGACCAGGATTGGGGGTTAGGGGACCATGCATACCAGGATTGGGGTGTGAGGGGACCATGCATACCAGGATTGGGGTGTGAGGGGACCATGCATACCATGATTGGGGTGTGAGGGGACCATGCATACCAGGATTGGGGTGTGAGGGGACCATGCATACCAGGATTGGGGTGTGAGGGGACCATGCATACCAGGATTGGGGGGTGAGGAGACCATGCATACTGTTACGATCGCGCCCGGACTGACTGGCGTGAGCGTGATTAGTGATCCCACTGTACCATGAACCGAGGAGTGCCTGGAGGGGCGTAACTAAGTATCAACCCGATCCGACCAAGGTCGTACGGTGGCTTACTCGACTCCGTGGACCAAGGAGGAACCGAGCAGAGGGACCAGGTGCGACTCCAGGTCAGACCCCGGTCACAGTTGTTGACCCACACCGGGGAATGCAGGAACAGGCAGGTTAGACTGGCATACAGGCAGGTGGGTATTGGCAAGTACGGCTGGTATGCAGACAGGTGGGTAATGGCAAGCACGGCTGCTATGCAGACAGGTGGGCACTAGCAAGCGTGTCTGGTATGCAGACAGGAAGATACTGGCAAGTATTGCTGGAGTGCAGACAGGGAGGTACTAGCAGGTTGGAGCGCAGGCTGGATAGGGTCCAGTACAGACTGGGAGACAGGTACAGAGCCACGGATGCGGTAGACAAGTATAGTAAAGCAAAACCACCGGAGCGGAGGACAAGGCAGAGCAGAGAGGAACTGCTGGTGCGTTGAGCAAGCAGAGCGGAGTGAAAACCGCCGGAGCGGTGGACAAGGCAGAGCAAAGAAAAGCCGCCGGAGCGGTGGGCAAAGCAGAGCAGAGAGAAGCCACCGGAGCGGTGGGCAAGTCAGAGCAGAGAGAAACTGCTGGTGCGGTGAGCAAGGCAGAGCAGAGAGAAGTCGCCGGGCGGTGGGCAAGTCAGAGCAGAGAGAAACCACCGGAGCGGTGCGCAAGACTAAGCGGAGCGAAACCGCAGGTGCAGTGGACAAGGCAGAGAGGACAGGGCTCTGTTCACATGGAACAGACTGGAAAATACAGGAAGATGGCTAGAACACAGGAGGAAGATACGGAGGAAGGGAAAAGGGACAAGCAGAACCAGATACACACAAGGTACTTCCTATGAAGTAGCGAGGGGACACAAAACTCACAAACAGAAGTACAGAGACAACGAGTTGGAGTTAGGTGCAGGTTCAGATACTACAGGAAAAGTGAAGGTACGGACATAGAGACAAACACGTAACAGGCTAGGATACAGTTCAGACAGGAACTGCTACTGCAATGAGATACAAGAACGAGCCTGGGTATACAGAGTGGCGAAAACAGACTAGAAGTCAGTGATAAAAGGTCTGGGTATGCAGCCCCCAGAGTGGTGGAAACAGACTAGAAACAGGACAGGACCTGGCAATTCAGTAGCAAAGACTAACTGAGTGAAGGTGTTGCTCAGGCACCTCCTTGTGGATGGAAGGGGTTTAAATATCCAGTGACTCACAGCAATAGGCTGGAGACGCATTAGGGTTGCACCCACAGCAGCTATAAGAATCAGGAAGTAACCGGGCCGCCGCCCTAAGCAGTCAGTCAAGAGACATGCACACAGCATGAACTGGAGCACGGTTTGCAGGATGGACTGACAGGTAAGATTGCGGTCTTGCATAGTGGGAGGTGGTGCACTATGCAAGCACGCCGCCAGGGATGTTACAGTACCCCCCCCCTTTACGCCCCCTCTTTTTCAAGCCTGCAAGGGTCTTCTGCAGAGAATTTGGAGGCCAATCCTTATCTTCTGTAACATACCTGGCGGCGTCCTTGCATAGTGGTCCATCTCCCACTGTGCAAGAGCGCGCACTTGATCTCCTGTCCAGAATGTCTCTCTGGCTTCCCTCCATGCTGTCTGTTTGTGTCTGTTTCTGCTGCTTAAGGGCGGCGCTCGATCACTTCCTGCTTTTTGTACCTGCTGTGGGTCACACCCCTTGTGCGTCCTCAGCCTATTGCTGTCTGTCACCTGGTATATAGCCCAGCTGCGGCAATCAATCCCTGCCTGAGCATAGTGTTTCATTCAGTGTGTGCTTGCACTCTGAAGGTGCCAGGTCCCGTTCTTTGTCTCCTGCCTTGCGGTATCAGTTCCCGCGTCTGAACTGAGTCCTGTCTATGTCTCCTGCCTTGCGGTATCAGTTCCCGTGTCTGAACTTAGTCCTGTCTTTGTCTCCTGCCTTGCGGTATCAGTTCCCGTGTCTGAACTGAGTCCTGTCTATGTCTCCTGCCTTGCGGTATCAGTTCCCGTGTCTGAGCTGAGTCCTGTCTATGTCTCCTGCTTTGCGGTATCAGTTCCCGTGTCTGAACTGAGTCCTGTCTATGTCTCCTGCCTTGCGGTATCAGTTCCCGTGTCTGAACTGAGTCCTGTCTATATCTCCTGCCTTACGGTATCAGTTACCGTGTCTGAACTGAGTCCTGTCTGTGTTCTCTTGTCTGCCTATCCTGGAGGCTGTATTTCCAGGCCTGTCTGAACACGCTCCTAGCCTGTTCCTCCCGCCTTCTAGGGGCCGATTACCTAGACCCGTTCCTGTATCTTGTCTGTCCTGTCTGAACACGCTCCTAGCCTGTTCCTCCCGCCTTCTAGGGGCCGATTACCTAGACCTGTTCCTGTATCTTGTCTGTCCTGTCTGAACACGCTCCTTGCCTGTTTGTCCCGCCTCTCTGGGGGCCGTATTCCCAGACCCGCTCCTGTCTCCCGCTGCAGTGTCGGTCTCCTCCGTACACTCAGTTCCAGTCTGAACTCTTTCCTATCCTTTACCTGTTTTGCCTCTATGTCCGTTCCCTTCCTTTTTCTGCAGAGTCTGAACTCGTACCTAACTCCTGCTTGTTGTCTCTGTACTCCCGTTTGTGAGTTTGTGGTCCACTCGCTACTTCACTGCAAGTATCCTGTGGGTATCTGGCTCTGCTTTTCTCTTCCTGTCTGTTCCGTGTGAACAGAGCCCTGTCCCCCCTGCTCTGACTCCTTTGCTCACCGCTCCGGCGGTTCTAGCCTGCTCCTTCTCCTTTGCTCACCGCTCCGGCGGTTCTAGCCTGCTCCTTCTCCTTTGTTCACCGCTCCGGCGGTTCTAGCCTGCTCTGACTCCTTTGCTCGCTGCTCCGGCAGCCTTGCTCCGCTCGGACCCTTTTGCTCGCTGCTCCGGCAGTCTCGCTCCGCTCTTATCCTTTTGCTCACTGCTCCGGCAGCCTTGCTCCACTCTTGCTCACCACTCCAGGCGGCCTCGTCCTGCTTTACTCTTACTCACTGCTCCGGCAGTCTCGCTCAGCTCTGACCCTTTGTTCACCGCTCCTGGCGGCCTTGTCCTGCTCTACTCTTGCTCTCCGCTCCAGGCGGCCTTGTCCTGCCCTGTTCTCGCTCACCTCTCTGGGCAGCCTCACTCTGCTGTGTTTGTCCGCCACATCTGTGGTTCTGTTCCTTAGTCCCAGTGTGTACTGGGTCCTATCCCGCCAGTGTTCCTACCTGCTAGTGCTTCCCTGTCTGCACTCTAGCTGTGCTTGCCTGTACCCCCCTGCCTGCTTACCCGCCTGCCTGCATACCAGTCGTGCCTGCCTATACCCACCAGTCTGTGTGCCAGCCTACCAGTCTGTTCCTGTATTCCCCTGTGTGGGTCAACAACCGTGTCCGGGGTCTGTCCTGGAGTAGCACCTGGTCCCTCTGCTCGGTTCCTCCTTGGTGCACTGGCGTCGTATGCCGTCGTGCGACCCTGGTCGGATCGGGTGAATACCTAGTTACGCCCCTCCAGGCATTCACTCTCCGGCACGGTCCAGTGGAATCACACGCACACGCCGCTCAGCCCGGGCGTGTGCATTACATCTTCAAGAGGATTACCTCTTCTGTCCATTAGAGGAAACGAAACTGGTCTCATCATCTTGGTGACTGGGATGCTTCCTCCTATCAAGCCATCCTCAGCAACAGATGAAGTGGGTGAAGTACCAGGAACAGCATACAGAAAAGTCTCTCTACATTTGTTATCAGGTAGCACCCTGGTGGATTCAGGTGACAACTGGAGGTCCTCCGCCTGGTTGGAGGGGTGCAGAGACTCAGGGGTAACCACCGCCTTGACATACACTTTGCCAAGCTTACTGGATGACATGGGCGGCGTACCAGGTACCGAGTGTAGGAAAGTCTCTCTCAGTTTAACATGTAGCACCCCGGAGGACTCAGGAGACAACAGGAGGTCCTCCACCTGGTTGGAGGAGTGCAGAGACTCGGGGGTGATTACTGCTTCGAAGTACACTTTGTCAAGCTTACTGGATGAAGTGGGCGAAGTACTAGGTACAGGGTGTAGGAAAGTCTCTCTCCCTTTGTTATCAGGTAGCACCCCAGAGGATTCAGGAGACAACTGGAGGTCCTCCGCCTGGTTGGAGGGGTGCAGAGACAAGGGGGTAAACACCACCTTGATGGACGTAAGACCAGATTTATAAGAGACGGAGGGTCCTTGCTTTAGGACCATCTTCAGACTGGTTTCAGAGATGACATGTCTGTAAGGCGGGATGGTACCTGAAGCCAGATCATTGGTACAATCGTCGAGACTGTGTGGCGACATCGCCTCCGCTTCTCTTCCTTCGGAGACTTCAGCGCACAGTGATTCAGCAACTAGCAGATCTGGTGAAGAAGAAGAAGAAACTGCTGACTGTCCTGAAGATATGGGGACTAGACACCCCTTGTACTTTTGCAGTCCCCCAGGATACACCATGCAGGGTCTCCAGACCTGAGCGGGCACTAGATCTCTCGGCTCTGGACGACCTGTGGGTAAGCCAGTCAGCACCTGGAATGTGAACTTCTTCATGTGTAATGCTCCAATCTGGAGCTTAGTTTGTACAGACATATTTTGGCTGTTTCTGAGTAGGGCTCGTCCTTCTGCTGACAATGCCCAAACCGGCTTCTGGAGTTGTCGGACGGGAATAAGACACCGACTCTTCAAGGCTTTAAGCCCGAAACTTCCGGTTAATCCGAGGCCTTCACTTGCCACGGAGTCAGTCATGGTCATCTGTGGAGAGGAAACACTAACGCCAAAGGCAGCCTCTTCTACAGGCCTAATGTCTTGGGATTCTCCAACCTTCGCCGGACAAAGACCGTCAGGGGGTCCCAAACCACCGCAGCGGGACCGCAATCCGATTTTGTGACTGAGTTCTGGCTTCTGCTTTGCCTGACGAACATCGTCATCCTTCATGGATTCTGTGCGGAAAGCTGCCTCTACAGGCTGGGGAACAGGAGGTCTTTGGGAGGACAGAACCTGGCATGACGGTTTACCTCTACGCCTTGCACATCTGGACTGCCTCTTGAGGTTGGGAAGAGAAGTATTCTGTAGAGCATAGTCATCCTGTGTGGATTCTGGGTGGGCAACAGTCTCTTCGGGCTGGAGGACTGGTAGGCTACCTACACACATTACCCATCGGGGCTGCTCCGGGATATTGGGAAGGGAAGCTTTAGCAGAGGCTTCAGGATTAGGGTCATCGAAGACCATTAGAAAGGCCTGCAGGTCAAAGACGATAGGATCCCATGCTTCCCATAGGGGGGTGATCCATTTCAAGGCGTCACCCGCAAGATAGGACATCATAAATGCCACTTTAACCCGATCGGTAGGAAAATAGTGAGCATAGAACTTGAAATGCAGCATGCATTCCTCCACAAATGCACGGCTACGTTTTGGATCCCCATAGTACCGTGGTGGATCCGCAGGAATGAGTGCTGATAGATCCATTTGGGCTGGTGCATAAATCGCCTGGGCCATAGCTTGAGAAAAAATTTTTTTTTGGTGCACGTATTCGCCAGACAAGGATTCAAAATGTCTCTGAGAGCGAAAGGCCGTGGGGCTCAACGGGAACCATGGCCTGAGCAAACTGTTACGCTCGCGCCCGGACTGACTGGCGTGAGTGTGATTAGTGATCCAACTGTACCATGAACCGAGGAGTGCCTGGAGGGGTGTAACTAAGTATCAACCCGATCCGACCAAGGTCGCACGGCGGCATAGTCGACTCCGTGGACCAAGGAGGAACCGAGCAGAGGGACCAGGTGCGACTCCAGGTCAGACCCCGGTCACAGTTGTTGACCCACACCAGGGAATGCAGAAACAGGCAGGTTAGGCTGGCATACAGGCAGGTGGGTTTTGTCAAGTACGGCTGGTATGCAGACAGGTGGGTACTAGCAAGCACGGCTGGTATGCAGACAGGTGGGCACTGGCAAGCACGGCTGGTAAGCAGGCAGGGAGATACCGGCAAGCACGGTTGGAGTGCAGACAGGGAGGTACAAGCAGGTTGGAGCGCAGGCTGGATAGGGTCCAGTACAGACTGGGAGACAGGTACAGAGCCGCAGATGCGGTAGACAAGCAGAGTAAAGCGAAACCGCTGGAGTGGAGGACAAGGCAGAGCAGAGAGGAACTGCTGGTGCGGTGAGCAAGCAGAGCGGAGCGAAAACCACAGATGCGGTGGGCAAGGCAGAGCAGAGCTGAACCGCCGGAGCAGTGGACAAGGCAGAGCAGAAAGAAGCCACCGGAGCGGTGGGCAAAGCAGAGCAGAGAGAAGCCGCGGAGCGGTGGGCAAGTCAGAGCAGAGAGAAACCACTGGTGCGGTGGACAAGGCAGAGCAGAGCGGAACCGCCGGAGCGATGGGCAGAGCAGAGCAGAGAGAAGCCGCCGGAGCGGTGGGCAAGTCAGAGCAGAGAGAAACCGCTGATGCGGTGAGCAAGTCAGAGCAGAGAGAAGTCGCCGGAGCGGTGGGCAAGTCACAGCAGATAGAAGCCACCGGAGCGGTGAGTAAGGCAGAGCAGAGGGAAGCCGCCGGAGCGGTGGGCAAGTCAGAGCAGAGAGAAACCGCTGGTGCGGTTAGCAAGTCAGAGCAGAGGGAAGCCGCCGGAGCAGTGGGCAAGTCAGAGCAGAGAGAAACCGCCGGAGCGGTGGGCAAGTCAGAGCAGAGAGAAACCGCTGGTGCGGTTAGCAAGTCAGAGCAGAGAGTAGCCGCCGGGCGGTGGGCAAGTCAGAGCAGAGAGAAACCGCCGGAGCGGTGGGCAAGTCAGAGCAGAGAGAAACCGCAGGTGCGGTGGAGAAGGCAGAGAGGACAGGGCTCTGTTCACATGGAACAGACTGGAAAATACAGGAAGATGGCTAGAACACAGGAGGAAGATACGGAGGAAGGGAAAAGGGACAAGCAGAACTAGATACACACAAGGTACTTCCTATGAAGTAGTGAGGGGACACAAAACTCACAAACAGAAGTACAGAGACAACGAGTTGGAGTTAGGTGCAGGTTCAGATACTGCAGGAAAAGGGAAGGTACTGATATAGAGACAAACAGGTAACAGGCTAGGATACAGTTCAGACAGGAACTGCTACTGCAATGAGATACAAGAACGAGCCTGGGTATACAGCCCCCAGAGTGGCGAAAACAAATTAGAAGTCAGAGATAACAGGTCTGGGTATGCAGCCCCCAGAGTGGCGGAAACAGACTAGAGACAGGGCAGGACCTGGCAATTCAGTAGCAAAGACTAACTGAGTGAAGGTGTTGCTCAGGCACCTCCTTCTGAGTGGAAGGGGCTTAAATAACCAGCGACTCACAGCAATAGGCTGGAGACGCATTAGGGGTGCGCCCACAGCAGCAACAAGAATCAGGAAGTAACCGGGCCGCCGCCCTAAGCAGTCAGTCAAGAGACATGCACACAGCATGAACTGGAGCAAGGTTTGTAGGCTGGATTAACAGGTAAGATTGCGGTCTTGCGTAGTGGGAGGTGGTGCACTATGCAAGTACGCCGCCAGGGATGTTACAGTACCCGCCTCCCCTTTAAGCCTGCAAGGGTCTTCTGCAGAGAATTTGGAGGCCAATCCTTCTCTTCAAGAGGATTACCTCTTCTGACCATTAGAGGAAACGAAGCACCTGCGGGTTTTGCTCTGCTCTGCTTGTCTACGGCACCTGCGGTTTTTGCTCTGCTCTGCTTGTCTACCGTACCTGCGGGTTTTGCTCTGCTTTTCTACTGCACCTGCGGGTTTTGCTCTGCGGCTCTGTTCCTGTATCCCAGTCTGTACTGGTCCCTATCCTGCCTGCGTTCCTACCTGCCAGTACCCACCTGTCTGCATACCAGCCGTGCCTGCCAGTACCCACCTGTCTGTATGCCAGCCGTGCCTGCTAGTACCCACCTGTCTGTATGCCAGCCTAACCTGCCTGTTCCTGCATTCCCCGGTGTGGGTCAACAGCTGTGACCGGGGTCTGACCTGGAGTAGCACCTGGTCCCTCTGCTCGATTCCTCCCTGGTTCATGGAGTCGACTGAGCCGCCATGCGACCTTGGTCAGAAGGGGCCAGGTGGTTTTCTGAATATGGATTTTACTAGATTGATTTATAAGCCCAAAAATAAGAAATGTGCGAGGAGTAAAGTAGATATTAATTAAACATGATCAATGATCTTTATTGAATAATTTTTAAAAGAAGAAATATCCATCATAATAAACATGGACATGAATGGTGGGTGAGACAATAAAAAAGGATTTACCCCAACGATGGAAACAATGCAAGGTGACATCTGAATAAGAATGCAAACACCTAGAAAGCTTGTCACAGAGCAAGTAACGGACAATGAATTGGTCCAAAATTATAAGTGACATATATATATACTAAGGTGCAATCAAATGTAAACACGTGATGAATCCAAATATAAAAATGAGGTATAGAAATAAGAATTAAGGTGGCAACAGTATTAGGGTCCCAAACAATAAAATAGTATGAAGTGCAAATAGTACACATGATAACGAGGACATGTTCAGGCTCACCCACCAAACACCTGACGCGCGTCTCACCAACCAGATCCCTGAAGAAGCAACAGAGAAACGCGCATCGGGTGTTTGTTAGGAGAATCTGACAACGTATTAGGCCTGTCACTCTTACACTCACAGGAGATGTCAGATCCTGCTCATGGCAGTACCTTAGAGGCCACTATAACTGGGTGACCCCTTGGCCATTACTCAGCCTGGGGGTCATCATGTCTGCCATTAGCACTGCGTGATCACAATCATGGGGTGCAGATAGGGACAAACAGGGTGACCCCTCCCTAACATAAACAGATGCTACTGTTGCCATCAGAGAGGTCAAATGGCCAGGATAGGTATTAGCGCCGATCAAGACTTTTACAGCAGGGTGTCAACTAACACCCAGCTCTGCTTGAGAGCAACAAAATCATTGTGCCATACAAGTACAGAGGATATCAGCAAGGGGTTAATGATCAGAAATTATCAGTTTTAGGACAATTTACCCATTAATATCTCCGTTTGCCTCAATTATTGATTTTGCATCTGATGTCCAAGGTAGACAAACCAATCCAATAGGAAAAATCCCACCCATGACTCCAACCATATACATTGTATTATTAGAGGGTCCTGCTAATAACTCACTATGTACAGATGTGACCATGAGACAAGAAATAATGTAATTATAATGTGATGTGGACGACATCGGCCTCAGCTTCTTATTGTAACAGAGGCTCCAACCTCCACAGAGAAGACAACATGTAGGGGTTCAGTGAAGGAGGCGGTGAAGGTGTGTAAGTGTCTGATGGGGTCACACAGCTCATAGAAGGACATACGCCCGGCCTCATAGTCTAAGAAGACTCCAAGTGTTGGACATGTTGGCTTTACACTGAGGGTTAATACATCCGAGTTGTGCCATACATTATATTCTTCATTATACATATCCAAACACCAAGATTTATCATTATATCCAATACCAGAATGTTCTCCTTTCTTCTCTATACTGGGATAGGACAACCCAACACTGCATTCTCCTATCTGGTTCCACTCTACCTCCCAGTAATGTCGTCCTGAGAAGAGGCCACATCTGCTTAACACCTGGGCAGATGTCACAAATCTCCCTGGTGATTCTAGCCTCACCGATTTGTTATATGAATCTGTTGCAGTCTTCAGATCTTCTGATATCTTCACCCTTCTAGGAGCAGTGTCCACATCCAGCAATATGTCTGGGACATGGACCCCGAGCTCTGATGTTACATTGGTGACAATATCCATCATAGATCGGTGTAAGGTCAGTGATATCAGAACCTCATCCAGATCCTCCTCAGAACTGACCTCTCCACCATCTCCTCCTGTGTCCTCATCACCTCCATGACTACACACTGTAATGTCACTTTCTTGTAAGAGTCTTATTGGGTCAGTGACACGACATATCTCCTCCATGTGACACATCTTCCTGGACAGCTCGTCCTCCTGTATTTCCAGCTTCTGAATTAGATGAGATATCTGGGACACAATCTTCTCCTCCTGCCTGGAGACCTCGCTCAGCGCTTTCTTTTCTGCCATTTCCAGTTGCTTCTTGATGTCCATAAATATCTTACTGACGTTCATCCTTTTATTTGAGGCTTTCTCCTGGATATTTTTCATATGATCTTGCAGATTCTGGACTCTTGTCCGAATATCTACTTTTTGTGGATTTAGTTCATCCAGATATTTCCTCAGATCCTTTTTCTTCTTCTCAAAAGCCTCATCTAGAAGCTCCACCTGGTGTCCTCTGTGTTCACCAACCAGACAGCAAGACACACACAGACAAGCCGCGTCCTGCGGGCAGTAATACTCCAGAACCTTCTTGTGGAGGGAACATTTTTTGTTGTCAAAAGATCTTGTGGGTTCTGTTAATATATGATCTAATGTCTTGTTGTGGACAGTCAGGTGGTCATTACAGAAAGTATTCTCACACTGCAGACAGGATTTCACAGCCGGTACAGGAGACTTTGTACAGTAAGCACAGAAGATACTAGTGTCCTTCATACCAGGCTGAGTAGATGAGAAACGCTCCACTATGTTCCTCAGCTTCCGGTTCTTCTCCAGGGCCGGACGCTCCGGATATTCTGCTCTGCAGTCAGGACAGGAATACCCTCCAGCCGCCTCCTGGGCATCCAGCACACTCACAATACACGAGCGGCAGAAGTTGTGTCCACATCTCAGGGATACGGGATCTGTATAGAGGCTCAGGCAGATGGAGCAGTTCAGCTCGTCCCTCAGCTCAGCAGACGCCATTGTAGCGGGAAAGAGCAGGAATCAAAGCTAAAAAGTTTCTTTCCATAAGAAGGGTGGAGGTTTCTGAGATGAATTAACCTCTACAGCTCCATGGTTGTGTTCACGGCTGATTTGTTCTTAAGAAATTACTTAACGATCAGCCATGAGGATCTGGTGTAGGATTAGGAGTTGTAGTGACTCCACCTGGTCATATTATAACGAGAATCCACCACCAGTTTGATGCAGGAAAAGTAAGTGGAGAACCCACAAAACTTTATTGTATACAAAGAAGGATCTTTGGAAATGTTGAGTTTGGTGAAGTAAAATTCATCTCCTCCTCTTCCTATCAGGCTGAAATAATCAGTCGGAGTCCGACAGACGAGCGCTGTATGTGGCTGATGAAGGACTCATCGTTAGGTCTCATTCAGATGTCAGTGAAATCACGGACCGTTCTCCATCAGTGGTTTTGTTCTGATTTTCATCAGTGTTCGGTCAGTTTTTACAATCTGTGTTTTATTAGTGATTTTCTCAGATGATTGTAAAGCTTCTTCTGTCTATTAGGCCACGTTCACACGTCAGTAGTTGGTCAGTATTTTACATCAGTATTTGTAAGCCGAAACCTGGAGTGGGAGATAAATACAGAAGCGGCGACGAGTTTCTATTATACTTTTCCACTGATTTTTCCATTCTTGATTTTGACTTACAAATACTGATATAAAATACTGAGCGTGTGAACGTGGCCTTATTACAGTGTTAGGCCTCATTCACACATCAGTATTTCAGATCAGTATTTCATCAGTATTTTGCTGATGCCAAAACCAGGAGAGGAATTTACAGAGAAAAACTAGAATTGAAATATTGACCCCTGTTCTGTGTTTCGGAGACGCTCCTGGTTTTGGCATAAAAATCCTGCAGTGTGAATGAGGCCGTAATCGCACTGTCGCCAGCCGTGTGCTGTGTGTGATTCTCACAGACCCATAGACTTCATCTGTGACTTCAATCAAAATCGTTGCCGAGATCTTTTGCCGACCACTCGGCCCGGAAAAACCAGCGACATGTGAACAGCCCCATAGAGCATGTACCTGTTCTATCCATCTGTGAACACCGCGTACATGAATAAGCGCTGTGTGAATGAGGCCTTATACATCAGGGTTATTCCCAGCACAAGATGAATATATATTAATTCCCCTGGGAACATGACCTTCTTCCTCCTGACATTTTGTCCGGACGCTCCTCACTTCTCCTCCTCTGGAGCGATGGTGGGATCTCTCACCTGGAGTAATCCCCTCTGTGACTACAGGGAGCGTCCACCTACAAGTGTGAACTGACCCCACAGATGATGACGGCGCCTTTCTCCGCTCCGTTCTTCATGGAGAGCGTCACTTCTCATGGAGATATCTTCTATCAGATGGAGTTACGTCACTTCACAGTGATGGGCGACGTCCTCTGTAAATCCCCATGTGGTGATAGAAGCGCTGAGATTCCTGCAGGATCCGCACCCAACTGCACAACAACAATCTGCTCTCATTATTGGGTTTTTTCTGCTTTTTTTCCTTCTTTTGATGCGTTTTTGGTGCAGATGTGAAGCCGCGTTTTTCAATGTGTTTCCCTTTATGTTCCAGAAAAACTTTGATTCTGTATTAAAACCGGAACTGAGTTTTTTACATGTTTTTTTTCAGGCTCCTCATAAAGAAACAAAGCACCAAGACGGCAGAGTTCAGCAGGGTCTTCAGATGCACAGCGGGCAGGAGTTTACATGGAATCACATCCACTTTGCTTGGACAGTTAAACGCAGCAGATTTTCTGCACAATAAAACACAGCAGAAAAAGCAGCATTAACACCACGTGTGAACACGGCCTAAACGTCCAATCAAGTGGATGTGAAGTCATGAGAACTGCGGCCCTCTGTGCGTCTAAAGACGCTGCTGAACTCTGCATTATAGGCGTTTTCTTATCTGTGGAGCCTGAAAAATGCAGGAAAAAAACGCAGTTGCTCTTTAAAATGCAGAATATTTTCTATTATATAAAAATCACAGCTTCAAGTCTGCACCAAAAATGCATCAAATAGAGGAAAAAAGGCATAAAAAATGCAGCATAAACATCATAATCACAGAGGATCGTTATTGTGTCGCGTGGTGCGGACACCTGTAGAAAACACGCAGCATTTACAATATGTGTGAACACGGCCTCAGCGTTACATTGTTATTAAAAATGTATGGGTTTAATACAGAAAAAATATAACACACCTTTTTTTGCCGATCACCATAAATAATCTGATCACCGTATTGTACAGATTGTTACGATTACAGGGACACCAGATATCTCTGTTATTTGATGATTTGTGATGTTTATTTTTTTTAAATCGCAGTAAAAATGTCATTACTGTAAATGTTTTTTAATTTTTTTTAGCAATTTTATAAGAAGAAAAAAAATCTCTGACTAGAATAGATTGAAATACATAGATAGAAATGCACTGGTATATAAAGATGTAGCTCTATGTACCAGTACAAGCTGCCTGTAATGAAGAAGAAGACCAGTCACATTAAAGGAGAGAAAATGATGTACGTGGCATTGCAGGCAGTGGTGTACATAGAAATCACAGGACCCCACAGCAAATATTCATTTTTGATTCCTGAACCGATAAACTTGTATCCTGAAAGGGTTAAATGATAGGTGAACTCTATAATTGTGAACTCTTTACTCCCTAACACGTGGAAGACGTCTCAGGGAGGAGTACGCCATTTAGTCTCTGGATCTTGTGGTCTATACAGGTCGGAATAAATAATACTAAGCGGCGACTCCTTCAATATCATCTCTAATCGAGCCGAGGTTCAGCAGTCCAGGGTCATGTCTAGGAACTAAAGATCTAGAGCAGATTAATAAGATGTGGGAAGTGCCAGAGATCCATTTAGCCGCGGAGATGATCACTGCCAAGTCTCATCATTTCTCTTCCTTCGTCAGGGGTCGATCATTTGGGAGTGCAGGGTATTTCTCCACCTTGGAGGTTC
This sequence comes from Phyllobates terribilis, assembly GCF_046119375.1. Classification (NCBI taxonomy): domain Eukaryota; kingdom Metazoa; phylum Chordata; class Amphibia; order Anura; family Dendrobatidae; genus Phyllobates; species Phyllobates terribilis. Next base: position 391,078,458 of record NW_027362769.1, on the reverse strand, counting down.
AGACTGACCTACGGGTTTCCTGCTGCTTCTGTGATGGTGAGAATATTGATGAAGATCAGACAAGTCCAGGCCCCGGTAGCAGCCGTCATACTGTTCTGGTCAATGATCCTGACAACTTATTTAGATGATTTGATGTTTTTTTCGGGAGACCAGAACCAATGTCTAAAGGCCTCAACTATGCCAGGACCTGAGGAGATTCATCTTCCAGCCTGAAGGTTGACCCGTCCTTATTATAATCTAGAGGTGTCTCTGATGAAGTCATGAAGTCCTTGTCACAGTCCAGGAGTGAACCCACCAAGAAGGCTTACAGCAGGACTGAGGGATCTATTAGGTTTATATTCCACTGAAGGAGTAAATAATGGAAATCCACAGATTATCAGTGTCAGGGCCGGCTCCAGGTTTTTCTGGGCCCCGGGCGAAAGAATCTCAGTGGGCCCCTTTAACACATACCACGATTCATGATGCAGAGATACAGCGGAGAAATATATATATATATATATATAGTACAATGCAAAGATTTCACTTCTTACATTACATGAGCTATATCTATTGTAAATTCCACAATAGCTCAGAAACCGGTGAATCGCTCCACACAGAATACTGGCCCCATATAAGGCCCCATACGGAATACTGGCTCCTATATAAGGCCCAATACGGAATACTGGCCCCCATATAAGGCTCTATACGGAATACTGGCTCCCATATAAGGCTCCATACGGAATACTGGCCCCCATATAAGGCCCAATACGGAATACTGGCCCCCATATAAGGCCCAATACGGAATACTGGCCCCCATATAAGGCTCTATACGGAATACTGGCTCCCATATAAGGCTCCACACAGAATACTGGCCACATATAAGGCCCCATACGGAATACTGGCCCCCATATAAGGCCCAATACGGAATACTGGCCCCCATATAAGGCCCAATACGGAATACTGGCCCCCATATAAGGCCCAATACGGAATACTGGCCCCCATATAAGGCTCCATACGGAATACTGGCCCCCATATAAGGCCCAATACGGAATACTGATCCCCATATAAGGCTCCATACGGAATACTGGCTCCCATATAATGCTCCATTTGGAATACTGGCCCCCATATAAGGCTCCATACGGAATACTGGCCCCCATATAAGGCTCCAGACGGAATACTGATCCCCATATAAGGCTCCATACGGAATACTGGCTCCCATATAAGGCTCCATACGGAATACTGGCCCCCATATAAGGCTCCATACGGAATACTGGCCCCCATATAAGGCCCCATACGGAATACTGGCCCCCATATAAGGCTCCATACGGAATACTGGCCCCCATATAAGGCTCCATACGGAATACTGGCCCCATATAAGGCCCCATACGGAATACTGGCTCCCATATAAGGCTCCATACGGAATACTTGCCCCATATAAGGCTCCATACGGAATACTGGCCCCCATATAACGCTTCATACGGAATACTGGCCCCCATATAAGGCTCCATACAGAATACTGGCCCCCATATAAGGCTCCATACGGAATACTGGCCCCCATATAAGGCTCCATACGGAATACTGGCCCCCATGTAAGGCCCCATACGGAATACTGGCCCCCATATAAGGCTCCATACGGAATACTGGCCCCCATGTAAGGCTCCATACGGAATACTGGCCCCCATATAAGGCTCCATACGGAATACTGGCCCCCATATAAGGCTCCATACGGAATACTGGCCCCCATGTAAGGCTCCATACGGAATACTGGCCCCCATATAAGGCTCCATACGGAATACTGGCCCCCATATAAGGCCCCATACGGAATACTGGCCCCCATATAAGGCTCCATATGGAATACTGGCCTCCATATAAGGCTCCATACGGAATACTGGCCCCCATATAAGACTCCATACAGAATACTGGCCCCCATATAACGCTCCACACAGGATACTGGTCCCCTTATAAGGCTCCATACAGAATACTGGCCCCCATATAACGCTCCATACAGGATACTGGTGCCCTTATAAAGCTCCATACAGGATACTGGCCCCCATATAACGCTCCATACAGGATACTGGTCCCCTTATTAAACTCCATACAGGATACTGGCCCCCATATAACGCTCCATACAGGATACCGGTCCCCTTATAACGCTCCATACAGGATACCGGTCCCCTTATAACGCTCCATACAGGATACCGGTCCCCATATAATGTTGCATGCAGGCTGTTACCCCCCACATAATGCCCCATACAGGTCCCCCCCCTTTTAATGCTCCATGCAGGCTGTTACCCCCCACATAATGCCCCATACAGGCTGCCCCCCCTTATAATGCCCCATGCAGGCTGTTACCCCCCACATAATGCACCATACAGGCTGCCCCCCCTTATAATGCTCCATGCAGGCTGCCCCCCCCCTTTATAATGCCCCATGCAGGCTGTTCCCCACCTTATAATGCCCCATGCAGGATGTCCCCCCCCCTCTATATAATGCCCCATGCAGGATGCCCCCCCCTCTTTATAATGCCCCATGCAGGATGTCCCCCCCTCTTTATAATGCCCCATGCAGGATGCCCCCCCCCTCTTTATAATGCCCCATGCAGGCTGCCCCCCCTTATAATGCCCAATGCAGGCTGCCCCCCCTTATAACTCTCCATACAGGATACTGGCCCCCATATAATGTTGCATGCAGGCTGTTACCCCCCACATAATGCACCATACAGGCTGCCCCCCCTTATAATGCTCCATGCAGGATGTCACCCCCCCCTCTATATAATGCCCCATGCAGGCTGTTCCCCACCTTATAATGCCCCATGCAGGATGTCACCCCCCCCTCTATATAATGCCCCATGCAGGATGCCCCCCCCTCTTTATAATGCCCCATGCAGGATGCCCCCCCCCTCTTTATAATGCCCCATGCAGGATGCCCCCCCCCTCTTTATAATGCCCCATGCAGGATGTCCCCCCCCCTTCTTTATAATGCCCCATGCAGGATGCCCCCCCTCTTTATAATGCCCCATGCAGGCTGCCCCCCCTTATAATGCTCCATGCAGGCTGTTCCCCCCACATAATGCACTATGCAGGCTGCCCCCCCCCCCTTTATAATGCCCCATGCAGGCTGTTCCCCACCTTATAATGCCCCATGCAGGATGTCACCCCCCCTCTATATAATGCCCCATACAGGCTGCCCCCTCCCCTTATAATGCCCCATGCAGGATGTCACCCCCCCCTCTATATAATGCCCCATACAGGCTGCCCCCTCCCCTTATAATGCCCCATGCAGGCTGTCACCCCCCTCTATATAATGCCCCATACAGGCTGCCCCCTCCCCTTATAATGCCCCATGCAGGCTGTCACCCCCCCCCCTTCTCTTTATAATGCTCCATGCAGGATGTCCCCCACCTTATAATGCCCCATACAGGCTGCCCCCTCCCCTTATAATGCTCCATGCAGGATGTCCCCCCTTCTCTTTATACTGCCCCATGCCTCCATACATTAAAAAAAAAAAATCAAATACTCACCTCCCTTCTCCTCACCTGCTACCTGCTGCCCGCTGCTCGCTGCTCAGCTCCGAACTCCAGCGTTGTCGGTGTCTTCCCGCTCAGCGCTCCCTGTGACGGCTCAGGGGAGGGCGCGGTGAAAAGACGTCACAGGGAGCGCAGAGCAGGAAGACAGCGGATCTGCGCAGGCACGGGGAGAGGTAAGTATCCAGCTGCCGGGGCCCTGAGCAAGCGGCGGAGAAGGGCGGGCGCTGACACCGCTCTCCTCCGCCCATAGCCCGGCGGGGTGCGCGACCGCCAGTGGGCCCCTCTGCCTGCTCAGGGCCCCGGCATTTGCCCGGGTGCGCCGGGTGCTGACGCTGGCCCTGATCAGTGTTATAGTCCTTCCTGCAGGAAGCATCTCGGAGACCTGAGCTCATCCATCTTAAAGAGAACCTGTCATCAGGACTTTATACCGTAAACTAATGGCATGTATGTAAAGATGCTTTTACGTTGATTAAATCTAGATGTTTTGTGTAGGAATCCATTTTGCTGTTTTAGAGAAATCCATAGTTGAAATTGTATCCTAATGAGCTGCAAGTGCAGTGGGGTTGGATGTTTCACTTGCAGCTCTTCTCCCTCTCTCCCTTTTCTGCCTCTTGTCTCTGAATGACAGGTAGGCGGCAGGTAGATACAATGATGGACACGAGGCCGCCGGCTCCTGCTCCACCATTCAGCCTCTGAGCTCTGAGTCCTGTGTCGTCATCGCCTGCTGCGCAGAGTCTCAGTCCTCACTGCACAGAGCAGAGCAGCGCGTCACGTCAGCCAGGTTAGGGGAGGATGTCCTGTTCTATATTACCAGTCATCATCTGTTGGGGGCGCAGGAGGGCGTCATACTGTGCGGAGGCCATCATTAGATTTGATTAGAGGAATTTACTTCTTTCTGAAAATTTACAATTAACAGATAAAATCTGTATTCAGCGAAGACAGATTTCCCCATTGCTGAGATGGGAGATGGCAGCTGGTGCTCATAAACTTCTATGGAAAATTGTAAATGTTGTTTTGAGATCCTGCAGCAGAATGTCAGTGTCTCCTCTGGCTCCTCCCTCCTCCATAGAGATTTAGAAGCACCAACTGTCATCTCCTATCTCAGTAATGGGAGAATCTTCGCTGAATACAGATTTTACACCTGAATTTAGAGGGAAAGAAGCAGATTTCTCGATAAGATTTATACAAAGTTTCTTGTGTTTTATTCATTTATGACATAAATATAAACAATGGAGACTCTATAACTCAAGGACCTATAGAATACGACCACTAGAGGGCAGTGCGGACTCTGGAGCCACGACACAATGTAACGTGACTTATGTGACATTAGTGTAAAGCTCCTTAGGACGATCCCCCCATGACGCCCCCACTTCTACGTGTCTACATGTATGTGACCAGTGATATTTACAGGGATACGGGATCTGTATAGAGGCTCAGGCAGATGGAGCAGTTCAGCTCGTCCCTCAGCTCAGCAGACGCCATTGTAGCGGGAAAGAGCAGGAACCAAAAACTAAAAAGTTTCCCTTTCGTAAAAAGGGTGGAGGTTTCTGAGAATAAACTATTAATCCTGCAGCTCAGAGATTGTTTGCTGTTGAGGAAGAAAATGATTGACAGGATGGTGTGTAGGATGAGAGTTGTAGTGACTCCACCTGTTTGCAGTGTAGAGAATCCACCACCAGTTCGGGGAAGGAGAAGTCAGCCGAGCTCCAGATGTGAGATAAGCAGAAGCTCAGCTCCTCTTATTCCCATCAGACTGGAGTCAGGAGACCATTATAAAGATCAGAGCAGCCTCATCCGCCAGTGGTTCACATGGTGCCGCTCAGTGAGCTTGTCCGCATTGTGGACTGGAGCCTCCTGCTATTACATGCACGATTCTGGTCGGTACAATGATGAGACTGGAGAATGATGAGATTTATTTTATACATAGACCATTGTTCTGTGGGGAACTCATTCACTTGCCCATTACCTAGCAGTGGTCGGTGTGCTGTGCAGGCGTGGTGTGGTGTGCTGTGCAGGCGTGGTGTGCTGTGCAGATGTGGTGTGCTGTGCAGGTGTGGTGTGCTGTGCAGGCGTGGTGTGCTGTGCAGGCGTGGTGTGCTGTGCAGGCGTGGTGTGCTGTGCAGGTGTGGTGTGCTGTGCAGGCGTGGTGTGCTGTTCAGGCGTGGTGTGCTGTGCAGGTGTGGTGTGCTGTTCAGGCGTGGTGTGCTGTGCAGGCGTGGTGTGCTGTGCAGGCGTGGTGTGCTGTGCAGGCGTGGTGTGCTGTGCAGGTGTGGTGTGCTGTGCAGGTGTGGTGTGCTGTTCAGGCGTGGTGTGCTGTGCAGGCGTGGTGTGCTGTGCAGGTGTGGTGTGCTGTGCAGGTGTGGTGTGCTGTGCAGGTGTGGTGTGCTGGGCACACGGACAATGCACTGATGGAAAAGATGGAAATCTGAATGAGGCCTCAGGTTGATACTAATGACGCGCCTCCTGGGGCCATGGGGTACTCAGTAGCCGGGCCGGTCCTTTTTGGGATAGTCACGGTGGCAATAAGAAAAGTCAATTGGGGAATAAAGTTTTGTGACGCCACCCGTGGTATGCGGCTATAGGTGGCCGCCGCTGCTGTTCAGATCCACCGGGGTTATTGGTGATGCAGCAGAGATGGTTCAGCTCTCCACAGGTAGAGATAGGCCCCAGGGCAGTTAAAGAGGTGTTCTATGATGTTAGTGTTGTAGTGCAAGGCAGGTGACGCAACAAGTAAGTAAAGGACACAGCGGGGTGCAGTCTTCAAGTTTTTACTCACAGTTCTTATGATGTTCCAGGTTACAACTGCCAGCAGGTTATAACAGCCCACCGTGTCCTGTGTCCTCCGGGGAAGTGATCCAGCCAACTCTCAGATAACTTGGGTGCACTTGAACGGGACCCCCTTCTTGTGTACCTTGCCGAGTCGTCTCTCTCTGCACTGGCTCTCGCCCTCCTGTCCTGCGCCTCACACACCGTGTCTCAAGCTAGTGGCCACGGGCCTTGTCGGGCGACGTCCTCTTTGTCCCCTTTTGTCCTATATAGCCACAATTTCAGCGAATGTGTGTGGTTTTTGGCTACGGCACTTGAAGATACTGCAACCTCCAGTTTGCTAGCTGAGTCTTCCAGTCCTCCACTAGTCTGGGGCCGGTCCCCTACTGCGACCTGATCCCTTCATGGTCATCGAGAACTCGGGCGCACGGGTGGACTCCGCACTTCCTGTGACCCTAAGATCCTCTCTCTCTGGAGCCTTTCTCACTGCTCTGGGCTTCTCTTTCCTACTGGGCCCCTCTGACTAGGCCCCCACTCTGTCTGGACCCTACTCCTCAACGGTCCTCACTCACTGGCCTCTTCTAGATATTTCTACCCTTCTTTTATACTGTCTGTCATGTGACCCACATCACCAACTGTCACTCTGTGTGGTCCCCTCTACCTTCAGTCCTTCCTTCACCCACCTCCTCTACCTAGTTCCATCCTCCAGACAGGGACCGGATCTGTGCTCTCCCTCAGGAGCAATCTGGACCATCACTAATGGAGTGATGTGGTTTTGCATGTGAGTGGGTGAGTCCCGGGTAGTGCTCCCTCCTTACATGAGAGTGGGGTACCACACCTCTGGCTGAGATGCAGTACCTCTGTGGAAACTGGACCCACATGGGCTCCACACTAACGTGCTGCTGGACTTTAAGACACACTTTTTATTAAGACAAATTCTTTCTACAAAGTCCCTGCTTCTTGTAGTTCTTAGTCAGGGGAGCCCAGCAGTATCAGACCCTACTGATTGCTTCCCAATGATTATTAAAGGGGATGTCCAATAGAAATATGTTGTCAGCTATCTGAAGTAAGGGTCCAACCATGGAGACCTGCATCGATCACCAGGAGGGACATTTTTATCCCTGCTACAAAATGGAGCGTGAGGTTAGATGCTCTTTTCATTCTCTGTGGGGCTGCAGGAAAAAGCCGAGGCACGGTCGATCATGTGCACACTATAATCTCTGTGAAGGTTCAAATTCAGATGCGGTGGAGTTTTCTCCCTACCTGTACTCCACCATGTCAGGAGAAGGCTGGTGGTCTGGTTAGGGATTGCGGTGGGATCTCTCCTCTACCTCAGTCTATAGATTCAGTCTCTTCCTCCACCATCTCTGCAATCAAGAGTCAGGACTCGATACTTATGATATTTCTGCCCCTTGCCTCATGTTAGCTGAGCGCCCAGAGCCCACCCTGCCGCTCTCAGGGTCACCCAATAACTGATGTAATTACTGTTCCATGTCATCACCGACTGCCAGGAAATCTCAGGAGCATCAGTGCTGGAGTTGTGAGGGTGTTAAATATTAATTCTGGATATTCATTTTATTCTTAATTCTGAGATCTGTAGATTGCATCAGCCATCGTGTTAGGGTTTTTAGCTGACATGCGCTATTTGTGTATTTTTGGTTCAGCACCATAATTAGAAGAGCAGGTGCCATATGACCGGCCTATAAAAGCCCATGTTAGAGACAGGGGGGTCTCTCTTGCCATTCCACAGGACACAGGACGAGGTGCTGTGTGTAAACCAGCTCCTGATGTAGGCCCAGGAAACACGTTCTTTACCCGGACTCACGTGCTGGACACAGACAGACGCAATCTACCATCCAGAATCCCAGGGAAAGATGGGTGAATCTCAACAATTAAGCTAATTATGGACAAATGGACAATCACTTTGTAACTAATTATTGTATGTACCTTCTGCAATAATTCTTTTTAATGGACAACCCGAGAATAAATAGATACATTTTTTATAAGAATATCTTGATATTAATACTTTGAGAAGTCCTCAATAGAGAAAAAATACAGAAAGAAGTATTTATTTTACATTTGGCTAGCCTTAGCCAGTCCTGATTTTTCGTGTTTTTAAGTGAATTTCCTTCTTGAACAAAGGTGAGAGAGAAGAGACGAGACGAGCTGAACAGCTGTTTTTCACGTGTCAGGAAATCCACTAACTTTGTCACAAGAATCAGAAAGAAACTACAGAGTGAGGACTGATCTATTCTACAGATGGACTGACAGGCACCAGAGGTACTACAAGGAGGATAATACGTGCTGATAATCAGAAGCTAAGAAATCTGAAGGTAAGCAAACCATGCATACAAGGATTGGGGGGTGAGGGGACCATGCATATCAGGATTGGGGGATGAGGGGACTATGCATAACAGGATTTGGGGATGAGGGGTACCATGCATACCAGGATTGTGGGATGCCTCGCATACCACATTTTCAGTGTGTCTACCGGACAGCGCGGTATGGGCACTCGTGTACTCCGGTGCCACACTCCTCCCTCAGCCTTCAGCAGAACAGGACACCGCAGCGCTGCAGCACAGGGAAGAAAGGTGAGTATAAGTGTTTATTTTTTTGGTATGTGTGTGCAGCATGAAAGGGATGAGGGGTGCCATACATACCAGGATTGGAAGGTGAGGGTGCCGCACATACCAGGATTGGGAGATGAGGGGGCCACACATTCCAGGATTGGGGGATGAGGGGTCCACACATACCAGGATTGGGGGATGAGGGGTCCACACATACCAGGATTGGGGGATGAGGGGTACCATACATACCAGGATTGAGGGGTGAGGGGACCATGCATACCAGGATTGAGGGGTGAGGGGACCATGCATACCAGGATTGAGGGGTGAGGGGACCATGCATACCAGGATTGAGGGGTGAGGGGACCATGCATACCAGGATTGGGGCATGAGGGGTGCCATGCATACCAGGATTGGGGGATGAGGAGACCATGCATACCAGGATTGGGGGATGAGGAGACCATGCATACCAGGATTGGGGGATGAGAGGTGAGATGCATACCAGGATTGAAGATGAGGGGTGCCATGCATACCAGGATTGTGGGATGCCTCGCATACCAGGATTGGGGGATGAGGGGTGCCATGCACATCAGGATTGGGGGGTGAGGGGTGCCATGCATACCAGCAATGGGGATGAGGAGTATCATGCATACCAGGATGATGGATGGGGTTCCATGTATACCAGGATGAGGGGTACCATGCATACCAGAATAGGGATGAGGGGTACCATGCATACCAGGATTGGCGGGTGAGAGGACCATGCATACCAGGATTGCGGGGTGAGGGGACCATGCATACCAGGATTGGGTGGTGAGGGGACCATGCATACCAGGATTGGGTGGTGAGGGGACCATGCATACCAGGATTGGGGGGTGAGGGGACCATGCATACCAGGATTGGGGGGTGAGGGGACCATGCATACCACGATTGGGTGGTGAGGGGACCATGCATACCAGGATTGGGGCATGAGGGGTGCCATGCATACCAGGATTGGGGGATGAGGAGACCATGCATACCAGGATTGGGGGATGAGGGGACCATGCATACCAGGATTGGGGGATGAGGGGTGAGATGCCTACCAGGATTTAAGATAAGGGGTGCCATGCATACCAGGATTGTGGGATGCCTCGCATACCAGGATTGGGGGATGAGGGGTGCCATGCACATCAGGATTGGGGGGTGAGGGGTGCCATGCATACCAGCAATGGGGATGAGGAGTATCATGCATACCAGGATGATGGATGGGGTTCCATGTATACCAGGATGAGGGGTACCATGCATACCAGAATAGGGATGAGGGGTACCATGCATACCAGGATTTGGGGGTGAGAGGACCATGCATACCAGGATTGGGGGGTGAGGGGACCATGCATACCAGGATTGGGGGTGAGGGGACCATGCATACCAGGATTGGGTGGTGAGGGGACCATGCATACCAGGATTGGGGGGTGAGGGGACCATGCATACCAGGATTGGGGGGTGAGGGGACCATGCATACCACAATTGGGTGGTGAGGGGACCATGCATACCAGGATTGGGGCATGAGGGGTGCCATGCATACCAGGATTGGGGGATGAGGAGACCATGCATACCAGGATTGGGGGATGAGGGGACCATGCATACCAGGATTGGGGGATGAGGGGTGAGATGCATACCAGGATTTAAGATGAGGGGTGCCATGCATACCAGGATTGTGGGATGCCTCGCATACCAGGATTGGGGGATGAGGGGTGCCATGCACATCAGGATTGGGGGGTGAGGGGTGCCATGCATACCAGCAATGGGGATGAGGAGTATCATGCATACCAGGATGATGGATGGGGTTCCATGTATACCAGGATGAGGGGTACCATGCATACCAGAATAGGGATGAGGGGTACCATGCATACCAGGATTGGGGGGTGAGAGGACCATGCATACCAGGATTGGGGGGTGAGGGGACCATGCATACCAGGATTGGGGGTGAGGGGACCATGCATACCAGGATTGGGTGGTGAGGGGACCATGCATACCACGATTGGGGGGTGAGGGGACCATGCATACCACGATTGGGGGGTGAGGGGACCATGCATACCACGATTGGGGTGTGAGGGGACCATGCATACCAGGATTGAGGAGTGAGGAGACCATGCATACCAGGATTGGGGGATGAGGGGTACCAAGCATACTAGGATTGGAGGATGAGGGGTGCCATGCATACCAGGATTGGGGTATGAGGGGTGCCATGCATACCAGGATTGAAGATGAGGGGTGCCATGCATTCCAGGATTGTGGGATGCCTTGCATACCAGAATTGGGGGATGAGGGGTGCCATGCACATCAGGATTGGGGGGTGAGGGGTGCCATGCATACCAGCAATAGGGATGAGGAGTATCATGCATACCAGGATGATGGATGGGGTTCCATGTATACCAGGATGAGGGCTACCATGCATACCAGGATTGGGGGGTGAGGGGACCATGCAGACCAGGATTGGGGGTAAGGGGACCATGCATACCAGGATTGGGGTGTGAGGGGACCATGCATACCAGGATTGGGGTGTGAGGGGACCATGCATACCAGGATTGGGGTGTGAGGGGACCATGCATACCAGGATTGGGGTGTGAGGGGACCATGCATACCAGGATTGGGGTGTGAGGGGACCATGCATACCAGGATTGGGGCATGAGGGGTGCCATGCATACCAGGATTGGGGGATGAGGAGACCATGCATACCAGGATTGGGGGATGAGGGGACCATGCATACCAGGATTGGGGGATGAGGGGTGAGATGCATACCAGGATTGAAGATGAGGGGTGCCATACATACCAGGATTGTGGGATGCCTCGCATACCAGGATTGGGGGATGAGGGGTGCCATGCACATCAGGATTGGGGGGTGAGGGGTGCCATGCATACCAGCAATGGGGATGAGGAGTATCATGCATACCAGGATGATGGATGGGGTTCCACGTATACCTGGATGAGGGGTACCATGCATACCAGAATAGGGATGAGGGGTACCATGCATACCAGGATTGGGGGGGTGAGAGGACCATGCATACCAGGATTGGGGGGTGAGGGGACCATGCATACCAGGATTGGGGGTGAGGGGACCATGCATACCAGGATTGGGTGGTGAGGGGACCATGCATACCAGGATTGGGGGGTGAGGGGACCATGCATACCAGGATTGGGGGGTGAGGGGACCATGCATACCAGGATTGGGGGGTGAGGGGACCATGCATACCAGGATTGAGGAGTGAGGAGACCATGCATACCAGGATTGGGGGATGAGGGGTACCATGCATACTAGGATTGGAGGATGAGGGGTGCCATGCATACCAGGATTGGGGTATGAGGGGTGCCATGCATACCGGGATTGAAGATGAGGGGTGCCATGCATACCAGGATTGTGGGATGCCTCGCATACCAGGATTGGGGGATGAGGGGTGCCATACACATCAGGATTGGGGGGTGAGGGGTGCCATGCATACCAGCAATGAGGATGAGGAGTATCATGCATACCAGGATGATGGATGGGGTTCCATGTATACCAGGATGAGGGCTACCATGCATACCAGGATTGGGGGGTGAGAGGACCATGCAGACCAGGATTGGGGGGTGAGGGGACCATGCAGACCAGGATTGGGGGTTAGGGGACCATGCATACCAGGATTGGGGTGTGAGGGGACCATGCATACCAGGATTGGGGTGTGAGGGGACCATGCATACCATGATTGGGGTGTGAGGGGACCATGCATACCATGATTGGGGTGTGAGGGGACCATGCATACCAGGATTGGGGGGTGAGGGGACCATGCATACCAGGATTGGGGGGTGAGGGGACCATGCATACGGTTACGATCGCGCCCGGACTGACTGGCGTGAGCGTGATTAGTGATCCCACTGTACCATGAACCGAGGAGGGGCCTGGAGGGGCGTAACTAAGTATCAACCCGATCCGACCAAGGTCGTACGGTGGCTTACTCGACTCCGTGGACCAAGGAGGAACCGAGCAGAGGGACCAGGTGCGACTCCAGGTCAGACCCCGGTCACAGTTGTTGACCCACACCGGGGAATGCAGGAACAGGCAGGTTAGACTGGCATACAGGCAGGTGGGTATTGGCAAGTACGGCTGGTATGCAGACAGGTGGGTAATGGCAAGCACGGCTGGTATGCAGACAGGTGGGCACTAGCAAGCATGTCTGGTATGCAGACAGGGAGATACTGGCAAGTATTGCTGAAGTGCAGACAGGGAGGTACTAGCAGGTTGGAGCGCAGGCTGGATAGGGTCCAGTACAGACTGGGAGACAGGTACAGAGCCACAGATGCGGTAGACAAGTATAGTAAAGCAAAACCACCGGAGCGGAGGACAAGGCAGAGCAGAGAGGAACTGCTGGTGCGTTGAGCAAGCAGAGCGGAGTGAAAACCGCCGGAGCGGTGGACAAGGCAGAGCAGAGAAAAGCCGCCGGAGCGGTGGGCAAAGCAGAGCGGAGAGAAGCCACCGGAGCGGTGGGCAAGTCAGAGCAGAGAGAAACTGCTGGTGCGGTGAGCAAGGCAGAGCAGAGAGAAGTCGCCGGGCGGTGGGCAAGTCAGAGCAGAGAGAAACCGCCGGAGCGGTGCGCAAGACTAAGCGGAGCGAAACCGCAGGTGCAGTGGACAAGGCAGAGAGGACAGGGCTCTGTTCACATGGAACAGACTGGAAAATACAGGAAGATGGCTAGAACACAGGAGGAAGATACGGAGGAAGGGAAAAGGGACAAGCAGAACTAGATACACACAAGGTACTTCCTATGAAGTAGTGAGGGGACACAAAACTCAAACAGAAGTACAGAGACAATGAGTTGGAGTTAGGTGCAGGTTCAGATACTGCAGGAAAAGGGAAGGTACTGATATAGAGACAAACAGGTAACAGGCTAGGATACAGTTCAGACAGGAACTGCTACTGCAATGAGATACAAGAACGAGCCTGGGTATACAGAGTGGCGGAAACAGACTAGAAGTCAGTGATAACAGGTCTGGGTATGCAGCCCCCAGAGTGGTGGAAACAGACTAGAAACAGGACAGGACCTGGCAATTCAGTAGCAAAGACTAACTGAGTGAAGGTGTTGCTCAGGCACCTCCTTGTGGATGGAAGGGGTTTAAATATCCAGTGACTCACAGCAATAGGCTGGAGACGCATTAGGGTTGCGCCCACAGCAGCTATAAGAATCAGGAAGTAACCGGGCCGCCGCCCTAAGCAGTCAGTCTACCAGCGGTTTCTCTCTGCTCTGACTTGCCCACCGCTCCGGCGGCTTCCCTCTGCTCTGCCTTACTCACCGCTCCGGTGGCTTCTATCTGCTGTGACTTGCCCACCGCTCTGGCGACTTCTCTCTGCTCTGACTTGCTCACCGCATCAGCGGTTTCTCTCTGCTCTGACTTGCCCACCGCTCCGGCGGCTTCTCTCTGCTCTGCCCATCGCTCCGGCGGTTCCGCTCTGCTCTGCCTTGTCCACCGCACCAGTGGTTTCTCTCTGCTCTGACTTGCCCACCGCTCCGGCGGCTTCTCTCTGCTCTGCTTTGCCCACCGCTCCGGCAGCTTCTTTCTGCTTTGCCTTGTCCACCGCTCCGGCGGTTCAGCTCTGCTCTGCCTTGCCCACCGCATCTGTGGTTTTCGCTCCGCTCTGCTTGCTCACCGCACCAGCAGTTCCTCTCTGCTCTGCCTTGTCCTCCACTCCAGCGGTTTCGCTTTACTCTGCTTGTCTACCGCATCTGCGGCTCTGTACCTGTCTCCCAGTCTGTACTGGACCCTATCCAGCCTGCGCTCCAACCTGCTTGTACCTCCCTGTCTGCACTCCAACCGTGCTTGCCGGTATCTCCCTGCCTGCTTACCAGCCGTGCTTGCCAGTGCCCGCCTGTCTGCATACCAGCCGTGCTTGCTAGTACCCACCTGTCTGCATACCAGCCGTACTTGCCAAAACCCACCTGCCTGTATGCCAGCCTAACCTGCCTGTTTCTGCATTCCCCGGTGTGGGTCAACAGCTGTGACCGGGGTCTGACCTGGAGTAGCACCTGGTCCCTCTGCTCGATTCCTCCCTGGTTCATGGTGTCGACTGAGCCGCCATGCGACCTTGGTCAGAAGGGGCCAGGTGGTTTTCTGAATATGGATTTTACTAGATTGATTTATAAGCCCAAAAATAAGAAATGTGCGAGGAGTAAAGTAGATATTAATTAAACATGATCAATGATCTTTATTGAATAATTTTTAAAAGAAGAAATATCCATCATAATAAACATGGACATGAATGGTGGGTGAGACAATAAAAAAGGATTTACCCCAACGATGGAAACAATGCAAGGTGACATCTGAATAAGAATGCAAACACCTAGAAAGCTTGTCACAGAGCAAGTAACGGACAATGAATTGGTCCAAAATTATAAGTGACATATATATATACTAAGGTGCAATCAAATGTAAACACGTGATGAATCCAAATATAAAAATGAGGTATAGAAATAAGAATTAAGGTGGCAACAGTATTAGGGTCCCAAACAATAAAATAGTATGAAGTGCAAATAGTACACATGATAACGAGGACATGTTCAGGCTCACCCACCAAACACCTGACGCGCGTCTCACCAACCAGATCCCTGAAGAAGCAACAGAGAAACGTGCATCGGGTGTTTGTTAGGAGAATCTGACAACGTATTAGGCCTGTCACTCTTACACTCACAGGAGATGTCAGATCCTGCTCATGGCAGTACCTTAGAGGCCACTATAACTGGGTGACCCCTTGGCCATTACTCAGCCTGGGGGTCATCATGTCTGCCATTAGCACTGCGTGATCACAATCATGGGGTGCAGATAGGGACAAACAGGGTGACCCCTCCCTAAAATAAACAGATGCTACTGTTGCCATCAGAGAGGTCAAATGGCCAGGATACATAGCGCCGATCAAGACTTTTACAGCAGGATGTCAGCTAACACCCAGCTCTGCTTGAGAGCAACAAAATCATTGTGCCATACAAGTACAGAGGATATCAGCAAGGGGTTAATGATCAGAAATTATCAGTTTTAGGACAATTTACCCATTAATATCTCAGTTTGCCTCAATTATTGATTTTGCATCTGATGTCCAAGGTAGACAAACCAATCCAATAGGAAAAATCCCACCCATGACTCCAACCATATACATTGTATTATTAGAGGGTCCTGCTAATAACTCACTATGTACAGATGTGACCATGAGACAAGAAATAATGTAATTATAATGTGATGTGGACGACATCGGCCTCAGCTTCTTATTGTAACAGAGGCTCCAACCTCCACAGAGAAGACAACATGTAGGGGTTCAGTGAAGGAGGCGGTGAAGGTGTGTAAGTGTCTGATGGGGTCACACAGCTCATAGAAGGACAGACGCCCGGCCTCATAGTCTAAGAAGACTCCAAGTGTTGGACTTGTTGGCTTTACACTGAGGGTTAATACATCCGAGTTGTGCCATACATTATATTCTTCATTATACATATCCAAACACCAAGATTTATCATTATATCCAATACCAGAATGTTCTCCTTTCTTCTCTATACTGGGATAGGACAACCCAACACTACATTGTCCTATCTGGTTCCACTCTACCTCCCAGTAATGTCGTCCTGAGAAGAGGCCACATCTGCTTAACACCTGGGCAGATGTCACAAATCTTCCTGGTGATTCTAGCCTCACCGGTTTGTTATATGAATCTGTTGCAGTCTTCAGATCTTCTGATATCTTCACCCTTCTAGGAGCAGTGTCCACATCCAGCAATATGTCTGGGACATGGACCCCGAGCTCTGATGTTACATTGGTGACAATATCCCTCATAGATCGGTGTGAGGTCAGTGATATCAGAACCTCATCCAGATCCTCCTCAAAACTGACCTCTCCACCATCTCCCCCTGTGTCCTCATCACCTCCATGACTACACACTGTAATGTCACTTTCTTGTAAGAGTCTTATTGGGTCAGTGACACGACACATCTCCTCCATGTGACGCATCTTCCTGGACAGCTCGTCCTCCTGTATTTCCAGCTTCTTGATCAGATGAGATATCTGGGACACAATCTTCTCCTCCTGCCTGGAGACCTCGCTCAGCGCTTTCTTTTCTGCCATTTCCACTTGCTTCTTAATGTCCATAAATATCTTACTGACGTTCATCCTTTTATTTGAGGCTTTCTCCTGGATATTTTTCATATGATCTTGCAGATTCTGGACTCTTGTCCAAATATCTATTTTTTGTGGATTTAGTTCATCCAGATATTTCCTCAGATCCTTTTTCTTCTTCTCAGAAGCCTCATCTAGAAGCTCCACCTGGTGTCCTCTGTGTTCACCAACCAGACAGCAAGACACACACAGACAAGCCGCGTCCTGCGGGCAGTAATACTCCAGAACCTTCTTGTGGAGGGAACATTTTTTGTTGTCAAAAGATCTTGTGGGTTCTGTTAATATATGATCTAATGTCTTGTTGTGGACAGTCAGGTGGTCATTACAGAAAGTATTCTCACACTGCAGACAGGATTTCACAGCCGGTACAGGAGACTTTGTACAGTAAGCACAGAAGATACTAGTGTCCTTCATATCAGGCTGAGTAGATGAGAAACGCTCCACTATGTTCCTCAGCTTCCGGTTCTTCTCCAGGGCCGGACGCTCCGGATATTCTGCTCTGCAGTCAGGACAGGAATACCCTCCAGCCGCCTCCTGGGCATCCAGCACACTCACAATACACGAGCGGCAGAAGTTGTGTCCACATCTCAGGGATACGGGATCTGTATAGAGGCTCAGGCAGATGGAGCAGTTCAGCTGGTCCCTCAGCTCAGCAGACGCCATTGTAGCGGGAAAGAGCAGGAATCAAAGCTAAAAAGTTTCTTTCCATAAGAAGGGTGGAGGTTTCTGAGATGAATTAACCTCTACAGCTCCATGGTTGTGCTCACTGCTGATTTGTTCTTAAGAAATTACTTAACGATCAGCCATGAGGATCTGGTGTAGGATTAGGAGATGTAGTGACTCCACCTGGTCATATTACAATGAGAATCCACCACCAGTTTCATGCAGGAAAAGTAAGTGGAGAACCCACAAAACTTTATTGTATACAAAGAAGGATCTTTGGAAATGTTGAGTTTGGTGAAGTAAAATTCATCTCCTCCTCTTCCTATCAGGCTGAAATAATCAGTCGGAGTCCGGCAGACGAGCGCTGTATGTGGCTGATGAAGGACTCATCGTTAGGTCTCATTCAGACGTCAGTGAAATCACGGACCGTTCTCCATCAGTGGTTTTGTTCTGATTTTCATCAGTGTTCGGTCAGTTTTTACAATCTGTGTTTTATTAGTGATTTTCTCAGATGATTGTAAAGCTTCTTCTGTCTATTAGGCCACGTTCACACGTCAGTAGTTGGTCAGTATTTTACATCAGTATTTGTAAGCCGAAACCTGGAGTGGGAGATAAATACAGAAGCGGCGACGAGTTTCTATTATACTTTTCCACTGATTTTTCTATTCTTGATTTTTGACTTACAAATACTGATATAAAATACTGACCAGATACTGAGCGTGTGAACGTGGCCTTATTACAGTGTTAGGCCTCATTCACAGATCAGTATTTCATCAGTATTTTGCTGATGCCAAAACCAGGAGAGGAATTTACAGAGAAAAACTAGAATTGAAATATTGACCCCTGTTCTGTGTTTCGGAGACGCTCCTGGTTTTGGCAAAAAAATCCTGCAGTGTGAATGAGGCCGTAATCGCGCTGTCGCCAGCCGTGTGCTGTGTGTGATTCTCACAGACCCATAGACTTCATCTGTGACTTGAATCTAAATCGGACACGTTGCCAAGATCTTTTGCCGACGACTCGGCCCGGAAAAACCAGGGACATGTGAACAGCCCCATAGACCATGTACCTGTTATATCCATCTGTGAACACCGCGTACATGAATAAGCGCTGTGTGAATGAGGCCTTACACATCAGGGTTATTTCCAGCACACAATGAATATATATTAATTCCCCTGGGAACATGACCTTCTTCCTCCTGACATTTTGTCCGGACGCTTCTCACTTCTCCTCCTCTGGAGCGATGGTGGGATCTCACCTGGAGTAATCCCCTCTGTGACTACAGGGAGCGTCCACCTACAAGTGTGAACTGACCCCACAGATGATGACGGCGCCTTTCTCCACTCCGTTCTTCATGGAGAGCGTCACTTCTCATGGAGATATCTTCTATCAGATGGAGTTACGTCACTTCACAGTGATGGGCGACGTCCTCTGTAAATCTCCATGTGGTGATCGAAGCGCTGAGATTCCTGCAGGATCCGCACCCAACTGCACAACAACAATCTGCTCTCATTATTGGGGTTTTTTCTGCTTTTTTTCCTTCTTTTGATGCGTTTTTGGTGCAGATGTGAAGCCGCGTTTTTCAATGTGTTTCCCTTTATGTTCCAGAAAAACTTTGATTCTGTATTAAAACGGAACTGAGTTTTTTACATGTTTTTTTTCAGGCTCCTCATAAAGAAACAAAGCGCCAAGACGGCAGAGTTCAGCAGGGTCTTCAGACGCACGGCGGGCAGGAGTTTACATGGAATCACATCCACTTTGCTTGGACAGTTAAACGCAGCAGATTTTCTGCACAAAAAAACACAGCAGAAAAAGTAGCAGTAACACCACGTGTGAACACGGCCTAAATGTCCAATCAAGTAGATGTGAAGTCATGAGAACTGCTGCCCTCTGTGCGTCTAAAGACGCTGCTGAACTCTGCATTATAGGCGTTTTCTTATCAGTGGAGCCTGAAAAATGCAGGAAAAAAACGCAGTTGCTCTTTAAAATGCAGAATATTTTCTATTATATAAAAATCACAGCTTCAAGTCTGCACCAAAAATGCATCAAATAGAGGAAAAAAGGCATAAAAAATGCAGCATAAACATAATAATCAGAGAGGATCGTTATTGTGTCACGTGGTGCGGACACCGGTAGAAAACACGCAGCATTTACAATATGTGTGAACACAGCCTCAGCGTTACATTATTATTAAAAATGTATGGGTTTAATGCAGAAAAATAAAACACACCTTTTTTTTACTGATTACCATAAATCATCTGATCACGGTATTGTACAGATAGGTACGATTACAGGGACACCAGATATGTCTGTTATTTGTGATTTGTGATTTGTCAATGCTGTAAAAGTTTTTCATTATTTTTTTAGCAATTTTATAGGAAGAAAAAAAAACTCTGACTAGAATACATTGAAATACATAGATGGAAATGCACTGGTATATAAAGATGTAGCTCTATGTACCAGTACAAGCTGCCTGTAATGAAGAAGAAGAAGACCAGTCACATTAAAGGAGAGAAAATGATGTACTTAGCATTGCAGGCAGTGGTGTACATAGAAATCACAGGACCACACAGCAAATATTCATTTTTGATTCCTGAACTGATAAACTTGTATCCTGAAAGGTTTGAATGATAGGTGTGTGACACTCACAGCCCACCCTGGGAGATGGGGGTACTCGGAGCCGGGTCAGATGTTGGGGGTTGCAGTCGTGGCCTGGACCCTTTCCGTGCCCAGGGCCGTCACAATAAAAGATTTAATGGGCTTTCAGGGTTTGGTGTTAATCGAGTGGATGTAATGACTACGCCACCTGTGGTTTCTGGTGATTCGCCACTAGCGCTGCATTCAGTCCTCTGAGGCGGGATGCAGTGGCAGCAAAATATGGTGCTACTCCCCACAGGCGGAGCAGGGTCTCAGGGCAGAGGGAACAGGAGGATGGAAGTTGTAGTGGGAGATGTGGTGCGGTGTAGTGCGATGCCGCGTTGCAATAAGGAATCGGAGGCCATAGGGGTAGTCTTCCAAGCTTTACTCACGGTAGAATGCACAGCTGCAAGGCTTCTCCCTGCTCCTCACGGCATGCTGCGGCCACCAGGACCGGGTTGTCCGACAACCTCCGAGTAGTTCAGGTGCCTTGGTCAGGACCCCACACCAGAGTGTTCCTAGACTCCTTACTAAGTCCTCTCCTGTCTGTATGTGGTACGTATGGTAAGGCCGGGTCTCCCTCTGGTCTATGCACAGAACAAGGGTACGGGTGGTGACTCCGCTCCGTCCGTTACCCGGTGGGATCCACTGAGCCTTCCGGTCTTTCCTGACTAGGACGTGAAGTAACCAAGTCAGGTATCGGGGGCTGGTACCCCTTTTGCAGCAGGAGTCCCTCTGACTAGGCCAGAATAAAGAGTACAGGTGGCGTATGCCGCTCCGTCCGTATTTTCCGGATCCTTTTGGCTGTGGAGTTTACTCCTCTGCTCCCCTCCATGCCTTCTTAAGTAAGGACCTTGACCGGGTAGAGACAGGCGTTAACTCTTGCCCGTTCCTCGACTCAAGGCCAGAGTACGAGGACCGTGTCCCCATCAGCTGCAGGTTCACACAGAAAGCCACGTTCAGCGATGAAAATCACAATCAAAGACCATGAACTTAAGATGGCAGACTATTAAATATGAATTTAGTACGTGTAACCTAAATGTGCGTCCTCCACCCTCACCCACTACTAGGTTCCCCCTAACTTTTGGTTCCCCCATCTCCACTTATCCCCGCTTTGGCAGCACCCTGGTGCATATAAGCCCCCCCTACAGGTGGGAGAGGTATAGTGTTGGATGTGTGGCACCCTTGAGGGTTCGGTCGCCACAGAGGTATTGCACCTTATCCAGAGGTGTAGTATATCACATCCCCTTTGTTTGGACATTTAGACCATATTCACATGTAGTGTAAATGCTGCGTATTCTGCCACCGATGTACGTGGGGCGAGATGTGTCTGAGGGATGTGACACGGATCTCTGTATAAGTAATGGCATATAGCGTCAACTCACTGACCTGCGCTCCTGTTCCTCATGAACTGCACGTGGTAATCCGGAATGATGATGCAGTGATGAATTCAACAGATTTATTTACAGTTCTTGATGAGGTGAGATGAGGGAAGGTAAAGGATGAGGAAGGGTAGGAATTGTAGGTATTAGAAGCGCCAGGTAAAGTGGTAACAAGAGAATCCTTTCTCCAGTCCTGCAGCATGTGTAGTCAAGATGGATGTGATGAAGAAGAAGGAAGTGCTGAGCAGGAGATAAGATGAGTTACAGACCGAAGGGGTTTGTGGGTAAAACACAAGAATAATACATGTTATAACATACAGTATTATAACAACGGCCAGTAGATGGCAGCAAAGTACAATACAATAATCCTGTAACATTAGGTAATGTCCAAAATGGCCGAAAGTCTTTTCAAACAAAGAGCTGGACAGCACACTCCCCGTCTGAAATCCCTGGATTTAACTATATTAAAAGTCTTGAGGTGGAGGTGTTTTCCTGAAGTACTGAGGGATACCTCAACCTGAAAGACAAACAATGCATGCAATGCAACAGTAACATATAACAACGAGGTAGACGAATGTCTATAACAGTTCCTGAAGCAATCCAAAGGATGCCCATCTTCGGATTGGAGAAGCCGCACTAGGCCAAACTGTCTCCAACCCAATTGTAATCCAGTGGTTACAGTTCCTGGTTGCAATCAGATGAGTGTTTTTAGTAGTCCAAAAGTTTCTTGAAAGTTCCAAGTTCAAGTTCCAGATGTGTTGGCGCAAACAAGCCTTGTCCATCTGGAGAAGTGTTCAAATTGCTGTCAGCCCAAGCCAACCTTCTCTTTGGAAATGGGGGTGCTGACATCAGGATGGATCTCTGGGTTAACGTCTGGATCCTGAAGCTGTCTTCAACTGCAGTCTCTTCACACTGGCCGCAAAGGAACTCCGGTCCTGTTAACCAAGAAGAGTTTGCGAAGGCACCAACAGACACTGGCCTAGTAGCAAGGTCAGCTGGGTTAAGATGGGATGGAACATACTGCCATTGCTCAGGTTTAGAGGATTTCCTGATCCTTTCAACGCGGTTGCTAACATAGACATAGAAGTGTTTTGTCTGGTTGTATATGTAGCCCAGAACAACCTTGCTATGTGTGTAGAATCTTGTGTCAAACACGTGAATAGCTAGTTCACTCTGTATGAAGTCTGCAATCTCGATGGCTAGTACAGCTCCACAGAGTTCAAGTCTGGGTATGGTGTGTTCAGGTTTAGGAGCCAATTTAGCCTTTCCAAATAGAAATCCAACATGGGCTTCATTGTTAGAGTCTATAACCTTCAAATAGGCAACAGCTGCAATAGCTTCAGTAGAGGCGTCGGAGAATATATGGATCTCTTTCCTTTGACTCGTAGCAAGAGATGCTGGAATATAACAATGTGGTATGTGGATTTTATCTAAGGCACAAAGAGATTCCCTCCATGACTTCCACTTTAGTTGTTTGTCAGCAGGGAGTGGTGCGTCCCAGTCCTTAATAGACTCTGAGAGTTGCCTTAACAGAAGCTTGCCTTGTATAGTCAGGGGTGCAACAAACCCGAATGGATCGTATAGACTGTTCACCACTGACAGAACCCCACGCTTAGTAAATGGTTTTTCTGTACCACTAACCTGAAAGCTGAAGGAGTCCTTTAGCAAGTTACATCTCAAGCCCAGACTTTTCTGTACTGGTGGGTTGTCTGAACCTAGATTCAAGTCTCTGAATTCTGAAGCATAATAATCCGAGTGAAAAGCCATCATGACAACAGCACTGTTGGAGGCAATTTTATGCAATCTTAAATGAGCTTTAGAAAGCATACCTTGTGTCCGTTTGAGCAGATCTATGGCTTCTTCTGCTGTGGGTAGGGATTTGAGACCGTCATCCACGTAGAAGTCCTTTTCAACGAACTGTTGGGCGTCCTTCCCGAATTCTGCTTCACCATCAGAGGCGGTCCTACGTAGGCCGTATGTAGCAACTGCAGGAGAAGGGCTGTTTCTGAACACGTGCACCTTCATGCGGTATTCAACCATTTCCTTGCTGGTGTCGTTGTCTCGGTGCCATAGAAAACAGAGATAATTTCTGTGATCTTGTCGATCAATGGAACATTTGTTCAATGTCAGCAGTAATGGCAACTGGGTATTTTCTGAATCTCATGAGCACTCCCACCAGGTTATTAGTCAGGTTGGGACCAGTGAGGAGAACATCGTTCAGAAATACACCATGTTTGGTGCTTGAATCGAACACCACTCTGATTTGTTTTGGCTTTCTTGGATGGTATACGCCAAAGGAAGGTAGATACCAGCATTCTTCACTGGCTTGCAAGGGTGGAGCTGGCTCTGCGTGGTCATTGCGAAATATCGTCTCCATAAAGGCTACAAAATGGTCCTTCATTTCAGGCTTATTTCTCAATGTTCTCTGCAATGAGGTGAACCTTGATAAGGCCTGTTCTCGGTTGTTAGGAAGCTTGGCCCTTGTAGCCTTGAAGGGTAAGGGAGCGACCCAACGGTCAGATTCGCTCTTGAAGAATCCACTGTCCATTATTTTAATAAATTCCTTGTCTTCTATGGATAAGGCGACCTTGTTGTCATCTTGTGTTGTGCGAAATACTGTTCTCCCGAACGTCACCATAGGGAGTGGGAATGATGTCAGGCTCTTGAATAAAGTCAGAGAACCTTTCTTTCACTTCGTAGTTATGAGAGCATGGTTTGAAGTGAGTTGTGCGACCATTTCGAAGTACATAAGTTTTAAAGGAGTTGACTTCGGATGCCTTGTGACTCTTATCTAGACATACATTGCCCACGATTACCCAGCCTAGATCAAGTCTTTGGGCGTATGGAGCATCATGTGGGCCATTGCATTGTTGGCGCACCTTGTGGACCCTTAGAATGTCTCTCCCCAGTAGGATTAGAATATCAGCATTCGTGTCCAGAGGAGGAATTTCGCTAGTTAGGTGCCTCAAGTGGGGATGATGAAGCGTGGTTTCCAGAGTGGGAATTTATTCCTTGTTATCAGGTATCTGGTCACATTCAATTAAAGTTGGCAAGGGTATGTGCACGTTCCCCTTGATTGAAGAGAAAATGTACCCAGAGGCTCTCCTACCAGAAGTCTCAATACGACCAGAACAGGTGTTGAGGGTGTACGGAGCCGTTTGTCCTTTTATATTGAAGATCTCAAAGAGTTTTGGCTTTACTAGAGACCTGTTACTTTGCTCATCTATTATGGCATACATTTTGGAGGCCTTGTTGGGTTGTCCTTCTGGATAGACCTTGACCAGACATACTGTAGCGCAGCATTTAGGAGCAGTCCCTTCTCCACATACTTCCATACATGAGGAGGAAACAGCAGTTGCAGCTGGGTCAGGAACTTGTGGCTCCCCGCCATGCTTTTGAGCAGGATTGGTTGCTGCAGAAGGTTGTGAATTGTTGTGTTTGTCACTACTGCATTCGGTGCACTTAATGACAGCCTTACAGTCCTTAGCAAGGTGGTCTGAGGAGGCGCAACATTTGTAACATATCCTTAGCTCTTTGAGAGTATCTCTGCGTTCCTGCAAAGTCTTTGCCCTGAATCCACGGCATTCCTTAAGTGGGTGAGGTCTTTTGTGAATAGGGCACATACGGTTACTGTCCATAGCTTTAGGAGCAACAGCGTTTGTTTTGGTAAAAGAGGGTGCAGTAAGTGGAACGTCAGTCTTTCTCACGGATACTGTGCTTCTTAACTCAATACGTTTGGTGATATTGTTATCATACCTTGTAGATGATGATGATGATAAAGCTGGTGGAGTAGGTTCAGTGAAGTCAAAGCTGGGATCATTCTTCTTCCAAGCTTGATCACTGATGAACCTGGAAAAATAGGAAAAGGGAGGAAAAGACACATTATGCTGTCCTTTATACCGTGAGCCGTGGTCTGTCCATTTATCCTGCATGCCTTTTGGCAACTTGAGAACTACTGGAGTCACGCCATGAGCAGTATCAAGGTAGCTCAGTCCTGAAAGACGTGGGTCTAATTTTGCCAATTCTATTTCCTTTAACAGGTCACTCAGGTCTTGCTGTTTTCGATTGTCCTTGTTAGTTATTTTTGGGAAGGCTTGCAGTTTCTTAAATAAGGCAGACTCTATGGCTTCTGAGCTGCCGTAGGTTTGCTCCAGTCTCTCCCATGCTGCAATAAGACCTGCATCTGAATAGTCCACATGAACTGCCCTTATTGTCTTGATGGGCTCCGCTGATTCAGGACCTAACCAGTTGACAAGCAAATCTAGTTGTTCCTTGCCGGTGAGATTAAGGTCTTGGATTACTGCTTGAAAGGTCGATTTCCAGGCTCTATAATTTTCGGCACAGTCATCAAACTTTGAGAGACTGATGTTTATTAATTCCCTGCGAATCATATATCTGGCGAATTCAGAAATGTCCGACCTCCCGGTCATAGTTGCAGGATTAACTTGTGGTATCCCTGGGGAATGTAAGTTCTCTGGCTTATATGACTGAGACGGATCAGGACGGAATGATGTGGCATGAGGGTTAAGTTGTGGTTTAGTCTCAATAAGGTCTGCTGGCTGCGGCCTAAATTGTGGGTTAGTGCTGGAAGTTACCTTGTCGGCAGTAGGTGGCGACATTTCTTGGCTTACGGGTGCATCCGTGTGGTGGATTGGAGGTGGCGCTGGTACAGATGGTAAATGTTTTAGCACATAGTCTGTAGTGCGATCAGCTGGGTCCTCCATTTCTCCTGGAATAAAGCAATCCATATTAGCATCTTGACTTAGTGCTTGTTCAAGGACCTTCAGTTTAGCGAGGGCTGCTGCTTCTTCCCTTTCTGCTTGGAGTATTTTTAATTGAGTTTCCATCTCAACTTCCTGCTTTTTTAATTGGGCTTCCATCTCAGCTTCCTGCTTTTTTAATTGGGCTTCCATCTTGTTTCTTTGAGCTTCCTGCTCTTTTAATTGGGCTTCCTGCTCTTTTAATTGGGCTTCCTGCTTTTTTAATTGGGCTCCCATCTCAGCTTCCTGCTTTTTTAATTGGGCTTCTACTTCAGCCTCCTTCCTAGCAAAGGAGCTTCTTACTCTACCTTCCTCTGCAGATGCACGGATTTCCAGTATCTTGTCAGACAATGTTGACTTCCTGGACTGAGATGATCTGGAAGACCGAGATGTGATTTTGGTCGAGGTTGTACGATGTAACCTAACCTCATGGAGGTGTGCGATGCGGAGTTCTGCCTTATCCTGGGCATCTCGCACTAATACGGTCTTTTCTTGGAGAAGAGTCTCCCTTTCAGCCAGCTCTGCTGGGGCATCATCCATATCACAGTTACTCAGGAATGCAATGTACTTAACAGACAGTCTCTGGTAGCGATCATAGGCGGCAGATAAACTTTTCAATTTGGCGGTTAAATCTGCTGCGTCATTGTTAGCACGTGGAAGAGCTGCTAAATAATGATCAACTCTGCCCCATAAATGATCTATGTTATCATGGAGCTCATCTCTGGTTGTCTACAGGTTCTCTATGACCTTTTGTGTTGGCTTGGTTACACGTTTGGGTCATACATCCTGCTCTGCAGTAAGTGTGGACTTTGCTCCTGGAGCATCTGTGGTGTCAGGAACATGATGTGCTTCTCCCACAGAGGGATCCACTGTGCCCTTTGTAGACATGCTTCAGCTAAGATGGTGGACGGTCATAGACTTGCTGGCAGACATGCATATGGATGCAGACACTGAAGACTTAGGTCTCTTGTTACTATTTTGCCACCGATGTACGTGGGGCGAGATGTGTCTGAGGGATGTGACACGGATCTCTGTATAAGTAATGGCATATAGCGTCAACTCACTGACTTGCGCTCCTGTTCCTCATGAACTGCACGTGGTAATCCGGAATGATGATGCAGTGATGAATTCAACAGATTTATTTACAGTTCTTGATGAGGCGAGATGAGGGAAGGTGGAGGATGAGGAAAGGGTAGGAATTGTAGGTATTAGAAGCGCCAGGTAAAGTGGTAACAAGAGAATCCTTTCTCCAGTCCAGCAGCATGAGTAGTCAAGATGGATGTGAAGAAGAAGAAGGAAGTGCTGAGCAGGAGATAAGATGAGTTACAGGCCGAAGGGGTTTGTGGGTAAAACACAAGAATAATACATGTTATAACATACAGTATTATAACAACGGCCAGTAGATGGCAGAAAAGTACAACAATACAATAATCATGTAACATTAGGTAATGCTCAAAATGGCTGAAAGTCTTTTCAAACAAAGAGCTGGACAGCACATAAGCAGAGAACGCAGAAAACATTAGTGCATAAAAAGAAGAGTCTTCGTAAATGTTGAGTTTGGTGAAGTGAAATTCATCTCCTCCTCTTCCTCAGGCTGAAATAATCAGTCGGAGTCCGGCAGACGAGCGCTGTATGTGGCTGATGAAGGACTCGTCGTTAGGTCTCATTCACACATAAGTGAACGGACTTTTCTCCATCAGTGTTCGGTCAGTGACAGTTTTTATTAGTGATTTTCACAGATGATTATAAAGCTTCTCCTGTCTATTAGGCCACGTTCACACGATCAGTATTTGGTCAGTATTTTACCTCAGTATTTATACACTAAAACCAGGAGATGGTGATAAATCCAGAAGTGGTGACGAGTTTCTATGAGACTTTTCCTCTGATTGTTCCTATCCTGGTTTTGACTAACAAATAATGATGTAAAATACTGACCAGATACTGATCGTGTGAATGTGGCCTTAAAGGGGTTTTCCCACGAACAAAAGTTAATTTAAAGAATTGTCTGTGTGTGACCCTGTACGGAACGTACCACAGCTCCTGGGCAGGGGGGGAAGCAAAAGAGTATACAGACATTACAGCCGGGGATCGCAGAGGAGTCATTCTGTGAGGTAAAACATTTCACTGCCTGTTTTTAAACAATATTTTACCTCACAGAATGACTCCTCTGCGATCCCCGGCTGTAATGTCTGTATACTCTTTTGCTTCCTCCCCTGCCCAGGAGCTGTGGTACGTTCCGTACATGGTCAGACACAGACAATTTAAAATTAAAAGCTGCCCCCCCCCGAACCCCTAAGTAAAAGGGGGGTCTCATGGGAACACGAACACTAGAATATGTTCTATTGATTTATTTAGTGGTTCTTATATAGTACATTAATCATCATTTCTATTATCTTAAGGGTCATAGGTCACGCTGTGGCTAAGGCCCCCATGAGCCGGTTCTATCCAGCTCCAGCCAGTTGTTCTTGCCGCTCTTTTCTGACCCTCTGATTGGCTGATTCAAAAAAGTGCGGGAAAAGAAAGTATATAAAGAGCGGTTTGCTTACAGTTGTCTTATTCACTCCTGTCAGAAGAGCGACGATCCCTCTCTCCCTCCCTTGTTGTTAATGAAGAAATATTTATGTCGTGCTGTTTATTTGTGGGAAAATTACCCAGTTTTTCTGGGTGTATTGGATTAATGATATGGTATTTTTATTGTTTTATTTTTGCTGGCTATTAAATTATTCATTATTTTAATTAATTTATTTGGTTACCCAAAATGAACCCCACGGCCATCATTCCCCCACACTTCAGCGTCTTGTGGATTTATTTCATTTAATCAGTATTTATTATGGCTTCTGTGTTACCAGCTACTTTTGTTCGTGGGAAAACCCCTTTAACCCGATGTTAGGCGTCATTCACATGTCAGTACGTTTCATCAGTATTTCATCAGTATAATTGAAATATTGACACCTGTTCTGTGTTTCGGAGACGCTCCTGGTTTTGGCATAAAAATCCTGCAGTGTGAATGAGGCCGTAATCGCGCTGTCGCCAGCCTTGTGCTGTGTGTGATTCTCACAGACCCATAGACTTCATCTGTGACTTCAATCAAAATCCGACACGTTGCCGAGATCTTTTGCCGACCACTCGGCCCGAAAAAAACAGGGACATGTGAACAGCCCCATAGAACATGTACCTGTTATATCCATCTGTGAACACCGCGTACATGAATAAGCGCTGTGTGAATGAGGCCTTACACATCAGGGTTATTTCCAGCACAAGATGAATATATATTAATTCCCCTGGGAACATGACCTTCTTCCTCCTGACATTTTGTCCGGACGCTCCTCACTTCTCCTCCTCTGGAGCGATGGTGGGATCTCTCACCTGGAGTAATCCCCTCTGTGACTACAGGGAGCGTCCACCTACAAGTGTGAACTGACCCCACAGATGATGACGGCGCCTTTCTCCGCTCCGTTCTTCATGGAGAGCGTCACTTCTCATGGAGATATCTTCTATCAGATGGAGTTACGTCACTTCACAGTGATGGGCGACGTCCTATGTAAATCTCCATGTGGTGATAGAAGCGCTGAGATTAACGTCATTTACAACCTTTTTATTTCTCCACAACATGAGAAAAAAGTGCAAATAAGACGCAGAATGTATTAAATAAAATGGTAATAAAAACCGTGTGTTACGTCCATTTCCCACCAACAGAGGAGAAAAAGAGGGAGGAGCAATGCGGTGCGCGTATCCGGACACAGCAACATTGTGACCACACCCTTAACCCCTAGCCACACCCATTTGTCATTTCTTCTTCTCCTGGCAGGAGATGTCAGAGGGGCGGTGACAGTGAGGGACATTCAGCAGACGCCCGAGGCAACAGGACGTAGACCTAAATCCAGGACTGTCCGCTGCACCTTGGATGGTTGGAATCTATGGATTTGTTTTTTGTTAATTCATTCATAGTTGTAGCAGACAGAACTTTTAAGCTTCACTATATGAGGTTTCGCTTTCTTGTGAGACGAGCTGTTGTGTTTTGTAAGCGCCATTTTTCCAAATATTTCTGTACGTCCATGTTCACATGTAGCGTAAATGCTGCATTTTTTCTGTTGCTTTTTATCTGCACGTTTCATGCAGGATCCGCACCAAACTGCACAATAACGATTTTCACTGATTATTGCAGCATTTTTTCCTTCTTTTGATCGTTTTTGGTGCAGATGTGAAGCAGCATTTTTAATGTTTTTTATACCGCAGAAAAACTTTGATTCTGCATTAAAAAGGCAACTGCGTTATTTTACATGGTTTTTTCAGGCTCCTCATAAAGAAAAAATGCACCAAGACTGTACAGTTCAGCAGGGTCTTCAGACGCACAGCGGGCAGGAGTTTACATGGAATCTCATCCGCTTTGCTTGGACAGTGAAACGCAGCAGATTTTCTGCACAAAAATAGTATCAGAAAAAAAAACGCAGCATTTACATTACGTGTGAACACAGCCTAACTGTCCAAACAAAGTGGATGTGAAGTCATGAGAACTGCTGCCCACTGTGCGTCTAAAGACGCTGCTGAACTCTGTATTTTTGGTGTTTCTTTTATCTGTGGAGTCTGAAAAATGCGGAAGGAGGAAAGGCATAAAAAATGCAGCATAAACATAATAATCAGAGAAGATTGTTGTGACATACAGAAGTAGTGTTGTTGCAGAGTGTGACATACAGAAGTAGTGCTGTTGCTTTAAAAGCATTCAGCAACTATTAGAAGTAACACAAGCACAGGAGACATGGAGTTTTGTGCTCCAGAAGCATCCAGCAACTAGAGGGGTTAACACAGTCACAGGAGAAGGGGAGTGTTTTAGCAGAGCCCCAGGGGGACTGTGGGGAAGTTGGTTACTGTTCTGGCTGGAGCCGTAGAGAAAGGTGGTGTGTGATCTGTATCTCACAGAAGATAAGGGAACAGAATTCAGGTCAGGAGGGAAGCTAAACACAGGTTAGATAGACTCCCTGAGCTAACAGTGTGGAGTATTATCGGGCAGAAATATAAGGACTGGAAAGGATCGTGTCAAAGGGATCATCTCCCTCATCAAACCCCCCCCTTCCATCTCCATGCAGGATAAAGAATGCTGTGTACTAGTGAGTCCTTGTGAAGGAAAAGCCTGCTGTTTAGGCATAGAAGTGTGCTGCCAAGAGATCTAATCTGTGCTGAATTATGCTACTGAAGAGACTGACGTTACTGTGCCTGCTTTATGCGACTGTACAGTAATGAAGATTGTTGCAGTAATTTACCTGAATTGCACTGGCCGTGCTTCAGATTAAATTCCACTGTTATACTGTTGAAAAAGACTCTTATCAGATGTGTCTCGTCAGCAACTGAATCTATCGTGTGCCTGAGAGAAGCTGCAGCCTATGGAACGAGTAACGGTTCCCCCAGGATTTCAACGAATTCATGAAATCCGTCTCGTCCCTATCTGAACTTAGGCGGCGTGTGTGTAACATTATTATTGTGTCGTGTGGTGCAGACACCTGCAGTAAACAAGCACCATTTACAATACGTTGGAATACAGCTTCAGAGTTACTTTATTATTAAAAGTGTATGGGTTTAATGGAGAAAAAAAATCAAACAGCATTTTTTAATGCCGATCACCGTAAATAATCTGATTGCTTTACTGTACAGATTGTTATGATTATATCTCTTTCACACGTCAGTGTGTGAGTGACAGGGCACCGCTCACTGAGCTCAGCGCAGGTCAGGGGCCCACTCGCTGCAGCGAGTCATTCTCCTCTGCTCCTCTGCGTGTGTGGTCAGATGGATTACAGCTTAGGACACTTAGCACAGGTGAGTATAAGGATTTTTTATTTTATTCTTATTTTTACAGGTTTTGGAGACAGCACGAGCAGAATACTACTCTCAACATTGTGCCCTGCTCACGCTGATCGCAACGCCAGCAGGGGACAATGATGAGAGCAGCGTTCAGCACCCAGTGCTTGGGAACAGCGCTAACTGTACCGCTGATTCCCAGGCGACGGTACGTGTGATACTGAGGCGGTACACGATTGCCACACGTATCATACGCCTGGACATACTTACACGGATATCTCCAGTACTGATTATTCCACTACCAGAAATATCAGGATGTGTGAAAGAGGCCTTTCGGTGACAACAAGCACGTCTGTTATTTGCTGATCTATGATGTTTATTTTTAAAAAAGCTCAGTAAAAAAGTCGTTATTGTAAATGTGATTCATTATTTTTTAGTAATTTTAAAGGAAGAAAAAAATCGCTGACTTTTTTATTTTACCCCTAGAATACATTGAAATAGACACATAGAAATGCACTAGTATGTAGAGATGTAGCTCGATGTACCAATACAATCTGCCTACAGTAAAGAAGAAGAAGAGAAAGTGGAATACCAGTCACATTCAAGTAAAGAAAATTATGTACATGATATTGCAGGCAGTGGCGTACATAGAAATCAAAGGGCCCCATAGCAAATATTCAACCTGCCCCACATCCCCCTCCACAAAAAAAATATATTTTTTTTACTGTGGAGGAGTGTTTACATATACATAAATAGTGTTGAGCCACCCCCGTAGTGTTCGAGTTCGGTTCGTTGAACACCCGTATGTTCGCCGAACTGTTTGTCGAACACCTTCGAACACCGTTAAAACCAATGGCAGGCAAACAAAAACACATAGAAACACATAGAAAACACTTCAAAGGTGTCCAAAAGCTGACAAACTGCTCAGGAGACACAACTAACACATGGAAAAGTGACAAGTACATATAGTCATGCGAAAAGAAAAGAGGTGGAGGAGTAAAAGGAGGGGGAGACTTAGATATAGGCATTTCATACCCTTCTAAAATCAAGAAAGGCTGGAGTAAAGATCTAAAATCAGCCTACCAACACCCAGACGTCGTGACAAGAAAATTAAAAAAAGAAATATCTTTAGGTAGAATGGCTGTTCCATTCAGAACACTTTCCTTACAAGACGTAGTGGTATCCCCGTTGTGAGTTGTGCCAAAAACGGAACCCAATACATTCGGACTAATCCACCATTTGTCATATCCAAGGGGCAGGTCAGTAAACGACAACATCGACACGGAACCAAATACAGTAGTATATACTGTACATCCTTTCACAAGGCAATCAGGCGGATCAAGAAGTTGGGAAGGGTCACCCTAATGGCCAAAACAGACATTGATGCGGCATTCCGGTTACTTACTACCTGTGCCTCCGAATAGTGTCCACCTATTGGGCAGCTTCTGGGAAGGAGCATACTATATAGATCGCTGTTTGCCCATGGGGTGCTCCAGATCCTGCTCACTATTTGAGGCGTTTAGTTGCTTCCTCAAATGGGTTGTAATGGACGTTTCTAAGGTGGCACATATTATCCATTACCTCGACAACTTCTTATGCCTGGGCCCAAAAGATTCGCCACAGTGTGAATACACGCGGTAGTCCACCTGTGAGAAGGAGAGAGCTGGAGGGAGAGCGGACACCACAGAGCCGAAGGATTAGATGGAGAACGGAAGAAGGAAAGAGGGCGAGGGAGGTAAGGGAGTACAGTGGAAGGCCGACCTGAGCTCCCCCACGTTCCTGCTGGGCGGGGAACAGCCCTGGGAAGAAAAGCCGCTTGCGCATCCCTTTGAGGTTACGGGCGCGAGCGGGCAGATGGACTACGCTGGAGTGCGAAGCCAACACGGCCAGTCCGTTCCTGCCCGTGCGACCTCCGTGTCGCCGGGTTTGTGCCAGAGCCGCGGTGGACCCTGACGGCCAGCCCCCCTCTCCCAATACTGGTGCCTGTAAGCTGGTGGGTCGAGCCCCCCCGCGGTGGGGGGGGGGGGTAACATCTGCAGAAGAAAGACCATCTTCCAGCCAAACTAAGATGTCTACTTCTTTTCGTGGACAATGTGATACGATCCCCTTCTTACGGACACGCCCATCGCTACAAATTCCAGATGAGGCACAAAAACAGCAGGAGCTTCAACGGATATCAAGTGCTCCTTCAAGTGGGCTCTCCTCCACCTCAACTTCAACATCACAAATACTCCAGTCCTCAGAGGTGTCACCCCAATGGCACTTGCTTCCTCACAGCTCCCAAGTCTCCAGCTGCCCGTCTGAGTATGGGGTAACACAGATGGTTGAGTCTGCACAGCTGTTTACTCAAACTATAGCCTCGGAAACGGAGGTCGACTCCAGCTCTTCTGTTAATCCAGACGAGGAAATGATCTGCACTGATGCCCAGAATCTTTATGAGTCGGATCCAGGACCAGATGAAGAAGGTACTGAGCATAATGTAGACCCTCGTTCCCAAACTGTAACTCCTGTTGGTGGAGACAATGATGAAGACAATGATGAGACTCAAATACCTGATTGGAGCGACAACTTGACTTTTCGGTCAGGGCAGGAAGAGGTTGGCTCTGAGGACGACGGGTGTGAGAA
Source organism: Phyllobates terribilis (assembly GCF_046119375.1). Classification (NCBI taxonomy): domain Eukaryota; kingdom Metazoa; phylum Chordata; class Amphibia; order Anura; family Dendrobatidae; genus Phyllobates; species Phyllobates terribilis. The sequence continues at coordinate 391,043,609 of NW_027362769.1, read as the reverse complement.
CACACAGGGTGATGATGACGAGGTTGGAGATCCCACTTACTGTCAACCCACAGTCAGCCAGTCGATGAGGTAGGCAGAGGAGGTGGAGGAGGATGTGACTAGCCCAGGGGATGGGGATGACTCGGTACCCGGGCCTTTGCCTGGCCTTGGGGATGTCGCGGTGGTCGGCTCCCGGGCCCATACCCTGGGGTCACTCTTTAAAAGGGTGGATAATTGTTAATTTTATAAGAGTTCGTGACGCCACTGTGGTATCTGGTGAGAAGCACCAGCGCTGCAGCAGTCCACTGAGGCCGGTGATAAGGCAGCTCGATGGTATAGCTCCCCACAGGTGGAGCTAGGCCTCAGAAAAGCGTATGTAGGGGGAATGCAGGACAGGCGAGACCCAGCTGGGTTAGAGCAAGAACGGGAACGGACACGGTAGTCACTTCAGTACCTTTTACTGGTGGAAATTCAGGCACATCCCGGAGCACTGTAGGGTGAAGGGTGCATATCAGGATCCTCCCCAATGAGCGGGTGTAGGGCCTCCTGTTTCTTGCCTCTGCGTAGTAAGTTTCTGACCTGCCTGGAGCTAGGCCTAACTTTGTCTCTGTCCTGCGCTGGCTGACCTTATGGTAGGGCCTTGTCTTGGAGTTCACGCTCCCAGTATGCGGGGCCTAAGTGTCTCCTGGCTCTGTTACGTATCAGCACCTTAGCGATCCTGGGACTTGTAGTTTTCCAGGGATTCCGGTTATGCCTTACTGGGTCATAGAGATCCCGGAAAGCTCGAATCCGGTGTCCGGTAAATGCTTTGGGGTGAGCTGGTTAAGCTCCTCTGCCCCCTATGTACTAACTCTCCACTCGCCTTCAGCCTACTCGGGCCCTTACTAGGCTATACACACTAACGGCAGCTTGCCGCCCTTCACCGATCTTATGGCACCTTAAGCTCTAAATGGGCTCTCTGAATCTAGCTAACAGGAACCTCGTGCTCCACTGCTGAACTATTAACTGAGTTCTCTAGACTAGACTGAGCTCCACTGCAGACTGACCTCTCTTAGGCTTCTCTACTGCAGGAACTCTTCAGAGGAACTGAACTGCCTAGCTCCACCTTCCCTATTTATATCCCTAACGGGCTCCCTCTGCTGGTCTGAGGTGGAAGGTGGAGATGTGTGAATGTTTATGGGGGCCTCTTGTGGAGGATTCCATCAATGCACTCTTCTAGGATCTGTGATACCAAGCGCAGCTGGGCATCACAGATGCTATTGACGACGAGGTTAGGTTGCGCCTTCCTGGACAGAGACGGAGTACTGAAAGCACGTCAACAACTGCATCCTCAACCACAACTCTGCCTCTGACCACAAGTTGTAGTGGCTCTTCAGGTCGCATGGGCTCTAAGCCTTGCATAGCCTGGGCATTTTTTCAGATCGATAAGGATGACCCAACTCGTGTTATCTGTAATATTTGTCACCAAATGCTAAGTAGAGGCCAAAAAATCCATAGTTTGAGTACTTCATGCATGAACCGTCACATGGATATGAAGCATAAGTTGCAGTGGGAAGCTTACTGTGCTACAATGCGGCCTAGCGGGCCGGGCCAACCACCGTCTCCCCCATCTTGTGCATCCGCGGCCTCTTCATCCTCTGTGACTGGGGTGACAGCAGTCACACGTTTTTGGACGCAGACCTGCCACCTCTTTACCCGCAACAGCCAGTGTGATTGGCAGGTCATCATTTCATTTGGAAATGGAAACACCAGCTGGTGGTGAGCGCTCTCCGACATCGAGAGCACCACCTTTGGATCAAGGCAACCTAACTTTTCCGCCTGCATCTTCCTCACAGACCGGCAAGTTTGCCAGGGACACGCTACTCAACTCCGTCTAAGCACAACAGCCAGCCCTCGGTCCCTCAGATGTGGACAAGTAAAAGACCATTTCCTCCTAGCCATGACAAAGCTAAGAGGTTGAATTTCACCATCTGCAAGCTGTTGGCTACAGAAATGCTGCCTTTCCGCCTTGTGGACACAGAGGATTTTCGAGACCTTATGTCCGTCGCAGTGCCCCAGTACCAGATGCCCAGTCGGCACTACTTCTCAAAGAAAGGTGTGCCTGCGCTCCACCAGCATGTCGCACACAACATCACATCTTCTTTGAGAAACTCTGTGTGTGACAGGGTGCATTTCACCACAGACACTTGGGCGAGTAGGCATGGACAGGGGCGTTACATGTCGCTGACTGGCCACTGGGTAACTATGGTGACAGCAGGACAAGGGGCTGCTGTCCAAGTCTTGCCGTCCCCACGAGTTGTACATCAATCCTCTTTATCTAGAAGTTCCTCCACTGCTTCTGCCTCCTCAACCTCCTCTCGGTCCTCCACCTGCACCCAAAGCCTGTCTGGTAATGCCACCCGCTTTCTAACTGCGCAGAAGGGATCCTGCACACCTCCTTACTATGCTGGCAGTAGGGCTCAATGGCATCAGGCGGTGTTTACTTTGAAATGTCTGGGAAATGTGAGTCACACAGCTGAGAAGTTGTGGTCAGCTCTGGAGACCCAGTTTCAAGAATGGTTGTCTCCACTGGACCTGCAACCAGGGAAGGCTGTGTGCGACAATGCTGCAAACCTGGGTGTGGCCCTTCGCCGGGGCAATGTCACACACGTGCCTTGTATGGCTCACGTGTTGAACCTGGTTGTCCAGCAATTTTTAGCCCACTATCCCGGACTAGATGGCCTTCTGCAGAGGGCACGTTTGCTGTGTGCTCACCTCTGTCGTTCGCATCCCGCAGCTCAACGACTTACATCTCTACAGAAGTCATTGGGCCTGCCAGTTCACCGGCTGAAATGCGATGTGCCGACACGGTGGAATTCAACTCTGCACATGTTGTAGCGACTGTGGCAGCACCCACAAGCCCTGGTGCAATACGTTCTGACGTATAGCCTGGGCCAACGAGATCCAGAGGTGGGGCAAATCACGCTGCAGGAGTGGTCTCAGATCAGAGACCTATGAAGTTGACGCGCCCCCTGGGCCTTGGGGTACCCGGAGGCGGGCCGGTAGGCGCTGGGGGTTGTATTCACTGTGGCTGTGACCCGGTCCGTGACCCAGGGAGGTCAATCCAAGGGTAATTTGTATATATGGGTTTTATAATGTCCAAATACGTCACCTGTGGAGTGCGGCCAAAGGAGCCGCCGCTGCGGAACAGTCCTCTGAAGCTGGTGGTTTTGCAGCAATGGTATTATTACTCCCCTCAGGAAGAGTGTAGCTACAGGGCAATGTGGGTGGATGATGGTGGTTGTAGTGCAGGGAGTCAGTAATGAACACAGAGTCCGTGTGATGCAGTCCCAAGATCTTTACTCACAGTTGTTGCAGTCCAGATTACAGGTACCAGAGCAATCTCCCCCGTCTTGCTGTGCGTACTCAGTGAGGCGTTCAGTCCACCCCCAGATAGCTCCGGAATACTTAGCAGGACCCCCTTCTGTGTGTCCTTTCTCTGGCCTTCTCCCTGCACCTCACACCCAGTGACACTTCTATCCGGTATCCTCGGGCCTTGGCGGGCGACGTGTGTTCCGTCCCCTGGGTCCTATGTGGCTACCTTCTTAGTGAGACTGGTGTGGACTTTGGCCTGCAGTACATGAAATGCTGCAGCCTCCGGTTTCTAGTTGAGCCTTGCTGTTTCTCCGCTAGATGAGGGACTGGCTCCCCTTATCTGGCCTGACCCCTCTACCTCCTGGTAGCAGCGGGCGTACGGGTGGCCTTCTGCACGGCCCGTACCCCTAGGGTTCCTTCAGTTCCTGGAGCCTTCCTGCTCCCAATCCTCTCTTCTCTCCTGCAGTCCTGGACCTCCCAGGCTAGGCCCGCCTCCGGAGCAGAGCTCATGCAGAGCCTCTGCTCCTGTCACTTCTCCTCCTCTGACTGGCTTGCTCTTTCTAAGATGGCTTCCTATTTATACTCTCCCTGTCATGTGCTCCCCTAAGCTGCTTTCTCCACCCACACCCACTACATAGGACCCTCCCGCTAGCTAGGGACCTGGGACTGTGCTCTCCTTTAGGAGCAAACTCGCCCTACCCCCACTGCGGGTATGTGTTGGATGCAGGTGTTAGGGTCCCGAGCCATACTCCTTCCTTACCTAAGGGTGAGATACCACACCTCTGGGTGAGATGCAGTACCTCTGTGGCGACTGAACCCTCAGGGGCGCCACACACCCTTCTGCACAGTTTTGAAATGGCGACGAAGATGTTTAGTGCTGACGATGCCATTATCAGCATGACTATTCCGATGATTTACATGCTGGAGCACACATTATACAGAATTCAGAGTCAGGTGGTGGGACAAGAGGAGGTGGAGGAAGTAGAGGAGGAGTCGTATGCGGAAGGGATAACATCTCCAAGGTCCAGACAGTCGGCAGCACCAAGGCGGCAGGCATGGGAGGGTGGGGAAGAGGGATTAACCAGGGTGCATGGTAGCAGCCAAACTGTTGAGGAAGGTGCAGGAGCCGAGGAAGAAGTGGAGGACGAACTGGCGATGGGCATGTAAGACTCATCAGATGAGGGAGACCTTGATCACATTTCTGTTGTGTGAGGTTGGGGTGAGAGGGCAGAGGAAGGAAGCATGATTCTTACCTCACTACCAACACAACAAGGACTTGTTCCTCCTGGATGCGCAAGACACATGAGTGCCTTCTTGCTGCACTACCTGCAACATGACCCTTGGATTGTCAGAATTCGAAGTAATCCCGACTACTGGGTTGCCACACTCTTATATCCCCGGTACAAAAGTAAATTTGCCGAAATAATTCCTGCCATAGAAATGGATTCACGCATGCAGGAGTGTCAGCAGAGGCTGTTGCAGAATCTTACATGTGCTTTTCCAAAAAACACCAGTGGTGCACGTAGTGAATCTCACAGTTCTATCTTGCAAACCGTGGGACTGTCGAGTCTTCATCACTCAAACCGTAACAGTAACACAGTATCTGCTGGTAACAGCAATTTTGTGGAATCGTTTAACCACTTTTTTAGAACATCCTTTGCAAGGCCACAGGAGACAAGAAGTCTGACACATAGTCAACGCCTAGAGAGGATGGTACAGGAGTATCTCCAAGTGAACATCGAAGCCATGACTGTGTCACTGGACCCATGCTCATTTTGGGATTCCAATCTGGAAAAATGTCCGGAGCTCGCCACTCACGCCTTGGAGATCTTGTCATGCCCCGCAGCCAGCGTTCTGTCTGAATGTATGTTCAGCGCTGCTGGTGGTGTGCTGACAGATAAGCGCACGCGGCAGTCCACTGAGAATGTAGACAGACTCACGTTCATAAAGATGAACAAATCATGGATCCGCAAGGACTTTTCTACCCCTGTGTCATGCTGGGGAGACTAAAAGCTTGAGGATTTGGTAAAATCACCTCACCAACCGTTTTAAGCAACTCTGGGGCAATTGATGCCACTTAAGTGGTGTCTGTGCCACAATTTTTGGAAAAAATGGAGACTCTTTTTGGAGTCCCCTTGCTGTGTTTTACGTGACGTTGGCATCGTCAATTCCAGGTGGGTTGGGTCGCCCCCCTGGGTTGGGTCGCCCCCCCCCCTTTTAACTGTAAGAAACTACATACACTATGGCTTGGGGTAACACAGATGGTTGAGTCTGAAGAGCTGTTTACTCAGAGGTCTGCTCCAAAGCTTCAGTGTCTGCTAGTCAGCGTAGAATTTTTAACTGCATCTAGCCTAGGCAATACTTTGGGCGTAGTAGCCCAGCTGCGAAGCAAGCTGCACCGCCTGTGTATCTAATAAGAATTTTTAAATGCATCTAGCCTAGGCAGACTGTGGGGACCCCCAACCAAACCCAGACGCTCAGCCCCCCTACTGCCCCCCTTTCCTTGACAATACAATAATGTAACTCTTACAACTGGATGGGTGAGGATCGGTCACAGCTTTGTTAACTCTTTTTACTCATTCCATTAGAAAGGCATTTTATTTCTAAAATAATTCAGCTTGTTGCAGCATGCCCTGGGTCTCCACACCGGCAAGTTGGCCAACAAGTGTAACTCTCCAACATATCCTTTCTATTTCCAGGCCACGGAGGATCCTGCGTACTTGTATGCAGGACTCTGACCCCCATCCATCACTATTAACGCTTCTTCCACTCCGTCCTGGAGTCCTGACAGGAATATGTCCAGTCCAATATCCATTAAGTGAACACCGTCGGGCCGTATGAGGCCTGCTTTATCTCCTTCCAGTTGTCGGTGTTGTATCACTACACCGCCTCTGTCTCTTCTAAATTTTGCCATCCGAATATTTATTACCCGCCTTGTCCGTTCGATGGCCGTGATGTCTTGCGCACCTTGCCATACCGCTATCGGCACAATCTCTGACCATACTATAGTTAGTTTTGTGAAAAACTCTCTGAAGCGCTTAGTGTCTAGTTTCATTATTGCCATTAGGTATGCTCTCTTGTGATGACCTAGGTAGTTTCCCCCGGCCTGTATAACTAAGATGACCGGACCTCTTGCCTCTCTCCCTACCTTGATTACCTCCATTAGTACCTGTGGCAATAGCAGGCCTCTAATACCTCTCCAGTTGAAATATGTGTTATGAAACTCTAATTTCCTCCCGCCTGGGTGGACTTTCACCCTTTTTTCTGCCCAATATATATACGAGTGGCCTATCACCCACACTGTTGGCTTAGCGTCACCTGTAAAAGAAACAAACCACGTTAGGATAACAAGTCCGGTCTTATGTATCTCGCCAAACACGTGGATCGCCATCTCCCTATCCTCTGAACTTCCGTGTCTGACAGTCCTGCTCTTGCTGCTTCCGTGGCCGTGCCTATGCGGAATGAGTGTGTCCCATAATCTTTGGGGTGGTTCCCTGCCGATGTTATGCATTTATTAAATATAGCTTGGAACTGGTATCTTGATAATGGCATTCCATCAATGTGTGATAGGAAGAAATTACTTTGCGATCTGATGGTTATATATGTTTTTACTATTGTTACCCGACTCAGTGTACCGTTTGTGGGTTGTAGAAGTACCCAAGTGCCCCTGCCCGCTGGAACCATTTTCGATTGGCGTATGCGTAGACGTATTGCATTATTGGCTATGACTACGTCCTGGTGTAATAAGCCTCCACTGGTGGTAATTTTGGATTGAGGGACTAATTCGCTTATGCATAGCTCCCCGAAGAAGGCGATCGCAAATGCAGTAGACAGTAGTGTTGCTTCAAATTGTGAGTGTCATGTTAATGGTGTTAGGGATATGATGTGAGAAATCAGTTTTAGTGACACGGGACGGGACGTCTACACTCCTGACTTGGCTGACCCCTTTTCCACCCTTTTATGGATTGTCTGATGATGCATCTCTTTGTCATATCTCCCCAATTCAGTATTTGGAAGTGAAATGCTACTCCGGTCAGACACCGCTGCGCTGACGCCCCTGATATGCCCCTGATCATTAGCTGGTGGAGAAATTCTATGGTGACTTGTGATCTGGCTTGTTCACATTGGTCAACACGTCTGCCTGCTACTAGTCGTGTCCACTCTTCCCATGCCTTACCGTATGCTTGCCACGTCGACAGGGCAACTGACGCTCTGATTAATGGCATCAACTATTCGCCACTAGATGCCATAGGGAGGGTGGGCAACTGTTGCCCGATGGGTGGGTGTTGGGGAGGAGCTCTGTGAAAATCTGCCAATTGAATTGTGATAAAGCGTTAGCAGCAGCTTTAGACCCCTCAGCATTGTGGCTAGCGCGGGCCCATACATTGTGTTTTAGGCACAGAAATGCTAGCCGGCGTAGTAGGCCTAGCACTGGGAGAGACGATGATGCCATCTTATTAATGCAGTGCGCTAGGCTGGTGTTTTTTGTTATGAAGCGAATATTTTTGTTAGCCAGGCGCGCGCCCCATATTTCTATTGACACCACTATTGGGAAGAAAAATTATTTTCCGGGCTAGATGTAGCTAAAAATTATCATTAATTTCAAAGCTGGTGGAGCTTAGTATAGATGGCCTAATACAATGAGTACCACACACTGCTACAAGCCCAAATATTTTTTCAGAGCTAGATGCATATAAAAATTATTTTTAATTTGCAACCTGGTGGAGGTTAGTCTAGATGGACTAATAGAACAAGTCCCACACACTGCTACAAGCCCAAATATTTTTTCAGCGCTAGATGCAGATAAAAATTATTTTTAATTTGCAACCTGGTGGAGGTTAGTATAGATGGACTAATAGAACAAGTCCCACACAGTGCTACAAGCCCAAATATTTTTTCAGAGCTAGATGCAGATAAAAATTATTTTTAATTTGCAACCTGGTGGAGGTTAGTATAGATGGACTAATAGAACAAGTCCCACACACTGCTACAAGCCCAAATATTTTTTTCAGAGCTAGATGCAGATAAAAATTATTTTTAATTTGCAACCTGGTGGAGGTTAGTATAGATGGACTAATAGAACTAGTCCCACACACTGCTACAGGCCCGAATATTTTTTCAGAGCTAGATTCAGATAAAAATAATTTTTAATTTGCAACCTGGTGGAGGTTAGTATAGATGGACTAATAGAATGATGCAATGCCCAAAAGGTTTTACTTGGCTAGGTGCAGTAAAAATATTTGTATTCTATACATAGGTGGTGTAGCTTGCAACACAGATAGGCTACTCCACTGACTAACACACACTGCAAGAGGCCAAAAAGGATTTGCTTAGCTAGATTTAGCCAAATGCTGTGAAAAAAACTTGCACAGCACTGGCACAGACCTGCCTGGCAAAAAGTGATAGGAACTGATGTAACCTAGCCCTCAAAGGGACTGCAATTACAATTAGTCCCTACTCCCAACCTATCTATTTAAGAGCACAGACCTGCCTGATAAAAGTCGTAGGAAATTATGTAACCTAGTCCTCAAAAGGACTGCAGTCACAACTATTCCATACTCCCAAGCTATCTGTAGATTTATGCGAAAATTGCCTTGAAATTAACACTCAAAGTATAGCGCACACAGCAACAGCGGTGCCGTCTAACACGCAGCTGCAGCAGTGAGAAAATGGTGGCTACGTGGAAAATGGCTGGGTCTTATAGGGCAAGGACATGTGACATACACTGCCAATGACACATGCCCTTGCTTGTGATAAAAAGCACTTTGCTCCGTGTGTGCGCTGCTGATAGGCTGACAGATTGCACCTCCCCACTGTAAATGCGGGAAAGAGGGAAAAAAATGGAGATCTTCATTATTCCTGCAGAGATCCATCCCCTGCCCCTCCCCCCACCCCGCTGTACACTCAAACTGCGTATTAACATTAATTTTCAGCATTACTGTGAAAAAATCCAGTTATGATTTTGGTGCATGAACAGTTATCGAACATAACCTCGAACAGCCGAATTTTTTTCAAATCGTTCGGGTTCGCCGAACGGCTCGAACACCGCCTAAAACAGCTCGAATTTGAGATTGGCGAACAGTTCGAGTCGAACACCACTCTTCTCTATACATAAACATGTTTTGTAAGACTTATATTATGGTCTGTTATAAACATGATGGAATCACCTAACGCTGATGGAGTATAAATACACTGCTCAAAAAAATAAAGAGAACACTAAAATACCACATCCTAGATATCACTGAATGAAATATTCCAGTTGCAAATCTTTATTCATTACATAGTGGAATGTGTTGAAAACAATAAAACATAAAAATGATCAATGTAAATCAAAATTAATATCCCACGGAGGTCTGGATTTTTTATGATACTCAAAATCAAAGTGGAAAATCAAATTACTGGCTGATCCAACTTCAGTGGAAATACCTGAAGGCAACGAAATGCTGCTCAGTATTGTGTGTGGCCTCCACGTGCCTGTATGACCTCCCTACAACGCCTGGGCATGCTCCTGATGAGGCTGAGTATTGTGTGTGGCCTCCACGTGCCTGTATGACCTCCCTACAACGCCTGGGCATGCTCCTGATGAGGCTGAGTATTGTGTGTGGCCTCCACATGCCTGTATGACCTCCCTACACCGCCTGGGCATGCTCCTGATGAGGCTGAGTATTGTGTGTGGCCTCCACGTGCCTGTATGACCTCCTTACAACGCCTGGGCATGCTCCTGATGAGGAAGTGGATGTTCTCCTGAGGGATCTTCCTCCAGAACTGGATTAAAGCATCAGTTAACTCCTGGACAGCCTGTGGTGCAACAGGTTGGTGGTTGGTGGATAGAAAGAGACATGATGTCCCAGATGTGCTCGATTGGATTCAGGTCTGGGGAATGGGCAGGCCAGTCCATAGCTTCAATGACTTTAGCCACATGAGGTCTGGCATTGTCATGCATCAGAAGGAACCCAGGGCCCACTGCACCTGCATATGGTCTCACAATGGGTCTGAGGATGTCATCCCGGTACCTAATGGCAGTCAGGGAACAACCTCTGGCTAGCACATGGAGAGCTGTATGGCCCTCCAAAGAAATACCTCCCCACACCATTATTGACCCACTGCCAAACCGGTCATGCTGGAGGATGTTGCAGGCAGCAGATCGCTCTCCACGTCGTCTCCAGACTCTGTCACTTGTGCTCAGTGTGAACCTACTCTCATTTGTAAAGAGCACAGGGCACCAATGTGGAATCTGCCAAACTTTGTGTTCTCTAGCAAATGCCAATCGCCCTGCACGGTGTTGGGCTGTAAGCACAACACCCACTTGTCGATGTTGTAACCTCATACCACCCTCATGGAGTCTGTTTCTGACAGATTGAGCAGACACATGAATGTAAGTGGCCAGCTGGAGGTCATTTTGCAGGGCTCTGGCACTGCTCCTCCTGTACCTCCTTGTACAAAGGCGGAGGTAGCGGTCCTGCTGCTGGGTTGTTGCTCTCCTACGGACCCCTCCATGTCTCCTGGTGTACTAGCCTGTTTCCTGATATCTGCTCCATGCTCTGGACACTGTGCTGACAGACACAGCTACCCTTTTTGCCACAGCTCGCATTGATCCTGGATGAGCTGCACTACCTGAGCAACTTCTGTTGATTGTAAACACCGCCTCATACCACTGTACCTCTAGGGGTGAGAGCAATGGCAAAATGCAAAAGTGAATAAAACAACAGCCAAAAAGGATGCGAACAGAGAAATGGTCTGTGGTTACCACCCGCAGAACCACTCCATACTACCTGTAATATGAAGAACCACTAGAGGGCGCACATTGTACATGATACCAGGGACATACTACCTATAATATGGAGAACCACTAGAGGGCGCACCTTGTACATGAGACCAGGGACATACTACCTATAGTATGGAGAACCACTAGAGGATGCACATTGTACATGATACCAGTGACATGCTACCTGTAATATAGAGAACCACTAGAGGGCGCACATTGTACATGATACCAGGGACATACTACCTGTAATATGGAGAACCATTTGAGGGCGCACATTGTACATGATACCAGGGACATACTACTTCTAATATAGAGAACCACTAGAGGGCGCACATTGTGCATGATACCAGGGACATACTACCTGTAATATGGAGACCCACTAGGATAATATAGACTTTGTAAGCATTATAGGTGTAATCTGGTTAAAGTATGTAAATGTAATACACAGTGTTTGTGAGGGAGATCTGCCCAGCTACATACTGTAGGAGCAGACATAGTTAAAGTTTGGGACTAGCCCAAAATGGGAGGGGAAAACCCCAGTAAAAAGGAGACTGCTTCCTGATAGGGAGTCAGATAGGAAAGTACTGTAGCCAAGGTCAAGTACAAGTGCAGTGGACTGCTGGTGTCAGCAAGAATCTATCATTCAGGGCAGCGGGATGCCTTACTGAAATCCCTTGCGGACATTCCTGCAACATCCGGAGCTCAAGGCTCAGTACAGGTACAATGAAGAGTACCTTATCGTCTGCATACAGGAGACAATGGAGGTGGAACCACGTGAAGGGAATGTAATGGATCCCAGATGCACTGAGGAACTGGACAGGAAATCCCTGGAGCTGACAGAGCCAGTAAACGTAGGGATAGTCCAAGAGGAACGGATAGTAATACTGAAAATGTACTGTATTACTGAAACGAGGAATAAGAGGCGTTGTGCCCGATACTGCGTGTTACAATCTGATGAACTTGAACTGTCCTGTAAACTTGTGTGTGTTAAAATGAACCGGGTGTCCCCTGAGTTATGTGTGGTGGCTTCAGAAGATGGAGGCCTGGAGGCAGCGGAGGCCTGCGGCCTACAAGTGAGTGTGATCCCCCCCACACCTGACAGCACAATGGGACTGGGACACAATATTCCTGTAAAGTGCCAGAGCGTAACTGGACAGCAGCTCCATCATGACTACCGCTCTGCAGCACGTTACACATACACACATTCATATACATACACACATATTTATACAGTCAAACACATACATGTATACACACACTACACATATATTACACACACACGCTCTCTATGATGTAAATACTGGGCACACCGTCTCTTTACTGGGCAGATCCTACACTTAGTTCATTCCCCCAGTGCAAAACATAACAGAGTAGAGACAAGGAGCTGCAGAAATCTCTGTGATAGAGGAGACATAGGACAGAGAACAGCCCCCTGCTCCTGCCGGGCCGTCCATGCCAGGATCCCTCCTCCTCTGCCCTCTGCTCTCTGCCCCGAAGATGCTGAGGTGTGTTCCTAAAGTAACAAGAGGTCAGTGGAGGATGCACCCAGCACAATGTCAGCCATGCTGGGCATCCTTCACTCTCCTGTCCCCTAAGTAAGCACTCACCAGTGGGGCGCCTCATGCAGGAGGACAGAGACATTAGCAGCCAATGAGCGCTCTCAGTCTGATGGGGAAGTGTTCATTGGCCAGCTTTCCTCTCTTCCTGCATTACAAGGTCCCTTTTCCAATGCCCTCACCTGGTGCAGCGCTGCAGCAAATTCCATGCACCGGCTGCACGCGTGTAAGATGCCCAGGGCGGTAGCAGTGGGCAATCTGCTGCTTCTCCACACCCTGGCACCCCACAAATAAACAGTATCCCAGTCCATCAATGTTGTGTTGTGTATGATGCAGTATACTCACTTTCAGGTCAGAGGTCTCCACTTCATCCACGTCCTTTGGTCCAGGATCAGTCACACACACATCAGGGGACACCCGGTTCGTAATATCAAGTACAACTTTACTGGACAGTTTAGATACAACAGTCTTTAACATGCAGTTTCGGGCACAGCCCCCTTCAGTTCCAGTTTCATCAACACAGTACATTTCAAGCTTCTGCTCTCAATCCCTACCCTTGATTCTTTTATCAGCCCCAGGGATTTCTCGCCCAGCCCAGAGATCTAGAGATCTGCTACATTTCCCACATGCGTTTCCCCGTCCGGCTTCCTCTGTTCAGAAAGGGAATAAGACACACTCCTCAGTGCCTAGATAAAGCCGTAGGACCTAGATGTTACAGGGATTTCTGAAGGAAATTTGGTACAACCTCATGCTGTCAGAACGATATGTACTCCGAGTGCCTCCAGCCCACTGCCACCTGAACTTCAACTTCATACAAACCTCTATCTAACTAAGACTGACTAAACCAGGAAGTGATTCACCTTTTTGATTGACCTAGACCCATCTCAATTTGGGGTTGATCCAAACATTAATTGTCTCTTTACTCTGTCCGCCCCAGCAGACTGTTGCTGGACAACTTAATTTTTCACCTACATTCTAACATCACCACTTAACTACAGTCACTGTCTTCTAACAGTATGCACTAAGCATATTACACTTACAAGGCCCATCACACTCTAACTGATGTCCTCCTGTACCTAAAGCCACTGGTTATCTCTAACCTAAGCTCTAAACTGTATCCTATACTTTCCCTATATCTTATACACTAATAGGTCCACCACTGCCTATCTGCCCTAATGTTCCTATCCATCACTAACACTAAACTATATTCTATACTGTCCCTACCCCTGAGCTGAGTGTACCAGGTCACCTTGGGCATTACAATCCAGTGCCCACACAGCAGCATCAGTGCCTATAACATTCTATGCATTTTACCATAAAACATAATACAACCGCATATTAGTATTCACACTACAATTGTTATCTTCAGGGGCAGGTATACGACAGTGTCTGTCACACCGCTACACGTGGACAGAGCAGAGCTGACCAGCGCATGGCCAAAGCTTGTCAGAGAATATCGCGCCCCTCCCCTTGTGATATGAGCTGGTGCCCTAGGCAGCTGCCTGTCCTGCCTGCCCCTTGTCCTGGCCTTGGGTCCCAGCACTCGTCCCACCAAACATGTAAGCCCACCAAACATGTAAGCGACCCCCTATAAATTTATACATTTGTGGTTTCTGGTGGGAGCATCAGGTGTCAGGAAATATGGAGAGAAATCAACTACAGAAAAGTCGATCTTTATTCCACTTCACGTAACAATCACGAGATCTGATAGAAAATACACGAATCCCACCACCCTCCACCGTCCTCGGGGTCTCTGCAATTACCAGTAACATAGTGAAACTCATCAGACGTCGCCTGGGTCCTCGAAAGTTGCTGTAGATATTGGGGAGATTACAGGGGGGCTTCCCATGGTGGTTTATAGCTAGAATATGTCATCACTTTATTTATTGGAGACCCCACAGCCCTGAGAATGAAGGGGCCACAGAGCTGATTTAGTGCTGCGTCCCCACCCTGTTACCCTGCACAGCAGCGCTCCGGACCCCCTGATGTGCCTCCCATCCACTGCGGTCGTACTGCAGCTCCTGCAGCGGGGGAGTCCAGAGCTCCGATGTGCAGGAGGCTGAACTAATGCCGCAGCCCCTTTATTCTCAGGATCGGTGGGGGTCCGGGAGTCAGAGAGTGATGACATATCCCAGCTATATACCAGCACTTTATCACATAGGATTAACCCTTTACTGAATAACAATTATCAGTCTCAGGACAATTCACCCATTAATATTTACTTTCTGCTCAATCATTGATTCTGCATCTGATCTATGGGGAAGAAGAAAAAACAATAGGAACAATCCCCCCCATGACTCCCCCCATATACATTGTATTATTAGAGGGTCCTGCTGATAACTCACTATATACAGATGTGTCCATGTGACAAGAAATAATGTAATTATAATGTGACGTGGACGTCATTGGCCTCAGCTTCTTATTGTAACAGAGGCTCCAACCTTCACATAGAAGACAACATGTAGGGGTTCAGTGAAGGAGGTGGTGAAGGTGTGTAAGTGTCTGATGGGGTCACACAGCTCATAGAAGGACAGACGCCCGGCCTCATAGTCTAAGAAGACTCCAAGTGTTGGACATGTTGGCTTTACACTGAGGGCTAATTTATCTGAGTTGTGCCATACATTATATTCTCCATCATACATATCCAAACACCAAGATTTATCATTATATATAATATCAGACTGTTCTCCTTTCCTTTCTATACTGGGATAGGACAATCCAGCGTCACACCTTCCTATCTGGATCCACTCTACCTCCCAGTAATGTCGTCCTGAGGAGAGGCCACATCTGCTTAACACCTGGGAGAATGTCACAAATCTTCCTGGTGATTCTGGTCTCTCCTGTTTTTCTTCTGATATTGTTGCAGTTTTCAGATCTTCTGATATCTTCACCCTTCTATGAGCAGTGTCCACATCCAGCAATATGTCTGGGACATGGACCCCGAGCTCTGATGTTACATTGGTGACAATATCCCTCATAGATCGGTGTAAGGTCAGTGAGATCAGAACCTCATCCAGATCCTCCTCAGAACTGACCTCTCCACCATCTCCCCTTGTGTCCTCATCACCTCCATGACTACATACTGTAATGTCACTTTCTTGTAAGAGTCTTATTGGGTCGGTGACACGACACATCTCCTCCACGTGACGCATCTTCCTGGACAGCTCGTCCTCCTGTATTTCCAGCTTCTTGATCAGATGAGATATCTGGGACACAATCTTCTCCTCCTGCCTGGAGACCTCGCTCAGCGCTTTCTTTTCTGCCATTTCTAGTTGCTTCTTAATGTCCATAAATGTCTTACTGATGTTCTTCTTCTTTTCGGAGGCTTTCTCCTGGATATTCCTGTTACGATCCTGCAGATTCTGGACTCTTGTCTGAATTTCTGCTTTTTGTGGATTTAGTTTATCCAGATATTTCCTCAGTTTCTCCTTCTTCTTCTCAGAAGCCTCATCTAGAAGCTCCACCTGGTGTCCTCGGTGTTCACCAACCAGACAACAAGACACACACAGACAAGCCGCGTCTTGCGGGCAGTAATACTCCAGAACCTTCTTGTGGAGGGAACATTTTTTGTTGCCAAAGGAGCCAGTGGCTTCTGTTAATATATGATCTAATGTCTTATTGTGGGCTGTCAGGTGGTCATCACATAGAGAGGTCTCACAATGTAGACAGGATTTCACAGCCGGTACAGGAGACTTTGTACAGTAAGTACAGAAGATTCTGGTCTCCTCCATATCAGGCTGAGTAGATGAAAAACGCTCCACTATGTTCCTCAGCTTCCGGTTCTTCTCCAGGGCCGGACGCTCTGGATATTCTGCTCTGCAGTCAGGACAGGAATACCCTCCAGCCGCCTCCTGGGCATCCAACACACTCACAATACACGAGCGGCAGAAGTTGTGTCCACATCTCAGGGATACGGGATCTGTATAGAGGCTCAGGCAGATGGAGCAGTTCAGCTCGTCCCTCAGCTCAGCAGACGCCATTGTGGTGGGAAAGAGCAGGAACCGAAAGTGAAAGTTTCTTCCCATAAGAAGGGTGGAGGGTCTGTGCAGGAGAATTAACCCCTACAGCTCCATGGTTGTGCTTACTGCTCCTGATCCACATGTAGGGAGAAAGCACTTACTGATCAGCCATGAGGATCTGGTGGAGGATTAGGAGTTGTAGTGACTCCACCTGGTCATGAAGAGAATCCACCACCAGTTCAGAGAAGGAGAAGTAAGCAGAGAACGCAGGAAACGTTATAACATAAAAAGAAGAGTCTTCGTAAATGTGGAGTTTGGTGAAGTGAAATTCATCTCCTCCTCTTCCTCAGGCTGAAATAATCAGTCGGAGTCCGGCAGACGAGCGCTGTATGTGGCTGATGAAGGACTCGTCGTTAGGTCTCATTCAGACATAAGTGAACGGACTTTTCTCCATCAGTGTTCGGTCAGTGACCGTTTTTCTTAGTGATTTTCACAGATGATTATAAAGCTTCTCCTGTCTATTAGGCCACGTTCACACGGTCAGTATTTGGTCAGTATTTTACCTCAGTATTTATACACTAAAACCAGGAGATGGTGATAAATCCAGAAGTGGTGACGAGTTTCTATGAGACTTTTCCTCTGATTGTTCCTCTCCTGGTTTTGACTTACAAATACTGATGTAAAATACTGACCAGATACTGATCGTGTGAATGTGGCATTAAAGGGGTTTTCCCACGAACAAAAGTTAATTTAAAGAATTGTCTGTGTGTGACCCTGTACGGAACGTACCACAGCTCCTGGGCAGGGGAGGAAGCAAAAGAGTATACAGACATTACAGCCGGGGATCGCAGAGGAGTCATTCTGTGAGGTAAAATATTGTTTAAAAACAGGCAGTGAAATGTTTTACCTCACAGAATGACTCCTCTGTGATCCCCGGCTGTAATGTCTGTATACTCTTTTGCTTCCTCCCCTGCCCAGGAGCTGTGGTACGTTCCGTACATGGTCAGGCACAGACAATTTAAAATAAAACGCTGTCGTCCCCCCCCGAACCCCTAAATAAAAGGGGGGTCTCATGGGAACACGAACACTAGAATATGCTCTATTGATTTATTTAGTGGTTCTTATATAGTACATTAATCATCATTTCTATTATCTTAAGGGTCATAGGTCACGCTGTGGCTAAGGCCCCCATGAGCCGGTTCTATCCAGCTCCAGCCAGTTGTTCTTGCCGCTCTTTTCTGACCCTCTGATTGGCTGATTCAAAAAAGTGCGGGAAAAGAAAGTATATAAAGAGCGGTTTGCTTACAGTTGTCTCATTCACTCCTGTCAGAAGAGCGACGATCCCTCTCTCCCTCCCTTGTTGTTAATGAAGAAATATTTATGTCGCGCTGTTTATTTGTGGGGAAATTACCCAGTTTTTCTGGGTGGATTGGATTAATGATATGGTATTTTTATTGTGTTTTTTTTGCTGTCTATTAAATTATTCATTATTTTAATTAATTTATTTGGTTACCCAAAATAAACCCCACGGCCATCATTCCCCCACACTTCAGCGTCTTGTGGATTTATTTCATTTAATCAGTATTTATTATGGGTTCTGTGTTACCAGCTACTTTTGTTCGTGGGAAAACCCCTTTAACCCGATGTTAGGCGTCATTCACACGTCAGTCTGTTTCATCAGTATTTCATCAGTATAATTGAAATATTGACCCCTGTTCTGTGTTTTGGAGACGCTCCTGGTTTTGGCATAAAAATCCTGCAGTGTGAATGAGGCCGTAATCGCGCTGTCGCCAGCCGTGTGCTGTGTGTGATTCTCACAGACCCATAGACTTCATCTGTGACTTCAATCAAAATCGGACACGTTGCCGAGATCTTTTGCCGACCACTCGGCCCGGAAAAACCAGGGACATGTGAACAGCCCCATAGAGCATGTACCTGTTATATCCATCTGTGAACACCGCGTACATGAATAAGCGATGTGTGAATGAGGCCTTACACATCGGGGTTATTTCCAGCACACGATGAATATATATTAATTCCCCTGGGAACATGACCTTCTTCCTCCTGACATTTTGTCCGGACGCTCCTCACTTCTCCTCCTCTGGAGCGATGGTGGGATCTCTCACCTGGAGTAATCCCCTCTGTGACTACAGGGAGCGTCCACCTACAAGTGTGAACTGACCCCACAGATGATGACGGCGCCTTTCTCCGCTCCGTTCTTCATGGAGAGCGTCACTTCTCATGGAGATATCTTCTATCAGATGGAGTTACGTCACTTCACAGTGATGGGCGACGTCCTCTGTAAATCTCCATGTGGTGATAGAAGCGCTGAGATTAACGTCATTTACAAACTTTTTATTTCTCCACAAAATGAGAAAAAAGTGCAAATAAGACGCAGAATGTATTAAATAAAATGGTAATAAAAACTGTGTGTTACGTCCATTTCCCACCATCAGAGGAGAAAAAGAGGGAGAAGCAATGCGGTGCGCGTATCCGGACACAGCAACATTGTGACCACACCCTTAACCCCTAGCCACACCCATTTGTCATTTGTTTCTCTCCGGGCAGGAGGAGATGTCAGAGGGGCGGTGACAGTGAGGGACATTCAGCAGACGCCCGAGGCAACAGGACGTAGACCCAAATCCAGGACTGTCCGCTGCACCTTGGATGGTTGGAATCTATGGATTTGTTTTTTGTTCATTCATTCATAGTTGTAGCAGACAGAACTTTTAAGCTTCACTATATGAGGTTTCGCCTTCTTGTGAGACGAGCTGTTGTGTTTCGTAAGCGACATTTTACCAAATATTTCTGTACGGCCGTGTTCACATGTAGCGTAAATGCTACAATTTTTCTGTTGCTTTTTATCTGCACGTTTTCTGCAGGATCCGCACCAAACTGCACAATAACGATCTTCGCTGATTATTGCTGCGTTTTTTCCTTCTTTTGATCGTTTTTGGTGCAGATGTGAAGCAGCGTTTTTAATGTTTTTTATACCGCAGAAAAACTTTGATTCTGCATTAAAAAGGCAACTGCGTTATTTTACATGTTTTTTTTCAGGCTCCTCATAAAGAAAAAATGCACCAAGACCGCAGAGTTCAGCAGGGTCTTCAGACGCACAGCGGGCAGGAGTTTACATGGAATCTCATCCACTTTGCTTGGACAGTGAAACGCAGCAGATTTTCTGCACAAAAATAGTATCAAGAAAAAAAACACAGCATTTACGCTACATGTGAACACGGCCTAACTGTCCAAACAAAGTGGATGTGAAGTCATGAGAACTGCTGCCCTCTGTGTGTCTACAGACGCTGCTGAACTCTGCATTTTTGGTGTTTCTTTTATCTATGGAGCCTGAAAAAGTGAAAAAAATGCAGCTTCACATCTGCACCAAAAATGAATCAAATAAAGAGGAAAGGCATAAAAATGCAGCATAAACATAATAATCAGAGAAGATTGTTGTGACATGCAGAAGTAGTGCTGTTGCAGAGTGTGACATACAGAAGTAGTGCTGTTGCTTTAAAACCATTCAGCAACTATTAGAAGTAACACAAGCACAGGAGACAGGAAGTGTTGTGCTCCAGAAGCATCCAGCAACTAGAGGGGTTAACACAGTCAAAGGAGAAGGGGAGTGTTTTAGCAGAGCCCCAGGGGGATTGTGGGGAAGTTGGTTACTGTTCTGGGTGGAGCCGTAGAGAAAGGTGGTGTGTGATCTGTATCTCACAGAAGACAAAGGAACAGAATTCAGGTCAGGAGGGAAGCTAGACACAGGTCAGATACTCTACACTGTTAGCTCAGGGAGTCTATTATCAGGCAGAAAGATAAGGACTGGAAGGAATCATGTCATAGGGATCATCTCCCTCATCAAACCCTCCCCCCCTCCATCTCCATGCAGGATAAAGAATGCTGTGTACTAGTGAGTCCTTGTGAAGGAAAAGCCTGCTGTTTAGGCATAGAAATGTGCTGCCAAGAGATCTAATCTGTGCTGAATTATGCTACTGAAGAGACTGATGTTACTGTGCTTGCTTTATGAGACTGTACTGTAATGAAGATTGTTGCAGTAATTTACCTGAATTGTACTGGCCGTGCTTCAAATTAAATTCCACTGTTAAACTGTTGAAAAAGACTCTTGTCAGATGTGTATGGTCAGTAACTGAATCTATCGTGTGCCTGAGAGAAGCTGCAGCCTATGGAATGAGTAACGATTCCCCCAGGATTCCAACGAATTCATGAAACCCGTCTCACCCCTATCTGAACTTAGGCGGCGTGCGTGTAACATTGTTATTGTGTCGTGTGGTGCAGACACCTGCAGTAAACAAGCACCATTTACAATACGTGTGAATACAGCCTCAACGTTACTTTATTATTAAAAGTGTATGGGTTTAATGGAGAAAAAAATCAAACACCATTTTTTAAAGCCGATCACCGTAAATAATCTGATTGCTGTACTGTACAGATAGTTACGATTATATCTCTTTCACACGTCAGTGTGTGAGTGACAGGGCACTGCTCACTGAGCTCAGTGCAGGTCAGGGGCCCACTCGCTGCAGCGAGTCATTCTCCTCTGCTCCTCAGCGTGTGTGGTCAGATAGATTACAGCGTAGGACACTTAGCACAGGTGAGTATAAGGATTTTTTATTTTATTATTATTTTTACAGGTTTTGGAGACAGCAGGAGCAGAATACTACTCTCAACATTGTCCCCTGCTCATGCTGATCGCAGCGCCAGCAGGGGACAATGATGAGGGCAGCGTTCAGCACCCGGCGCTTGGGATCAGCACTAACTGTACCGCTGATTCCCAGGCGACGGTACGTGTGATACTAATGCAGCACACGATTGCCACACATATCATACGCTTGGACATACGGACACAGATATCTCCAGTACTGATTATTCCACTACCAGAAATATCCGGATGTGTGAAAGAGGCCTTTCAGGGACACCAAGCACGTCTGTTATTTGCTGATTTGTGATGTTTTTTTAAAAAAATCTCAGTAAAAATGTCATTATTGTAAATGTGATTAATTATTTTTTAGTAATTTTAATGGAAGAAAAAAAATCGCTGCCTTTTTTATTTTACCCCTAGAATACATTGAAATACACACATAGAAATGCACTAGTATGTAGAGATGTAGATCTATGTACCAGTACAATCTGCCTACAGTAAAGAAGAATAAGAGAAAGAGGAATACCACAATCAAGTAGAAAAAAATATGTACATGTTATTGCAGGCAGTGGTGTACATAGAAATCAAAGGGCCCCATAGCAAATATTCAATCTGCCCCACATCCCCCTCCACAAAATAAAATATGTTTTTTTTACTGTGGTAGAGTGTGTATATATATATATACATAAACATGTTTTGTAAGACTTATATTATGGTCTGTTATAAACATGTTGGCATCACCTAACGCTGATGGAGTATAAATACACTGCTCAAAACAATAAAGGGAACACTAAAATACCACATCCTAGATATCACTGAAGGAAATATTCCAGTTGCAAATCTTTATTCATTACATAGTGGAATGTGTTGAAAACAATAAAACATAAAAATGATCAATGTAAATCAAAATTAATATCCCATGGAGGTCTAGATTTTTTATGATACTCAAAATCAAAGTGGAAAATCAAATTACTGGCTGATCCAACTTCAGGGGAAATACCTGAAGACAACGAAATGCTGCTCAGTATTGTGTGTGGCCCCCGCGAGCCTGTATGACCTCCAAACAACGCCTGGGCATGCTCCTGATGAGGAAGCGGATGTTCTCCTGAGGGATCTTCTTCCAGACCTGGATTAAAGCATCCGCCAACTCCTGGACAGTCTCTGGTGCAACAAGGCATTGGTGGATGGAACGAGACATGATGTCCCAGATGTGCTCGATTGGATTCAGGTCTGGGGAATGGAAAGGCCAGTCCAAAGCATCAATGACTTCAGCCACATGAGGCCTAGCATTGTCATGCATCAGAAGGAACCCAGGGCACACTGCACCTGCATATGGTCTCACAATGGGTCTGAGGATGTCATCCCGGTACCTAATGGCAGTCAGGGAACAAACTCTGGCTAGCACATGGAGGGCTGTACGGCCCTCCAAAGAAATACCTCCCCACACCATTACTGACCCACTGCCAAACCGGTCATGCTGGAGGATGTTGCAGGCAGCAGATCGTTCTCCACGTCGTCTCCAGACTCTGTCACATGTGCTCAGTGTGAACCTACTCTAATTCGTAAAGAGCACAGGGCACTAATGTGGAATCTGCCAAACTTTGTGTTCTCTAGCAAATGCCAATTGCCCTGCACGGTGTTGGGCTGTAAACACAACACCCACTTGTCGATGTTGTGACCTCATACCACCCTCATGGAGTCTGTATCTGACGGATTGAGCAGACACATGAATGTTAGTGGCCTGCTGGAGGTCATTTTGCAGGGCTCTGGCACTGCTCCTCCTGTACCTCCTTGTACAAAGGAGGAGGTAGCGGTCTTGCTTCTGGGTTGTTTCTCTCTTACGGACCCTCCACGTCTCCTGGTGTACTAGCCTGTTTCCTGATATCTGCTCCATGCTCTGGACACTGTGCTGACCGACACAGCTACCCTTTTTGCCACAGCTCGCTTTGATCCTGGATGAGCTGCACTACCTGAGCAACTTCTGTTGGTTGTAGATACCGCCTCATGCCACTGTACCTCTAGGGGTGAGAGCATTGGCAAAATGCAAAAGTGAATAAAACAACAGCCGAAAAGGATGAGAACAGAGAAATGGTCTTTTGGTTACCACCTGCAGAACCACTCCATACTACCTGTAATATGAAGAACCACTAGAGGGCGCACATTGTACATGATACCAGGGACATACTACCTGTAATATGAAGAACCACTAGAGGGCGCACATTGTACATGAGACCAGGGACATACTACCTATAGTATAGAGAACCACTAGAGGACGCAGATTGTACATGATATCAGGGACTTACTACCTGTAATATGAAGAACCACTAGAGGGCGCACATTGTACATGATACCAAGGACATACTTGTTACGGGTCTGGGAGGTGGAACCTCTGTGCTGCGGTGCAAGGAGGGACCCAGAGGGGCGTAACTAGGTATCAACACGGAGCGAACAAGGTCGTATGGCGGCTCAATCGACTCCGTGACCAGGGAGGGTCCGAGCAGAGGGACCAGGTGCTACTCTGGGGACGACCTTGTAAGGGAGCAGGTGACTCCCACGGTACAGATGGCAGGGACTGACCGGTAATACAGATGAGCACAGCAGGCAGGCTGACGAGTGATCCGGGTAGATGGACTGGCAGACACGGCAGGTAACAAGCAGGAACCTCCAGGTAGGTACGGCAGAAAACAAGCAGCAGAGGCCTCCAGGTAGGCTGTCAGGTAGGCACGGCAAGTGCTGGCAAGAGTCTCTAGGTAGGCTGTCAGGTGGTCACGGCAAGTGACAGCAGGAGTCTGTAGGTAGGCTGGCAGGTGGTCACGGCAAGTGACGGCAGGAGCCTCCAGGTAGGCACGGCAGGTAACATGCAGGTAACAGGCAGGTTCTTCCAGGTAAGCAGGCTGGCAGGCACGGCAGGTAACAGGCAGGTGCTTCTGGGTAAGCGGGCTGGCAGGCACGGCAGGTAACAGGCAGGTGCTTCCAGGTAAGCGGGCTGGCAGGCACAGCATGTAACAGGCAGGTGATTCCAGGTAAGCGGGCTAGCAGGCACGGCAGGAAACAGGCAGGTGCTTCCAGGTAAGAAGGCGGGCAGAGCCCATAGACAGACTGGCGGACTGAACGGAAGACAGACTGTGTGGCTGGAGAGTAGTCAGGCTGGCAGGCAGGACAAGTAGTCAGGCTAGCAGTGGGACCTGAGGGCTGAAGCAGAGGTAAGAAACACTGTGCAACAACTATTGCTTGGGCACCTCCATTTTGGAGGAGGTGCTTTATATATGGGAGGACCTCCGGCTATTGGCCGGGGACTCCTTAGGGCGGCGTGCACGGCCCCTTTAAGGGAGGGGGAGCGCGCACGCCCTAAGCACAGTGCCCGGGAAGCTGCGCGTGCCGGCAGCAGCAGGAAAAGCAGCGCTGGAGGACGCCGGGTGGGAAGCGCGGGGAGCGAGGAGGTAAGAGGGATGGCGTCTCTGCCTGGCAGGGGGCAGAGACGCCGATGCTACAAATTACTGACACAATGTATAATTGGGGGAGGAAGGTTGGACTTCATGGACCGGGCTCTTTATAAAACCGATGTAGCTCTGTATAACGGTAAATTCTCTGCCCGAAAAAGAAAATCTGATCCGGCTCATTGATGAAAATCTTCTGTTTTTCAGGTAAAAGATAAAAAATGTCAGGTGTGAATGAGGCCTTACTGATGATTGAGCGAGAACTCATTCTTCTACATTCTGACGTTGGTTCTGCTTCTACTAAGAACAATGTAAGATATGAGGAAAGACTCGTTCTGTCTCCACCGGACATTGTCACACGTCAGGCGGATAACGGGGGGCCGTGGTTGTGTGACAGGGGGTCTATAGGCAGCAGATACTTCTCCTGGCGTCTGACTATGAAGCTTATTCTCATATTTCTGTTACACATTAATCATATTATTACACTCAGCGCTGTACAGGGTACAGACATATATCTGCTGACGTCCACATAATATCTCTGTACATTGGGTGGATGGTGGCATCATACTGTAGGCTTAGCATGTCAAAGATGGACCAACAGGTGCTGGGTGCAGTGTATATATATATATACAGTCATGTAGACGGCTATTAAGTCTCCTCTCAGTCTTCTCTTTTGCAGCTAAACATTCCCAGATCCTCTAGCCGTTCCTTGTAGGACATATTTGCAGTCCATTCACTATCCTGGTCGCTCTTCTCTGAACTTCCTCCAGTTTCTTCATATCCACAGTATCCAGATGAGGTCTGACCAAGGAGGAGCAGAGGGGGGTAATTACTTCACATAATCTAGACACCACATATAGACACCACATATAGACATCATATATAGGCACCACGTATAGACACCACATATAGGCACCACGTATAGGCACCATATATAGGCACCACGTATCATTACCATGTATAAGCACCATATATAAGCACCATGTATCATCACCACATATAGGCACCACGTATAGACACCATATATAGGCACCACATATAGACACCACATATAGGCACCACGTATAGACACCATATATAGGCACCACGTATCATCACCATATATAGACACCACGTATAGACACCATATATAGGCACCACAAATAGACACCACATATAGGCACCATGTATAGACACCATATATAGGCACCACGTATCATCACCATATATAGGCACCACGTATAGGCACCGCGTATAGGCACCATGTTTAATCACCACATATAGGCACCATATATAGGCACCACGTATAGACACTACATATAGGCACCATGTACAGACACTACATATAGGCACCATATATAGACACCACATATAGGCACCACGTATAGACACCATGCATAGACACCACATATAGACACTACATATAGACACCACGCATAGACACCACATATATCCACCACAAATGTGCACCACGTATAGCCACTTTACAGCCTGTGCCGTATTAGTACGCACAGGCTGTAATCCCCCTGTTCAGCGAGGGCTCCAGCGGTGAGCCCCCACTGAACCGGGCACATGTCAGCTGATTATTACAGCTGACATGTGCCCACAACAGCCGCAGGTGGAATCGCGATCCACTCGCTTCTGTTAACATGTTAAATGCTGCTTTCAATCTCTGACAGCAGCATTTAAAAGCGCCGCGCCGGAAGGGTGTCACTTATCATGACCACCCATCGGTGACCCGCGATCATGTGACGGGGTCGCCGATGGGCGGTCATGACAACCCTGGGTCTGCAGCAGACTCCAGTGGTTGTCATGAGCTGGTCGCTATGAGCGCCAACTACTGGTCGGCGCTCATAGTACAGGACCATTTCTGCTACATACAGGTGATCTGCTGATCATCTGTATGTAGCAGAAGCAATCAGACAAGTGCTGCTTCTAGTCTCCAATGGAGACTATAGAAGCAAGCAAAAAGTGAAAAAAAAATGTTTTAACCCCTTTACGACCCATGGCATATTAGTACGTATCTGTGCCCTGGGCCATATGGGCCTGATACGTATTAATATGCCCTGGCGATTTCGCCCGCACACAAGCGGTGTTGGCGCGATCGCCACCGGGTGTCAGCTAATTGTCACAGCTGACACCCGGTGCTATGTGCAGGGAGCGGTCCCGCACCTCTCCCGGCACATTAACCCCCGCAATGCTGCGATCGAAGTCGATCGCAGCATTGCGGTGGCTAAGGGGAGGTGATTGGTATACTCACCTCCTCTTCCGGCTTCCAGCGCTGTCTGCCGCGGCTTCCAAGATGTTGCCATGACGACCCGATGTCGTCATGACAACATCCGGGTCACCAGACAGCAGGAAGATTTTTTGGACATGCGCAGTGCATCTCCAAACTATCTTCTCCCTGTCCAGCGCTGACAGCCTGCACGGCACAGGGATGGTGCTCCATTCCTGTGCCATGCAGGCGATCAGAGTAAAAAAAGTGAAAGTCCCACAGTGGGACAAAGTAAAAAAGTAAAAAAAACTGTCAGAAAGTGAAAAAAATTTTTTTTAAAAAAATTATAAAAATATGAAAAAAAAACACTCTCCAAACGCAACATGGTGTTCGCTAACAATTTGAGCCGATTTTCCATTCAATTTGCTAGCGGACACCATGTTGTGTTTGGAGAGCCCTTGTGTGCCTAAACATTGGAGCTTCCCCACAAGTGACCCCATTTTGGAAGCTAGACCCCCCAAGGTACCTATCTAGATGCATAGTGAGCACTTGGAACCCCCAGGTGCTTCACAAATTGATTTGTAAAAATGAAAAAGTGGAAAAAAAAATACTTTTTCATTTTTACGGATTAATTTGTGAAGCACCTCGGGGTTCAAAATGCTCACCACCCATCTAGATAAGTTCCCAGGGGGGTCTAGTTTCCAAAATGGGATCACTTGTGGGGGGTTTCCACTGTTTAGGCACATCAGGGGCTCTCTAAACGCAAAATGGCATCCGCTAATTATTTAAGCAAATTTTACAATCGAAAAGTCAAATGTCGCTCCTTCCCTTCCGAACCCTGCCGTGCGCCCAAACAGTGTGTTTTCCCCCACATATGGGGTATCTGCGTGCCCAGGGGAAATTGCACAACAAATTTTGGGGTCAATTTTTTCCTGTTACCCATGTGAAAATAAAAAAAATTGGGTCTAAAGTAACATTTTTGTGAAAAAAGTTAAATGTTCATTTTTTTCTTCCACATTCCAAAAATTCCTGTGAAGCATCTGAAGGGTTAATAAGGTTATTGAATGTGGTTTTGAGCACCTTGAGGGGTGCAGTTTTTAGAATGGTTTCACTTTGGGGTATTTTCTGTCATAAAGACCCCTCAAAGTCACTTCAAATGTGATGTGGTCCCTAAAAAAATGTTTTTGTAAATTTTGCTGGAAAAATGAGAAATCGCTGGTCAACTTTTAACCCTTATAACTCCTAACCCAAAAAAATTTTGGTTCCAAAATTGTGCTGATGTGAAGTAGACATGTGGGAAATGTTATTTATCAACTATTTTGTGTGACGTATCTCTCTGATTTAAGGGCATAAAAATTCAAATTTTGAAAATTGCAACATTTTCAAAATTTTCGCCAAATTTCCGTTTTTTTCACAAATAAACGCAAGTGATATCGAAGAAATTTTACCACAATCATGAAGTACAATATGTCACGAAAAAACATTCTCAGAATCAGGGGAATAGGTTGAAGCGTTCCAGAGTAATTGCCTCATAAAGTGACAGTGGTCAGAATTGTAAAAATTGGCCCGGTCATTAACGTGCAAACCACCCTCGGGGGTAAAGGGGTTAAAAATATTAAAAAAATATAAAAGTTTAAATCACCCCCCTTTCGCCCCATTCAAAATAAAATAATAATAAAAAAAAACACATAGACATATTTGGTATCGCCGCGTTCAGAATCACCCGATCTATCAATATAAAATAAGAATTATTCCGATCGGTAAACGGCGTAACAAGAAAAAAATTCTAAACGCCAGAATTACGTTTTTTGGTCGCCGCAAAATTGCAATAAAATGCAATAACGGGCGATCAAAACATCGGATCTACCCCAAAATGGTATCAATAAAAAAGTCAGCCCGGCGTGCAAAAATATGCCCTCAGCTGGCCCCAGAAAAATGGAGACGCTACGGGTCTTGGAAAATGGCACCATTTTTTTTTTTACCAAACTTTGGAATTTTTTTTCACCACTTAAATAAAAAAGAACCTATACGTGTTTGGTGTCTATGAACTCGTAATGACCTGGAGAATAATAATGGCAGGTCAGCTTGAGCATTCAGTGAACGTGGTAAAAAAAAAAAAAAAAACATCTGTGGTATTGCACTTTTTTTGCAATTTCAGCGCACTTGGAATTTTTTTCCCGTTTTCCCGTACACGATATGGTAAAACCAGTGATGTCGTTCAAAAGTACAACTCATCCCGCAAAAAATAAGCCCTCATACGGCCATATTGACCAAAAAATAAAAACGCTATGGCTCTGGGAACAAGGGGAGCAAAAAACGAAAAAGCAAAAACGGAAAATCCCAAGGTCGCGAAGGGGATAGACACCACATATAGACACCACATATAGGCTCTATGGTGCAGACTGTAATTAATCTGCACTTGCTGTTGGGATCCAGTTCCCCAGATTCATCCATCGATTGTGAGTTCTAGAAAATACTATCTCATTGCTGGGATCGAGTCCCCGGACGTCTTATACATTCACCACTAGTGTCTGTAGAGATCAGATCCTTCACTCACTGCTAGGATCCAGTTCCCCGGACGTCTTATACATTCACCACTAGTGTCGGTAGAGATCAGATCCTTCACTCACTGCTGGGATCCAGTCCCCGGACGTCTTATACATTCACCACTAGTGTCCGTAGAGATCAGATCCTTCACTCACTGCTGGGATCCAGTTCCCCGGACATCTTATACATTCACCACTAGTGTCTGTAGAGATCAGATCCTTCACTCACTGCTGGGATCCAGTCCCCGGACGTCTTATACTTTCACCACTAGTGTCTGTAGAGATCAGATCCTTCACTCACTGCTGGGATCCAGTTCCCCGGACGTCTTATACATTCACCACTTGTGTCTGTAGAGATCAGATCCTTCAATCACTGCTGGGATCCAGTTCCCCGGACATCTTATACATTCACCACTAGTGTCTGTAGAGATCAGATCCTTCACTCACTGCTGGGATCCAGTCCCGGACGTCTTATACATTCATCACTAGTGTCTGTAGAGATCAGATCCTTCAATCACTGCTGGGATCCAGTTCCCCGGACGTCTTATACATTCACCACTAGTGTCTGTAGAGATCAGATGCTTCAATCACTGCTGGGATCGAGTCCCCGGACGTCTTATACATTCACCACTAGTGTCTGTAGAGATCAGATCCTTCACTCACTGCTGGGATCCAGTTCCTGGACGTCTTATACATTCACCGCTAGTGTCTGTAGAGATCAGATCCTTCACTCACTGCTGGGATCCAGTTCCCCGGACGTCTTGTACATTCACCACTAGTGTCTGTAGAGATCCCATCCTTCACTCACTGCTGGGATCCAGTTCCCCGGACGTCTTATACATTCACCACTAGTGTCTGTGGAGATCAGATCCTTCACTCACTGCTGGGATCCAGTTCCCGAACATCTTATACATTCACCACTAGTGTCTGTAGAGATTAGATCCTCCACTAACTGCTGGGATCCAGTCCCCGGACTCCGCTTTCACACAACATATCGGCCCAGTCACATATTGTGGTCACTCGGGTCGGCGCTTCTATCCATTAACCATTTGCTCTCCGTGCGGCCGCGGAGCAGCACATGTAGATTATCCAGACTCTTCACTACACAACTTACCAGCGCTGTGTAAGAGAAGAAGGGAAAGGCGTCTCCGAGACCCGGAGAGTTTCCATTATTCTAGATCTGGATCTGTCAGGGCTTCTATAGTCAGCGGAGGAGCAGTGAGGGGTCCGGTGAGACCCTTTATAACATCTCATCTACCGAATATCAGGGTCAGATCCGGAGGAGCCACATTCATAAGATCGTTCTGTGCGACAACATTTTCACAAAGAAATCTCACGATCCAGTTGTGTAAGGTTTTATTTATTGATCCATTTTATTTCACTCTTTTATTTAGGACTTTTTGTTGTTTTATCTTTTTTTCGCTCTGTTCTTCTTATATTAAATAAGACATTTAATAAGTTTTTCCCTCGTTGCTCTAATAATATAACCACGATGGTGAGGAGAGACAATGGCTTTGTTGTGTTACCTTGTGGCAGAATGGAAGAAGTGAACCATTCAGGAGCTTGGGAAAGCTGGGTGTGCTCGTGTACCGGTGTGTTGTCCAGTGCAGGCGTCTCACAGGAATGTTATAACGGCGAGTGGTGGCTGCGCACAGTGTGGATGTCGGGATAGTCTGTGGTGGGCGCTCATCTCATTGTTGGCCTATTGCGAGAGGTGGGTGGACGAGTGAGTGGGAAGTGGAATCCCCCTTTAAGGTCGGATCTGAGGCACAAGTGTCATTAGCAAGTGGTGTCCATGACAGCTATAAATATAAACTCCAACTCATCCCACAATAATCCTCCACTCCAGTCCATCATCTGTCTGTAGAGAATTAGAGGGTCTTCACATTACTGATAGTTCAAAAACAAAACCATCTGCCCCATCTATACTGAGGTCGCTGACACAAAGTAAGATTATAATACTAGAAGACAGAACCATCCTGATCGGGTCACCTTGTCGTGGTGCAATGGTTTTTACGCTTTTTTGATCAGAGCAGTGGTAATTGCCATGTAATATTACGAGTTACTTACTACGGGGTATCGGCTCATTTTGTTGTTATCTTAGGTTTTGATAGATAAAAAGTTCTGATGTAGGGACATGGCTCCCAGAAACAACCCAGCAACTCCGGGCTCCAGAGCCGAATAGTAAATGCCGACCACATCTGGGCTGTTCAGGAGAAATGGTGCAGAGAATGTGGGGTCTAAGCTCAGACAACGGACCCCGGAGAGAGCGAATGAAGCACCGGCTGTTTCCTCTGGGAGGAATATGGAGTCAGATTTCTCATTTTCCAGTAAAGTTTTGTACTTTTCCCGGAGCTGGACGGACTTTTCTTCTCTTGGATTCTCTACGTTTGGTCAGAGCGGAGTCGCGATCCTGCACTTCAGGAGCCGGATGTGCTGAGTGGCTGCAGTGGTCGCTCTTTGCTATTTATCAGTAGTTTATGGACACATATGGGGGGCTGCTGCATCTTGGAAAAATCGAGTATCACATTATGGGGCTTATTTTCTCCAGTTTTCTATTTCTCCTTGTGGAATAAATATTTGGGACTAAAACAACATTTTCTGTAAAACAACCCTTCTATATTCATGGCAGAATGTTATAAAATTCTGTGAAGCCCTTGTGGGATTAATATGCACATGACACCCTTATGTTCAGTCATTGGGGGCTTCAAGTCATTTCTAGAGGGTTTCTGCTGTTTTGGAAACTTAGACAACATGGTGACCGCAGTCTGTTCAGAGAGACCCTCCTGAGCCGCGCTGTGTGCACGGACATTAATATTTATCTACAACGTTGTGTTACTTCTCTTCTACTCCACTCACCCCCAGAGCTGCATCCATAATTCTCCCCGCGGTGGTGGGGGATTCTGGGCCGTACTCACTGTCTGGAGGGTGACGGACTCTGCATCAGCACAAGATAAGGAACGTCGTCGTAAAGTGAATGTCACAGTGCAACTGTTCGGTGACATCCGACTACACAAGTAATAGAAATATGTGTGTGGAGACATGAGCGCAGAATCAATCAGGAGGACGAGGGCAACATCTGCGAGACAATAGCCAATCAGAAAAGTATTTGATCCACTGACGATTTTCCACCTACATAGAATGGAGAGGTCTGGGATTTGTATCGTAGATCACTTCACCTGTGAGAGGCAGAAATATCAGGCGGCCGGAAATATGGAGGGAAATCTATGACCGAAAACGAGATCTTTATTTCATTTCATCCAACATTGACGAGATCTGATAGTAAATACACAGCAGAGACTACAACTCCCATCATCCTGCACCGTCCGGGTGTTCTGTGGGATCAGGTTGTCTATATTAGTATTGATCACAAAGAACACGAGCGGGGTCCTCTAAAGCTGCGGTCACCACTGTCTGATTGGTGCGGACCCCACAGCCCTGAGAATGAAGGGGCCACAGAGCTGATTTAGTGCTGCGTCCCCTCCCTGTTACCCTGCACAGCAGCGCTCCGGACCCCCTGATGTGCCCCCCATCCACTGCGGCCGTACTGCAGCTCCTGCACCGGGGGAGTCCAGAGCTCCGATGTGCAGGAGGCTGAACTAATGCTGCAGCCCCTTTATTCTCAGGATCGGTGGGGAGTCAGAGAGTGATGACATATCCCAGCTATATACCAGCACTTTATCACATAGGATTAACCCTTTACTGAATAACAATCATCAGTCTCAGGACAATTCACCCATTAACCCCTTCATGACTAGGTGATTTTCCGTTTTTCGTTTACTCCTCCCCTTCTTCCAGGAGCCATAACTCTTTTGTTGGGGGTTAATTTGTTTTATTGTGTGACAAGTTCTAATTTTGAATGACCCCATTGCTTTTACCATATAGTGTACTGGAAAACAGGAAAAAAGTCCAAGCGTGGAGAAATTACAAAAAAAAGTGCAGTTCTACAATAGTTTTTTTGTTTTTTTATTTAGCATGTTCACTATATGGTAAAACTGACGTGGGAATATGATTCTCCAGGTCAGTACGAGTACGCAGACACCAAACATGTATAGGTTTATTTTTAATTAAACGGTGAAAAAGAAATCGGGAATTCGTAAAAAAACAAAAAAAAAAAACATTTTGCATTTGTTGCTATTTTTTGAGACCCGAAACAGTTTCATGTTTGGGATCTGGGGCTGGTGAGGGCTTATTCTTTGCGTCCTGAGCTGACATTTTTATTGATACCTTTTTGGGGTAGATCCGATGTTTTCATCGCCTCTTATTGCATTTTATTGCAATGTTCCGGCGACCAGAAAACTGTAATTCTGGTGTTTTTATTTTTTTCTCGTTCCATCTTTTACCGATAAGATTAATTTATTTTATATTTTGATTGATCATAAATTTCTGAATGCAGCGATACCAAATATATGTATTTTTTTGTTTGTTTTCATTTCAATGGTACAAAAGGAGCGACATTGGAAGTTATGTTTTATTTTTTTAACATATTTGTGACAAGAAATAATGTAATTATAATGTGACGCGGACGACATCGGCCTCAGCTTCTTATTGTAACAGAGGCTCCATCATTCACATAGAAGATAACATGTAGGGGTTCAGTGAAGGAGGCGGTGAAGGTGTGTAAGTGTCTGATGGGGTCACACAGCTCATAGAAGGACAGACGCCCGGCCTCATAGTCTAAGAAGACTCCAAGTGTTGGACATGTTGGCTTTACACTGAGGGTTAATCCAACTGAGTTGTGCCATACATTATATCGTCCATCATATATACACAAACACCAAGATTTATCACTATATATAATACTAGACTGGTCTCCTTCCCTTTCTATACTGGGATAGGACAATCCGATGCCACATATTCCTATCTGGTTCCACTCTACATCCCAGTAATGTCGTCCTGAGGAAAGGCCACATCTGCTTAACACCTGGGGGACTGTCACAAATCTTCCTGGTGATTCTGGTCTCTCCTGTTTTTCTTCTGAATCTGTTGCAGTCTTCAGATCTTCTGATATCTTCACCCATCTATGAGCAGTGTCCACATCCAGCAATATGTCTGGGACATGGACCCCGAGCTCTGATGATACATTGGTGACAATATCCCTCATAGATCGGTGTAAGGTCAGTGATATCAGAACCTCATCCAGATCCTCCTCAGAACTGACCTCTCCACCATCTCCCCCTGTGTCCTCATCACCTCCATGACTACATACTGTAATGTCACTTTCTTGTAAGAGTCTTATTGGGTCGGTGACACGACACATCTCCTCCACGTGACGCATCTTCCTGGACAGCTCGTCCTCCTGTATTTCCAGCTTCTTGATCAGATGAGATATCTGGGACACAATCTTCTCCTCCTGCTTGGAGATCTCGCTTAGTACATTATTTTCTGCCATTTCCAGTTGCTTTTTAATGTCCATAAATCTCTTACTGATATTCTTCCTCTTATCGGAGGCTTTCTCCTGGATCTTCCTCTTACGGTCTTTCAGATTCTGGACTCTTGTCTGGATTTCTGCTTTTTGTGGGTTCAGATCATCTAATTGTTTCTTCAGTTTCTCCTTCTTCTTCTCAGAGGCCACGTCCAGTAGCTCCACGTCATGTCCCTTGTGGCCTCCGGCCACCCAGCAGGACACACAGATACAGGCGGCGTCTATAGGACAGTAGTATTTCAGCATCTCCTTGTGTGTGGAGCATTTTCTTTCCTCCAGGGAAACAGTGGGATCAACTAACGTATGTTCTGATGACTTACTGTGTCTACTTAGATGCTCTTCACAAAAAGACGCCTCACACTGCAGACACGATTTCACAGCCGGTACAGGAGACTTTGTACAGTAAGTGCAGAAGATTCTGGTCTCCTCCATATCAGGCTGAGTAGATGAGAAACGCTCCACTATATTCCTCAGCTTCCGGTTCTTCTCCAGGGCCGGACGCTCCGGATATTCTGCTCTGCAGTCAGGACAGGAATACCCTCCAGCCGCCTCCTGGGCATCCAGCACACTCACAATACACGAGCGGCAGAAGTTGTGTCCACATCTCAGGGATACGGGATCTGTATAGAGGCTCAGGCAGATGGAGCAGTTCAGCTCGTCCCTCAGCTCAGCAGACGCCATTGTAGTGGGAAAGAGCAGGAACCGAAAGTGAAAAAGTTTCTTCCGGTAAGAAGGGCGGAGAGTCTGTGCAGGAGAATTAACCCCTACAGCATACCTCACAACTTTTTAAGAACAGAAAGTGGGAGAAATCATGCGCCATGCCCCTGGCCACACCCCAATCCACGCCAATTTACCATTATCCTTCTCCCCCGGCAGGAGGAGTTGTCAGAGGGTCGGTGGCAGTGAGTGAAATTCTATGTGTCTTCAGGCTTCTGAATTCTCACAGCGCACTGCATGCTTTTTGGATTCTCCCTTGCACAAGTATGTGATTTGTAGACTTCTGGCCATATTCTGACTACACTTGTCTGGCCTCGCTCAATTTATTTTAATTGAGTGAGGCCACGCATGTGACGTGCCCCCTGGGCCGTGGGGTACTCGGCAGCCGGGCCTCTGGCTGCTGGGGGATATCACGGTGGCTGGCCCGGTCCATGACCCAGGGCGGTCAGTCAAAAGGGGAAATATATATAGGGGATTTGGAAAGTTTGTGACGCCACCTGTGGAATGCGTCTGTCAGATATCTATTATTATCTCTGCACATATTAAAAGGAACCTATCACCAGAAATAACGCTATTAACCTGCAGATATGCAGTTAGTCTACAGGTTAATATCGTTGTTATGCTGCCCGGCGCCTGCACGCAGCCGAACAGCATAAACTTTATTTAATTTATAACATGAACTTCATTCCCCCCCCCCACAGCGTTCTGGTTTCAGTCATAGGGGAGGTGCTGGCACGGGTTCAGTCACCGCTCTGTATATGCAGAACGGCAGCTGTAACCGCATCTCCGGTCCTGACAGCCGGCCCCAATGCAGAGCGAGTGTCAGTCAGTGGGGGGGTGCAGTTTCAGCCGTCACTCTGTATTCTCAGAGCCATGAATGAACTGGCGCCGCCCCCAGGACTGAAACAGGGACTCTGCGGGGAAAATAAAGTTCATTTTCTCCTCGCAGTGTTTGGCTAAGTGCAGGCACCGGGCAGGTTGGTAATGCTATTAACCTGCAGATTAAACCCATATCTGAAGGTTAACGGCTCTTTTCTACTTCTGTGTTTCGAGAACGTTGGTGTCCGTTTCCACAGGTACTGGAGACACTCACACACAAAGACCCAGTCAAATTAATGGGTCTGTGTCCATTTCAGTGTCTCCATGGACCAAGTGTCCATGGGCAAAACACGCTGACATGTCCGTTTTTTACCAACAGCACGTGCCCCAAAACGTCCCACACACATGCACACTGATGACACACGAATAACATCTGTGTGTCATCTGTGTGACACATACCGGCGCCTGGGAATCAGCGGTACAATTTGCGCTGTTCCCAAGGGGCGCGTGCTGCAGGTATCTGTCAACATTGTCCCCTACTGGCGCTGAGATCATCAGCAAGGGGCAATGTTGACAGTTGTATTCTGCCCCCGCTGTGTCCATCAAGTGTAAAATAATAAAATAAAAAAAATTATACTCACCTTTACACCTAATTCCCTAAAAGCCTATGTCACCTGTAAAAAAAAAAGAAACTATAAAACTAGCCTGTCCGACATGCTGTCCCTCGATGTAATCCATTTGACTGACAATTCTGCATCAGAGTCTGGGGTGGCTTGAGGTGACCGCACACGCTGAGGAGCAGCGGAAAATTACTCGCGGGCCTCTGAACTGCGCTGAGCTCACTGACTGACAGGATACCGCTCAGGGAACTCAGCGCAGGTCAGGGGCCTACTCGCTGTAGCGAGTCACTTTCTGCTCCTCAGCATGTGCGGTGAGACGGATTACAGTGTGGGACACTTATTTTATCTTCAGACAGGTGAGAAGAAGGATTTTTTTTACATTTATTCTTAGTTATACACTTGTTGGACACAGTAGGAGCAGAATACTACTCTTACCATTGTCCCCTGCTCACGCTGAACACAGCGATGGCAGGGGACAATGATGAGGGAAGCGTTCAGCACACGGCACTTGAGAATAGCGCAAACTGAATGGCTGATTCGCAGGCGCCGGTATGTGTGATACTGATGCATCACACGGGCGGCACACGGTTGCAACACGAATGGCACACGTATCATACACATGGACACACGTACACGGATATCTGCGGTAATGCTTTTCCAGTACCGGAGATATCCGGACGTGTAAAAGAGGCCTATTAGCGCTTTTTCTGGTGGCAGGTTCTCTTTAACACATAAAAATCTGTAATTTCTTGTATGCATTTTATTCCAGTATGTGTCACATGGACAGCACACATGTACACACAGTTGGTAAAAATGGAACAGGCCACACTTTCACGCGTACATGTGAAGGAGGCCTAAGCTGTATTTTGAGGTTCTGCAGCAGCTGAGGTGTATTATGAGGTACATTTATGTATATACACACATACTTACACTCATGCGCACATCACTATAGACTGAGGTTCTGCAGCAGCCGAGGTGCATTATGAGGTTCTGCAGCAGCCGAGGTGCATTATGATGTTCTGCAGCGGCTGAGGTGTATTATGAGGTTCTGCAGCGGACCAGGTGTATTATGAGGTTCTGCAGCAGCCGAGGTGTATTATTATTATTATTTATTATTATAGCGCCATTTATTCCATGGCGCTTTACATGTGAAAAAGGGGTATAATACAAGAACAATTACAATAATCTTGAACACAATGTGATAGCGACTGGTACAGGAGGAGCGAGGACCCTGCCCGCGAGGGCTCACAATCTACAAGGGATGGGTGAGGATACAGTAGGTGAGGGTAGAGCTGGTCGTGCAGCGGTATGGTGGAGCGGTGGTTACTGAAGGTTGTAGGCTTGTCGGAAGAGGTGGGTCTTCAGGTTCCTTTTGAAGGTTTCCACGGTAGGCGAGAGTCTGATACGCTGGGGTAGAGAGTTCCAGAGTAGGGGGGAAGCACGGGAGAAATCTTGTATGCGATTGTGGGAGGAGGAGATTAGAGGGGAGTAGAGAAGAAGATCTTGTGAGGATCGGAGGTTGCGTGCAGGTATGTAACGGGAGACTAGATCAGAGATATATGGAGGAGACAGGTTGTGAATAGCTTTGTATGTCATGGTTAGGGTTTTGAACTAGAGTCTCTGAGCAATGGGGAGCCAGTGAAGAGATTGACAGAGAGGAGAGGCCGGGGAATAGCGGGGGGACAGGTCGATTAGTCGAGCAGCAGAGTTTAGGATAGATTGGAGGGGTGCGAGAGTGTTAGAGGGGAAGCCACAGAGCAGGAGGTTGCAGTAGTCGAGGCGGGAGATGATGAGGGCGTGCACTAGTGTTTTTGCAGATTCATGGTTGAGGAATGTGCGGATTCGGGAGATATTTTTGAGTTGGAGTCGGCAGGAAGTGGAAAGGGCTTGGATATGTGATTTGAAGGAGAGTTCCGAGTCCAGGGTTACTCCAAGGCAGCGAGCTTGAGGGACTGGGGAGAGTGGGCAGCCATTGACATTGATAGATAGGTCAGTTGGGGGGAGGTTGAATGAGAAGGTGGAAAGATGATGAATTCTGTTTTGTCCATGTAAAGTTTTAGAAATCTGGCAGAGAAGAAGGATGAAATAGCAGACAGACATTGAGGGATTTTGGTTAGTAAGGAGGTGATATCAGGTCCAGAGAGGTAGATCTGTGTGTCATCAGCATAGACGTGATAATGAAAGCCGTGAGACTCTATGAGCTGTCCCAGGCCAAAGGTGTAGATGGAGAAGAGCAGCGGTCCTAGAACTGAACCTTGGGGGACACCGACAGATAGGGAGTGAGATGAGGAGGTGGTGTGTGAGTGGGAGACACTGAATGTCCGGTCTGTTAGGTATGAGGAGATCCAAGATAGGGCTAAGTCTGTGACGCCGATAGATGAGAGAGTCTGTAGTAAGAGGAAATGGTCCACTGTGTCAAAGGGAGATAACAGGTCCAGGAGGAGGAGGAGTAGTGTCGCTTAGATTTGGTGGTTAGTAGGTCGTTGGTGACTTTAGTCAGTGCAGTTTCAGTAGAATGGTGCGGTCGGAAA
Source organism: Phyllobates terribilis (assembly GCF_046119375.1). Classification (NCBI taxonomy): domain Eukaryota; kingdom Metazoa; phylum Chordata; class Amphibia; order Anura; family Dendrobatidae; genus Phyllobates; species Phyllobates terribilis. The sequence continues at coordinate 391,004,047 of NW_027362769.1, read as the reverse complement.
CCAGATTGTAGGCGGTAAAAGAGGGAGCAGGAGGAGAGGTGGGAGGACAGTTCAGAATGGACATGTTGTTTCAGTAGTTTTGAGGCATAGGGGAGAAGTGTATGGGGCGATAGCTAGACACAGAGGATGGGTCAAGGGAGGGCTTTTTGAGGTTGGGTGTGATTGAGGCATGTTTGAAGCATGAGGGGAAGACACCAGTTGTTAGTGACAGGTTGAAGAGGTGGGCTAGGGCTGGGATGAAGATAGTGGTAAGGTTTGGGATGAGGTGGGACGGGATTGGGTCAAGTTTACAGGTGGTGAGGTGTGATTTGGAGAGTAAGGAGGAAAGTTGATCTTCAGAAATGGTGGAGAAGGTGGTTTTGGAGGAAGAGGGTTGAGTAGGTGTGGGGAGAGGCTGTGGGGGCTTTAGGCAAAAGCTTTGTCTGGTGGTGTCAATCTTCTGCTTGAAGAATGAGGCAGAGTCTTCGGCTGAAATAAGAGGAGAGGGAGGAGGCACTGGGGGACGGAGGAGAGAATTGAAGGTGTTGAATAGTTGTTTGGGGTTGTGAGACAGGGAGGATATGAGAGATGTGAAGTATGTTTGTTTTGCTGCAGTGAGTGTGGACTTGAAGGTAGTGAGGGACTGTTAGAATGCGATGAAGTGCACATGGGAGTGGGACCTTTTCCATCTACGCTCAGCAACCCTGGAGGCCCATCACAGTTCTTTAGTGTGCCAGGGTTGTCTGTTGATTGTGCAAGCCTTGGTATGTGTGAGGGGGGCGACCCTTATTAACATGAGGTTCTGCAGCTTATTATTATGAGGTTCTGCAGCTAAGGTGTGTATTATGAGGTTCTGCAGCACCTTCAGTATATATATGAGGTTCTGCAGCACCTGCTGTGTATATTATGAGGATCTGCAGCACTTGCTGTGTATAATATGAGGTTCTGCAGCACTTGCTGTGTATATTATGAGGTTCTGCAGCACCTGCAGTGTATATATGAGGTTCTGCAGCACCTGCTGTGTATATTACGAGGTTCTGCAGTACTTGCTGTGTATATTATGAGGTTCTGCAGCACCTGCTGTGTATATTATGAGGATCTGCAGCACTTGCTGTGTATAATATGAGGTTCTGCAGCACTTGCTGTGTATATTATGAGGTTCTGCAGCACCTGCAGTGTATATATGAGGTTCTGCAGCACCTGCTATGTATATTACGAGGTTCTGCAGTACTTGCTGTGTATATTTTGATGTTCTGCAGCTCTTGCTGTGTATATTATGAGGTTCTGCAGCACCTGCTGTGTATATTACGAGGTTCTGCAGCACTTGCTGTGTATATTACGAGGTTCTGCAGCACTTGCTGTGTATATTATGAGGATCTGCAGCACTTGCTGTGTATGAGGTTCTGCAGCACTTGCTGTGTATATTATGAGGTTCTGCAGCACCTGCTGTGTATATTATGAGGATCTGCAGCACTTGCTGTGTATATTATGAGGTTCTGCAGCACCTGCTGTGTATATTATGAGGTTCTGCAGCACCTGCTGTGTATATTACGAGGTTCTGCAGCACTTGCTGTGTATATTATGAGGTTCTGCAGCACCTGCTGTGTATATATGAGGTTCTGCAGCACCTGCAGTGTATATATGAGGTTCTACAGCACCTGCTGTGTATGTTATGCGGTTCTGCAGCACCTGCTGTGTATATTATGACGTTCTGCAGCACTTGCTGTGTATATTATGAGGTTCTGCAGTACCTGCTGTGTATAATATGAGGTTCTGCAGCACCTGCTGTGTATATTATGAGGTTCTGCAGCACCTGCTGTGTATATTATGAGGTTCTGCAGCACCTGCTGTGTATATTATGAGGTTCTGCAGCACTTGCTGTGTATATTATGAGGTTCTGCAGCACTTGCTGTGTATATTATGAGGTTCTGCAGCACCTGCTGTGTATATTATGAGGTTCTGCAGCACTTGCTGTGTATATTATGAGGTTCTGCAGCACCTACTGTGTATATTATGAGGATCTGCAGCACCTGCTGTGTATATTATGAGGTTCTGCAGCACTTGCTGTGTATATTATGAGGTTCTGCAGCACCTGCTGTGTATATTATGAGGTTCTGCAGCGCCTGCTGTTTATATTATGAGGTTCTGCAGCACCTGCTGTGTATATATGAGGTTCTGCAGCACCTGCTGTGTATATTATGAGGTTCTGCAGCACTTGCTGTGTATATTATGAAGTTCTGCAGCACCTGCTGTGTATATTATGAGGTTCTGAAGCACTTGCTGTGTATATTATGAGGTTCTGCAGCACTTGCTGTGTATATTATGTTCTGCAGCACTTGCTGTGTATATTATGAGGTTCTGCAGCACTTGTTGTGTATATTATGAGGTTCTGCAGCACTTGCTGTGATATTATGAGGTTCTGCAGCACTTGCTGTGTATATTATGAGGTTCTGCAGCACCTGCTGTGTATATTATGAGGTTCTGCAGCACTTGCTGTGTATATTATGAGGTTCTGCAGCACTTGCTGTGTATATTATGAGGTTCTGCAGCACCTGCTGTTTATATTATGAGGTTCTGCAGCACCTGCTGTGTATATATGAGGTTCTGCAGCACCTGCTGTGTATATTATGAGGTTCTGCAGCACCTGCTGTGTATATTATGAGGTTCTGCAGCACCTGCTGTGTATATTATGAGGTTCTGCAGCACTTGATGTGTATATTATGAGGTTCTGCAGCACCTGCTGTGTATATTATGAGGTTCTGCAGCACTTTCTGTGTATATTATGAGGTTCTGCAGCACCTGCTGTGTATATTATGAGGTTCTGCAGCACCTGCTGTGTATATTATGAGGTTCTGCAGCACTTGCTGTGTATATTATGAGGTTCTGCAGCACTTGCTGTGTATATTATGAGGTTCTGCAGCACCTGCTGTGTATATTATGAGGTTCTGCAGCACCTGCTGTGTATATTATGAGGTTCTGCAGCACTTGCTGTGTATATTATGAGGTTCTGCAGCATTTGCTGTGTATATTACGAGGTTCTGCAGCACCTGCTGTGTATATTATGAGGTTCTGCAGCACCTGCTGTGTATATTGAGGTTCTGCAGCACCCGCTGTGTATATTAGGAGGTTCTGCAGCACTTGCTGTGTATATTGAGGTTCTGCAGCATCTGCTGTGTATATTATGAGGTTCTGCAGCTCCTGCTGTGTATATTACGAGGTTCTGCAGTAGCTGCTGTGATGTTACGAGGTTCTGCAGCAGCAGTATATATGTAGATATACACATATAGTTACATTCTTGCACACACACATCACATAGACTTTTCTCTTCCCAGGACTCATCTGTCAGAGGTAGTGTTGAGCGATACCTTCCGATATCGGGAAATATCGGATCGGATTGGATCGGACCGATACCGAAAAAGTATCGGATATCGCCGATTCCGATACCGGAAACCAATGCAAGTCAATGGGACACAAATATCGGAATGAAAATAAACCCTTTCTTTCCTTGTAGGTTAATTCTGCATGAAGGAAAACAACTAAGAATAATGTAGAATGTATTGGGGGAGGTGGGGGAGACAATAAAGGCATAGAGGTTTAGCCCAATCAAATGGAATAGCAGGAATTAATATTTTTTTTAAGACGTTCTGAGTTACGGAAATATTGACTATGTTAAGTATTTTTATATTTTGTCAGATATTTATGTTTCACTACTTCCATGCTCTTCACCTTCTTTTTTACTTCTCCCACACTTTCTCCTTCATCATCCTCAGCATCTTTTTCATCTTCTTCTTCTTCACCTTCTTCGTATTATTCTTTTTTTTTACATTCTTCATATTCTACTTCTTCATCTTCTTCATCATATTCTTATTTGTGGCAGGCATTCCTGTAGTTGTTATCTATAAAATGTTGGACATTACACCCAGGGCCGGCTCCAGGTTTTTCTGGGCCCCGGGCGAACGAGTCTCAGTGGCCCCTTTAACACATACCACGATTCATGATGCAGAGATACGGCGGAGAAATATATATATATATATATAGTACAATGCAAAGATTTCACTTCTTAGATTACATGAGTGATATCTATTGTAAATTCCACAATAGCTCAGAAACCGGTGAATCGCTCCACACAGAATAGTGGTCCCCATATAAGGCTCCATACGGAATACTGGCCCCCATATAAGGCCCCATAAGGAATACTGGCCCCCATATAAGGCCCCATGCGGAATACTGACCCCCATATAAGGCTCCATGCGGAATACTGACCCCCATATAAGGCTCCATGCGGAATACTGACCCCCATATAAGGCTCCATGCGGAATACTGACCCCCATATAAGGCTCCATGCGGAATACTGACCCCCATATAAGGCTCCATGCGGAATACTGACCCCCATATAAGGCTCCATGCGGAATACTGACCCCCATATAAGGCTCCATGCGGAATACTGACCCCCATATAAGGCTCCATGCGGAATACTGACCCCCATATAAGGCTCCATGCGGAATACTGACCCCCATATAAGGCTCCATGCGGAATACTGGCCCCCATATAAGGCTCCATACGGAATACTGGCCCCCATATAAGGCTCCATACGGAATACTGGCTTCCATATAAGGCTCCATATGGAATACTGGCCCCCATATAAGGCTCCATACAGAATACTGGCCCCCATATAACGCTCCATACAGGATACTGGTCCCCTTATAAAGCTCCATACAGGATACTGGCCCCCATATAACGCTCCATACAGGATACTGGTCCCCTTATAAAACTACATACAGGATACTGGCCCCCATATAACGCTCCATACAGGATAGCGGTCCCCTTATAACGCTCCATACAGGATACTGGTCCCCTTATAAAGCTCCATACAGGATACTGGCCCCCATATAACGCTCCATACAGGATACTGGTCCCCTTATAAAACTACATGCAGGATACTGGCCCCCATATAACGCTCCATACAGGATACCGGTCCCCTTATAATGCTCCATACAGGATACTGGCCCCCATATAATGCTGCATGCAGGCTGTTACCCCCCACATAATGCCCCATACAGGCTGTCCCCCACTTATAATGCTCCATGCAGGCTGTTACCCCCCTTATAATGCCCCATGCAGGTTGTCACCCCTCCTTTTTATAATGCCCCATGCAGGATGTCCCCCCCTCTCTTTATAATGCCCCATGCAGGATGCCCCCCCCCTCTTTATAATGCCCCATGCAGGCTGTTCCCCACCTTATAATGTCCCATGCAGGCTGTCACCCCTCCTCTTTATAATGCCCCATGCAGGAATCCCCCCCCTCTTTATAATGCCCCATGCAGGCTGTCACCCCTCCTCTTTATAATGCCCCATGCAGGAATCCCCCCCCTCTTTATAATGCCCCATGCAGGCTGTTCCCCACCTTATAATGCCCCATGCAGGCTGTCACCCCTCCTCTTTATAATGCCCCATGCAGGATGTCCCCCCCTCTCTTTATAATGCCCCATGCAGGCTGTTCCCCACCTTATAATGCCCCATGCAGGATGTCCCCCCCTCTCTTTATACTGCCCCATGCCTCCATACATTAAAAAAAAAAAAATCAAATACTCACCTCCCTTCTCCTCACCTGCTACCTGCCGCACGCTGCCCGCTGTCCGCTGCTCGGGTCCGGGACTTCAGCGTTGTCGGCGTCTTCCTGCTCAGCGCTCCCTGTGACGGCTCAGGGGAGGGCGCGGTGTAATGGCGTCACCGCGCCCTCTGACCTGAGACGTCACAGGGAGTGCAGAGCAGGAAGATAGCTGATCTGCGGAGGCACGGGAAGAGGTAAGTATCCGGCTGCCGGGGCCCTGAGCAAGCGGCGGAGAAGGGCGGGCGCTGACACCGCTCTCCTCCGCCCACAGCCCAGCGGGGTGCGCGACCGCCAGTGGACCCCTCTGCCTGCTCAGGGCCCCGGCATTTGCCCGGGTGCGCCGGGTGCTGATGCCGGCCCTGATTACACCTTTCGTTCTGCCCGTCACAAAAGATTTACAACAGGATTTGTCCGCGTTCAGTTTGGCCTGCAGCAGCAGGTCTTTAACAGGGGCACCACGAGGAGGAACGGACTCACCCCCATACACTGCTTAGTCATCTTCTGCTTATAATTTAGATATTACCTTTTGCTCTGATTTTTAGTCTTATGCTTAATGTTCTGCAGCTTTTTGTTCTGCAGATTCTTGTATTTCTGCTTCTTGGTTTTCGGTCTCTTGTTCTTCTGTATCTTAGTGCTTGTCTTCTCTTCTTTGTCCTCTTGGTCAACTTCTTCAGGGTCATCTTCTTGGTCTTCTTCAGGGTGGTCTTCAGGGTCGTCGTCTTCGGGGGTCGTCGTCTTCGGGGTCCTCGTCTTCTTCGGGTTGTTCTTCTGGGTCCTCGTCTTCGGGGTCCTCGTCTTCTTCGGGGTGGTCTTCAGGGTTCTCGTCTTCTTCGGGGTGGTCTTCAGGGTCCTCGTCTTCTTCGGGGTGGTCTTCAGGGTCCTCGTCTTCTTCGGGGTGGTCTTCAGGGTCCTCGTCTTCAGGGTCCTCGTCTTCTTCGGGGTGGTCTTCAGGGTTCTTGTCTTCAGGGTCCTCGTCAGGGAGATCCAGAGCGATTACCAAGAACCATTTCAAAAAGCTTGAACTTGGAAATGTAGCAGAAGGTACAAGAAGGCTGAGGAACTACCGAGGATCAGCTGACAGTACTGGAACCCGGATGGGTAGCAGAAGGTACAAGAGCCAATGGAACTGCCGAAGACCAGCTGACGGTACTGGAACTCGGTTACTAAGCAGGAGGTACCTGTGCCAGAAAGCACTACCAAGGACCAGCAGACGTTGGTGGAACTTGGATACGGAGAAGGAGGCACCTAATCCAAAGGCACTGCCGAGAACCAGCTGACAGTACTGGAACCCGGATGGGTAGCAGAAGGTACCCATGTAAAAAAAAGTTCAAGGCCGCGAGCCGGCCGCAGTTACCAAAACCCACAGTCCTACAGGGGGTGCTTGTCCTATTGGCACTATGGAACCAGCCTTCATTGCCAGATCCCGCAGGCCACATAGGAGTCACCTAAACTGCAGGCACCATAGAGTCGGCTAACCCGACCGCAACACGACAGGACAACGCATTGGAGGCAAAGTGACGTTGACACTACCCGGAAACAGCTGGCGTGCTGGAACCAGGCTGGGCAGGAGGGAGTACCCGTGCCAAAGACACTGCCGAGAACCAGCTGACGGTACTGGAACGCGGATGGGTAGTAAAAGGTACAAGAGCAAATGGAACTACCGAGGACCAGCTGACGGTACTGGAACCCAGATGGGTAGCAGAAGGTACAAGAGCCAATGGAACTACCTAGGACCAGCTGACGGTACTGGAACTCGGTTACTAAGTAGGAGGTACCTGTGCCAGAAAGCACTACCAAGGACAAGCAGACGTTGGTGGAACTTGGATACCGAGAAGGAGGCACCTAATCCAAAGGCACTGCTGAGAACCAGCTGACGGTACTGGAACCCGGATGGGTAGCAGAAGGTACCCATGTAAAAAAAAGTTCAAGGCCGCGAGCTGGCCGCAGTTACCAAAACCCACAGTCCTACAGGGGGTGCTTGTCCTATTGGCATTATGGAACCAGTCTTCATTGCCAGATCCCGCAGCCCACATAGGAGTCACCTAAACTGCAGGCACCATAGAGTCGGATAACCCGACCGCAACACAACAGGACAACGTATTGGAGGCAAAGTGACGTTGACACTACCCGGAAACAGCTGGCGTGCCTGAACCAGGCTGGGCATGAGGGAGTAACCGTGCAAAAGACACTGCGGGGAAACAGCTGGCGGTGCTGGAACCCAGGGTAAATACTAAAAACAGAGTGGAGCCAGAGGTGTAATTGGAGGAGGTTTTAAATCAGTAGTACAGTGGATGTGGACAAAGCAGGAGAATTTGCCGGACACACAGCTGGGGATCAGCTGACGTTACCGAACCCCAATAACACTGGAGCAAGCGTTCACTGTGCAGACGGCACTTCCGAGCGCCAACTAGCGGTATTGGAGCCCAGGGTAAATACTAAAAACAGAGGAGCCAGAGGTGTATTTGGAGGAGGTTTTAAATCAGTAGTACAGTGGATGTGGACAAAGCAGGAGAATTTGCCGGACACACAGCTGGGGATCAGCTGACGTTACCGAACCCAATAACACTGGAGCAAGCGTTCACTGTGCAGACGGCACTTCTGAGCAGCAACTAGCGGTATTGGAGCCCAGGGTAAATACTAAAAACAGAGGTGCCAGAGGTGTATTTGGAGGAGGTTTTATATCAGTAGTACAGTGGATGTGGACAAAGCAGGAGAATTTGCCGGACACACAGCTGGGGATCAGCTGACATTACTGAACCCCAATAACACTGGAGCAAGCGTTCACTGTGCAGACGGCACTTCTGAGCAGCAACTAGCGGTATTGGAGCCCAGGGTAAATACTAAAAACAGAGGAGCCACAGGTGTATTTGGAGGAGGTTTTAAATCAGTAGTACAGTGGATGTGGACAAAGCAGGAGAATTTGCCGGACACACAGCTGGGGATCAGCTGACGTTACCGAACCCCAATAACACTGGAGCAAGCGTTCACTGTGCAGACGGCACTTCCGAGCGCCAACTGGCGGTGTTGGAGCTCAGGGATAATACTGAAAACAGAGGAGCCAGAGGTGTAATTGGAGCAACTTTAAAATCTGTAGTAGTGAGAATGTGGACAGAGCAGGAGAAATTGCCGTCCGCACAGCAGGGGAACCGCTGACATTACCGAACCCCAATAACATGGCAGCAAGTGTTGACTGTGCAGACGGCACTTCCGAGCGCCAACTGGCGGTGTTGGAGCTCAGGGATAATACTGAAAACAGAGGAGCCAGAGGTGTAATTGGAGCAACTTTAAAATCTGTAGTAGTGACAATGTGGACAGAGCAGGAGAAATTGCCGTCCGCACAGCAGGGGAACAGCTGACGTTACCGAACCCCAATAACAGAGCAGTAAGTGTTGACTGTGCAGACGGCACTTCCGAGCGCCAACTGGCGGTGCTGGAGCTCAGGGATTGGTGAAGTGTGAACGGCGCGCACTGCGACTTGTTTGCGCCTGCTGCAGCTGGTACTCCATTACTGCTGCCTGCTGCTCACACAACCTCTCCAACATATGTAACGTTGAATTCCACCTGGTGGGTAGGTCACATATGATGCGATGTTCCGGAAGACGTAATCGGCGCTGCAGAGCTGCAATGCGTGATCTTGCATTGCTGGAACGCCGCAAGTGAGCGCACCCTATGCGGACCTTGTGAAGCAGTGCATCAAGATCCGGATAGTCCCTCAAAAAACTCTGCACGACCAAGTTGAGCACATGTGCCAGACATGGGATGTGAGTGAGGTTGCCTAGGCCCAGAGCTGCCACCAGATTTCGGCCATTGTCACACACTACCATGCCTGGCTGGAGATTCGCTGGCACAAACCACACGTCGCTCTGCTGCTTGATGGCATTCCAGAGCTCCTGCGCTGTGTGGCTTCGATTCCCCAAAGAAATTAATTTTAATACGGCCTGTTGACATTTGGCCACGGCTGTGCTCATATCGGTCATCATAACAGGTAACCGTTCACGGGTCGATGTGGAGGTAGACCGTGACGGCTCCTGCAGCGCTGATTCAGAGTCACTGGAGTATGAGGAGGAGTCAATGTGTACAGACTGGATTCCTGCAATCCTTGGAGTTGGCAGAACACGTACAGCGCCACTCTCAAGATCTGTACCTGGCTCCACAACATTTACCCAATGGGCCGTGAGGGAATGGTATCGTCCCTGTCCATGCTTACTGGTCCACGCATCGGTGGTCAGGTGGACCTTGCTACTGACGGCGTTTTGTAGCGCATGTTTAATTTTTCCCTCCACATGATGTTGCAGGGCAGGGACGGCTTGCCTGCTGAAATAAAAGTGGCTGGGCACGTTGTATTGTGGGACTGCCAATGCCATAAAGTTATGGAATGTGTCAGTCTCCACCAGCCTGAATGATAGCATTTCAAGGGCCAGTAGTTTAGCAATGCCAGCATTCAGAGCCTGTGCTCGGGGGTGGTTTGTCGAGTATGGGCGCATTTCTCCCATGCCTGTGCTAACGATGGCTGTAGACTGGCCTGGGAGTGTGAGGATGACTGGGAAAGTGGTGCTGTGGGTGGAATTACACTGTGTCTCTGTACAACAGTGCCCTTGATTCTTCCATGGCGATCCTGTGAGGAAGCCGAACCAGCTGTGTGTGAGCTGGAGGAAGAGGCTACAACACGAGCTGAAGAGGTGGTAGGTGGCGCTGTAGGTTGGCCTAGGTCTTCAGTGTGTTTTTGTAACTTCACCACGTGCTTGGTCCGCACATGTTTCCACATATTTGTGGTATTGAGGTTGCTGACACTTTTCCCTCTTTTCACCTTCTGATTACACAGCTTGCATTTGACAAAGCAAATGTCATCTGCAACTGTGTCAAAAAAGGACCAGGCACTGCAAGTCTTGGGAGCGCCCGCTTTGGATTTTGGAAGAGCCATGCTCCTAATGGGTGCCCAAGTGGAGGCTACAGGCAACCAAGTCTGCCCCCTCCCTCTCCCTCCTTTTTGGGCTGTTCGGGGAATCTCTTCCTCAGAGCTGCTCCCACCACCTTCCTGTCCCTCACGCCATGATGGGTCAAGGACCTCATCATCTACACCACCCTCTTCAAACAACTGTTTCTCCTGGGTAGTCTCGACAGCACAGTACGCACCAGAAAGTGGCACCTGAGTCTCATCATCAGATGCGTACTGAGGTGTGCTGCTGACCATAGGCACTGGCCCACCCGCCTCTTCAGATTCAGAGAGACAAAACGGTTGCGCATCACTGCATACTACCTCTTCTTCAAATTCTCGAATTCTGCTCGGCTGGCCTCCTCTTTCCAAGCCAAGAGATTCAGAGAACAGAAGTAGAGATGGCTCCTGTCCAGGGCTCTCTGACTGCCTGGGCAATTTGGCAGGTGGTGAAGAGACAGATGGGTGCTCTTCAGTGCTCAGGACCTGAGAGGATCTGGAACTAATTGAAGTCGATGCGTTAGCTGCCATCCATCTGACAACGGCTTCAATTTGGTCCTCCCGCAGCAGTGGGGTACGGCTAGCTCCTACAAAGCTGCGCATAAAGGACTGTTCCCTGCTAAAACTGGGGGATTCTGAGTCACTGGTGCCCGCAGCAGGCACAGAATCCCCACGTCCTCTCCCTGCAGGCACAGAATCTTCAAGTCCTCTCCCTGCAGAAACTCCACGCCCACGCCCACGACCACATGCCTTACTCCCTGCCTTCTTCATCTTGGTAGACTGATAAAGATAGGCAGAAAAGTACTAAGGGCTTAGTGTGCTTATTCCTGAACAGCTGCTAACAGGTATAAGAAACACTAATTTTATAAAGTGTGGACTAGACTTTAATATGAGCTAATGTGGCCTACACAACTGTAAAGTGGAGTGTTTGGTGAACTTTATGTAGGTTTTTTTTGTCACAAAAATACACTGGATGTGCTGTAATAACGATAGTATCACAAACTTTTTGTAGCTATTACAATGTAGGAAGGTAACCTACAATGCAACAGATGAGGCTACAAAAAATAGGCTAATACTAATCTGGCTGGGGCTGCAGGGCCCAATGCTGCAGAAAGGCTCCTCTAACTACTCCTATATAGTGTGTTTGGAACCAATTTAGCTGAATACGGATGGAACCACCACACTAATAGGAGAAATCAGGAAAAATTATGAATTGGCAAAAAAGGACAATGTATGAGGCAGTGACGCACGCTGAGCGCACTACAACCAGACGTGGCTGAAGCAGACACTACAGGGTGAGCTGCACTCACACACACAGACCTTGCAGACAGCGGTGAACAGTACAGATGCAGAGCACTGTGCACTAGCGCTGCAAGACCAAAAAAATTTCTCTATCTACTCCTATATAGTGTGTTTGGAACCAATTTAGCTGAATACGGATGGAACCACCGCACTAATAGGAGAAATCAGGAAAAATTATGAATTGGCAAAAAAGGACAATGTATGAGGCAGTGACACACACTGAGCGCACTACAACCAGACTTGGCTGAAGCACACACTACAGGGTGAGCTGCACTCACACACCAGACCTTGCAGACAGCGGTGAACAGCACAGGGAACTGTGCACTAGCGCTGCAAGGCACAGCGATTTATAAAGTAGCTTGGGTAAAGCAGAATAGACCAAATAGGTAGCTAAAACTGTCCCTCAGAACAACAGCGTCCTATCCCTAACTGAATTCACAGCAGAGTGAGCTCAAAATGGTGGCGGCGGCTTTTATAGTGCATCATGACATCATTTCAGCAGCCAATCACAGCCATGCCATTTGTTAAGATGCCTAACAGGATGTGTCCACACTTCTTAGGATCCTCATTGGCTGAATAAAATGAAAATGGCTCATTGCATTATGGGAACTTCCGATTCCGGTATACGATATTGGAAAAGTATCGGGATTAAGTATCGGAATTCTGATACCGCGAATATCGGCCGATACCCGATATTTCAGTATCGGAATGCTCAACACTAGTCAGAGGTGCTGTGGAGATGTGAAGCTCTGTCTCCCCTGTGGATGAGGTGTGGAGTGTAGGGAGTGTTCTGCCTTCCTGGGATGAGGACACTGCTCTGTTATTTCCAATGCTGGGGAAGATACTGCCAGGCAGGAGTGTGCAGTGGGCCGGCGGGGGGTGGGGCTGGATGCAGAGGGCGGGGCTTGATGCAGAGGGCGGGGCTGGACGCAGAGGCAGGGGCAGGGCTGGATGCAGAGGGCGGGGCTGACTATGAGGTTAGATCATACAGCACAGGGAGCTGTCAAGTTTGGTAGAGCCACCGCTAAACAATATGGGTGCGGGAATGAATTGAAATTCAGGAGGAACGAAAGGAAGAAACAAAAACCAAAATGTATGGGGTTCTTGTATATTACACTACAGCACAGATCACCTTAAAAAACTAATTAGAATTTTGTGTTCGGAGAACTTCATTACTTCTCACTCCAGGAAGGGGACGGTGTAAAAAGTAGAAAATCGTCTCTGAACCGTCATCGAAAGATGCAAAACCATTCATGCAACTCTATGCAACAATAATCTGGTGTGAATTAAGGCAAAGTGGTTACAAACAAAACAAGCGCCCCCTAATGATAGAGTAAACCCCATTAAACACATGTGACTGAGGTCGTTTTCCACAGATCCGTGGATTTCCACACAATCCAAATCAGATCAATGGGAAAGGTGCAGATTTTTGCAATAAACCTGTCAGATGTGAACTGCCCCTAATGCTGAGTACATGAGGCAGATGCTGGGATATTAGGAACGCTCGCCCGCCCCTCGCTGCCTGGAGCTTCCAGATGAAGAGGATTCCTGGGTCCCTGCAACAGCAAAGCACAACATTAACGGGAATGTGGTTGTAACCTCGGCTTTATTACATTGGATTTACGTTGCTTTGTTTTTACATATATGAGAATCTAGGATGAAATTTACTTTGTAAGGGCTGCAAAGTTATATGATCTGCTCTTCTGACCTCGCTGAATATTATTATTTTTTGGGGGGTGGGGGTGCTTGCAATTAAAGTGTACCCCAGCTCTGTCTACTTCTATTGGGAGCAGTGGTGTAATGCATGCCCCCGCTCCGTCCACTTCTATGGGAGCAGTGGTGTAATGCATGCCCCCGCTCCGTCCACTTCTATGGGAGCAGTGGTGTAATGCATGCCCCCGCTCCGTCCACTTCTATGGGAGCAGTGGTGTAATGCATGCCCCCGCTCCGTCCACTTCTATGGGAGCAGTGGTGTAATGCATGCCCCCGCTCCGTCCACTTCTATGGGAGCAGTGGAGTAATGCATGCCCAAGCTCCGTCCACTTCTATGGGAGCAGTGGTGTGATGCATGCCCCCGCTCCGTCCACTTCTATGGGAGCAGTGGTGTAATGCATGCCCCCGCTCCGTCCACTTCTATGGGAGCAGTGGTGTAATGCATGCCCCCGCTCCGTCCACTTCTATGGGAGCAGTGGTGTGATGCATGCCCCCCGCTCCGTCCACTTCTATGGGAGCAGTGGTGTAAGGCATGCCCCCGCTCCATCCACTTCTATGGGAGCAGTGGTGTAATGCATGCCCCCACTCCGTCCACTTCTATGGGAGCAGTGGTGTGATGCATGCCCCCGCTCCGTCCACTTCTATGGGAGCAGTGGTGTAATGCATGCCCCCGCTCCGTCCACTTCTATGGGAGCAGTGGTGTAATGCATGCCCCCGCTCCGTCTACTTCTATGGGAGCAGTGGTGTAATGCATGCCCCCGCTCCATCTACTTCTATGGGAGCAGTAGTGTAATGCATACCCCCGCTCCGTCCACTTCTATGGGAGCAGTGGTGTGATGCATGCCCACGCTCCGTCCACTTCTATAGGAGTAGTAATCTAGTGGACGGAGCGGGGTCACACATTACGCTGCTGCTCCCTTTGCAATGTGTGGCCCTGCTCTGTCCACTTCTATGGGAGCAGTTGTGTAATGGGACCCCGCTCTGTCCTCTTTTATGGAAGTAGGAATGTAATGGATGGAGCAGGGTCACACGTTACACCACTTCTCCCATAGAGGTGGACTGTGCGGGGTCACACAATATGTACATTAGATCCTTTGTATTTAATCCTATCCTGTGTGATACAGTCCACTGAGCTCAGTGTCTAATCCCATCAGGTGATACACTACACTCGGCCCTGTATCTAATTCCAGCGTTACTCTAAACGTATCTAATGGCAGCACATGATACGCTCCATGTATCTAACACCTTTATCTTATGATACAGAATCAGCGGAGCCGGCCGTCCTCTGTGACACTGGACTTGTCAGGATCACACTGCACTCACTAACAAAATGGCTCCGCATTGTGACCCTAAATGTCATCCTTTCTTATCCTTTTCCAAACACCTAGAATGGGAGGAGGGCTGATGCCCCCCACGTCAACAGATCCAGCCCCCACATGTGAGCAGATCCAGCCCCCCACATGTGAACAGATCCAGCCCCCCCACATGTGAGCAGATCCAGCCCCCCACATGTGAGCAGATCCAGCCCCCACATGTGAGCAGATCCAGCCCCCCCACATGTGAGCAGATCCAGCCCCCACATCTGAGCAGATCCAGCCCCCCACATGTGAGCAGATCCAGCCCCCACATCTGAGCAGATCCAGCCCCCATTCACTGCAGTCCTAATGTCAGCAAGCACTATACTAGGGTTTTTATGGCAAATTTCAGCAGCTGCTCCCCCTAGTGTTTAAAAGTGGAAATATCAAAACTTTTA
Source organism: Phyllobates terribilis (assembly GCF_046119375.1). Classification (NCBI taxonomy): domain Eukaryota; kingdom Metazoa; phylum Chordata; class Amphibia; order Anura; family Dendrobatidae; genus Phyllobates; species Phyllobates terribilis. The sequence goes on along the minus strand of NW_027362769.1, from coordinate 390,988,756 downwards.
AAATTATGTTTAATATTTTACTTAATTAAAAACAAATAATATTCTAAAAAAAATAAATAAAACATTAATACTTTACATTTTTTTGATGGAATCTTCAGTTTAATCACAAGTCTCATGGGTCAAGGACGAACATTCACTGAAATCCTGTCCTGAAACCAATCAGCCTTCTCATTCACAGCAAAGCAGCTTTAACCCCTTCCCGACATGCGCCGTACATGTACTGCTCTGCGGGAGCGAGCGCCGATTGCGGGCATTAACCCCTCTGATGCCGCTGTATCGCAGAGGGGGGAGTGGGCTCCTTCTGTGACCGCGTTGTGTTGATGGTTTCTATAGTTACCTCCGGTCCCAAGATGGCGGCGGGGTCCTTCAGGGTCCTGCAGGAAGGTGGCCTGTCAGCGCCTGCTGTGATGCTCTGCAGAGCAGATACTTTGCAGAGCATCAGATCAGCGATCTGAAAGTTTGATAATGATGTCCCATCCTGGGACAAGGTAAAAAAGATAAAACCATTTAATAAAAATTATAAAAATATTTTTTAAAGAAATCACAAAATAAAGAAAATATATTAATCCAATAAATATATTTATCTGTGTAAAAAAAATAAACAAAAACAGTACACATATTTGATATCGCCACGTCCGTAACGACCCGACCCATAAAACTGTCCCGCTAGTTAACCCCTCCAGTGAGCACCGTAAAAAAAACAAGGCAAAAAACGATGCTTTATCACCATACCGCCGAACAAAAAGTGGAATAAAGCGCGATCAAAATGACGCCTGTAAATAAAAATGGTGCCGCTGAAAACGTCATCTTGTCCCACAAAAAACAAGCCGCCATACAGCTCCATCAGCCGAAAACTAAAAAAGTTACAGCTCAGAATAAAGCGATGCCAAAATAATTATTGTTTCTGTAAAACTGTTTTTATTGTGTGAAAGCGCCAAACATAAAAAACGATATAAATGTGGTACCGCTGTAATCGTACTGACCCGAAGAATAAAGCTGCCTGATCAATTTTACCACACGCGGAACAGAATAAAAAAAATCCCCCAAAAAAATAATTCCTGAATTGTTGGTTTTTGTTTATTCTGCCTCCCAAAAATCGGAATAGAAAGCGATCAAAAAATGTCATGTGCCAGAAAACAGTACCAATAACAACGTCAAGTCATCCCGCAAAAAACGAGCCGTCACATGACTCTGTCTGCCAAAATATGGAAAAATTATAGCTCTCAAAATATGGCGATGCAAAAACTTGTTTTTACAATTAAATGTGTCTTTTAGTGTGTGACAGCTGTCAGTCATAAAAACCCCATATAAATCTGGTATTGCTGTAATCACACCGACCCGAAGAATAAAGTCGTCTAATCACTTATACCGCACGAGGAACGGCGTCAAAAATAAATAAAACCAATTATTTTCCTGCTGCTTATTTGTCCATTCTGCCTCCCAAAGATCGCAGTAAGGCTCGGTTCACATTTATCCTGCGCTCTGCGCTGAGCGCTTACACCAGATGGAGGCACTGTGGACACCGTCTGGCCTGTGATCCAACGGTGTCCGTCTTTTAACTAGGCGTGCTTAAAAGTGCCGTCGGCCACAGTGTTGTGCACTTCTGAAAAGAAGGACACAGAGGCCAGATGGAGTCCAGAGTACCTCTGCTGCCTCATTATAGTGAATGGATCACTTGGGGATTTCATCTGAACCTCGTCACTTGGGAGATTTAGATGGAAACCACGATATAAATGCTCAGCGTAGAGCACAGGAAAAATGTGATCCAAAATGTTATGTAAAATGTTCCCAATAAAAGCTTCAACTCAATCCACAAAAAAAGCAAGCCCCCACTCAGGTCCATTATCTGTTATCAGAAATATAGGGGCTTCCACATTACTGGTAGCACAAAGTAGAGTCGGCTCCAGGTTTTTGTGGGCTCCGGGCGAAAGAGTCTCAGTAGACCCCTTTAACACATACCACGATTCATGATGCACAGATACCGCAGAGAAATATATATATATATAGTACAATGCAAAGATTTCACTTCTTACATTACATGAGCGATATCTATTGTAAATTCCACAACAGCTCAGAAACTGGCGAATCGCAACATACAGAATACTGGCCCCCATAAAATGCCCCATACAGAATACTGGCCACCATATAACGCTCCATGCAGGCTGTTCCCCCCATATAATTCCCCATGTAGGATGTCACCCCCCCTTATAATGCCCCATGCAGGATGCCACCCCCCCTCCCTTATAATGCCCCATGCAGGATGTCACCCCCCCTCCCTTATAATGCCCCATACAGGATGTCACCCCCCCCCCTTTATAATGCCCCATACAGGATGTCACCCCCTCCTTATAATGCCCCATGCAGGATGTCACCTCTCCCCCCATATAATGCCCCATGCAGGATGTCACCTCTCCCCCCATATAATGCCCCATGCAGGATGTCACACACCCCCTTATAATGCCCCATACAGGATGTCACCCCCTCCTTATAATGCCCCATGCAGGATGTCACCCCCCCCCCTTATAATGCCCCATACAGGATGTCACCCCCCTCTCTTATAATGCCCCATACAGGATGTCACACCCCTCCTTATAATGCCCCATACAGGATGTCACCCCCCCTTATAATGCCCCATACAGGATGTCACCCCCCATTATAAAGCCCCATGCAGGATGTCACCCCCCCTTATAATGCCCCATACAGGATGTCACCCCCTCCCTTATAATGCCCCATACAGGATGTCACCCCCCCCCCCTTATAATGCCCCATACAGGATGTCACCCCCCCTTATAATCCCCCATGCAGGATGTCACCTCTCCCCCCATATAATGCCCCAAGCAGGATGTCACCTCTCCCCCCATATAATGCCCCATGCAGGATGTCACCCCCGCTTCCTTATAATGCCCCATGCAGGATGTCACCCCCCCTCCCTTATAATGCCCCATGCAGGATGTCACACACACACCCTCCCTTATAATGCCCCATACAGGATGTCATACCCCTCTCCCTTATAATGCCCCATACAGGATGTCACCCCTCCTCCCTTATAATGCCCCATACAGGATGTCACTCCCCTTATAATGCCCCATGCAGGATGTCACCTCTCCCCCCATATAATGCCCCAAGCAGGATGTCACCTCTCCCCCCATATAATGCCCCATGCAGGATGTCACCCCCGCTTCCTTATAATGCCCCATGCAGGATGTCACCCCCCTCCCTTATAATGCCCCATGCAGAATGTCACACACACAGGATGTCACACCCCTCTCCCTTATAATGCCCCATACAGGATGTCACCCCCCCTCCCTTATAGTGCCCCATACAGGATGTCACTCCCCTTATAATGCCCCATGCAGGATGTCACACCCTCTCTCTCTTATAATGCCCCATACTGGATGTCACCCCCCCTTATAATGCCCCATGCAGGATGTCACACCCCCTCCTCCCTCATAATGCCCCATGCAGGATGTCACCCTCCCCCACATAATGCCCCATGCAGGATGTCACCCCCCTCCCTTATAATGCCCCATGCAGGATGTCACCCTCCCCCCATTTAATGCCCCATGCAGGATGTCACCCCCCTCCCTTATAATGCCCTATGCAGGATGTCACACCCCCCCTTATAATCCCCCATGCAGGATGTCACACACCCCCACCTCACCCCCCCATATAATGCCCCATGCCGCCATACAATAAAAAAAAAATCAAATACTCACCTCACTTCTCACCTGCTGCCACTGCTCCGGACTCCAGAGTCACCGGCATCTTCCTGCTCTGCGCTGTGATGGCTCAGGGGAGAGCACAGTGTAAAAACGTCACCACGCCCTCTGACCTGAGACGTCACAGTGCAGCAGCCGCGGAGGATGCAGGAGCTGCTGCGGAGGCACGGGGAGAGGCAAGTGTCGCGCCCCTGAGGGTTCAGTCGACACAGAGGTACTGCACCTCACCCAGAGGTGTGGTGTCTCCCTTCTCTCAGGTAAGGAGGGAGTACTGCATGGAACCCCAAAACACCTGCATCCAACACTACACTGCTCCAGGCCGGCTGGAGGGGCAACACGCAATGTATGTTTCTGCTGAGCCCTGACCCTGGCTGGAGTGGGGGGAACCCAAAGGTAGGGGGAACCAGTAGTGGGTGTAGGTGGAGGAAGTAGTTAGAGGGAGCACTTTAGTAGAAGTATAAATAGGAAAACAATCTTAGGGTGGCAGTGGTGTGAGTTCTAGGGAGCTGTTCAGAAGAACAGCTCGGGACAGTTCAGAAGAACAGTCCGGGAGCAGAGTCTCATTAGGAGATTTGCTCCACTGTTAGGGCCCAGTGTCAGAGCAGGGAGTAGGCTCCGTTCTACAGGAAGGAACCCAGGGGGTACGGCGCGTGCAGGACGGCACCCGTACGCCCCGCATCTGTCAGAAGACGGAGGGATCGCTGAGGCATTCTAATCGCCAAGAGGGTCAAGTGGGTCCCGGATCCGACGTACAGAAAGGACTTCAGAGCACCCGAGCGGGATTGAGAGTGGGCAGCACAGAGCAGGAGGGAGAAGGACCAGAGTAAAGATGGTCAAAATAGGAACACGAGAAAGTGGGGTTCTGCCAGGTATTCCCAAGTGCCTGAGGAAGGATTGAACCTCCGCCTGGTCAACGCAGCGCGACGCAGGGAGGCCTTTACCTGTATAGTGCACCTGTGAAGTGTCTAAAGAACTGTGAGTAAAATCTTGGATGACAGCACTGCACTGCCTCTGTCCATTCTTCATCGGCACTATCGTTCCCCCCCTACACTACAACACCCAGCGCGACGCACTGTCTTCAACTACACTGCCCTGAGGCCTGCTCCACCTGTGGGGAGCCATCCCATCACAAGTTGCCCTAACATCTGCCTCAGAGGACTGTTGCAGCGCTGGTGATCCTCACCAGGTACCACAGGTGGCGTTACGAATTTTCCCAAATTCCCCATATATCCATATTTTCCCCTTTTGAGTGACCGCCCTGGGCTACGGACCGGGCCAGCCACCGTGATATCCCCCGGCAACCAGAGGCCCGGCTGCCGATTACCCCACGGCCCTGGGGGATCGTCACAAGTATTGCGCAGGGTGCCGGGGCACTGAGCAAGCAGGGGTAGCGGGCGCTGGCACCGGCACTGCACCGCTCACGGGTCCCATAGCGCGTGGGGTGCCTGACGGTGAGTGGACCCCCCCACCTGCTCAGGGCCCCGGCATTTGCCCGGGTGTGCCGTGTGTTGACACTGGCCCTGGCACAAAGGCTCTGGAAAAACTAAATGGCTCTTCCCCCTCCAAAAGAAATTCAACAAATTCTGCACTCCCAAATCCAAATGTCCCCCTCCCTTCTGAGCTCCACTGTGTGTCTAAACCGCAGTTAGAGTCCACATGTTTGGCATTCCTGTAGCAATAGAGCCTGCCTAATTTACGGGTGCATGTCTCCAGAAGTACGAGCTGGGCATAATGTACTGTATAATGTAGTGTTTGTGGAAAACACCCATGGAGTCAAAATCGTCACTACACCTGTAGATAAATTCAAAAGAGTAGAATTTCCAAAATGGGGTCACTTGAGGGGGGATTCTACTCTTCTAGCACATAGGGGCTCTGTTTATGGAGTCCGCAAACTATTCTAGGAAAATCTGCGCTCCAGAAGGCAAATAGCGCTCTGTCCCTCCCGAGTCTCGCCGTGTGGCTAAGCAGTATTTTACAGGCACATATGGGGCATTTCTAAATTCAGCAGAAATTGTAGGACAAATTTTGGTGCCATTTTTACCCATTTACCAGTGTGAAAATGGAAAATCTGGGGCTGAAACAAAATTTCTGTGTTAAAAATGTAATTATTTTTTCTTCGCAGCCCAATGGTATAAAATTACGTGACCCACCTGTGGTGTCAATATGATCACTGCACCCCTAGATGAATTCATTGAAAGGTGTAGTTTGTAAAATTGGGTCACTTATGGTGGGGGGGATCAGCTGCTCTAGCACTTCAGGGGCTCTGCCAATGTGACATGGCACCCTCAAACCAGTCCAGCAAAATCTGAACTCCAATATGGCGCTTCTTCCCTTCTGAGCTTTGCACTATGCCTCAAAAGTGGTTTTCGACCTCATATGGGTATCTGCATACTCAAGAGAAATTGCACAACATATTTTGGGGTCCAATTTCTCCTGTTATCCTTGTGAAAATGTAAAATTTTGTGCTAAAAAACATTCTTGCAGGAATTTTTTATTTTTTATTTTCACTGTTCAATGTTGTAAACTTCTGTGAAGCACCTGGGGGTTCACCACACATCTAGATAAGTTCCCTAAGGGGTCTAGTTTCCAAAATGGTGTCACTTGTGGGGGGTTTCCACTGTATAGGCACATCAGGGGCTCTCCAAACACAACATGGCATCCTCTAATTATTCCAGCAAATTTTACATTCAAAAAGTCAAATGGCGCTCCTTCCCTTCCGAATCCTGCCGTGCGCCCAAACAGTAGTTTTCCCCCACATATGGGGTATCGGCTTACTCAGGAGAGATTGCACAACAAATGTTATGGTGCAATTTCTCCTGTTACCCTTATGAAAATGCAAACTTGAGGGCTGAAAAACATTTTTGTGAGAAAAATGTGAAAATTGTATTTTTACGGCTCAATGTTATAAACTTCTGTGAAGCACCTGGGGGTGCAAGGTGCTCATTACACATCTAGATAAGTTTACTAAGGGTTCTAGTTTCCAAAATGGTGTCACTTGTGGGGGGTTCCACTCTTTCGGCACATCAGGGGCTCTCCAAATGCAACATGGCGTCCGCTAATTATTCAAGCAAATTTTACAAAGAGTCAAATGGCACTCCTTCCCTTTCGAACCCTGCCGTGCGCCCAAACAGTGGTTTTCTCTCACATATGGGGTATTGGCGTGCTCAGGAGAATTGCACAACAAATTTTGAGGTCCATTTTTTCCTGTTACCCCTGCAAAAATAAAAAAAATGGGGTCTAAAGTAACATTTTTGTGAAAAAAGTTATTTGTTCATTTTTTTCTTCTATTCCAAAAATTCCTGTGAAGCACCTGAAGGGTTAATAAAGTTCTTGAATGTGGTTTTGAGCACCTTGAGGGGTGCAGTTTTTAGAATGGTGTCACTTTTGGGTATTTTCTGCCATAAAGGCCCCTCAAAGTCACTTCAAATGTGACGTGGTCCCTAAAAAAATGGTTTTGTAAATTTTGTTGGAAAAATGAGAAATCGCTGGTCAATTTTTAACCCTTATAGCTCCCTAACAAAAAAAAAAATTGTTTCCAAAATTGTGCTGATGTAAAGTAGACATGTGGGAAATGTTATTTATTAACTATTTGTTGTGACATGACTGATTTAAGGGCATAAAGATGAAAATTTTGAAAATTGCAAAATTTTCAAAGTGTTCGCCAAATTTCCGATTTTTTCACAAATAAACGTAAGTCATATCAAATAAATTTTACCACTGTCATTAAGTACAATATGTCACGAAAAAACACTCTCAGAATCAGTTGGGTCCGTTAAAGAGTTCCAGAGCTATCATAAAGTGACAGTGGTCAGAATTGTAAAAATTGGCCTGGTTAGGGAGGTGAAAACAGGCTTCGGGGTGAAAGGGTTAAAGGAAATGTGCTGCGATTTTTATTTTTCTGTTAATAATTTGATGATATAATCAATTATTTTTAATCCAAAATTAAAGGTACCACTTTAATAGTTTTTATTTCTTAATTTTTACTTCAGCCATTGGGGGCTGCCATTTGCATTTGGGGGTGTGTAAGTGTCTGAGCACGGCACTTACACACCTCAAATACAGCAGCAGCCCCTGGGAATAAGAGACTGCGGTTCCTATCCCAAAGTATATGCTGCGGGCTGCACTTTCCCTTTGTCATCGCACACACTGCTCAGTGCATGCAATGACAGGAGCTGCCGGGGAACGGAGGTCCGGGGTGAGGCGAGGGGGCAGTGATCACAGTCTGTCATCAGTATTACAGGACAGGCTGTGATCACAGCTCACTAACCTGTTCAGAGGAAATGATCACGTTGCTGTGCTCTGAACACACAGCATAGGACGCTGTGCTGCGCGGGAAGTGCACTGAATATATGGGGGGCATATACCAGGATGGGGATCCTGATGGAGGAGAGACATATAGCTGGATGGGGGACATTACCAGGATGTAGACATATACCTGGATGGGAATCATGAAGGAGGGACATATACCAGAAGGAAAAAACTTATACTAGAATGGAGAACAGTGGGGAACTATGTGGGGCCATTATACTGTGGAGCACTATGTGCGTATGTGGGACCTTATACTGTATGGAGCACTATATGGGAACTTTATACTGTATGGAGCACTATATGGGAACTTTATACTGTATGGAGCACTATATGGGAACTTTATACTGTATGGAGCACTATATGGGAACTTTATACTGTATGGAGCACTATATGGGAACTTTATACTGTATGGAGCACCATATGGGAACTTTATACTGTATGGAGCACTATGTGGGAACTTAATACTGTATGGAGCACTATATGGGAACTTTATACTGTATGGAGCACTATGTGAGACACATTATACTGTGGGACACTATATGAGGCAGCATAGCTCTGATGAGCGGTGTAGTTACTGACATTACCTCTGTTCAGAGACGCCGGGTCTCGTGGAGACTACTGCTCCCATAGAAGTAGATGAAGCGGGGTCACTCACTACACTACTGCTCCCACAGAAGTAGAAGGAGCAGGGTTACACATTACATACAGCGTATCTAATCCGATCGTGTGTGATACAATCCGATGAGCTCAAAATCTAATCTCATCATGTGATAAACGACACTGAGCACTGTATCTAATCCCAGCGTGTTACTCTAAGTGTATCTAATCGTGCACGTGATACAAATCACGTATCTAACCCAAGCTAATGATACAGCGAGCAGCACCAACTGTCACTATCACTTTGAAGTCACCAACAAAATTGTTCCGCACTTTGATCTTAAACTTCATTTTTCTTATCCTGTTGAAAATTGCCTCTTCAGTGAAAAAGAGGACCTGAACTCTATAGCGCCACCTATTGGAAGCAGTGATCCTACAAGTCACAATCAACCCTTTAACAAGTCTTGCAATATGATTTAAGCTTAGTGCCCACGATGCAGAAATGATGCAGAAATTTTCCTGAGCATTTCTGCATCTCCTTGGCAGAAAAACGCATGCGGTTTTTACATGCGTTTTTGATGCGTTTTTCCAATGCATTGTATAGGTAAATACGCATACAGAAAAGAACGAGAATTGGTCATGTCAGGATTTTTTCTGCGAGTAAAATCCGCGCAGAAAAAATCCTGACCATGTGCACAGAACTTGCAGAATGTCATAGGAAGTCATGGGATAAGGTATGCAATGCGTTTCTGCAAATCCGCACCAAAAAACACACCAAAAACGCATCGTGGGCACACAGCCTTAGGATAATATGATATCCTTGTAGCATCGGCGTTTCTGCCTCCTGCTAAGCAGAGACGCCGTCCCTCTCACCTTCCTGCCCAGCGCGCGGCGTCCTCCTGCGCTCCATCCCTCGCTGCTGCCGGCGCGCGCTCCTTCCTGGGCACTGTGCTTAGGGCGCGCGCGCTCCCCCTCTCTAAAAGGGACCGCGCGCGCCGTCCTAAGGAGTCCCCGGCCAATAGCCGGAGGACTTCCCATATATATGGCACCTCCTCCAAAATGGAGGTGCCCGAGCAAAGTTGTTGCAAAGCATACTCACCTCTGCTTCAGCCCTCAGGTCCCGTTGCCAGCCTGACTTCCAGTCCTGTCTGCCTGCTTGTCTTCCCTTCAGCCCGACAGTCTGTCTCCTGCATCCACCAGTCTGTCTATGGGCAAGTCCACCTGCGGTACAGGAAGCATCTGCCAGTTACCTGCCTGCTACCTGCCGTACCTGCTATCCTGCTCACCTAGGAGCGCTCACCTGCTACCCGCCTGCTAGCCTACCTGGAGGCTCCGCCGTCACTTGCCGTGACCACCGGCCTGCCAGCCAAGAGACTCTTACCCGCTCACCTGGGAGGGCTCACCTGCTACCCGCCTGCTAGCCTACCTGGAGGCTCCGCCGTCACTTGCCGTGACCACCTGCCTGCCAGCCAAGAGACTCTTACCCGCTCACCTGGGAGAACTCACCTGCTACCTGCCTGCTAGCCTACCTGGAGGCTCCGACGTCACGTGCCGTGACCACCTGCCTGCCAGCCAAGAGACTCTTACCTGCTCTTCCGTCACTTCCCGTGACCACCCGCCTGCTCACCCAGAGACTGCTACCTACCTGTTGTGTCCACACGCTACTCCGGTCAGTCCCAGCTATCTGACCCGTCGGAGCCACCTGCTCTAATACAAGGTCGTCTTCAGTATAACACCTGCCCCTCGGGGTCCCTCCTTGTTTCAGGACACAGAGGTTCCACCACCCAGCCCCGTAACAATCCTGTTGCAAACACACAGGGGGAAACGTGGCAGATCCAGGCCATATTTACTGCATTTGTAATGTGAGCTAGTTGTACATTAGGTTTTCGTGGCAAATTTCAGCAGCTGCTCCTCCTAGTGTTTAAAAGTGGAATTTTAAATTATTTTTCATATTTTACTTTAATAAAAACAATTTTTTTTTAATTGGTGTAAATACTTTTATGCCCAAAAATGACAAAAGTCTTCTCAGAGTGATACCTTTATTGGCTAATCAGAAAATATATATATATATATATGTAAGCTTTCAGAGCACAGACGCTCCTTCGTCAGGCAAGATTACAAATGAATTCAAAAGATACAAGGCACAACATTTGAGAGATGTTACAGCAAACATTTGTTCATGAGGTGTAAGGGGTGATGCCTCCTACTGATAAGTCAAGGAGATCACATTAGGATTTTTTTGTTACAAATGGAGAAGAGGCAATTTTTTCAATTGTTCAAAAACCATTTTTTTTAAGGCACCTTCCCTTTAAAGGGAACCTGCCATGTCCCCACACTCTACTTACCTTCAGATACAGGGTTAGGGCAGGGACACAATGCCGTATGTCACCTGCGACTATCGCATGGTAAACCTCCTACTGGCCGGCACCTCTCCTGACCTGAGCTTGACAGCTGTATAGAAATCCACCACGCTGTCATACTCACGTCAGGAGAGGCGCCGGCCAGTCCGTTCAGTGCGATCATCGCACGACTTCTACAGCTGTGTGTCCATGCTCTTATTCTGCCTGTTGAAGGGAACACGTGAAAAAATGCTAGTGCATTGCAATACATTATACCTATGAAAAAAGTGAAAGTCCCATAGTGGAACTAAGTAAAAAAGTAAAAAAAAAAAAAAATTGTAAAAAATTAAAAAAAAAAAATGTAAAAAAAAAAATATATATATTACACAAATACACTGTGTGCCGAATTATTAGGCAAATGAGTATTTTGATCACATGATACTTTTTATACATGTTGTCCTACTCCAAGCTGCATAGGCTTGAGAGCCAACTACCAATTAAGTAAATCTGGTGATGTGCATCTCTGTAATGAGGAGGGGTGTTGACTAATGACATCAACACCCTATATAAGGTGTGCTTAATTATTAGGCAACTTCCTTTCCTTTGGCAAAATGGGTCAGAAGAGAGGTTTGACGGGCTCTGAAAAGTCCAAAATTGTGACATGTCTTGCAGAGGGAGGCAGCAGTCTTGAAATTTCCAAACTTTTGAAGCGTGATCACTAGTGTTGAGCGATACCTTCCGATATCGGGAAATATCGGATCGGATTGGTTCGGACCGATACCGAAAAAGTATCGGATATCGCCGATTCCGATACCGGAAACCAATGCAAGTCAATGGGACAGAAATATCGGAATGAAAATAAACCCTTTCTTTCCTTGTAGGTTAATTCTACATGAAGGAAAACAACTAAGAATAATGTAGAATGTATTGGGGGAGGTGGGGGAGACAATAAAGGCATAGAGGTTTAGCCCAATCAAATGGAATAGCAGGAATTAATATTTTTTTTAAGACGTTCTGAGTTACGGAAATATTGACTATGTTAAGTATTTTTATATTTTGTCAGATATTTATGTTTCACTACTTCCATGCACTTCACCTTCTTTTTTACTTCTCCCACACTTTCTCCTTCATCATCCTCAGCATCTTTTTCATCCACTTCTTCTTCACCTTCTTCATCTTCTTCTTCTTCACCTTCTTCGTATTATTCTTTTTTTTTACATTCTTCATATTCTACTTCTTCATCTTCTTCATATTCTTCTTCTTCATCATATTCTTATTTGTGGCAGGCATTCCTGTAGTTGTTATCTATAAAAGGTTGGACATTACACCTTTCGTTCTGCCCGTCACAAAAGATTTACAACAGGATTTGTCCGCCTTCAGTTTGGCCTGCAGCAGCAGGTCTTTTCCAGGGGCACCACGAGGAGGAACGGACTCACCCCCATACACTGCTTAGTCATCTTCTGCTTATAATTTAGATATTATCTTTTGCTCTGATTTTTAGTCTTATGCTTAATGTTCTTCCGCTTTTTGTTCTGCAGCTTCTTGTATTTCTGCTTCTTGGTTTTCTGTCTCTTGTTCTTCTGTATCTTGGTGCTTGTCTTCTCTTCTTTGTCCTCTTGGTCAACTTCTTCAGGGTCATCTTTTTGGTCTTCTTCGGGGTGGTCTTCAGCGTCGTCGTCTTCGGGGGTCCTCGTCTTCGGGGTCCTAGTCTTCTTCGGGTTGGTCTTCTGGGTCCTCGTCTTCGGGGTCCTCGTCTTCTTCAGGGTGGTCTTCAGGGTCCTCGTCTTCTTCGGGGTGGTCTTCAGGGTCCTCGTCTTCTTCGGGGTGGTCTTCAGGGTCCTCGTCTTCAGGGTCGTCGTCTTCGGGGTCCTCGTCTTCTTCGGGTTGGTCTTCAGGGTCCTCGTCTTCAGGGTCCTCGTCAGGGAGATCCAGAGTGATTACCAAGAACCATTTCAAAAAGCTTGAACTTGGAAATGTAGCAAAAGGTACAAGAAGGCTGAGGAACTACCGAGGACCAGCTGACGGTACTGGAACCCGGATGGGTAGCAGAAGGTACAAGAGCCAATGGAACTACCGAGGACCAGCTGATGGTACTGGAACTCGGTTACTAAGCTGGAGGCACCTGTGTCAGAAAGCACTACCAAGGACCAGCAGACGTTGGTGGAACTTGGATACCGAGAAGGAGGCACCTAATCCAAAGGCACTGCCGAGAACCAGCTGACGGTACTGGAACCCGGATGAGTAGCAGAAGGTACCCATGTAAAAAAAAGTTTCAAGGCCGCGAGGCGGCCGCAGTTACCAAAACCCACAGTCCTACAAGGGGTGCTTGTCCTATTGGCACTATGGAACCAGCCTTCATTGCCAGATCCCGCAGCCCACATAGGAGTCACCTAAACTGCAGGCACCATAGAGTCGGCTAACCCGACCGCAACACGACAGGACAACGCATTGGAGGCAAAGTGACGTTGACACTACCCGGAAACGTGCTGGAACCAGGCTGGGCAGGAGGGAGTACCCGTGCCAAAGACACTGCCGAGAACCAGCTGACGGTACTGGAATCCGGATGGGTAGTAGAAGGTACAAGAGCAAATGGAACTACCGAGGACCAGCTGACGGTACTGGAACCCGGATGGGTAGCAGAAGGTACAAGAGCCAATGGAACTGCCGAAGACCAGCTGACGGTACTGGATCTCGGTTACTAAGCAGGAGGTACCTGTGCCAGAAAGCACTACCAAGGACCAGCAGACGTTTGTGGAACTTGGATACCGAGAAGGAGGCACCTAATCCAAAGGCACTGCCGAGAACCAGCTGACGGTACTGGAACCCGGATGGGTAGCAGAAGGTACCCATGTAAAAAAAAGTTTCAAGGCCGCAAGCCGGCCGCAGTTACCAAAACCCACAGTCCTACAGGGGGTGCTTGTCCTATTGGCACCATGGAACCAGCCTTCATTGCCAGATCCCGCAGCCCACATAGGAGTCACCTAAACTGCAGGCACCATAGAGTCGGCTAGCCCGACCGCAACACGACAGGACAACGCATTGGAGGCAAAGTGATGTTGACACTACCGGGAAACAGCTGGCGTGCTGGAACCAGGCTGGGCAGGAGGGAGTAACCGTGCCAAAGACACTGCCGAGAACCAGCTGACAGTACTGGAACCCGGATGGGTAGTAGAAGGTACAAGAGCAAATGGAACTACCGAGAACCAGCTGGCGGTGCTGGAACCCAGGGTAAATACTAAAAACAGAGTGGAGCCAGAGGCGTAATTGGAGCAACTTTAAAATCTGTAGTAGTGTGAATGTGGACAGAGCAGGAGAATTTGTCTGACACACAGCAGGGGAACAGCTGACGTTACTGAACCCCAATAACACTGGAGCAAGCGTTGACTATGCAGACGACACTTCTGAGCAGCAACTAGCGGTATTGGAGCCCAGGGTAAATACTAAAAACAGAGGAGCCAGAGGTGTAATTGGAGCAAGTTTTAAATCAGTAGTACAGTGGATGTGGACAAAGCAGGAGAATTTGCCGGACACACAGCTGGGGATCAGCTGACGTTACTGAACCCCAATAACAGTGGAGCAAGCGTTGACTGTGCAGACGGCACTTCTGAGCAGCAACTAGCGGTATTGGAGCCCAGTGTAAATACTAAAAACAGAGGAGCCAGAGGTGTATTTGGAGGAGGTTTTAAATCAGTAGTACAGTGGATGTGGACAAAGCAGGAGAATTTGCCAGACACACAGCTGGGGATCAGCTGACGTTACTGAACCCCAATAACACTGGAGCAAGCGTTGACTGTGCAGACGGCACTTCTGAGCAGCAACTAGCGGTATTGGAGCCCAGGGTAAATACTAAAAACAGAGGAGCCAGAGGTGTAATTGGAGCAATTTTAAAATCTGTAGTAGTGAGAATGTGGACAGAGCAGGAGAAATTGCCGTCCGCACAGCAGGGGAACAGCTGACGTTACTGAACCCCAATAACACTGCAGCAAGTGTTGACTGTGCAGACGGCACTTCCGAGCGCCAACTGGCGGTGTTGGAGCTCAGGGATAATACTGAAAACAGAGGAGCCAGAGGTGTAATTGGAGCAACTTTAAAATCTGTAGTAGTGAGAATGTGGACAGAGCAGGAGAAATTGCCGTCCGCACAGCAGGGGAACAGCTGACGTTACTGAACCCCAATAACACGGCAGCAAGTGTTGACTGTGCAGACGACACTTCCGAGCACCAACTGGCGGTGTTGGAGCTCAGGGATAATACTGAAAACAGAGGAGCCAGAGGTGTAATTGGAGCAACTTTAAAATCTGTAGTAGTGAGAATGTGGACAGAGCAGGAGAAATTGCCGTCCGCACAGCAGGGGAACAGCTGACTTTACTGAACCCCAATAACACGGCAGCAAGTGTTGACTGTGCAGATGGCACTTCCGAGCGCCAACTGGCAGTGTTGGAGCTCAGGGATAATACTGAAAACAGAGGAGCCAGAGGTGAAATTGGAGCAACTTTAAAATGTGTAGTAGTGAGAATGTGGACAGAGCAGGAGAAATTGCCGTCCGCACAGCAGGGGAACAGCTGACGTTACTGAACCCCAATAACACGGCAGCAAGTGTTGACTGTGCAGACGGCACTTCCGAGCGCCAACTGGCAGTGTTGGAGCTCAGGGATAATACTGAAAACAGAGGAGCCAGAGGTGTAATTGGAGCAACTTTAAAATCTGTAGTAGTGAGAATGTGGACAGAGCAGGAGAAATTGCCGTCCGCACAGCAGGGGAACAGCTGACGTTACTGAATCCCAATAACACGGCAGCAAGTGTTGACTATACAGACGGCATTTCCGAGCGCCAACTGGCGGTGTTGGAGCTCAGGGATAATACTGAAAACAGAGGAGCAAGAGGTGTAATTGGAGCAACTTTAAAATCTGTAGTTGTGAGAATGTGGACAGAGCAGGAGAAATTGCCGTCCGCACAGCAGGGGAACAGCTGACGTTACTGAACCCCAATAACACGGCAGCAAGTGTTGACTGTGCAGACGGCACTTCCGAGCGCCAACTGGCAGTGTTGGAGCTCAGGGATAATACTGAAAACAGAGGAGCCAGAGGTGTAATTGGAGCAACTTTAAAATCTGTAGTAGTGAGAATGTGGACAGAGCAGGAGAAATTGCCGTCCGCACAGCAGGGGAACAGCTGACGTTACTGAATCCCAATAACACGGCAGCAAGTGTTGACTATACAGACGGCACTTCCGAGCGCCAACTGGCGGTGTTGGAGCTCAGGGATAATACTGAAAACAGAGGAGCCAGAGGTGTAATTGGAGCAACTTTAAAATCTGTAGTTGTGAGAATGTGGACAGAGCAGGAGAAATTGCCGTCCGCACAGCAGGGGAACAGCTGACGTTACTGAACCCCAATAACACGGCAGCAAGTGTTGACTGTGCAGACGGCACTTCCGAGCGCCAACTGGCGGTGTTGGAGCTCAGGGATTACAGTTCAGGTGGTAGAAACATGAACACAACAGGAGACCTGGATACTGTTGCCAACCAATTATTTATTCTGGAAGAGGACTGGCAAATTCATGAGAGATCCAGGCCTTGTTCATTTTGAGAAAAGTAAGCCGGTCAACGTTATCGGAGGATAGTCGCATGCGACGGTCTGTTAGTTCACCACCTGCGGCACTAAAGACGCTTTCCGATAATATACTAGCAGCAGGGCAAGCTAGCACCTCCAATGCATACTGACTAAGCTCTGGCCATGTATCCAGCTTACAGACCCAAATCTTGAAGGGAGAAGAGCCGTCTGGGAGTACACTAAGAGGGCAAGACATGTAGTCTGTCACCATCTGACGGAAACGTTGCCTCCTGCTGACTGGAGCTGTCTGTGATGGTGTAAACATTTGTGGCGGCGGTGACACAAAACTTTGCCACATTTCGGCCATACTGGTCTTGCCTTGTGCTGAGGCGCTGCTTCTGCTCCCTCTTTGTGCAGAGCTTCCTCCACTGCCTCGACGCACTGAGCTGCTTTGTAAAGCACTAGCAGCACTGCTCTCGGTTGGAATGGAGAACATGATGGAATGCACCAGTGCGTCTTGGTACTCCCGCATTTTACGCTCCTGGTTCAACGGTGTTATGAGGCTTTGTAAGTTGTCCCGGTAGCGAGGATCTAGGAGGGTGGACACCCAAAAATCAGCCGTGTTGAGAATGTGGGCGATGCGGCGGTCGTTTCTCAGGCACTGCAGTATGAAATCAACCATGTGCTGCAGACTGCCAACTGGCCAAGAAACGCTGTGCCCTGCTTGAGGCGTGATCTCTGCCTGCTCTGCATCACCCCACCCTCGCTCTAGATACTGACTACTAGAGCATTGTGTACCTCCCTCCTCTGGACAGATGTCTTCCTCATCCATTGACTCCTCCTCATCCTCCTCACAAAGTGTCCCCTGCCTAGGCCTTTGTGAGGAACCACGTTGCGCAGACTGTAGAGAAGCAGATGGCATTTGTGACTCCTCATCCTCCACCTCTTCCAAAACCTCGTCCCTTAGTGCTTGCAGTGTTTTTTCAAGCAGGCAGATAAGGGGGATAGTCATGCTGACTAGTGCATCATCTACACTCGCCATCCGCGTGGAATAATCAAAGGCACACAAAACGTGGCAAATGTCCTTCATAGAGGCCCACTTAGTGGTGGTGAAGTGTGAACGGCGCGCACTGCGACTTGTTTGCGCCTGCTGCAGCTGGTACTCCATTACTGCTGCCTGCTGCTCACACAACCTCTCCAAAATATGTAACGTTGAATTCCACCTGGTGGGTAGGTCACATATGATGCGATGTTCCGGAAGACGTAATCGGCGCTGCAGAGCTGCAATGCGTGATCTTGCATTGCTGGAACGTCGCAAGTGAGCGCACTCTATGCGGACCTTGTGAAGCAGTGCATCAAGATCCGGATAGTCCCTCAAAAAACTCTGCACGACCAAGTTGAGCACATGTGCCAGACATGGGATGTGAGTGAGGTTGCCTAGGCCCAGAGCTGCCACCAGATGTCAGCCATTGTCACACACTACCATGCCTGGCTGGAGATTCGCTGGCACAAACCACACGTCGCTCTGCTGCTTGATGGAATTCCAGAGCTCCTGCACTGTGTGGCTTCGATTCCCCAAATAAATTAATTTTAATACGGCCTGTTGACGTTTGGCCCCGGCTGTGCTCATATCGGTCATCATAACAGGTAACCGTTCACGGGTCGATGTGGAGGTAGACCGTGACGGCTCCTGCAGCGCTGATTCAGAGGAACTGGAGTATGAGGAGGAGTCAATGTGTACAGACTGGATTCCTGCAATCCTTGGAGTTGGCAGAACACGTACAGCACCACTCTCAAGATCTGTACCCGGCTCCACAACATTTACCCAATGGGCAGTGAGGGAAAGGTATCGTCCCTGTCCATGCTTACTGGTCCACGCATCGGTGGTCAGATGGACCTTGCTACTGACGGCGTTTTGTAGCGCATGTTTAATTTTTCCCTCCACATGATGTTGCAGGGCAGGGACGGCTTGCCTGCTGAAATAAAAGCGGCTGGGCACGTTGTATTGTGGGACTGCCAATGCCATAAAGTTACGGAATGTGTCAGTCTCTACCAGCCTGAATGATAGCATTTCAAGGGCCAGTAGTTTAGCAATGCCAGCATTCAGAGCCTGTGCTCGGGGGTGGTTTGCCGAGTATGGGCGCATTTTCTCCCATGCCTGTGCTAACGATGGCTGTAGACTGGCCTGGGAGTGTGAGGATGACTGGGAAAGTGGTGCTGTGGGTGGAATTACACTGTGTCTCTGTACAACAGTGCCAGAGATTCTTCCATGGCGATCCTGTGAGGAAGCCGAACCAGCTGTGTGTGAGCTGGAGGAAGAGGCTACAACACGAGCTGAAGAGGTGGTAGGTGGCACTGTAGGTTGGCCTAGGTCATCAGTGTGTTTTTGTAACTCCACCACGTGCTTGGTCCGCACATGTTTCCACATATTTGTGGTATTGAGGTTGCTGACACTTTTCCCTCTTTTCACCTTCTGATTACACAGCTTGCATTTGACAAAGCAAATGTCATCTGCAACTGTGTCAAAAAAGGACCAGGCACTGCAAGTCTTGGGAGCGCCCGCTTTGGATTTTGGAAGAGCCATGCTCCTAATGGGTGCCGAAGTGGAGGCTACAGGCAACCAAGTCTGCCCCCTCCCTCTCCCTCCTTTTTGGGCTGTTCGGGGAATCTCTTCCTCAGAGCTGCTCCCACCACCTTCCTGTCCCTCACACCATGATGGGTCAAGGACCTCATCATCTACACCACCCTCTTCAAACAACTGCTTCTCCTGGGTAGTCTCGACAGCACAGTACGCACCAGAAAGTGGCACCTGAGTCTCATCATCAGATGCGTACTGAGGTGTGCTGCTGACCATAGGCACTGGCCCACCCGCCTCTTCAGATTCAGAGAGACAAAACGGTTGCGCATCACTGCATACTACCTCTTCTTCAAATTCTCGAATTCTGCTTGGCTGGCCCCCTCTTTCCAAGCCAAGAGATTCAGAGAACAGAAGTAGAGATGGCTCCTGTCCAGGGCTCTCTGACTGCCTGGGCAATTTGGCAGGTGGTGAAGAGACAGATGGGTGCTCTTCAGTGCTCTGGACCTGAGAGGATCTGGAACTAATTGAAGTCGATGCGTTATCTGCCATCCTTCCGACAACGGCTTCAATTTGGTCCTCCCGCAGCAGTGGTGTACGGCTAGCTCCTACAAAGCTGCGTATAAAGGACTGTTCCCTGGTAAAACTGGGGGATGCTGAGTCACTGGTGCCCGCAGCAGGCACAGAATCCCCACGTCCTCTCCCTGCAGGCACAGAATCCTCACGTCCTCTCCGTGCAGAAACTCCACGCCCACAACCACATGCCTTACTCCCTGCCTTCTTCATCTTGGTAGACTGATAAAGATAGGCAGAAAAGTACTAAGGGCTTAGTGTGCTTATTCCTGAACAGCTGCTAACAGGTATAAGAAACACTAATTTTATAAAGTGTGGACTAGACTTTAATATGAGCTAACGTGGCCTACACAACTGTAAAGTGGAGTGTTTGGTGAACTTTATTTAGTTTTTTTTTGTCACAAAAAGACACTGGATGTGCTGTAATAACGATAGTATCACAAACTTTTTGTAGCTATTACAATGTAGGAAGGTAACCTACAATGCAATAGATGAGGCTACAAAAAATAGGCTAATACTAATCTGGCTGGGGCTGCATGGCTCAATGCTGCAGAAAGGCTCCTCTAACTACTCCTATATAGTGTGTTTGGAACCAATTTAGCTGAATAAGGATGGAACCACCACACTAACAGGAGATATCAGGAAAAATTATGAATTGGCAAAAAAGGACAATGTATGAGGCAGTGACGCACGCTGAGCGCACTACAACCAGACGTGGCTGAAGCACACACTACAGGGTGAGCTGCACTCACACACAGAGACCTTGCAGAAACCGGTGAACAGCACAGAGCACTGTGCACTAGCATTGCAAGGCACAGCGATTTATAAAGTAGATTGGGTAAAGCAGAAAAGACCAAATAGATAGCTAAAACTGTCCCTCAGAACAACAGCGTCCTATCCCTAACTGAATTCACAGCAGAGTGAGCTCAAAATGGCGGCGGCGGCTTTTATAGTGCATCATGACATCATTTCAGCAGCCAATCACAGCCATGCCATTAGTTAAGATGCCTACATGCCTAACAGGATGTGCCCACACTTCTTAGGATCCTCATTGGCTGAATAAAATGAAAATGGCTCATTGCATTATGGGAACTTCCGATTCCGGTATACGATATTGCAAAAGTATCGGAATTAAGTATCGGAATTCCGATACCGCGAATATCGGCCGATACCCGATATTTCAGTATTGGAATGCTCAACACTAGTGATCACCGAACAATCAAGCGTTTCATGGCAGATATCCAACAGAGTCGCAAGAAGCGTGTTGGCTAAAAAAGGCATAAAATAACTGCCCATGAATTGAGGAAAATCAAGCGTGAAGCGGCCAAGATGCCATTCGCCACCAGTTGTGCCATATTTCAGAGCTGCAACGTTCCTGGAGTATCAAAAAGCACAAGGTGTGCGATACTCAGGGACATGGCCAAGGTAAGGAAGGCTGAAAAACGACCACCTCTGACCAAGAAACATGAGATAAAACGTCAAGAATGGGCCAAGAAATATCTTAAGACTGATTTTTCAAAGGTTTTATGGACTGATGACATGAGAGTGACTCTTGATGGGCCAGATGGATGGGCCAGAGGCTGGATCAGTAAAGGGCAGAGAGGTCCACTCCGACTCAGACGCCAGCAAGGTGGAGGTGGGGTACTGGTATGGGCTGGTATCATAGAATCATAGAATCATAGAATGGTAGAGTTGGAAGGGACCTCCTGGGTCATCTGGTCCAACCCCCTGCTCAAAGCAGGATTCACTAGATCATCTCAGACAGATGTCTGTCCAGCCTCTGTTTGAAGACGTCCATTGAAGGGGAACTCACCACATCTCGTGGCAGCCTGTTCCACTCATTAATCACCCTAACTGTCAAAAAGTTTTTTCTAATATCTAATCTGTGTCTCCTCCCATTTAGTTTCATCCCATTGCTTCTAGTCTTTCCTTGTGCAAATGAGAATAAAGATGATCCTTCTACAATGTGACAGCTCTTGACATATTTGTAGACAGCTATTAAGTCTCCTCTCAGTCTTCTTTTTTGCAAGCTAAACATTCCCAAATCCTGCAACCGTTCCTCATAGGACATGGTTTGCAGACCAGTCACCATTCTGGTCGCTCTTCTCTGAACTTGCTCCAGTTTGTCTATGTCTTTTTTAAAATGTGGTGCCCAAAACTGTACACAGTATTCCAGATGAGGTCTGACCAAAGAGGAGTAAAGACCGATAATGACTTCACGTGATCTAGACTGTATGCTTCTGTTAATACATCCCAGAATTGTATTTGCCTTTTTTGCTGCTGCATCACACTGTTGACTCATGTTCAGTCTATGATCTATTAGTATACCTAAGTCTTTTTCACATGTACTGTTGCTTAGCTCTATTCCTCCCATTCTGTATATGCTTTTTTCATTTTTATTGCCCAGATGTAGTACTTTGCATTTTTCCCTGTTAAAAACCATTCTGTTGGTTGCTGCCCACTGCTCCAGTTTATTTAGGTCTTTTTGAATCCTCTCTCTCTCTTCTCTAGTATTAGCTATCCCTCCTAGCTTTGTGTCATCAGCAAATTTAATCAGTTTACCCTCAATTCCTTCATCTAAATCATTGATAAAGATGTTGAACAATACAGGTCCCAGGATGGAGCCCTGTGGTACCCCACTTGAGACATTCATCCAGCTGGATGTGAAGCCATTTACAACCACCCTTTGAGTCCGATCACTAAGCCAGTTATGAATCCACCTAACAGTTGCCTGGTCCATTGCATACTTGGTCATTTTTTCAATAAGGATGGTGTGAGATACTTTGTCAAATGCTTTGCTGAAGTCAAGATATACTATATCTACAGCATTTCCCTGATCCACCCAGTCAGTGATTCTGTCATAGAAGGAAATTAAGTTAGTCTGACATGACTTGTTAGTTACAAACCCATGCTGACTCTGGTTAATCACTTCATTCTTATCCATGTACTTACATACATGTTGTTTAATAATTTGTTCAAAGATCTTTCCTGGTATAGAAGTCAGACTCACCGGCCTATAGTTCCCTGGGTCCACCTTCTTCCCCTTTTTGAAGATAGGAACAACATTTGCTCTTCTCCAGTCTTCTGGGACTTCTCCTGTTCTCCAAGAATTTTCAAAGATTATGGAGAGTGGTTCTAAAATTTCTTCTACGATCTCCTTCAGTACTCTGGGGTGTAATTCATCTGGACCTGGAGACTTGAACTCATTTATGTTAGCTAAATATTCCCTCACAATCTTTCTGTTTACAGATAACTTGGATTCCTCTATTCCTTTAAAAGGACAGTGAAGATCAGTTGATGTTACATTTTCTTTCTGAGAGAAAACAGATGCAAAATAGGAATTAAAAAGTTCGGCCTTCTCAACATCCTCTCTTACCATTTCTCCATTTTCATCCTGTAAAAATCCTATAGCATCTTTGACTTTTCTTTTACTTTTGACATACCCCCAAAGATGAACTTGTGGGACCTTTTTGGGTTGAGGATGGAGTGAAGCTCAACTCCCATACCTACTGCCAGTTTCTGGAACACAACTTCTTCAAGCAGTGGTACAGGAAGAAATCGGTATCGTTCAAGAAAAACATGATTTTCATGCAGGACAATGCTCCATCACATGCATCCAACTACTCCACAGCGTGGCTGGCCAGTAAAGGTCTAAAAGAAGAAAAAATAATGACATGGCCCCCTTGTTCACCTGATTTGAACCCCATAGAGAACCTGTGGTCCATCATAAAATGTGAGATCTACAGGGAGGGAAAACAGTACACCTCTCGGAGCAGTGTCTGGGAGGCTGTGGTGGCTGCTGCACGCAATGTTGATCAAAAACGGATCAAGCAACTGACAGAATCTATGGATGGAAGGCTGTTGAGTGTCATCATAAAGAAAGGTGGCTATAGTGATCACTAATTTTTTTGGTTTTTGTTTTTGCATGTCAGAAATGTTTATTTCTAAATTTTGTGCACTGATATTGGTTTACCTGGTGAAAATAAACATGTGAGATGGGATTATATTTGGTTTTTATTAAGTTGCCTAATAATTCTGCACAGTAATAGTTACCTGCACAAACAGATATCCTCCTAAGATAGCCAAATCTAAAAACAACCCACTCCAACTTCCAAAAAATATGAAGCTTGGATATTTGAGTCTTTTGGGTTGATTGAGAACATAGTTGTTGATCAATAATAAAAATAATCCTCTAAAATACAATTTGCCTAATAATTCTGCACACAGTGTATGTGGTCGGAAACTTCTGTTTGGACACACGGCCGGGCTCGGAAGGAAGAAACACGATTTGGTTTTTGGAGTACAGATTTGTCTGGGAAATTTTGCGGGTGCCATATGCAGAGCCTCCGAGGACCCAGAACAGCAGAAAACCCAAAAGAGACCCAATTTAGGAAACTACACCCCTTAGGGAATTCAACTACAGGTGTAATGAGATAATTCACTTATTTCGTTACCATCGGGCTGTGTAAAGGAAAAATTACATAAGTAGATTTAGATATAAATGATACCGAAAATACTGTTACTTCTCCCAAGTACAGCAAGTTCCTATATGGGGTCATACACAGGGCTCAGAAGACAAGGAGCACCATTTGGCTTTTGGGGCACAGAGTTTCCTGGTGTAATAATTGGGCAGAGCCCCCTAATCTGCCAAAGCTGCAAAATCCCCAAAAAAGTGGCCTGAATTTGAAAGTTACACCTAAGGAAATCATCTATGGGTGTACTGACTATTTTGACCCTATTAGCGTTTTCCAGAAATTAGTGCGCAGTGGATGTTTCAGAGTGAAAATTTGCAAATGTGCCATTTTTATGCCGTATACACTGTGCCCATCTTGTGCTTCTGGAGACTCACACCTCTTAGATGGTTAAGTGGGTTGTCCAGGACCTAAAAATTTATGACTCATCTCAATATGAGATTGATGGGGGTCCGATAATCCCACAATCAGCTGAAAACTGCTTAGGCATTGGCCCATACTAAATGATGTACACGCTTTAAGACAGCAGTTCTATATAATATTTCGTAGCCGCTGGCGAGTCCCAGAGTACATTCACTTCAATGGACAAGACGCAGCATTCATCTGTGCGCACTAAGTAATGGACGGTGCTGCTGTGTTCTGCCCGGACCTTGTTTTGGTGGAGCAGTTTTCAGCTGATCGGTGGGTGTGCCGGGTATCAAACCCACATTGATCTCATATCGATTGACTATGCAGTGGATAGGTGATCACAGATTAGACCTGGAGAAGCCTTTTAGATGGGTTCTCCCCTTTGCAGCAATGCTGTACATATTAACCATAACTGTGGTTTGTGCACGCTGCTGGAGTCAGAAGGGGTCAGTCGGTTTTCTGAACTTGGATTTTACTAGATTGATTTATAAACCCAAAAATAAGAAATGTGCGAGGACTAAAGTAGAATTTGAATAAAACATGATCAATGATCTTTATTGAATCATTTTTAAAAGAGAAGAAATATCCAACATAATAAACATGGACATGAATGGTGGGTGAGCCAATAAAAAAGATTTACCCCAACGATGGAAACAATGCAAGGTGACATCTGAATAGGAATGCAAACACCTAGAAAGCTTGTCACAGAGCACGTAACGGACAATGAATTGGTCCAAAATTATAAGTGACGTATATACAGTACAGACCAAAAGTTTGGACACACCTCATTTAAAGATTTTTCTGTATTTTCATGACTATGAAAATTGTACATTCACACTGAAGACATCAAAACTGTGAATTAACACATGTGGAATCATATACTTAACAAAAAAGTGTGAAACAACTGAAAATATGTCTTATATTCTAGGTTCTTCAAAGTAGCCACCTTTTGCTTTGATGACTGCTTTGCACACTCTTGGCATTCTCTTGATGAGCTTCAAGAGGTAGTCACCGGAAATGGTTTTCACTTCACAGGTGTGCCCTGTCAGGTTTAATAAGTGGGATTTCTTGCCTTATAAATGGGATTGGGACCATCAGTTGTGTTGTGCAGAAGTCAGGTGGATACACAGCTGATAGTCCTACTGAATAGACTGTCAGAATTTGTATTATGGCAAGAAAAAAGCAGCTAAGTAAAGAAAAACGAGTGGCCATCATTCTTTTAAGAAATGAAGACCAGTCAGTCCGAAAAATTGGGTAAACTTTGAAAGTGTCCCCAAGTGCAGTTGCAAAAACCA
Organism: Phyllobates terribilis; assembly: GCF_046119375.1. Taxonomy (NCBI): domain Eukaryota; kingdom Metazoa; phylum Chordata; class Amphibia; order Anura; family Dendrobatidae; genus Phyllobates; species Phyllobates terribilis. The sequence goes on along the minus strand of NW_027362769.1, from coordinate 390,962,920 downwards.
TCAAGCGCTACAAAGAAACTGGCTCACATGAGGACCGCCCCAGGAAAGGAAGACCAAGAGTCACCTCTGCTTCTGAGGATAAGTTTATCCGAGTCCCCAGCCTCAGAAATCGCAGCAGCTCAGATTAGAGACCAGGTCAATGCCACACAGAGTTCTAGCAGCAGACACATCTCTACAACAACTGTTAAGAGGAGACTTTGTGCAGCAGGCCTTCATGGTAAAATAGCTGCTAGGAAACCACTGCTAAGGACAGGCAGCAAGCAGAAGAGACTTGTTTGGGCTAAAGAACACAAGGAATGGACATTAGACCAATGAGCTTTGGTCTGATGAGTCCAAATTTGAGATCTTTGGTTCCAACCACCATGTCTTTGTGCGACGCAGAAAAGGTGAACGGATGGACTCTACATGCCTGGTTCCCACTGTGAAGCATGGAGGAGGAGGTGTGATGGTGTGGGGGGTGCTTTTCTGGTGACACTGTTGGGGATTTATTCAAAATTGAAGGCATACTGAACCAGCATGGCTACCGCAGCATCTTGCAGCGGCATGCTATTCCATCCGGTTTGCGTTTAGTTGGACCATCATTTATTTTTCAACAGGACAATGACCCCAAACACACCTCCAGGCTGTGTAAGGGCTATTTGACCAAGAAGGAGAGTGATGGGGTGCTACGCCAGATGACCTGGCCTCCACAGTCACCAGACCTGAACCCAATTGAGATGGTTTAGGGTGAGCTGGACCGCAGAGTGAAGGCAAAAGGGCCAACAAGTGCTAAGCATCTCTGGGAACTCCTTCAAGATTGTTGGAAGACCATTTCCGGTGACTACCTCTTGAAGCTCATCAAGAGAATGCCAAGAGTGTGCAAAGCAGTCATCAAAGCAAAAGGTGGCTACTTTGAAGAACCTAGAATATAAGACATATTTTCAGTTGTCTCACACTTTTTTGTTAAGTATATAATTCCACATGTGTTAATTCATAGTTTTGATGCCTTCAGTGTGAATGTACAATTTTCAAAGTCATGAAAATATAGAAAAATCTTTAAATGAGAAGGTGTGTCCAAACTTTTGGTCTGTACTATATATATATACTAAGGTGCGATCAAATGTAAACACGTGATGAATCCAAATATAAAAATAAGGTATAGAAATAAGAATTAAGGTGCCAACAGTATTAGGGTCCCAAACAATAAATAGCATGAAGTGCAAATAGTGATACAGATGATAACGAGGACATGTTCAGGCTCACCCACCAAACATCTGACGCGCGTCTCACCAACCAGACCCCTGAAGAAGCAATAGTGAAATGCATGGCGGGTGTTTGGGTGAGCCTGACAGTGAATTAGGCCTGTCTCTCTTACACTGACAGGAGGTGTGTCAGATCCTGCTCATGGTAGTACCTTAAAGGCCACTATAGTGGGTGACCACTCAGTCATTACTCAGCCTGGAGTCATGTCGGCCATTGGCACCGCGTGATCACAATCATGGGGTGCTGATAGGGAGGGGTCATCCTGTTTGTCCCTAAAATACACAGATTCTTCTGTCACCATCTACAGTAGCATCAGAGGGGTCAAATGGCCACAATAGATGTTAGCACCGACCATGACTTTTACAGCAGGGTGTCAGCTATGATATATAGCTAAGGCCCAGCTCTGCTTGTGAGCCAACAAAATCATTGTGCCGCACAAGTACGGCGGATATCAGGAAGGGGTTAATGATCAACAATTATCAGTTTTAGGACAATTTACCCATTAATATTTCAAATCGCCTCAATTATTAATTCTGTATCTGATCTCCAAGGTAGACAAACCAATACAATAGGAAAAATCCCCCCATGACTCCCCCCATATACAATGTATTCTTAGAGGGTCCTGCTGATAACTCACTATATACAGATGTGTCCATGTGACAAGAAATAATGTAATTATAATGTGACGTGAACGACATCGACCTCAGCTTCTTATTGTAACAGAGGCTCCATCATTCACATAGAAGATAACATGTAGGGGTTCAGTGAAGGAGGCGGTGAAGGTGTGTAAGTGTCTGATGGGGTCACACAGCTCATAGAAGGACAGACGCCCGGCCTCATAGTCTAAGAAAACTCCAAGTGTTGGACATGTTGGCTTTATACTAAACGTTAATCTGACTGAGTTGTGCCATACATTATATCGTCCATCATACATAAGCAAACACCAAGATTTATCATTATATATAATATCAGACTCATCTCCTTCCCTTTCTATACTGGGATAAGACAATCCGATGCCACATACACCTATCTGGTCCCACTCTACCTCCCAGTAATGTCGTCCTGAGGAGAAGCCACATCTGCTTAACACCTGGGAGTAATCCAGAAATCGTCTTGATGATTCAGATTTCTCCTGTTCTTCTTCTAAATCTCTTGCTGTTTTCAGATCTTCTGATATCTTCAGATAATCATTAGCAGTGTCCACATCCAGCAATATGTCTGGGACATGGACCCCGAGCTCTGATGTTACATTGGTGACAATATCCCTCATAGATCGGTGTAAGGTCAGTGAGATCAGAACCTCATCCAGATCCTCCTCAGAACTAACCTCTCCACCATCTCCCCCTGTGTCCTCATCACCTCTATGACTACACACTGTAATGTCACTTTCTTGTAAGAGTCTTATTGGGTTGGTGACACGACACATCTCCTCCACGTGACGCATCTTCCTGGACAGCTCGTCCCCCTGTATTTCCAGCTTCTTGATCAGATGAGATATCTGGGACACAATCTTCTCCTCTTGCCTGGAGACCTCGCTCAGCGCTTTCTTTTCTGCCATTTTCAGTTGCTTCTTAATGTCTATAAATATCTTACTGATGTTCTTCCTCTTATCGGAGGCTTTCTCCTGGATCTTCCTCTTATGATCCTGTAGATTCTGGACTCTTGTCTGAGTTTTTCTTTTTTGTGGGTTCAGATCATCAAAATATTTCCTCAGTTTCTCCTTCTTCTTCTCAGAAGCCAAGTCCAGTAGCTCCACGTCATGTCCCTTGTGGTCTCCGGCCACCCAGCAGGACACACAGATACAGGCGGCATCTATAGGACAGTAGTATTTCAGGATCTCATTGTGTGAGGAGCATTTCTGATCCATAAACGACACTGTTGGTTCAATTAGATTGTGATTCACTGACTTGTTATGGGCTGCGAGATGTTCCTCACACATGGAGGTCTCACACTGCAGACATGTCCTTACTGCCGGTACAGGAGACTTTGTACAGTAAGTACAGAAGATTCTGGTCTCCTCCATATCAGGCTGAGTAGATGAGAAACGCTCCACTATGTTCCTCAGCTTCCGGTTCTCCTCCAGGGCCGGACGCTCCGGATATTCTGCTCTGCAGTCAGGACAGGAATACCCTCCAGCCGCCTCCTGGGCATCCAGCACACTCAAAATACACGAGCGGCAGAAGTTGTGTCCACATCTCAGGGATACGGGATCTGTATAGAGGCTCAGGCAGATGGAGCAGTTCAGCTCGTCCCTCAGCTCAGCAGACGCCATTGTAGTGGGAAAGAGCAGGAACCGAAAGTGAAAAAGTTTCTTCCCATAAGAATGGCGGAGGTTTCCGAGAATAAACTCAGGGGCGGAACTACCGCCCGTGCAGCCGGTTCATTGAACGGGGGCCCCGAGGGAGAGGGGGCCCCTCCAGCCTCCAGCAGGGCCGCCATCAGGGCATGACTGCCCTGACTCCAGTATGGGGCCCGGCCGGTAGGGGCCCCCTCGGGGGCCCCCCTCTTGTGCGTCTCTCTCCTCATGGGGCCCCCGGCCCCATGCTATGCGCCGGGTCCGGGACATTTCAGCGCTGAGGTGCGCTGTTGCAGCAGCGCCTTCATGATTCCCCTGACTTCTGGTCATGTGACGGTGCCGTCACATGACCGGAAGTCAGGAGAACCTGCTGTCAGCGATTTGGACGAGCGCCAGGATTCTGCAGGGATCGCATGGGGGTAAGTATAACAAGTTTTATTTTTTTTTAAAATACAATTAACTAGGAGTGGAGAGATGGGAGATGCACATGTGTGTGTGTGTGTGTGTGGGAGGGGGGGGGGGAGATGGGAGATGCACATGTGTGTGGGGGGGGAGATGGGAGATGCACATGTGTGTGGGGGGGGGGAGATGGGAGATGCACATGTGTGTGGGGGGGGAGATGGGAGATGTACATGTGTGTGGGGGGGGAGATGGGAGATGCACATGTGTGTGGGGGGGGAGATGGGAGATGCACATGTGTGTGGGGGGGGATGGGAGATGCACATGTGTGTGGGGGGGGAGATGGGAGATGCACATGTGTGTGGGGGGGAGATGGGAGATGCACATGTGTGTGTGTGTGTGTGTGGGGGGGGGGGTGGGAGATGCACATGTGTGTGTGTGGGGGGGAGATGCACATGTGTGTGTGGGGGGGTGGGAGATGCACATGTGTGTGGGGGGGGAGATGGGAGATGCACATGTGTGTGGGGGGGGGAGATGGGAGATGTACATGTGTGTGGGGGGGGGAGATGGGAGATGCACATGTGTGTGGGGGGGGAGATGGGAGATGCACATGTGTGTGGGGGGGGGATGGGAGATGCACATGTGTGTGGGGGGGGAGATGGGAGATGCACATGTGTGTGGGGGGGAGATGGGAGATGCACATGTGTGTGTGTGTGTGTGTGTGGGGGGGGGAGATGGGAGATGCACATGTGTGTGGGGGGGGATGGGAGATGAACATGTGTGTGTGTGGAGGGGAGATGGGAGATGCACATGTGTGTGGGGGGGAGATGGGAGATGCACATGTGTGTGTGTGTGTGTGTGGGGGGGGGGGAGATGGGAGATGCACATGTGTGTGGGGGGGGGATGGGAGATGAACATGTGTGTGTGGGGGGGGAGATGGGAGATGCACATGTGTGTGGGGGGGGATGGGAGATGCACATGTGTGTGGGGGGGGGAGATGGGAGATGCACATGTGTGTGGGGGGGGAGATGGGAGATGCACATGTGTGTGGGGGGGAGATGGGAGATGCACATGTGTGTGTGTGTGTGTGGGGGGGGGTGGGAGATGCACATGTGTGTGTGTGGGGGGGAGATGCACATGTGTGTGGGGGGGGGATGGGAGATGCACATGTGTGTGGGGGGGGAGATGGGAGATGCACATGTGTGTGGGGGGGGGAGATGGGAGATGTACATGTGTGTGGGGGGGGGAGATGGGAGATGCACATGTGTGTGGGGGGGAGATGGGAGATGCACATGTGTGTGGGGGGGGATGGGAGATGCACATGTGTGTGGGGGGGGAGATGGGAGATGCACATGTGTGTGGGGGGGAGATGGGAGATGCACATGTGTGTGTGTGTGTGTGTGGGGGGGGGGGAGATGGGAGATGCACATGTGTGTGGGGGGGGGATGGGAGATGAACATGTGTGTGTGTGGAGGGGAGATGGGAGATGCACATGTGTGTGGGGGGGAGATGGGAGATGCACATGTGTGTGGGGGGGGATGGGAGATGCACATGTGTGTGGGGGGGGAGATGGGAGATGCACATGTGTGTGGGGGGGGATGGGAGATGAACATGTGTGTGTGGGGGGGAGATGGGAGATGCACATGTGTGTGGGGGGGGATGGGAGATGCACATGTGTGTGGGGGGGGAGATGGGAGATGCACATGTGTGTGGGGGGGGAGATGGGAGATGCACATGTGTGTGGGGGGGGGAGATGGGAGATGCACATTTGTGTGGGGGGGAGATGGGAGATGCACATTTGTGTGGGGGGGGAGATGGGAGATGCACATGTGTGGGGGGGGAGATGGGAGATGCACATGTGTGGGGGGGGGGGAAGGGAGATGCACATGTGTGGGGGGGGGGAAGGGAGATGCACATGTGTGGGGGGGAGATGGGAGATGCACATGTGTGGGGGGGAGATGGGAGATGCACATGTGTGGGGGGGAGATGGGAGATGCACATGTGGGGGGGGATGAGAGAGGTGCACATGTGGTGGAGGGGGATGAGAGAGGTGCACATGTGGGGGAGGGGGATGAGAGGGGCACATGTGGGGGGGGGACGAGAGGGGCACATGTGGGGGGGGGGACAAGAGGGGCACATGTGGGGGAGGGGGGTGAGAGAGGGGCACATGTGGGGGAGGGGGTGAGAGATGTGCACATGGGGGGGGATGAGAGCTGCACATGGGGGGGTTTGAGAGCTGCACATGGGAGAATTGGGAGTAGGGGGATAATGAGCTGCACATAACGAATGTGGGGTGGGGGAGAGTAAATGATAAATGATGATGGGGTGGGGAGAGCACGGACATGATATAATGAATTGGGGCAGGGGGTGCATGTAAATATTGAATGCGGGGAGCAGGAAGTATAGAGTAGGGGGCGTTGCGGATGCAGGAGTGTGACTGGTAACAAATTGGCGGAAAGAGTAGAGGTTCTAATTAAATTATATATTAAGTGCCTATTTACAGTTAATGGGGGCACAGTGGTGGATTACAATTTATATTTGGAATGGTAGGTTGCATAATAACTAACCATATATTGATGGTGGATGCACGTCTGTATTCAGCTGCATAATGTAGAAGTTGGGGAATGTGCTCTAGATAACTGTGTTATTTTATGCAGAGACGAGTCCTGGCTGGAAGACGTGATGGCGGTCTGTGCTGGATGAAGGAGAAAAGCGAAGATGAAGGACTTCACCTAGAGACGTCACCGGTGAGTCAGTCTATTACATGTACACTGTGTATAATGTCACTGGTGATCACTGTATTACCTGTACACTGACACTATATACAGAGCTCCTGTGTATAATGTCACTGGTGATCACTGTATTACCTGTACACTGACACTATATACAGAGCTCCTGTGTATAATTTCACTGGTGATCACTGTATTACCTGTACACTGACACTATATACAGAGCTCCTGTGTATAATGTCACTAGTGATCCCTGTATTACCTGTACACTGACACTATATACAGAGCTCCTGTGTATAATGTCACTGATGATCACTGTATTACCTGTACACTATATACAGAGCTCCTGTGTATAATGTCACTGGTGATCACTGTATTACCTGTACACTGACACTATATACAGAGCTCCTGTGTATAATTTCACTGGTGATCACTAGATTACCTGGACACTTACGTTATACATACCATGTATAGAGCTCCCGTGTATAATGACACTTATGGTAATATTAGTAATGTGGTGGTAATATTAGTAATGTAGTGGTAATATGTGGTCTGGTCATGGTGTGGCAGTTTTTCTCCCTTCTGTGTGGTATTATTCGGTCACTATGTTGTGGTAATATGTGGTCTGGTCATGGTGTGGCGGTATTCCCTGTATGTGGTATTATTGGTCATTTAAAAAAAAAATGTATATGACACATTCCCTTAAAGAAAACTAAATAAAAATATATCTAAAAAGAGTATTGGATATTTTAAGAAAATTTTAATAGGTTAGAGTAGGGCCCGCCCAGAAGAGTCTACCTTATCGTGGTGGCGGCTTTAAAAATCTTTTGGCCAAAACAAAAGCTGATGGCTATGTATGTGGCGCCGTCACATGGCCGAACGTCAGGAGAACCTGGTGGCAGCGACGTGGACGAGCGCCAGGATTCTGCAGGGATTGCATGGGGGTAAGTATAACAAGTTTTATTTTTTTTAAATACAATTAATTAACTAGGAGTGGGGGGAATCAGAGATGCATGGGGGGGTGAGAGATGCACATGGGGGGGTGAGAGATGCACATGGGGGGGTGAGAGATGCACATGGGGGGGTGAGAGATGCACATGGGGGGGTGAGAGATGCACATGGGGGGGTGAGAGATGCACATGGGGGGGTGAGAGATGCACATGGGGGGGTGAGAGATGCACATGGGGGATGAGAGATGCACATGGGGGGGATGAGAGATGCACATGGGGGGGATGAGAGATGCACGGGGGGTGAGAGATGCACGGGGGGTGAGAGCTGCACATGGGTGGGATGAGAGATGCACATGGGGGGTTATGTTTACATAACTTTGTTGCCTTATGAAGGGCAGGGGGGGCCCCCCAAAATTTCTTGCACAGGGGCCCACTACAGTCTGTGTCCGCCCCTGAATAAACTATTAACCCTGCAGATCAGAGACTGTTTGCTGCTGGCGAAATGATTAACAGGATCAGATAAGAGTTGTAGTAGTTGTAGTGACTCCACCTGTTTGCAGTGTAGAGAATCCACCACCAGTTCGGGGAAGGAGAAGTCAGCCGATCTCCAGAGAGCCTCTCCCAGATGTGAGATAAACAGAAGCTCAGCTCCTCTTATTCCCATCAGACAGGAGTCAGGAGACCATTATAAAGATCATGGCAGCTTCATTTGCCAGTGGTTCACATGGTGCCGCTCAGTGATCTCCTCCGTATTGTGGACAGGAGCCTCCTGCTGCTATTACATGCACGATTCTGGTCAGTACAATGACGAGACTGGAGAATGATGAGATTTATTTTCCACACATACAATTGTTCCGTGGGGAATTCACTCCTGTGCACTTGTCCATTACCTATCAGCGGTCGGTGTGCTGTGCAGGTGTGGTGTGCTGTGCAGGTGTGGTGTGCTGTGCAGGTGTGGTGTGCTGGGCACATGTACAATGCACTGATGGAAACCATGGAAATCTGAACGAGGCCTAAGGTTGATATTAACATTCTGTAGGACTTTAAGAGGGGCGGACTGGGGTGGGCAGCAGGGGGGCACATGCCCCCCAGGCCGGTCACCAAAGGAGTTGTTAAGGGCCGCTGGGCCATTTGCTGCTTCAGAGACTGCAGCCAGCTGGCGCTTTGCCTTTAAATGTGTACTGGTGTCACACAGGGGCTGGCTGGCAAATTTTGGTCTGGGGGACAAACACGCAACACTGGCCTAACAGCGGCCCATTCTTAGTTTACTTACAAGTGACATTAAGGCCTGGGCTACAATGACTTTTCTGTAGCACTAGTGATTGATTTTAACTATTAAGAGGCAGCTGCAGTGCACCCAATTCCATACAACTCAATGTATTAATTTGAACTGCAGCTGTAGCTAACTAGTTAAAATTAGTGTTGAACGAGCATGCTCGACACTGCTTGGTAGTCACTACACGGGATATTCGGCGAGCACCGAGCATTTCCGGGTTACTCGGGCCGGAGCTCGGGTCTCCGCCCTGCATGTTTGGTGCTCTTTACAGAGCCAATGAACATGCAGGGATTGCCAGCCAGTCGCTGGAATGCCGCAGCCATGTTGGTTGTGGACATTACATTGATTGGCTGGCCGCACAGCGTCACCTCGACTATTTAAAACCGGGCGCCGCCATCTTGGACACAGTCGCTCCGGATCAGACAGTGTAGGGACAGCGCTGCTGAGCTAGGGAGAGTTTTATACTGCAAAATACTTAGTGTAGGGTCTGTAAAGCCTGCCAAATCAAACAAACAGTCCTTCTCAGGACTAATATCCATCCCAGATATCAGGCAGGCAGACTGTATAGGAGACGCAGTGGTTATACCAGCAAACGCTGCATTACAGTCCTGTGTGCTCCTACTGCTCAAATTGCTAGACTTAGTCCCAGGTCTCGGGGCCAGGAAAAATCCTTTTTTTTTCATCTAAATCCTCTTTTTTTTTCCTTCTTCAGACTGTACAAATACCCGTCTTATTAACCTTTTGGTGTCCCGTCCCCCCCCCCCAAAAAAAAAAGAGTGTGTCTGTGAGTGTTCAGACACAAATATATCTGTTTAAAAGATTCTGGTGTAGGCCACATAACTATAACTGTGGTTTTGCAGTTCCACGGTTCAAATCTCTGTATTATCCACTTTTGGCCTTTTTTACATTAAAAAAAAACAGTTTGAGTGTCTCGCTCACTGTTCAGTCTCAAATATATCTATCTAAAAAAGTCTGGTATACGCCAGTAAATTAGAACTGTGTTTTTGCAGTTCCACGGTTCAAATCTCTGTATTATCCACTTTTTCGCCTTTTTTACATAAAAAAAAACAGTTGGAGTGTCTCGCTCACTGTTCAGCCACAAATATATCTATTTAAAAAAGTGTGGTATACGCCAGGAAATTAGAACTGTGGTTTTCCTCTTCCACGGTTTTAATCTCCTTTTTATTACCCTTTTTCCATTGATAGTGAGAGTGCAGAGGACGGGGCCGTGGCCAAGGTGAAAATGTGCCACAACCAACAGCCACATCTTGTCGCTCCCACTTCTTGACCGAATTACTAGGGAAGCACACAACAACACCAATATTGCGAACTGATCAGTGAGAACAGGTTATTAATTGGATAGCAGATAATACTTCCAGATACCTGGGCACCACCACCTCCAGTCTGTCTTCCACATGGTCAAGTTTTAGTAGCCGTGAGTCTCGACCGCATACTCCTCCTCACCCTGATGCTCCTTCCTCCCACCATGCCGAGTGTCGTCAGACAGCAACTGATCCCACAGTTGGACACTCTGAAGAGCTGTTCACTGGTCCATTTCCATATTTGTGCCCCTCGTCTGCTCCACTTGAAGTGGTGGAAGAGGAGATCCCATGTAGCGATGCCCAAATATTTGAACAGCCACGACCACAGGAAGACGACGCTGGCCATTGCCAGGAAGTGAGGAGGAGGATCGTGGTGCGGAAGAGGAGGAGGTGGTGAATGATCTAGTAACTGACCCAACGTGGCAGGAGGACACGCAGAGAGAGGCCAGCAGCACACAGGGGGAGGGAGGCAGAGCACCCCAACAGGCAGGAAGAAGCAGTGTGGTGGCCACAGACAGAAGGCGGGCAACAGTTCCCCGTAACACCAACACGAGGGACGTTGCCAGTACAACCGGTATGTTTTCCTGAGTCTGGAATTATTTTAAAGACTCTGCTGATAACCCCAAAAAGGCCATTTGTACCACCTGCCATGCCAGCATCAGCAGGGGTGACAAAACAACCAGCCTGACCACCACCAGCATGATCAGGCACATGTCAGCAAAGCACCCGACTTTGTGGGGCGAACCCCAGGGTCCACGACCAGTGTCAGCGGGAGTCACCACTGCTTCTTCCGCTGTTGTGCGTGTAAGAGAACCCCCTGTTGTGCGTGCAAGGCAATCCTCTGTCCATACTGCATGTGTTATGTTCTGCTACCAGAGCTAAGGAAAGAGAGGAGATCTGTCCCTACGATAGAACTCAGCTTAATCCCTACGATGTAACAGGGGACCTGATCCTGCGATCAGACCTGCTAAAGTCCTAAGCTAGTCTGTACGGAGACCTATAGATGTGGGGAAGGAATCCCTACAAGTACTAAGGACTGGGAGGAAAATGGGACACCTCCTAACAGAAATAGTAGCAGACAGACGAACAAACAAAATATATAGAACACAGAGGTCCGTAGACCAAGCAAACTAACAGAGTAGATACAGAGCACAGGCTAGCTAGAAAGTAGTTATACAATGAAGTCCTGCAAAGCCAGAAGGGCGGAGCAGGATTAAATAGGCCAACAAGGTCATGTGACCAGCAATAGAAAAAAACTAAGAGCAAGGTTCTAACAGTACCCCCCCTTCTAAGAGGATCCTCCGGATCCCCTAGGACCAGGCTTATCAGGAAATCTCCTGTGAAACGCTCTGATAAGTCTGGATGCAGAAACATCATCCGACCTCACCCAAGAGTTATCCTCGGGTCCGAAACCTTTCCAGGCCACGAGATACTGCAAACTACCTCTATACCGTCTAGAGTTAAGGATGCGAGAAATTTCATATTCCCCGTCCTCCACCACCGGAGGAACAGAGGCAGAGGCGTCACAATCCGATACAACAGCTTTTTTCAACAGAGAGACATGAAACACCGGATTAATTCTCCAGGAGGTAGGAACCTCCAACCTAACAGCAGATTGGTTGACAACCTGAAGCACCTTAAAGGGCCCTACAAACTTGGGACCCAATTTCTTAGAAGGAATCCTCAACCGCAGATTCCTAGAGGACAACCAAACCATGTCACCAACAGCGAACAAAACCTCCTGTCGTTTCCTATCAAAGTAGTCTTTAGATTTTCTGTTGGCCTCCTGAAGATTACCACGCACATCCGTCCAAACTCTCTCCAAATCACCGGAAAAATTCTCCTCCTCAGGCACGGCAGATCCCAGCATGGAGAACGACCCAAACAACGGATGTCTCCCAGAACAACAAAAAAAAGGCGAACAACCAGCAGAAGAAGATGTATGATTGTTCAGAGCAAATTCAGCAAGTGGCAGAAACTCAGACCACCCCTCTTGATTGTCTGCCACAAAACAACGCAAGAACTGCTCAACATCCTGGTTTTTCCTTTCTGTCTGGCCATTAGATTCAGGATGATATCCGGATGAGAACGACAAATGAACTCCCAACCTGTCACAAAAGGCACGCCAAAAACGAGCCACGAACTGAGGTCCCCTATCAGAAACAATGTCAGTAAGAACGCCATGAAGTCTGACAATTTCCTTGACAAAGGCCTTAGCGAGAGTTTTAGCGCAGGGCAGTTTGACGAAGGGAACCAAGTGACACATCTTGCTAAAACGGTCCACGACCACCCAGATGACAGTAAAACCCTCAGAGGGGGGAAGGTCAGTTATAAAGTCCATAGCCAAATGTGTCCAAGGAGCACTGGGAACCTCCAAAGGACAAAGTAACCCCGCAGCAGGAGTATGTGAGGACTTAGATCTAGCACATATAGTACATTGACGCACCCACTTAATGACTTCCTTCTGCCATCCAGGCCACCAAAAACTGCGACCCACCAGTCTCTTGGTCTCAGAGATTCCGGGATGACCTGCCAACCGAGATTCGTGACACTCAACAAACAAATCTCTCCTAAAGGTCCCAGGCACAAACAACCTCCCATGAGGAGTGTTAGATGGGGCATTCTCCTGTGCTTTAAGAATCTCATCTTCCAAAACGGAGTCCAAAGCAGCTATCACAACACCTTCTTGTAAAATGTTCTCCTCTTTCTCAGCACCGACTATGGGAGAAAAACTGCGAGACAAGGCATCCGCCTTAACATTCTTAGTACCTGGGATGTAAGTAACGGAGAAATTAAACCGCGAGAAAAACAGTGCCCACCTAACCTGACGGGCATTCAGGCGCTTGGAAGCATCAAGATATATCAGATTTTTATGATCCGTAAAAACCTGAACGGGAAATTCCGCACCTTCCAAGAGGTGGCGCCAGTGTTCATATGTGAGTTTAATAGCCAATAATTCCCGATTACCAATATCGTAATTCAGTTCAGTCTCCGAAAAATTTTTTGAAAAAAAGGCACAGGGATGTAGTCCATCCCCGTTATCCTGAGACAATACTGCGCCAACCCCCACAGAGGAAGCATCAACCTCAACCAAAAACGGCTTAGTCACATCAGACTGCATAAGAATGGGAGCAGAGGTGAACCTCTCCTTGAGATACACAAAAGCTTCAATGGCCTCAGAAGACCACTGAACCGCATCAGCACCTTTCCTGGTGAGATCGGTCAGAGGTTTGACAATAATAGAAAAATTTTTTATGAATTTTCTGTAATAATTGGCGAAACCCAAAAACCTCTGTATTGATTTCAAACCAATAGGCCTAGGCCATTCCTGCACAGCTTGAACTTTAACCGGGTCCATCTCAAAACCTTCGCTGGAGATAATGTAGCCCAGAAAACTAATTCTCTGTACAGCGAACTCACATTTCTCCAGCTTAGCAAAAAGCGAATTGTCCATTAATAACTGCAATACCTCACGTACGCTCCGCCAATGAGACTCCAGATCCAGCGAATAAATCAAAATGTCATCCAAATACACAACCACATTTTTGCCGATCAAAGGTCTAAGGATGTCATTAATAAGATTCTGAAAAAATGCAGGAGCATTAGTAAGACCAAAAGGCATAACCAGATTCTCAAAATGACCCACAGGAGTGTTAAAAGCAGTCTTCCATTCGTCACCCTCCTTCATGCGCAACAGATTGTATGCCCCCTTAAGGTCAATTTTAGAGAACCACTTGGCCCCCACTAACTGGTTAAACAGATCAGGAATCAATGGCAGTGGGTAAGGATTGCGTACAGTAATTTTGTTAATCTCACGAAAATCCAGACAAGGACGTAAACCGCCGTCCTTTTTTTTTACAAAAAAAAATCCAACCGCCACAGGAGACTTAGAGGGCCTAATGTGACCGGCGGCCAAACTTGTCTGTATGTATTCCTCCAAAGCCTTTCTCTCAGGAATAGTAAGGTTAAATAAACGACTTTTAGGAAGAGTCGCTCCAAGGACAAATTCAATAGTACAATCATAGTCTCTATGGGGAGGCAAAACCTGCGATTCCTTCTCATAAAAAGACTCTCCAAAAATCCTGAATAGGAACAGGCAATTCCCCCCTATCCACAGCTGCAATACGCCCGTTACAACACTTGTCATAACATTTATGGCTCCAGGATTTAATTTCATTGGTAGACCAATCCAGTACAGGATTGTGCAATTTTAACCAGGGCAATCCCAAGACCACCGGAGAAGGCAAGTTATTCAAGACTACCAAATCCAATTTCTCATGGTGAACACCATTAATAGTGAGAGGAAATTCACAGACCTTGAGAGTAACATTCTTCAAAGGGGAGCCATCCACAGAAACCACAGCAATGGGGGATGATAAAGGTTCGGGTTTTAAATTGAGTCTTTCCAAGAATCCCCCATCAATTACATTCAGAGTAGACCCACAATCAACAAACACCCGAAATTCCATTAATTTTTCCTGAGCAATCGTGGAAGCAGCTAAAAATACACCCTTGGAATTTAAACAGGCAATACGGGCATGACTGACCATTTTTTTTTCTTTCTTCATACGAAGCTCACAGCCTTTAATCAAATGACCAGATTTTCCGCAATAGAAACACAAGCCTTCAGAAAATCTGCGGTCCTTTTCTTGAGAGCGAGGTGCCATCGCTCCAATCTCCATCGGTTCACCACTGTTAGTACACACATTCTCATAACCAGAAACTGACATAGCAGAGGATTTGCTCTCATTAACCCTTGCACGCAGTCTCCTATCCACCCGTATAGCTAATTGCATAGCCTGTTGCAAATCTTCAGGTGTAGGATAAGCAATTAGCAGGTCTTTAACCCTTTGATTGAGCCCAGCAAGAAACAGACTTTTCAGAGCAGAATCGTTCCACCCTGTTTGAGTAGACCATCGACGGAAATGAGTACAATATTTTTCCACATTACCTGATCCCTGTCTCAAACGTCTTAACTCAGTCTCAGCTGATGAGACACGGTCAGGATCATCATATAATAGCCCCAAAGCAGAAAAAAACCTATCCACTGATCTGAAGCATGTATCACTAGGTTGCAAAGAAAAGGCCCACTCCTGAGGCTCTTTGCGCAAAAGTGACATTATGAACCCTATGCGCTGGGATTCATCCCCAGAGGACTTGGGTCTCAAACGAAAATACAATAAGCAAGCATTTTTAAATGAAAAAAATTCTCGGTGTTCACCAAAAAATAAATCCGGCAAACGTACCTTAGGCTCCAAGAAATGTGCTCCAGGACAGTTACTCACGTGCTGACGGAGCTCGGCCACCTCCAGAGAGAGTCCCTGCAGGCAATGAGCCAAATCCTGAACCGACACCATGATGGAACAGCAAAATCTTTCCTTAGAGAATTTGCAGGCTGGACTTACTGTTATGTTCTGCTACCAGAGCTAAGGAAAGAGAGGAGATCTGTCCCTACGATAGAACTCAGCTTAATCCCTACGATGTAACAGGGGACCTGATCCTGCGATCAGACCTGCTAAAGTCCTAAGCTTGTCTGTACGGAGACCTATAGATGTGGGGAAGGAATCCCTACAAGTACTAAGGACTGGGAGGAAAATGGGACACCTCCTAACAGAAATAGTAGCAGACAGACGAACAAACAAAATATATAGAACACAGAGGTCCGTAGACCAAGCAAACTAACAGAGTAGATACAGAGCACAGGCTAGCTAGAAAGTAGTTAAACAATGAAGTCCAGCAAAGCCAGAAGGGCGGAGCAGGACTAAATAGGCCAACAAGGTCATGTGACCAGCAATAGAAAAAAACTAAGAGCAAGGTTCTAACAGCATGCAAAGATGCCCCCTCCTCTCAGTCTTCACTTGTTATGGCAGTTTCTCAAGAAACAGCATCAACGTCCACATCCACATCCCAACGCAGCGTTCAATTGTCCATATCCCAGACCTTTGAACGAAAGCGCAAATTCGCAGCCAACGCCCCACAGGCCACAGTCCTAAATTCACACATTTCACGACTGCTTGCGTTGGAAATGCTGCCTTTTAGGCGGGTGGAGATGGAATCCTTCCGCAATCTTATGGCGGTGGCCGTCCCTCGGTACTTGGTTCCCAGCCGACACTATTTTGCCCGGTGTGCCATCCCCGCACTACACAAGCACGTGTCCCAAAACATCTGCGGTGCCCTCAACAACGCAGTTACTGGGAGAGTCCACCTGACATCGGACATGTGGACAATTGCTTGTGGCCAGGGATGGTACATCTCCCTGACGGCACACTGGGTAAACATAGTGGAAGCCGGGACCCAGTCAGACCTTGGGACGGAACACATCCTCACCACACCGAGGATTGCGGGCCCTATGTCAGTCAGAGTTGCCCCCACAGTGTACAGCTCCTGCGTATCCTCCTCCTCCTCATGTTCAGCCTTCATCTCAGATATCACCACATCAGTTACAAGCTGGAAGCACTGCAGTACTGCCTCCGCCAAGCGGCAACAGGCTGTGCTGAAACTCATAAGCTTAGGTGATAAACCTCACACTGCTTGTGAGTTGTGGACAGCTGTGAAAGAGCAGACAGATCTGTGGCTGAGACCGCTGAACCTACATCCAGGCATGGTCGTGTGTGACAATGGTCGTAACCTGGTGGCGGCTCTGAGGCGAGGCGAGATCACACGCGTACCATGCCTGGCTCATGTGCTTAACCTTGTGGTTCAGCGGTTTCTTAAATCTTACCCCGAGTTGCCAGATCTGCTCGTCAAAGTACGCTGCCTGTCAGCTCATTTTCGGAAGTCGGCTACAGCTTCTGCCACCCTTGCTGTGTTGCAGCAGCGTTTGCAGCTTCCAGCACACCGACTGGTGTGTGATGTCCCCACATGTTGAAACTCTACCCTCCCCATGTTGCAAAGGATTTGTGAGCAGAAGAGAGCAGTTGTGGAGTACCAGCTGCAACAAGGCCGTCGATATTCAGGTCAGACTCCACACATAAGACCTCAGGAGTGAACCTGGATGTCTGACATCTGTACCATCTTGACAAACTTTGAGAAGTCCACCAAGATGGTGAGTGGCGATGACGCCATCATTAGCGTCAGCATCCCACTTGTCTGTCTTTTGCAACGCTCTCTGCAGAGAATTAAAGAGGGGGCATTGCAGCCAGAGTATGATAAGAAGGATCAAGAAGCTGTAGCGGGCAATTACACACAGCCCAGCCTCATCTCATCCTAACGTGCATTGGGGGACAATGAGGGAGAGGAGAAGGAGGAGGAGGAAGAACAGGATCTGGCATCATGCGCTGTAGACGGTGATACCTGTACAACTGTCATACCGTCGGTTCAGCGTGGGTGGCCTGAGGACAGGGGGAGGAGGAGGAGGAGAGCATGGTCAGTCGTCATCTTGGTGAGGACACGGAAGTCTTGCCCGTTACCAGTCTGGCACGCATGGCTGACTTTATGTTAAGCTGCCTTAACCGTGACCCTCGTGTTGTCAAAATGTTGGGTGACAGTCATTACTGGTTGGTGACACTTTTAGACCCCCCGCTACAAGGAGAACTTTCACTCTCTTATTCCTGAGGTGGAGAGGTCTACAAAAATGGGGCAGTACCAGAAGACCCTTGCTGCAGAACTGTTAAAAAAATTCCCATCTGAACACGCTAGCGGCAGAGGTCACAGTTCATTGCCCAACCAAGGCGTACAGGCGAGAGAGAAGCAACTCCAATCCAGCAGAGGCAGGGGAACACTGTCAACGTTATGGGACAGTTTTCTGAGACCTGCCCAGCTTACAGGCCCTGAGGTGCGGGGTACTCTCACAAGGAGTGGAAAGTTTCAAAAGATGGTGAGGGAGTACCTTGCCGACCGTACCAGCGTCCTCCGTGATTCCTCTGTGCCTTTTAATTACTGGGTATCCAAGCTGGACACTTGGAATAAACTCGCTCTGTACGCCTTGGAGGTCCTGGCCTGTCCTGCCACTAGAGTGTTATCGGAGCGTGTTTTTAGTGCCGCTGGTGGAATTATAACTGATAAGCGCACTCCTCGCCTGTCAACTGACAATGCTGACAAGCTGACCCTTATCAAAATGAACAAGGGCTGGATTGGGCCAGACTTCTCATCACCACCAAATGACAGCAGAGTAACATAAAGTCAAATCCACTGTGTTATTTTGGGAGGTGTATTCTCATGCACCGCTTCACACCCACACATAGGTATACGCTTCCTCATTTCGGCTGTATTTTGCTCTTCTCCTTATCCTCAGCCTCCACAACCACTATACCACCAGGGTGACCATGGTCCATGTTGCCAGCATTTGCAAGTTCCTCTGTCCTAATTTTTGGTAGCTTTTGCTTGGAAGGCATAGGTAAAGACTATGGGAGACCCACTCCCCAATAATGGGAATAAGGTTTTTAATATGCTGTACTGCATGGCTCTTGTTTGCCAGCATTGCAAGTTCCTCTATCCTAATTTTTGGCAGCTTTTGCTTGGAAGGCATAGGCAAAGACTATGGGAGACCCACTCCCCAATAATGGGAATAAGGTTTTTAATATGCTGTACTGCATGGCTCTTGTTTGCCAACATTGCAAGTTCCTCCGTCCTAATTTTTGGCAGCTTTTGCTTGGAAGGCATAGGCAAAGACTATGGGAGACCCACTCCCCAATAATGGGAATGATGTTTTTAATATGCTGTACTGCATGGTTCTTGTTTGCCAGCATTGCAAGTTCCTCCATCCTAATTTTTGGCAGCTTTCGCTTGGAAGGCATAGGCAAAGACTATGGGAGACCCACTCCCCAATAATGGGAATAATGTTTTTAATATGCTGTACTGCATGGCTCTTGTTTGCCAGCATTGAAATTTCCTCCGTCCTAATTTTTGGCAGCTTTTGCTTGGAAGGCATAAGCAAAGACTGTGGGAGACACACTCCCCAATAATGGGAATAAGGTTTTTAATATTCTGTACTGCATGGCTCTTGTTGGCCAGCATTGAAAGTTTCTCTGTCCTAATTTTTGGAAGCTTTTGCTTGGAAGGCATAGGCAAAGACTGTGGGAGACACACTCCCAAATAATGGGAATAATGTTTTTAATATGCTGTACTGCATGGCTCTTGTTTTCCAGAATTGCAAGTTCCTCCATCCTAATTTTTGGCAGCTTTTGCTTGGAAGGCATAGGCAAAGACTATGGGAGACCCACTCCCCAATAATAGGAATAAGGTTTTTAATATGCTGTACTGCATGGCTCTTGTTTGCCAGCATTGCAAGTTCCTCCGTCCTAATTTTTGGCAGCTTTTGCTTGGAAGGCATAGGCAAAGACTATGGGAGATCCACTCCCCAATAATGGGAATAAGGTTTTTAATATGCTGTACTGCATGGCTCTTGTAAGGGGCATTGATATCATCTTGTTAAGCTACTGTGACCTCCACGTCTCTTCCAAGGGGCATTGATATTGTCCACTGCGATCTCCACCGCTCTCCCAAGGGGCATTAAAACTGTCTTTTTAAACCACTCTGAACTCCACAGCTCTTCCAAGGGGCATGAAACAGTGTACAAGAGACCCAGTTGCTATAAATGGAAAAAACGGTTAAGTTAAGGCCCTCTGACCCCCATGTCACTTCCAAGGGGCATTGAAGTGCCTCGAAATTTTTGGTAGGCATTGCACTCACTGTATGTCCTATAACTGTGTAGCCGAACCGCTCCTTTTGGTACAGAAACATATCCTACAAGACATGTGTGGTTGACTGGCCTGATATTGATGTGAATGGTACCTGTTCCTCCTGCTCTTTCTCCATTGCCACCACCTCATCCATCATTCATCACCTGAAGCTTTGTTTTAACGGGAGTCATAGAACTGGGATAGTAGCAGGAAAACATCCAGCAATCCTCAGAGGAGGTAGTATATGCACCAAAACGCTGACCACCTCAGGCCTAGCCGCTACTACATACATGCGCTTGCATTCCAAGGAACAGAAAGCTAGGGAGATGGATGGCCTCATGAATGATCATGAATAATTTACTCGTTGTGTAGGAGGCCGACCACTGCTGCAGTCTACCTTCTGAACTTTGTGTTGAAGCCTGTTTGACCCAGGACCCGCAAACCTCTATGTCTGGAGGACATGTTGCATCCCAGTGTCCAACTGTGTCTGGGCTTCCACAATATTAACCCAGTGTGAAGGCATCAGTGAGATGGACCATCGCTGGCCACATTCACTTGTACACGTGTTTGTGTTTAGGCTGTCCTTCAAACTAAATGCACTGGGGAGGGCACAGGTAATGTTTTGGTATGCGCGCTTGTGTATAAGGTGCACTGGAACAAATAGGGGCGGCTGGGGACCGTTTATGGACACCGTGCCGCCCCCATGCGGCTGGGGACCGTGTGTGGGCACCCGGCACCCTGGCGGCTGGGGACCGAGCGTGGACACCCGGCCGCCGGGCGGCTGGGGACTGAATATGGATACCAGGCCATGACATTGTGGCCGGCGTCTGCCTCCACAAGCCTAAAAGGCTTCATTTCAAGTGCAAGCAAGCTAGCAATATGGTATTGCAGCCTGGGGGTGGGTGGGTGGCAGGTTGCACACTTACGCTTACATTCCAAGAAAACAAAGTAGATGCTAACTTCTATCATCATCATCATGCTCTTCACCTTGGCACTCTCAACTCCCCTGATGGAGAAGCCAGGGCCTACCGAAGGAGTCTGGTTGTCTGGTGGGCTACTCCAATGCTGCCCTAAAGCAGGCCAGGCTAAGAAAAGTGTGGGGAAGGTTACTGGGACAAATAGGGGCGGCTGGGGACCGTTTATGGATACCCGGCTGCCCCCAGGCGGCTGGGGACTGTGTGTGGGCACCAGGCCGCGGGGCGGCTGCGGACCGAGTATGGACACCCGGCCGCCCCCTGGCGGCTGCGAACCAAGCGTGGACACCCGGGGGTGGGTGGGTGGCAGGCTGCATACTTGCGCTTGCATTGCAAGGAATGGGGGAGGTACAATTGAACACTGCCCTGGGACAAGGACTTGCATGGGGATAGTTGCAAGTCTGCATCTTCTGATGCGGCAAGGATCACTTCTGATGGGCACACTTTTAGGCAGTGACCTGGGTGTCAGAGATGCTTCCAGGGGTCTTCCCCATGCTGTTCCCATGTCTTTTCAGCACTGTATGCATGTGTCTCACAGCACATGGCCAGATAAGGTTGTAAAATGTTAAAATGACATTTCCTGGTGAATGCATTTGTCACGGTTGAAAGCAATGCAAAAGTGCAAAAACGCATAAAAAATGCTACTTGTGAACATAGCCAAAGGTGTGGAGGAGTATTTTTGTTTTTGGTTATTTATTTTACCTTATACACAAGTCTTTACCCTGGAAAGGATGTTCCTTAACATATTTCACAGGAAAACCGTTTCAGTTTCGTTTTTGAACGTTTTATTGTGAGCCCGCAAAAGTGGCTTAATACCTCTGACCACGTTGTTGACAGCAGTGACCTGGGGGTCAGAAATGTTTCCTGGGGCGATCCCCATGTCATTTGAGCACTGTCACTATCATTTTGGGCACTTTTTAGGCTTTCTACAGACTGCTGGGGGTGCCGCCGCAAAAATGCTCGGGTCTCCCATAGACTAACATTGGGCTCGTTGCTCGGGGCGAGCACCCGAGTATCACGGTGAGCTCGGCCCGAGCTTCGAGCACCCGAGCATTTTAGTGCTCGCTCAACACTAGTTAAAATCAGTCAGTAGTGCTACAAAAAGTCACCGTGTAGCTGAGGCCTTAATGACAGTGACAGGTGATGCTGCTGAACGCTCGTGTGGAGCTGAAACCTTCATACAGGTTCCGAATAAAAGAATCAAGATTCCACATGCAACACTAGGAGTGGAGCGCCAATCACTATTTGGATTTTTTTAAATGACTATTCAAACCAAGCACATGCACTCGGTGCACCATTTATCATTGCCAAACAGTTCAGTGCACCTTCTTACCTGCTTGTTTTTCATCCATATCTTCTGGCTCTATTAAAGGGAACCTGTCAGGCCCCCTAGGCCTCCAAACTAGCAGCATTCACTTTTTTGTGAGTAAATTCTCTGCAAAACCAGCCCGGCATAATGTTATTTGGTAAAAATTAGGTTTAAAAAAATCAATTATATTGACCCGTTTGTTATGCTAATTAGGGATTTGTGACTAGTTGATGGGCGTTAGTTCCCCAGAGTAGTGAGCCTTCTTTCCATGTTATCACGCACCTGTGGGAGTGATAACATAATTTGTAGGAGCGGGAATCATTGCCAGCTCATGGAAATCTCGCACACGTGCAGCGCATATTTCAGCAGCCTCACTGCGTCTCTGAAGACAGGTGTACGCTTTAAGGATTCAGAGGCGCGCATGACAGTAAGCCATCTTCTGAACTTCCGGCCATTCGCAGTACGCCTCTGAAGCGGGGAAGCGTATGTGGCCCCCCTGAGGGTTCGACCGCCACAGGAATGCTGCACTTCTCTAATGGAGTGTAGTGTTCCTCCTCTGAGGTAAGGCCAGTGTGATGGTTGTGACCCAACCTTTTGCATCCAACACCACACTTCTCCACCAGAGGGAGCTAGTAGACACTAGGTGCTGCTCCCCTGGTTACAGGGAGACTGGGGAACACAAAGTGGTAGGAACCAGTTAGTGGGTGAGGGTGGAGGACGTACCAGTAAGTTACACTTTAGATTTCATATTTAATAGAATGCCATCTTTGATCTTGGTCTTTTTGGTCCTAGTTAGTTAGTTCTTCTTCTCTGGTCCTTTGTCTAGCCTTTGCTAGTCTGTCGGCTGTCTCTGTGCTGTCAAAATACTGTGTGTAATGTGACTTCCCTCCGGGAGCGCAGATCCTGTGTGGGCCTGCACCGGTATGGGACACAGCCCTCGTACCCTGGCCTTGGGACGAGAGGTAGGTTGCAGACAAGGAATGTCTCAAACCGGTCGAGGACCAGGATCAAGAAGGCCCGGGAGCTTTAGAGTGTGGCTCCCTAGCAAATGGGTCTCGGGGAGGATGCAGACGGAGCGGAGTACGCCACCTGTCCTCGCCTACCTGATCTATTCAGAAGGATTCCGGCTGCAAGAGGGGTACCGGCCCCCGACACCCGACCTTGTATTCTATGTCCTGGACGGGAAAGCCCGGTTAGGCCCTGAGGATCCCATTGGGCATCGGATGGAGAGGAATTGCCACCCGTGCCCTAGTCCTGAGAGGAGCTCAGAAGGAGACCCGGCCTATCTACACACGCACAGACGGGAAAGGGTGAAGTCTGTAGTGCAGGAACACTCTGGTGTAGGGTCGCTACCGAACACTGGACTTTCCCGGAGGTAGTCGGACCCCCGTCCGTGGTGGCCGCAGGACTCCGCAGGGAGCAGGGAGTCGCCTTCCCGCTGTCATCTCTAAGTGAGTAAAGCCTTGGAAGTTCACCCCTATGGCCTCCGGACTGTTCATTTTTTAAAACCTAATTTTTACCGAAAAACATTATGTAGGACTGGTTAGGCAGGGAATTTACTCATACATAAGTGAATGCTACTGGGTTGGAGGCATGGGGGACCTGACAGGTTCTCTTTAAGACAGAGTTGTCAATCAAAGAGGATGGTGGAGGGAAAACAACAGGTGGGAATGTGCATATAAATGTTTAGCCCTGCTGTGAAGCATCGAGCGCCTGTACTTGGTTTGAACAGTCATTCTGTGCTGACAGTCACTTTAAAACTGCCAATATTTTGGAAAACTTTAAGGGACACTTTTTTAGTATGAGAGAGTGTTGCAGTTGATCACATTTTTTGCCTACTTCGGTAACTACAATATGAGGTTTGACTCCAGACTCGTGCGGTCACAGAGTTAAAGCGGCCTCCATACCTGCTCTACTGCCTTAGACCTCATTCACACCTCCATGTTTAAACATGTACGTGAAAGAATGGTACCAGTGTCTTCAGTGTTTTGGACCAATGTCATCAGTGTTTGGTCTGTGTGTCCGTTTTCACCATCAGTGATAAATAAATTAAAAAGCTTCTTCCCTTAGCTTTCCCTCTGCTAATGAGGGCTTTGACTAGTCGATGGGGCGTTAGTTCCTCAGACTAGTCAGCCCTCTTTACATGTTATCACGTCCCTGTGGGAGTGATAACATATTTTGCAGGAGTGGGCATCATCAGCAGCTCCTGCAATCTCACGCACGCGTGCTGCACAGTTCAGCAGCGTCACTGAATCTCTGAGGCCAGGTGTACGCTTCCCCGCTTCAGAGGCGTACTGCGCATGACCGGAAGTTCAGAAAATTGCTTCCGGTCATGTGCACCTCTGAATCCGTAAAGCGTACACCTGTCTTCAGAGACGCAGTGACGCTGCTGAAATGTGCGAGATGATGATGCCCACTTCTGCAAATTATGTTATCACTCCCACAGGGGCGTGATAACATGGAAAGAGGGCTGAGTAGTCTGGAGAACTAATACCCCATTGACTAGACACAAATCCCTAATTAGTATAACAAACAGGGACAATATAATTGATTTTTTTAAACCTAATTTTTACCAAATAACATTATGCAGGGCTGGTTAGGCAGATAAATTACCCACAAAAAAGTGAATGCTGCTAGTTTGGAGGCCTAGGAGGCCTGACAGGTTCCCTTTAATAGAGCCAGAACAGATGGATGGAAAAAAAGCAGGTAAGAAGGTGCACTGAACTATTTGGCAATGATAAATGGTGCACCGAGTGCATGTGCTTGGTTTGAACAGCCATATTAGAAAATCCAAATAGTGATCGGCGCTCCACTCCTAGTGTTGCATGTGGAATCTTGATTCTATTATTCGGAACCTGTATGAACGTTTCAGCTCCACACGAGCGTTCAGCAGCATCACCTGTCACTGTCATTAAGGCCTCAGCTACACGGCGACTTTTTGTAGCACTACTGACTGATTTTAACTAGTTAGCTACAGCTGCAGTCCAAAACAATACATTGAGCTGTATGGAATTGGGTGCACTGCAGCTGCCTCTTAATAGTTATAATCAATCACTAGTGCTACAGAAAAGTCATTGTAGCCCAGGCCTTAATGTCACTTGTAAGTAAACTAAGAATGGGCCAGTGTTGCGTGTTTGCCCCCTAGACCAAAATTTGCCAGCCAGCCCCTGTCCACAGTCTTATTGTGGGCTGTCAGGTGGTCGTCACATAGAGAGGTCTCACACTGCAGACATGTCCTTACAGCCGGTACAGGAGACTTTGTACAGTAAGTGCAGAAGATTCTGGTCTTCTCCATATCAGGCTGAGTAGATGAGAAACGCTCCACTATGTTCCTCAGCTTCCGGTTCTTCTCCAGGGCCGGACGCTCCGGATATTCTGCTCTGCAGTCAGGACAGGAATACCCTCCAGCCGCCTCCTGGGCATCCAGCACACTCACAATACACGAGCGGCAGAAGTTGTGTCCACATCTCAGGGATACGGGATCTGTATAGAGGCTCAGGCAGATGGAGCAGTTCAGCTCGTCCCTCAGCTCAGCAGACGCCATTGTAGCGGGAAAGAGCAGGAACCAAAAGTGAAAGTGTCTTCCCATAAGAAGGGTGGAGGGTCTGTGCAGGAGAATTAACCCCTACAGCTCCATGGTTGTGCTCCCTGCTGATCCACATGTAGGGAGAAAGCACTTACTGATCAGCCATGAGGATCTGGTGGAGAATTAGGAGTTGTAGTGACTCCACCTG
Source organism: Phyllobates terribilis (assembly GCF_046119375.1). NCBI lineage: Eukaryota > Metazoa > Chordata > Amphibia > Anura > Dendrobatidae > Phyllobates > Phyllobates terribilis. The sequence goes on along the minus strand of NW_027362769.1, from coordinate 390,937,069 downwards.
GTCATGAAGAGAATCCACCACCAGTTCAGAGAAGGAGAAGTAAGCAGAGAACGCAGGAAACATTATAACATAAAAAGAAGAGTCTTCGTAAATGTTGAGTTTGGTGAAGTAAAATTCATCTCCTCCTCTTCCTCAGGCTGAAATAATCAGTCGGAGTCCGGCAGACGAGCGCTGTATGTGGCTGATGAAGGACTCATCGTTAGGTCTCATTCAGACATACCGTATATTCTGGCGTATAAGACGACCTGGTGTATAAGACGACCCCCCTACTTTCCTGTTAAAATATAGAGTTTAGGATATATTCACCGTATAAGACTACCCCTTTTCCAACGCATACCAAACACCGGTAAAAATAAAAAAAAAAACAGATTTGAATTTAACATGGTCCTTTTTTTAATTTAAATTCTTATGACATGCAGGTATATAGCAGGAAAACTGTCACTCATAAACATATTAAAATAGGGGGGACCCCACGTCATTTTTTTGGGGGGTCTCCCATTTTAATAGCTAGTAAAGGCTAGGTATTCAGCTGGGGGCTGATATTAGTAGCCTGGGAAGCTCCGTGGGTATTACCCCCTTCCCAGACTTCAAACATCTGCCCCAGCCGTCTGCTTAACCTCCGCTAGAAACTATAATGATGGGGGATCCCACGCCAATTTTCTTTTTAAAAAATCCTTTATTTTAACACTAAATGACAATTGAGGGGTTAATAAAAATGCAGTCCCTAAATTATTATTAATTTTGTAATTAATTTTTCCCAAAAATGTTGACGTGGGCTTCGCCATATTTTTGTGTCCAGCCAGGTACAGCAGGCAGGAACGGGCTGCCCCCAACCACCAGCTGCCTATTTGTACCTGGCCGGACACAACAATATAGGGAAGCCCTTTTTTTAAAAAATTATTTCATGAAATAATTAAAAAAAGTACGTGGGGCTTTGCCCTATTTTTGTGTCCAGCCAGGTACAACTAGGCAGCTGGGGGCTGGAATCTGCAGCGCAGGGAGGCCCAAGCTTTCTGGACCCCCCCCCCCCCCCGCAGCAAATTGCAGTCCGCAGCCACCCCGGAAAATGGCGCGTTCATAGAAGCGCCATCTTCTGGCGCTGTACCCAACTCATCCAGGGCCCTGGTGCGGTGGCTCACTGGGTAATAAAGGGGTTAGGGCCAGCTTGGCATTATCAGCTGGCCCTAAGCCTGAAATTCATGGGGTCACGCCAATATTAGACATGACCGCCATGAATTTCTAGTAAAGTAATTAAAAAAAACACAAACACCCAGAAAAAAGTCCTTTAATTGAAATAAACACACAATTTTTTAATGTTCTAAATTAAACCATACTTACCGTCACGCCCATTCCAGCTGAAGCCAACGATCTCCTGCAATAAAAGAAAAATAATAAAGCAACATCATCCTTACCTCTCCATGGTTCCCAGGACCGGTCCAGCTCTGCTACATTCACATGACAGGCTGCACTGCAGCAGAACGCTGCCGTTCAGCTTGCCATGCGGCAGACACTGAGAAGCGCAGGCATGCTTGTGCTCCTCAGTGTCTGACTGTGACGGCATCCAGATGAGCCGAGATCATGTCCAATGAACTCGGCTCACCTCATGCACGTCACTGACAGCGTGGGAAAATTCTCCTGCTCCCCGCATGCGCAGTAGAAGTTTCCCACGCTGTCAGTGACGGACGTCCAGGAGGTGAGCTGAGTTCATTGTCGGCTCATCTGGATGCCGTCACAGCGAGACACTGAGGAGCGCAAGCATGCCTGCGCTTCTCAGTGTCTGCGGGATGACAGGCTGGATGGCAGCGTTCTGCTGTGGTCCAGCCTGTCACCTCGATGTAGCAGAGCTGGACCTGTTCTGGGAACCATGGAGAGGTAAGGATGAGGTTGCTTTATTATTTTACTTTTATTGCAGGAGATCGTTGGCTTCAGCTGGAATGGGCGTGATGGTAAGTATGGTTTAATTTAGAACAATAAAGAATTGTGTGTTTATTTCAATTAAAGGACTTTATTCTGGGTGTTTGTGTTTTCTTTTAACTTTGACTATGGGGTTAGTAATGGGGGTGTCTTATAGACGCCTCTCCATTACTAACCTGGGCTTGATGTCAGCTGGCATTATAAGCTGACATCAACCCCTGCCCTATTACCCCACTGCCACCGCTACAGGGCAGTGGGAAGAGCGAGACTAAGTGCCAGAATTGGCGCATCCTATGGATGCGCCATTTCTGGGGCGGCTGACGGCTGGTGTTTCTAGCCTGGGAGGGGGCCAATATTCATGGTACCCTTCCTGGGCTATTAATATCAGCCTCCAGCTGTCTGCCTAGCCTTTGTTAGCTATTAAAATTGGGGGGACCCCACGTCATTTTTTTGGGATCCCCCATTTTAATAGCTAGTAAAGGCTAGGTATTCAGCTGGGGGCTGATATTAGTAGCCTGGGAAGCTCCGTGGGTATTACCCCCTTCCCAGGCTTCAAACATCTGCCCCAGCCGTCTGCTTAACCTCCGCTAGAGACTAAAATTAAGGGGAACCCCACGCCAATTTTTTTTTAAATAAATCCGTTATTTTAACACTAGATGACAAGTACAGTAATCAACACTATCACTGTACTTCATATATATGTGACTGACATGTTTCTATCTATCTAATCTATGTGTGAAGCTCTATTCTTTCTATTCTAAATTGTCGGGTGCCGGCTTATGCCGCTGCTGAATTGCCGGCTTTTCATATATTGTCACAGAAGCGATGCGAACTTCCCTGCTCCGGACACAGCGCGGCGCTTCTGTGACAAGTGAAAGCTGTCGGCACAGAAGCCCTGCGCTGTGTCCGGAGCTGGGAATACGCAGCGATGTGTCAGTTTCAGCACAGAAGCGCTGACTGTCTGGACCTACCGCCGCCGTATTTTAACTCCCTCCACCTTATATTAACTCCGACATGGCAGGGATACGGCCACGGCAGCTTATTAACACCCCCAGAGTATCCCCGCATGTCAATTTCTGAAAGTTCAAAAGCATTACCGGCGTATAAGACGACCCCAGACTAGACAGAAGATTTTTCAGTCTTCAAAAGTCGTCTTATACGCCGGAATATACGGTAAGTGAACGGACTTTTCTCCATCAGTGTTCGGTCAGTGACAGTTTTTCTTAGTGATTTTCACAGATGATTATAAAGCTTCTCCTGTCTATTAGGCCACATTCACACGGTCAGTATTTGGTCAGTATTTTACCTCAGTATTTAGACACTAAAACCAGGAGATGGTGATAAATCCAGAAGTGGTGACGAGTTTCTATGAGACTTTTCCTCTGATTGTTCCTCTCCTGGTTTTGACTTACAAATACTGATGTAAAATACTGACCAGATACTGATCGTGTGAATGTGGCCTTAAAGGGGATTTCCCAAGAACAAAAGTTAATTTAAAGAATTGTCTGTGTGTGACCCTGTACGGAACGTACCACAGCTCCTGGGCAGGGGGGGAAGCAAAAGAGTATACAGACATTACAGCCGGGGATCGCAGAGGAGTCATTCTGTGAGGTAAAATATTGTTTAAAAACAGGCAGTGAAATGTTTTACCTCACAGAATGACTCCTCTGCGATCCCCGGCTGTAATGTCTGTATACTCTTTTGCTTCCTCCCCTGCCCAGGAGCTGTGGTACGTTCCGTACATGGTCAGACACAGACAATTTAAAAAAAAAAGCTGTTTCCCCCCCGAACCCCTAAATAAAAGGGGGGTCTCATGGGAACATGAACACTAGAATATGTTCTATTGATTTATTTAGTGGTTCTTATATAGTACATTAATCATCATTTCTATTATCTTAAGGGTCATAGGTCACGCTGTGGCTAAGGTCCCCATGAGCCGGTTCTATCCAGCTCCAGCCAGTTGTTCTTGCCGCTCTTTTCTGACCCTCTGATTGGCTGATTCAAAAAAGTGCGGGAAAAGAAAGTATATAAAGAGCGGTTTGCTTACAGTTGTCTCATTCACTCCTGTCAGAAAAGCGACGATCCCTCTCTCCCTCCCTTGTTGTTAATGAAGAAATATTTATGTCGTGCTGTTTATTTGTGGGAAAATTACCCAGTTTTTCTGGGTGGATTGGATTAATGATATGGTATTTTTCTTGATTTTTTTTTTGCTGGTTATTAAATTATTCATTATTTTAATTAATTTATTTGGTTACCTAAAATAAACCCCACGGCCATCATTCCCCCACACTTCAGCGTCTTGTGGATTTATTTCATTTAATCAGTATTTATTATGGGTTCTGTGTTACCAGCTACTTTTGTTCGTGGGAAAACCCCTTTAATCCGATGTTAGGCGTCATTCACACGTCAGTATGTTTCATCAGTATTTCATCAGTATGATTGAAATATTGACCCCTGTTCTGTGTTTTGGAGACGCTCCTGGTTTTGGCATAAAAATCCTGCAGTGTGAATGAGGCCGTAATCGCGCTGTCGCCAGCCGTGTGCTGTGTGTGATTCTCACAGACCCATAGACTTCATCTGTGACTTCAATCAAAATCGGACACGTTGCCGAGATCTTTTGCCGACCACTCGGCCCGGAAAAACCAGGAACATGTGAACAGCCCCATAGAGCATGTACCTGTTATATCCATCTGTGAACACCGCGTACATGAATAAGCGATGTGTGAATGAGGCCTTACACATCAGGGTTATTTCCAGCACACGATGAATATATATTAATTCCCCTGGGAACATGACCTTCTTCCTCCTGACATTTTGTCCGGACGTTCCTCACTTCTCCTTCTCTGGAGCGATGGTGGGATCTCACCTGGAGTAATCCCCTCTGTGACTACAGGGAGCGTCCACCTACAAGTGTGAACTGACCCCACAGATGATGACGGCGCCTTTCTCCGCTCCGTTCTTCATGGAGAGCGTCACTTCTCATGGAGATATCTTCTATCAGATGGAGTTACGTCACTTCACAGTGATGGGCGACGTCCTCTGTAAATCTCCATGTGGTGATAGAAGCGCTGAGATTAACGTCATTTACAAACTTTTTATTTCTCCACAAAATGAGAAAAAAGTGCAAATAAGACGCAGAATGTATTAAATAAAATGGTAATAAAAAACGTGTGTTACGTCCATTTCCCACCATCAGAGGAGAAAAAGAGGGAGGAGCAATGCGGTGCGCGTATCCGGACACAGCAACATTGTGACCACACCCTTAACCCCTAGCCACACCCATTTGTCATTTGTTTCTCTCCGGGCAGGAGGAGATGTCAGAGGGGCGGTGACAGTGAGGGACATTCAGCAGACGCCCGAGGCAACAGGACGTAGACCCAAATCCAGGACTTTTCCGCTGCACCTTGGACGGTTGGAATCTATGGATTTGTTTTTTGTTCATTCATTCATAGTTGTAGCAGACAGAACTTTTAAGCTTCACTATATGAGGTTTCGCTTTCTTGTGAGACGAGCTGTTGTGTTTTGTAAGCGCCATTTTACCAAATATTTCTGTACGTCCATGTTCACATGTAGCGTAAATGCTGCATTTTTTTTGTTGCTTTTTATCTGCACGTTTTCTGCAGGATCCGCACCAAACTGCACAATAACGATCTTCGCTGATTATTGCTGCGTTTTTTCCTTCTTTTGATCGTTTTTGGTGCAGATGTGAAGCAGCGTTTTTAATGTTTTTTATACCGCAGAAAAACTTTGATTCTGCATTAAAAAGGCAACTGCGTTATTTTACATGGTTTTTTTCAGGCTCCTCATAAAGAAAAAATGCACCAAGACCGCAGAGTTCAGCAGGGTCTTCAGACGCACAGCGGGCAGGAGGTTACATGGAATCTCATCCACTTTGCTTGGACAGTTAAACGCAGCAGATTTTCTGCACAAAAATAGTATCAGAAAAAAAAACGCAGCATTTACATTACGTGTGAACACGGCCTAACTGTCCAATCAAGTGGATGTGAAGTCATGAGAACTGCTGCCCACTGTGCATCTAAAGACGCTGCTGAACTCTGCATTTTTGGTGTTTCTTTTATCTGTGGAGTCTGAAAAATGCGGAAGGAGGAAAGGCATAAAAAATGCAGCATAAACATAATAATCAGAGAAGATTGTTGTGACATGCAGAAGTAGTGCTGTTGCAGAGTGTGACATACAGAAGTAGTGCTGTTGCAGAGTGTGACATACAGAAGTAGTGCTGTTGCAGAGTGTGACATACAGAAGTAGTGCTGTTGCAGAGTGTGACATACAGAAGTAGTGCTGTTGCTTTAAAAGCATTCAGCAACTATTAGAAGTAACACAAACACAGGAGACAGGAAGTGTTGTGCTCCAGAAGCATCCAGCAACTAGAGGGGTTAACACAGTCACAGGAGAAGGGGAGTGTTTTAGCAGAGCCCCAGGGGAACTGTAGGGAAGTTGGTTACTGTTCTGGCTGGAGCCCTAGAGAAAGGTGGTGTGTGATCTGTATCTCACAGAAGATAAGGGAACAGAATTCAGGTCAGGAGGGAAGCTAAACACAGGTCATATAGACACCCTGAGCTAACAGTGTGGAGTATTATCGGGCAGAAATATAAGGACTGGAAAGGATCGTGTCAAAGGGATCATCTCCCTCATCAACCCCCCCCCCCCCCCTTCCATCTCCATGCAGGATAAAGAATGCTGTGTACTAGTGAGTCCTTGTGAAGGAAAAGCCTGCTGTTTATGCATAGAAGTGTGCTGCCAAGAGATCTAATCTGTGCTGAATTATGCTACTGAAGAGACTGACGTTACTGTGCCTGCTTTATGAGAGTGTACTGTAATGAAGATTGTTGCAGTAATTTACCTGAATTGCACTGGCCGTGCTTCAGATTAAATTCCACTGTTATACTGTTGAAAAAGACTCTTGTCAGATGTGTCTCGTCAGCAACTGAATCTATCGTGTGCCTGAGAGAAGCTGCAGCCTATGGAATGAGTAACGGTTCCCCCAGGATTTCAACGAATTCATGAAATCCGTCTCGTCCCTATCTGAACTTAGGCGGCGTGTGTGTAACATTATTATTGTGTCGTGTGGTGCAGACACCTGCAGTAAACAAGCACCATTTACAATACGTTGGAATACAGCCTCAGAGTTACTTTATTATTAAAAGTGTATGGGTTTAATGGAGAAAAAAAATCAAACACCATTTTTTAATGCCGATCACCGTAAATAATCTGATTGCTTTACTGTACAGATTGTTACGATTATAACCCTTTCACACATCAGTGTGTGAGTGACACGGCACCACTCACAGAGCTCAGCGCAGGTCAGGGGCCCACTCGCTGCAGCGAGTCATTCTCCTCTGCTCCTCTGCGTGTGTGGTCAGATGGATTACAGCTTAGGACACTTAGCACAGGTGAGTATAAGGATTTTTTATTTTATTCTTATTTTTACAGGTTTTGGAGACAGCAGGAGCAGAATACTACTCTCAACATTGTGCCCTGCTCACGCTGATCGCAACGCCAGCAGGGGACAATGATGAGAGCAGCGTTCAGCACCCAGTGCTTGGGAACAGCGCTAACTGTACCGCTGATTCCCAGGCGACGGTACGTGTGATACTGAGGCGGTACACGATTGCCACACGTATCATACGCCTGGACATACTTACACGGATATCTCCAGTACTGATTATTCCACTACCAGAAATATCAGGATGTGTGAAAGAGGCCTTTCGGGGACAACAAGCACGTCTGTTATTTGCTGATCTATGATGTTTATTTTTAAAAAAGCTCAGTAAAAAAGTCGTTATTGTAAATGTGATTCATTATTTTTTAGTAATTTTAAAGGAAGAAAAAAATCGCTGACTTTTTTATTTTACCCCTAGAATACATTGAAATACACACATAGCAATGCACTAGTATGTAGAGATGTAGCTCTATGTACCAGTACAATCTGCCTACAGTAAAGAAGAAGAAGAGAAAGTGGAATACCAGTCACATTCAAGTAAAGAAAATTATGTACATGTTATTGCAGGCAGTGGTGTACATAGAAATCAAAGGGCCCCATAGCAAATATTCAATCTGCCCCACATCCCCCTCCACAAAAAAAATATATTTTTTTTACTGTGGAGGAGTGTATACATATACATAAATAGTGTTGAGCCACCCCCGTAGTGTTCGAGTTCGGTTCGTCGAACACCCGTATGTTCGCCGAACTGTTCGTCGAACTGTTTGTCGAACACCTTCGAACACCGTTAAAACCAATGGCAGGCAAACAAAAACACATAGAAACACATAGAAAACACTTCAAAGGTGTCCAAAAGCTGACAAACTGCTCAGGAGACACAACTAACACATGGAAAAGTGACAAGTACATATAGTCATGCGAAAAGAAAAGAGGTGGAAGAGTAAAAGGAGGGGGAGACACAGATATAGGCATTTCATACCCTTCTAAAATCAAGAAAGGCTGGAGTAAAGATGTAAAATCAGCCTACCAACACCCAGACGTCGTGACAAGAAAATTAAAAAAAGAAATATCTTTAGGTAGAATGGCTGTTCCATTCAGAACACTTTCCTTACAAGACGTAGTGGTATCCCCGTTGTGAGTTGTGCCAAAAACGGAACCCAATACATTCGGACTAATCCACCATTTGTCATATCCAAGGGGCAGGTCAGTAAACGACAACATCGACGCGGAACCAAATACAGTAGTATATACTGTACATCCTTTCACAAGGCAATCAGGCGGATCAAGAAGTTGGGAAGGGTCACCCTAATGGCCAAAACAGACATTGATGCGGCATTCCGGTTACTTACTACCTGTGCCTCCGAATAGTGTCCACCTATTGGGCAGCTTCTGGGAAGGAGCATACTATATAGATCGCTGTTTGCCCATGGGGTTCTCCAGATCCTGCTCACTATTTGAGGCGTTTAGTTGCTTCCTCAAATGGGTTGTAATGGACGTTTCTAAGGTGGCACATATTATCCATTACCTCGACAACTTCTTATGCCTGGGCCCAAAAGATTCGCCACAGTGTGAATACACGCGGTAGTCCACCTGTGAGAAGGAGAGAGCTGGAGGGAGAGCGGACACCACAGAGCCGAGGGATTAGATGGAGAATGGAAGAAGGAAAGAGGGCGAGGGAGGTAAGGGAGTACAGTGGAAGGCCGACCTGAGCTCCCCCACGTTCCTGCTGGGCGGGGAACAGCCCTGGGAAGAAAAGCCGCTTGCGCATCCCTTTGAGGTTACGGGCGCGAGCGGGCAGATGGACTACGCTGGAGTGCGAAGCCGACATGGCCAGTCCGTTCCTGCCCGTGCGACCTCCGTGTCGCCGGGTTTGTGCCAGAGCCGCGGTGGACCCTGACGGCCAGCCCCCCTCTCCCAATACTGGTGCCTGTAAGCTGGTGGGTCGAGCCCCCCCGCGGTGGGGGGGGTAACATCTGCAGAAGAAAGACCATCTTCCAGCCAAACTAAGATGTCTACTTCTTTTCGTGGACAATGTGATACGATCCCTTTCTTACGGACACGCCCATCGCTACAAATTCCAGATGAGGCACAAAAACAGCAGGAGCTTCAACGGATATCAAGTGCTCCTTCAAGTGGGCTCTCCTCCACCTCAACTTCAACATCACAAATACTCCAGTCATCAGAGGTGTCACCCCAATGGCACTTGCTTCCTCACAGCTCCCAAGTCTCCAGCTGCCCGTCTGAGTATGGGGTAACACAGATGGTTGAGTCTGCACAGCTGTTTACTCAAACTATAGCCTCGGAAACGGAGGTCGACTCCAGCTCTTCTGTTAATCCAGACGAGGAAATGATCTGCACTGATGCCCAGAATCTTTATGAGTCGGATCCAGGACCAGATGAAGAAGGTTCTGAGCATAATGTAGACCCTCGTTCCCAAACTGTAACTCCTGTTGGTGGAGACAATGATGAAGACAATGATGAGACTCAAATACCTGATTGGAGCGACAACTTGACTTTTCGGTCAGGGCAGGAAGAGGTTGGCTCTGAGGACGACGGGTGTGAGAACACACAGGGTGATGATGACGAGGTTGGAGATCCCACTTACTGTCAACCCACAGTCAGCCAGTTGATGAGGTAGGCAGAGGAGGTGGAGGAGGATGTGACTAGCCCAGGGGATGGGGATGACTCGGTACCCTGGCCTTTGCCTGGCCTTGGGGATGTCGCGGTGGTCGGCTCCCGGGCCCGTACCCTGGGGTCACTCTTTAAAAGGGTGGATAATTGTTAATTTTATAAGAGTTCGTGACGCCACTGTGGTATCTGGTGAGAAGCACCAGCGCTGCAGCAGTCCACTGAGGCCGGTGATAAGGCAGCTCGATGGTATAGCTCCCCACAGGTGGAGCTAGGCCTCAGAAAAGCGTATGTAGGGGGAATGCAGGACAGGCGAGACCCAGCTGGGTTAGAGCAAGAACGGGAACGGACACGGTACCTTTTACTGGTGGAAATTCAGGCACATCCCGGAGCACTGTAGGGTGAAGGGTGCATATCAGGATCCTCCCCAATGAGCGGGTGTAGGGCCTCCTGTTTCTTGCCTCTGCGTAGTAAGTTTCTGACCTGCCTGGAGCTAGGCCTAACTTTGTCTCTGTCCTGCGCTGGCTGACCTTATGGTAGGGCCTTGTCTTGGAGTTCACGCTCCCAGTATGCGGGGCCTAAGTGTCTCCTGGCTCTGTTACGTATCAGCACCTTAGCGATCCTGGGACTTGTAGTTTTCCAGGGATTCCGGTTATGCCTTCCTTACTGGGTCATAGAGATCCCGGTAAGCTCGAATCCGGTGTCCGGTAAATGCTTCGGGGTGAGCTGGTTAAGCTCCTCTGCCCCCTATGTACTAACTCTCCACTCGCCTTCAGCCTACTCGGGCCCTCACTAGGCTATACACACTAACGGCAGCTTACCGCCCTTCACCGATCTTATGGCACCTTAAGCTCTAAATGGGCTCCCTGAATCTAGCTAACAGGAGCCTCGTGCTCCACTGCTGAACTATTAACTGAGTTCTCTAGACTAGACTGAGCTCCACTGCAGACTGACCTCTCTTAGGCTTCTCTACTGCAGGAACTCTTCAGAGGAACTGAACTGCCTAGCTCCACCTTCCCTATTTATATCCCTAACGGGCTCCCTCTGCTGGTCTGAGGTGGAAGGTGGAGATGTGTGAATGTTTATGGGGGCCTCTTGTGGAGGATTCCATCAATGCACTCTTCTAGGATCTGTGATACCAAGCGCAGCTGGGCGTCACAGATGCTATTGACGACGAGGTTAGGTTGCGCCTTCCTGGACAGAGACGGAGTACTGAAAGCACGTCAACAACTGCATCCTCAACCACAACTCTGCCTCTGACCACAAGTTGTAGTGGCTCTTCAGGTCGCATGGGCTCTAAGCCTTGCATAGCCTGGGCATTTTTTCAGATCGATAAGGATGACCCAACTCGTGTTATCTGTAATATTTGTCACCAAATGCTAAGTAGAGGCCAAAAAATCCATAGTTTGAGTACTTCATGCATGAACCGTCACATGGATATGAAGCATAAGTTGCAGTGGGAAGCTTACTGTGCTACAATGCGGCCTAGCGGGCCGGGCCAACCACCGTCTCCCCCATCTTGTGCATCCGCGGCCTCTTCATCCTCTGTGACTGGGGTGACAGCAGTCACACGTTTTTGGACGCAGACCTGCCACCTCTTTACCCGCAACAGCCAGTGTGATTGGCAGGTCATCATTTCATTTGGAAGTGGAAACACCAGCTGGTGGTGAGCGCTCTCCGACATCGAGAGCACCACCTTTGGATCAAGGCAACCTAACTTTTCCGCCTGCATCTTCCTCACAGACCGGCAAGTTTGCCAGGGACACGCTACTCAACTCCGTCTAAGCACAACAGCCAGCCCTCGGTCCCTCAGATGTGGACAAGTAAAAGACCATTTCCTCCTAGCCATGACAAAGCTAAGAGGTTGAATTTCACCATCTGCAAGCTGTTGGCTACAGAAATGCTGCCTTTCCGCCTTGTGGACACAGAGGATTTTCGAGACCTTATGTCCGTCGCAGTGCCCCAGTACCAGATGCCCAGTCGGCACTACTTCTCAAAGAAAGGTGTGCCTGCGCTCCACCAGCATGTCGCACACAACATCACATCTTCTTTGAGAAACTCTGTGTGTGACAGGGTGCATTTCACCACAGACACTTGGGCGAGTAGGCATGGACAGGGGCGTTACATGTCGCTGACTGGCCACTGGGTAACTATGGTGACAGCAGGACAAGGGGCTGCTGTCCAAGTCTTGCCGTCCCCATGAGTTGTACATCAATCCTCTTTATCTAGAAGTTCCTCCACTGCTTCTGCCTCCTCAACCTCCTCTCGGTCCTCCACCTGCACCCAAAGCCTGTCTGGTAATGCCACCCGCTTTCTAACTGCGCAGAAGGGATCCTGCACACCTCCTTACTATGCTGGCAGTAGGGCTCAATGGCATCAGGCGGTGTTTACTTTGAAATGTCTGGGAAATGTGAGTCACACAGCTGAGAAGTTGTGGTCAGCTCTGGAGACCCAGTTTCAAGAATGGTTGTCTCCACTGGACCTGCAACCAGGGAAGGCTGTGTGCGACAATGCTGCAAACCTGGGTGTGGCCCTTCGCCGGGGCAATGTCACACACGTGCCTTGTATGGCTCACGTGTTGAACCTGGTTGTCCAGCAATTTTTAGCCCACTATCCCGGACTAGATGGCCTTCTGCAGAGGGCACGTTTGCTGTGTGCTCACCTCTGTCGTTCGCATCCCGCAGCTCAACGACTTACATCTCTACAGAAGTCATTTGGCCTGCCAGTTCACCGGCTGAAATGCGATGTGCCGACACGGTGGAATTCAACTCTGCACATGTTGTAGCGACTGTGGCAGCACCCACAAGCCCTGGTGCAATACGTTCTGACGTATAGCCTGGGCCAACGAGATCCAGAGGTGGGGCAAATCACGCTGCAGGAGTGGTCTCAGATCAGAGACCTATGAAGTTGACGCGCCCCCTGGGCCTTGGGGTACCCGGAGGCGGGCCGGTAGGCGCTGGGGGTTGTATTCACTGTGGCTGTGACCCGGTCCGTGACCCAGGGAGGTCAATCCAAGGGTAATTTGTATATATGGGTTTTATAATGTCCAAATACGTCACCTGTGGAGTGCGGCCAAAGGAGCCGCCGCTGCGGAACAGTCCTCTGAAGCTGGTGGTTTTGCAGCAATGGTATTATTACTCCCCTCAGGAAGAGTGTAGCTTCAGGGCAATGTGGGTGGATGATGGTGGTTGTAGTGCAGGGAGTCAGTAATGAACACAGAGTCCGTGTGATGCAGTCCCAAGATCTTTACTCACAGTTGTTGCAGTCCAGATTACAGGTACCAGAGCAATCTCCCCCGTCTTGCTGTGCGTACTCAGTGAAGCGTTGAGTCCACCCCCAGATAGCTCCGGAGTACTTAGCAGGACCCCCTTCTGTGTGTCCTTTCTCTGGCCTTCTCCCTGCACCTCACACCCAGTGACACTTCTATCCGGTATCCTCGGGCCTTGGCGGGCGACGTGTGTTCCGTCCCCTGGGTCCTATGTGGCTATCTTCTTAGTGAGACTGGTGTGGACTTTGGCCTGCAGTACATGAAATGCTGCAGCCTCCGGTTTCTAGTTGAGCCTTGCTGTTTCTCCGCTAGATGAGGGACTGGCTCCCCTTATCTGGCCTGACCCCTCTACCTCCTGGTAGCAGCGGGCGTACGGGTGGCCTTCTGCACGGCCCGTACCCCTAGGGTCCCTTCAGTTCCTGGAGCCTTCCTGCTCCCAATCCTCTCTTCTCTCCTGCAGTCCTGGACCTCCCAGGCTAGGCCCGCCTCCGGAGCAGAGCTCATGCAGAGCCTCTGCTCCTGTCACTTCTCCTCCTCTGACTGGCTTGCTCTTTCTAAGATGGCTTCCTATTTATACTCTCCCTGTCATGTGCTCCCCTAAGCTGCTTTCTCCACCCACACCCACTACATAGGACCCTCCCGCTAACTAGGGACCTGGGACTGTGCTCTCCTTTAGGAGCAATCTCGCCCTACCCCCACTGCGGGTATGTGTTGGATGCAGGTGTTAGGGTCCCGAGCCATACTCCTTCCTTACCTAAGGGTGAGATACCACACCTCTGGGTGAGATGCAGTACCTCTGTGGCGACTGAACCCTCAGGAGCGCCACACACCCTTCTGCACAGTTTTGAAATGGCGACGAAGATGTTTAGTGCTGACGATGCCATTATCAGCATGACTATTCCGGTGATTTACATGCTGGAGCACACATTATACAGAATTCAGAGTCAGGTGGTGGGACAAGAGGAGGTGGAGGAAGTAGAGGAGGAGTCGTATGCGGAAGGGATAACATCTCCAAGGTCCAGACAGTCGGCAGCACCAAGGCGGCAGGCATGGGAGGGTGGGGAAGAGGGATTAACCAGGGTGCATGGTAGCAGCCAAACTGTTGAGGAAGGTGCAGGAGCCGAGGAAGAAGTGGAGGACGAACTGGCGATGGGCATGTAAGACTCATCAGATGAGGGAGACCTTGATCACATTTCTGTTGTGTGAGGTTGGGGTGAGAGGGCAGAGGAAGGAAGCATGATTCTTACCTCACTACCAACACAACAAGGACTTGTTCCTCCTGGATGCACAAGACACATGAGTGCCTTCTTGCTGCACTACCTGCAACATGACCCTTGGATTGTCAGAATTCGAAGTAATCCCGACTACTGGGTTGCCACACTCTTATATCCCCGGTACAAAAGTAAATTTGCCGAAATAATTCCTGCCATAGAAATGGATTCACGCATGCAGGAGTGTCAGCAGAGGCTGTTGCAGAATCTTACATGTGCTTTTCCAAAAAACACCAGTGGTGCACGTAGTGAATCTCACAGTTCTATCTTGCAAACCGTGGGACTGTCGAGTCTTCATCACTCAAACCGTAACAGTAACACAGTATCTGCTGGTAACAGCAATTTTGTGGAATCGTTTAACCAGTTTTTTAGACCATCCTTTGCAAGGCCACAGGAGACAAGAAGTCTGACACATAGTCAACGCCTAGAGAGGATGGTACAGGAGTATCTCCAAGTGAACATCGAAGCCATGACTGTGTCACTGGACCCATGCTCATTTTGGGATTCCAATCTGGAAAAATGTCCGGAGCTCGCCACTCACGCCTTGGAGATCTTGTCATGCCCCACAGCCAGCGTTCTGTCTGAATGTATGTTCAGCGCTGCTGGTGGTGTGCTGACAGATAAGCGCATGCGGCTGTCCACTGAGAATGTAGACAGACTCACGTTCATAAAGATGAACAAATCATGGATCCGCAAGGACTTTTCTACCCCTGTGTCATGCTGGGGAGACTAAAAGCTTGAGGATTTGGTAAAATCACCTCACCAACCGTTTTAAGCAACTCTGGGGCAATTGATGCCACTTAAGTGGTGTCTGTACCACAATTTTTGGAAAAAATGGAGACTCTTTTTGGAGTCCCCTTGCTGTGTTTTACGTGACGTTGGCATCGTCAATTCCAGGTGGGTTGGGTCGCCCCCCCCCCTTTTAACTGTAAGAAACTACATACACTATGGCTTGGGGTAACACAGATGGTTGAGTCTGAAGAGCTGTTTACTCAGAGGTCTGCTCCAAAGCTTCAGTGTCTGCTAGTCAGCGTAGAATTTTTAACTGCATCTAGCCTAGGCAATACTTTGGGCGTAGTAGCCCAGCTGCGAAGCAAGCTGCACCGCCTGTGTATCTAATAAGAATTTTTAAATGCATCTAGCCTAGGCAGACTGTGGGGACCCCCAACCAAACCCAGACGCTCAGCCCCCCTACCTCCCCCCTTTCCTTGACAATACAATAATGTAACTCTTACAACTGGATGGGTGAGGATCGGTCACAGCTTTGTTAACTCGTTTTACTCATTCCATTAGAAAGGCATTTTATTTCTAAAATAATTCAGCTTGTTGCAGCATGCCCTGGGTCTCCACACCGGCAAGTTGGCCAACAAGTGTAACTCTCCAACATGTCCTTTCTATTTCCAGGCCACGGAGGATCCTGCGTACTTGTATGCAGGACTCTGACCCCCATCCATCACTATTAACGCTTCTTCCACTCCGTCCTGGAGTCCTGACAGGAATATGTCCAGTCCAATATCCATTAAGTGAACACCGTCGGGCCGTATGAGGCCTGCTTTATCTCCTTCCAGTTGTCGGTGTTGTATCACTACACCGCCTCTGTCTCTTCTAAATTTTGCCATCCGAATATTTATTACCCGCCTTGTCCGTTCGATGGCCGTGATGTCTCGCGCACCTAGCCATACCGCTATCGGCACAATCTCTGACCATACTATAGTTAGTTTTGTGAAAAACTCTCTGAAGCGCTTAGTGTCTAGTTTCATTATTGCCATTAGGTATGCTCTCTTGTGATGACCTAGGTAGTTTCCCCCGGCCTGTATAACTAACATGACCGGACCTCTTGCCTCTCTCCCTACCTTGATTACCTCCATTAGTACCTGTGGCAATAGCAGGCCTCTAATACCTCTCCAGTTGAAATATGTGTTATGAAACTCTAATTTCCTCCTGCCTGGGTGGACTTTCACCCTTTTTTCTGCCCAATATATATACGAGTGGCCTATCACCCACACTGTTGGCTTAGCGTCACCTGTAAAAGAAACAAACCACGTTAGGATAACAAGTCCGGTCTTATGTATCTCGCCAAACACGTGGATCGCCATCTTCCTATCCTCTGAACTTCCGTGTCTGACAGTCCTGCTCTTGCTGCTTCCGTGGCCGTGCCTATGCGGAATGAGTGTGTCCCATAATCTTTGGGGTGGTTCCCTGCCGATGTTATGCATTTATTAAATATAGCTTGGAACTGGTATCTTGATAATGGCATTCCATCAATGTGTGATAGGAAGAAATTACTTTGTGATCTGATGGTTATATATGTTTTTACTATTGTTACCCGACTCAGTGTACCGTTTGTGGGTTGTAGAAGTACCCAAGTGCCCCTGCCCGCTGGAACCATTTTCGATTGGCGTATGCGTAGACGTATTGCATTATTGGCTATGACTACGTCCTGGTGTAATAAGCCTCCACTGGTGGTAATTTTGGATTGAGGGACTAATTCGCTTATGCATAGCGCCCCGAAGAAGGCGATCGCAAATGCAGTAGACAGTAGTGTTGCTTCAAATTGTGAGTGTCATGTTAATGGTGTTAGGGATATGATGTGAGAAATCAGTTTTAGTGACACGGGACGGGACGTCTACACTCCTGACTTGGCTGACCCCTTTTCCACCCTTTTATGGATTGTCTGATGATGCATCTCTTTGTCATATCTCCCCAATTCAGTAGTTGGAAGTGAAATGCTACTCCGGTCAGACACCGCTGCGCTGACGCCCCTGATATGCCCCTCATCATTAGCTGGTGGAGAAATTCTATGGTGACTTGTGATCTGGCTTGTTCACATTGGTCAACACGTCTGCCTGCTACTAGTCGTGTCCACTCTTCCCATGCCTTACCGTATGCTTGCCACGTCGACAGGGCAACTGACGCTCTGATTAATGGCATCAACTATTCGCCACTAGATGCCATAGGGAGGGAGGGCAACTGTTGCCCGTTGGGTGGGTGTTGGGGAGGAGCTCTGTGAAAATCTGCCAATTGAATTGTGATAAAGCGTTAGCAGCAGCTTTAGACCCCTCAGCATTGTGGCTAGCGCGGACCCATACATTGTGTTTTAGGTACAGGAATGCTAGCCGGCGTAGTAGGCCTAGCACTGGGAGAGACGATGATGCCATCTTATTAATGCAGTGCGCTAGGCTGGTGTTTTTTGTTATGAAGCGAATATTTTTGTTAGCCAGGCGTGCGCCCCATATTTCTATTGACACCACTATTGGGAAGAAAAATTATTTTCCGGGCTAGATGTAGCTAAAAATTATCATTAATTTCAAAGCTGGTGGAGCTTGGTATAGATGGCCTAATACAATGAGTACCACACACTGCTACAAGCCCAAATATTTTTTCAGAGCTAGATGCAGATACAAATTATTTTTAATTTGCAACCTGGTGGAGGTTAGTCTAGATGGACTAATAGAACAAGTCCCACACACTGCTACAAGCCCAAATATTTTTTCAGCGCTAGATGCAGATAAAAATTATTTTTAATTTGCAACCTGGTGGAGGTTAGTATAGATGGACTAATAGAACAAGTCCCACACAGTGCTACAAGCCCAAATATTTTTTCAGAGCTAGATGCAGATAAAAATTATTTTTAATTTGCAACCTGGTGGAGGTTAGTATAGATGGACTAATAGAACAAGTCCCACACACTGCTACAAGCCCAAATATTTTTTTCAGAGCTAGATGCAGAAAAAAATTATTTTTAATTTGCAACCTGGTGGAGGTTAGTATAGATGGACTAATAGAACAAGTCCTACACACTGCTACAAACCCAAATATTTTTTCAGAGCTAGATGCAGATAAAAATTATTTTTAATTTGCAACCTGGTGGAGGTTAGTATAGATGGACTAATAGAACTAGTCCCACACACTGCTACAGGCCCGAATATTTTTTCAGAGCTAGATTCAGATAAAAATAATTTTTAATTTGCAACCTGGTGGAGGTTAGTATAGATGGACTAATAGAATGATGCCATGCCCAAAAGGTTTTACTTGGCTAGGTGCAGTAAAAAAATTTGTATTCTATACACAGGTGGTGTAGCTTGCAACACAGATAGGCTACTCCACTGACTAACACACACTGCAAGAGGCCAAAAAGGATTTGCTTAGCTAGATTTAGCCAAATGCTGTGAAAAAAACTTGCACAGCACTGGCACAGACCTGCCTGGCAAAAAGTGATAGGAACTGATGTAACCTAGCCCTCAAAGGGACTGCAATTACAATTAGTCCCTACTCCCAACCTATCTATTTAAGAGCACAGACCTGCCTGATAAAAGTCGTAGGAAATTATGTAACCTAGTCCTCAAAAGGACTGCAATCACAACTATTCCCTACTCCCAAGCTATCTGCAGATTTATGCGAAAATTGCCTTGAAATTAACACTCAAAGTATAGCGCACACAGCAACAGTGGTGCCGTCTAACAAGCAGCTGCAGCAGTGAGAAAATGGTGGCTACGTGGAAAATGGCTGGGTCTTATAGGGCAAGGACATGTGACATACACTGCCAATGACACATGCCCTTGCTTGTGTGATAAAAAGCACTTCGCTCCGTGTGTGCGCTGCTGATAGGCTGACAGATTGCACCGCCCCACTGAAAATGCGGGAAAGAGGAAAAAAAATGGAGATCTTCATTATTCTTGCAGAGATCCATCCCCTGCCCCTCACCCCGCCCCGCTGTACACTCAAACTGTGTATTAACATTAATTTTCAGCATTACTGTGAAAAAATCCAGTTATGATTTTGGTGCATGAACAGTTATCGAACATAACCTCGAACAGCCGAATTTTTTTCAAATCGTTCGGGTTCGCCGAACGGTTCGAACACCGCCCAAAACAGCTCGAATTTGAGATAGGCGAACAGTTCGAGTCGAACACCACTCTTCTCTATACATAAACATGTTTTGTAATACTTATATTATGGTCTGTTATAAACAGGATGGCATCACCTAACGCTGATGGAGTATAAATACACTGCTCAAAAAAATAAAGAGAACACTAAAATACCACATCCTAGATATCACTGAATGAAATATTCCAGTTGCAAATCTTTATTCATTACATAGTGGAATGTGTTGAAAACAATAAAACATAAAAATGATCAATGTAAATCAAAATTAATATCCCACGGAGGTCTGGATTTTTTATGATACTCAAAATCAAAGTGGAAAATCAAATTACTGGCTGATCCAACTTCAGTGGAAATACCTGAAGACAACGAAATGCTGCTCAGTATTGTGTGTGGCCTCCACGTGCCTGTATGACCTCCCTACAACGCCTGGGCATGCTCCTGATGAGGCTGAGTATTGTGTGTGGCCTCCACATGCCTGTATGACCTCCCTACACCGCCTGGGCATGCTCCTGATGAGGCTGAGTATTGTGTGTGGCCTGCACGTGCCTGTATGACCTCCCTACAACGCCTGGGCATGCTCCTGATGAGGAAGCGGATGTTCTCCTGAGGGATCTTCCTCCAGAACTGGATTAAAGCATCAGTTAACTCCTGGACAGCCTGTGGTGCAACAGGTTGGTGGTTGGTGGATAGAAAGAGACATGATGTCCCAGATGTGCTCGATTGGATTCAGGTCTGGGGAATGGGCAGGCGAGTCCATAGCTTCAATGACTTTAGCCACATGAGGTCTGGCATTGTCATGCATCAGAAAGAACCCAGGGCCCACTGCACCTGCATATGGTCTCACAATGGGTCTGAGGATGTCATCCCGGTACCTAATGGCAGTCAGGGAACAACCTCTGGCTAGTACATGGAGAGCTGTATGGCCCTCCAAAGAAATACCTCCCCACACCATTATTGACCCACTGCCAAACCGGTCATGCTGGAGGATGTTGCAGGCAGCAGATCGCTCTCCACGTCGTCTCCAGACTCTGTCACTTGTGCTCAGTGTGAACCTACTCTCATTTGTAAAGAGCACAGGGCACCAATGTGGAATCTGCCAAACTTTGTGTTCTCTAGCAAATGCCAATCGCCCTGCACGGTGTTGGGCTGTAAGCACAACACCCACTTGTCGATGTTGTAACCTCATACCACCCTCATGGAGTCTGTTTCTGACAGATTGAGCAGACACATGAATGTTAGTGGCCAGCTGGAGGTCATTTTGCAGGGCTCTGGCACTGCTCCTCCTGTACCTCCTTGTACAAAGGAGGAGGTAGCGGTCTTGCTGCTGGGTTGTTGCTCTCCTACGGACCCCTCCATGTCTCCTGGTGTACTAGCCTGTTTCCTGATATCTGCTCCATGCTCTGGACACTGTGCTGACAGACACAGCTACCCTTTTTGCCACAGCTCGCATTGATCCTGGATGAGCTGCACTACCTGAGCAACTTCTGTTGATTGTAAACACCGCCTCATACCACTGTACCTCTAGGGGTGAGAGCAATGGCAAAATGCAAAAGTGAATAAAACAACAGCCAAAAAGGATGCGAACAGAGAAATGGTCTGTGGTTACCACCCGCAGAACCACTCCATACTACCTGTAATATGAAGAACCACTAGAGGGCGCACATTGTACATGATACCAGGGACATACTACCTATAATATGGAGAACCACTAGAGGGCGCACATTGTACATGAGACCAGGGACATACTACCTATTGTATGGAGAACCACTAGAGGATGCACATTGTACATGATACCAGTGACATGCTACCTGTAATATAGAGAACCACTAGAGGGCGCACATTGTACATGATACGAGTGACATACTACCTGTAATATGGAGAACCATTTGAGGGCGCACATTGTACATGATACCAGGGACATACTACTTTTAATATAGAGAACCACTAGAGGGCGCACATTGTGCATGATACCAGGGACATACTACCTGTAATATGGAGACCCACTAGGATAATATAGACTTTATAAGCATTATAGGTGTAATCTGGTTAAAGTATGTAAATGTAATACACAGTGTTTGTGAGGGAGATCTGCCCAGCTACATACTGTAGGAGCAGACATAGTTAAAGTTTGGGACTAGCCCAAAGTGGGAGGGGAAAACCCCAGTAAAAAGGAGACTGCTTCCTGATAGGGAGTCAGATAGGAAAGTACTGTAGCCAAGGTCAAGTACAAGTGCAGTGGACTGCTGGTCTCAGCAAGAATCTATCATTCAGGGCAGCGGGATGCCTTACTGAAATCCCTTGTGGACATTCCTGCAACATCCGGAGCTCAAGGCTCAGTACAGGTACAATGAAGAGTACCTTATCATCTGCATATAGGAGACAATGGACGTGGAACCACGTGAAGGGAATGTAATGGATCCCAGATGTACTGAGGAACTGGACAGGAAATCCCTGGAGCTGACAGAGCCAGTAAACGTAGGGAAAGTCCAAGAGGAACGGATAGTAATGCTGAAAATGTACTGTATTACTGAAACGAGGAATAAGAAGCGTTGTGCCCGATACTGCGTGTTACAATCTGATGAACTTGAATTGTCCTGTAAACTTGTGTGTGTTAAAACGAACCGGGTGTCCCCTGAGTTATGTGTGGTGGCTTCAGAAGATGGAGGCCTGGAGGCAGCGGAGGCCTGCGGCCTACAAGTGAGTGTGATCCCCCCCACACCTGACAGCACAATGGGACTGGGACACAATATTCCTGTAAAGTGCCAGAGCGTAACTGGACAGCAGCTCCATCATGACTACCGCTCTGCAGCACGTTACACATACACACATTCATATACATACACACATATTTATACAGTCAAACACATACATGTATACACACACTACACATATATTACATACACACGCTCTCTATGATGTAAATACTGGGCACACCGTCTCTTTACTGGGCAGATCCTACACTTAGTTCATTCCCCCAGTGCAAAACATAACAGAGTAGAGACAAGGAGCTGCAGAAATCTCTGTGATAGAGGGGACATAGGACAGAGAACAGCTCCCTGCTCCTGCCGGGCCGTCCATGCCAGGATCCCTCCTCCTCTGCCCTCTACTCTCTGCCCCGAAGATGCTGAGGTGTGTTCCTAAAGTAACAAGAGGTCAGTGGAGGATGCACCCAGCACAATGTCAGCCATGCTGGGCATCCTTCACTCTCCTGTCCCCTAAGTAAGCACTCACCAGTGGGGCGCCTCATGCAGGAGGACAGAGACATTAGCAGCCAATGAGCGCTCTCAGTCTGATGGGGAAGTGTTCATTGGCCAGCTTTCCTCTCTTCCTGCATTACAAGGTCCCTTTTCCAATGCCCTCACCTGGTGCAGCGCTGCAGCAAATTCCATGCACCGGCTGCACGCGTGTAAGATGCCCAGGGCGGTAGCAGTGGCCAAGCTGCTGCTTCTCCACACCCTGGCACCCCACAAATAAACAGTGTCCCAGTCCACCAATGTTGTGTTGTGTATGATGCAGTGTACTCACTTTCAGGTCAGAGGTCTCCACTTCATCCAGGTCCTTTGGTCCAGGATCAGTCACACACACATCCATATATCTATTTATTATTTATAATGTTTATTATGTAACGTTCAAGCAAGTGCCTCCCATAAAGGGAAGATTGTTATTGTTGTTGTTATAAAAAGTACTTCAGTCCAGGAGTACTGAGCTTTGCTAGGGGGAATGTGGCGCCCCTGCTGCGCATGAGTGCCACAGATCCTAGAGGGGTGCATGGACGGATTCCTCCACAAGAGGCCCTCATAGCATACACACACCTCCACCTTCCACCTCAGACCACCAGAGGGAGCTCGTTAGGGATATAAATAGGGAAAGTGGAGCTAGGCAGTCAGTTCCTCTGGAGAGTTCAGCAAGTACATATCTGAATACAGAGTCAAGCTCAATCTAGAGAACAGAGTCCCTGCTCATAGCCAGAGAGGGACAGAGTCTCAGTTCAGTTCCTCTAGCGAAAAAGCCTAGAGTGAAGCTCAGGTTAGTGAGCCCAAGAGCGGTGAAGAGTAGCGAGGCCTACTGCCAGTGTGAAGCCTAGTGAGGGCCCCGAGCGCATCCGAAGGCAAGTGGACTAAGCGAGCTACGTAGGGGGGCAGAGGAGCTTAGCCAGCTCACCCCACAAGCATTTACTGGACACCAGGTCCGTGTCTGCAAGGATCTCTAGGACCAGCAGAAACAACCGGAATCCCTGGCGAACTATATGTCCCAGGAACACCAAAAGCTGACTGTAATACCAGGGTCAGGAGTAACTGAGGCACACGAGACCAGGGAATGTGATCTCCAACAGAAGGCCCTACCACCAGGTCAGCCGGTGCACGACAGAGACCAAGTTAGGCCTAGCTCCAGGCAGGTCTTAAACTTAACAGGAAAAGGCAAGAAACAGGAGGCCCCACACCCGCTCACTGGGGAGAGTCCTGAAATGCACCCTTCACCCTACAGTGCCCTGGACCGTGCCTGAAACACCACCAGAAAAGGTACTGAAGTGAACTGAAGTGTGTGTGCCTATTCTTCCTCCGACCCGGCTGGGTCCCCTCTGTCCTGCATCCCTTTTCCTACGCTGCCCTGAGGCCCCGCTCCACCTGTGGGGAGCCGCACCATCTAAGCTGCCTGATCACCGGCCTCAGAGGACTGTAGCAGCGCTGGTGATCCTCACCAGACACTACAGGTGGCGTCACGAACTCTTTCCTATCCCATACACCTTTTCCCCACCATTCCTTCTTTCTTTTAAAGAGTGACCCCAGGGTACGGCCTCGGGAGCCGGCCACCGCGGCATCCCCCAAAACCAAACAACAAGGCCCGGGCGCCCAGTCCCCATCCCTTGGGCGCGTAACAGGTCTTTATATTGTCTTCTCATATACTTGTACATAGTAATAAGATCACCCCAAAGCCTTCATTTTTCCACAGTAAATAACCGCAAGTGTAATAACCTGTCTTGGTATTGCAGACCCCCCAGTCCTCTAATAACCTTGGTCGCTCTTCTCTGCACCCGCTCTAGTTCAGCTATGTCTTTCTTATACCCCGGAGACAAGAACTGTACACAGTATTCTAAGTGTGGTAGCACTAGTGACTTGTATAGAGGTAAAATTATCTTCTCCTCATGAGCATCTATGGCTCTTTTAATGCATCCCATTATTTTATTTGCCTTTTCAGCAGCTGCCTGACACTGGCCACTAAACGTGAGCTTGTCGTCCACCAATACACCCTGGTCTTTTTCAGTGACAGTTTTGGCCAGTGTTTTACAATTAAGCATATAATTATACATTTTATTTCCTCAGCCCAAGTGCATTACCTTACATTTATCCCCATTATAGCTCATTTGCCATTTATCAGCCCAAGCTTATAGTTTACATAGATCCTCCTGTAATATAAAATTGTCCTCCTCTGTATTGATTACCCTGCAGAGTTTAGTGTCATCTGCAAATATTGAAATACTACTCTGTATGCCCCCTACAAGGTCATTAATAAATATGTTAAAAAGAAGCGGGCCCAATACTGACCCCTGTGGTACCGCACTGTTAACTGAGACCCAGTCTGAGTGTGTTCCATTAATAACCACCCTTTGTTTCCTATCACTGAGCCAGTTCTTAACCCACTTACATATATTTTCCCCTATCCCCATTGTTCTCATTTTATGTATCAACCTTTTGTGTGGAACCGTATCAAAAGCTTCTGAAAAGTCCATATACACAACATCCACTGCATTTCCTTGGTCCAGTCTGGAACTTACCTCCTCATAAAAGCTGATCAGATTAGTTTGACAGGAACGGTCCCTCATAAACCCATGTTGATATTGGGTCATGAGGTTATTCTTCTTCAGATACTCTAGTATAGCATCTCTTAGGAAACCCTCCAGGATTTTACCCAAGGTAGAGGTTAAGCTTACTGGCCTATAATTTCCAAGTTCAGTTTTTGTCCCCTTTTTGAATATTGGCACCACATTTGCTATACGCCAGTCCTGTGGTACAGACCCTGTTATTATGGAATCTTTAAAGAGTAAAAATAATGGTCTTTCTGTGACGTTACTTAATTCCTGCAGTACTCGCGGGTGTATCCCATCCGGGCCCGGGGATTTGTCAACTTTAGTGATTTTTAGACGCCGCCGTACTTCCTGCTGGGTGAAGCAAGTGACATTTAATGGAGAATTTTTGTCATTACTAATCATGTTTTCTGTCATGCGATTTTCTTGTGTAAATACTGTTGAAAAAAAATCATTTATTATATTGGCTTTTTCCTCATCCTCATCCACCATTTCACCCAGACTATTTTTAAGGGGGCCAACACTATCATTTTTTAGTTTCTTACTATTTATGTAGCTAAAGAATATTTTGGGATTATTTTTTACTTTCTCTGGCAATGAGTCTCTCTGTCTCAATCTTTGCTGCCTTGATTTGGTTTTTACAGAATTTATTTAATTTTCTGTATTTATTTAATGCCTCATCACTACCTACTTGCTATAGTTCTCTAAATGCTTTCTTTTTGTCACTTATTGCGCCCCTTACAACTCTATTTAGCCATAGTGGTTTCCTCCTATTTCTAGCCTGTTTATTCCCATAGGGTATATATTGTGCACAGGTCCTATTCAGGATGTTAATAAATGTCTCCCATTTGCTTTGTGTGGTTTTATGTCTCAGGATATCGTCCCAGTTTATTGCACTAAGATCATCTCTCAACTGTTGGAAATTTGCCTTCCTGAAGTTTAGTGTCCTTGTAACCCCTCTACTACACATCTTATTAAAGGATACATGAAAACTTATTATTTTGTGATCACTATTACCCAAG
This sequence comes from Phyllobates terribilis, assembly GCF_046119375.1. Taxonomy (NCBI): domain Eukaryota; kingdom Metazoa; phylum Chordata; class Amphibia; order Anura; family Dendrobatidae; genus Phyllobates; species Phyllobates terribilis. Next base: position 390,910,815 of record NW_027362769.1, on the reverse strand, counting down.
TGACCCCCAACTCGTATATTTGATATGCGGTCTGGCCTGTTGGTTAATATTAGGTCTAGCAGTGCCCCCCTTCTTGCTGGGTCCTGAACCAGTTGTGAAAGGTAATAAGGAATAAGAAGCTAAGTGCTCCATCAGATGTCTATATTGGAGCCACAAGACCAAGACACCACACGGTTCAAAAGAACCAAACTTAGATTTCTACAGAGCCCTAATATTCTGTCTTCATGGCTGTGCTGTAAATATATGGTGCTGTGAGACGCTGTTTCCAGACTATCTCCTCACCTTACTTATGATGGTCACAGATAGCTTTAGCTTGGCTGCAGGCAATCAAGTTGTGAAGATTTAGAAGAAGCTTTATTTTCCTTGTAGAAATCTTGTAAGAATTCATACATCAGCAGCAGGTAAAATAACTTTTCCTGAGACAGACTGTGAGCACAGCAACACACAGAAACTGCAAAAAGTCCATTATAGTCCATGAAATTCCCAATCATGGGACATAACACTCCCCGTCTGAAATCTTTAGATTTCAATGATTTTTTTAATGTGATGTCTTTGATGATGTCACAGTAGACCTGAAAGACAAAAAGAAAGAAACACACAGTTATTCATCAATAACTATAACAGTTGTAGTCCAATTTTCAGTTGGAGGCTTGAAGTCCTCAACAGCCGGACAATCAGAGTCCGAATGGAAACCCATCTTCAGATTGGGGAAGCCGCAACGTGCAAACACTTCCACCAACCCAACAATACACTGGAGAAAGTTCCACCGTCATAACACAGCTGGAGGCATATGGCGGTAAGCTCAGCAAGGAAGGTATGCTGTGTCCAGTATCAATGTCCTTCATGTGATGTCCTCCTTTGGTAAAAGCAGTACAAATTCAGTGACTGGACGGAAGAAAACACAAGTTGAACTACCTTTCGTGTCCTTGACTTCTACCTTACGAGTCTTTCCATCGTTGCTTGGTGTAACCTTGGTGATAAGACCCATTGGCCAGTCATTGTGATGAGCTTCTTTATCCTTAAGGAGGACTAGGTTTCCCTCTTGGAGGTTAGGTTTTACAGTCTGCCATTTGTGACAGCTTTGAAGCAAGTGCAAGTATTCAGTCTTCCAGCAGTGCCAAAGACATTAGACAAGTGTTGTATCTGTTTCCACTGACGCCTGTAAATGTCTCCGTCCACAAACTTCCCTGAAGGGATTGCAGCAGCTCCAACCTTCTGAGTAAGAAGTGTAGCAGGAGTAAGAATCATTGGAGCATCAGGGTCCAATGATACTGGTACCAATGGTCTTGCGTTTATCACAGCAGACACTTCAGCAAGGAAGGTAACCAGGACTTCATGGGTGAGAGGTAGCTTATGATCCAGCAACATCGAATCAAGGATTCTTCGAGTAAAGCCAATCACACGCTCCTGGAATCCTCCCATATGCGATGAATGTGGAGGGTTTAACACCCAAGTGCACCCATTATCAGTCAAGAAGTTGTCTAACTGTAGTTCCTTGCACGCTCCCACCTGTTTTGCAGGTCCCCGGATAGAAAAGAATCTTCTGAGAGCATGATGAAGCAAGAGGAATCCATGGATTCAATTACCTCAATGTGAACTGCTCAGATGCTAAACAGGTGAACAGCACGGCCCACTGCTTACTGGACCATGGGTCCTTCTTGTAACAACCGACCATGGGCCAAAAACATCTACGCCGACGTATGTGAATGGCTGGTCTGTGTTTAGCCGATCTGCCGGGAGATTTGCAGTCTGTTGATGTTGGTGTTTTCCTCTTAATTTTTGACACTTAAAGCATTTATGGAGCACTGAGGAGACACATCTCTTCATCCCCACGATCCAGAGGCCAGCGAACCTTATGGCGCCTTCGGTAAACTGTCTCCCTTGGTGCTGCACTCGTTCATGATAGTGACAGACCAATAGCGCATCAATGTAGTGCCGACCCGGAATGATGATAGGATTCTGCTCCTCATCACATAGATCAACTTCTCTATACGACGATCCACCTTTAACAGTCCGTGATGATCAACCAGTGGGTTTAATTCAAGGAGTGAACTGTTCTTGGACAGGCTTGTACCCTTTGTGATACTGTCGATCTCGTGACCATATTCTTCTTGTTGCACTCATCGGATGATGAATTGCTCGACATGTCTGATGTCAGCAACAGTAGGGTTTCCTTTACACATATGCCAGCCACAACACTCTGATGATTTGTCACTAGCAAATGAATTAGCGATGTGAACAAGACGAGCTATGGCCCGCACATCCGCTGACTATCTTGAGAAGTGTTCAAAGCGGTGAGATCTTAGTTTGAGGCTTGGTACAAAGTGAGCAGGTTTTGGGGTTAGTTTAGCCTTGCCGAGGATGAATCCACAATGTACCTTGTTGTTGCCTTCTGAGGTTTTCAGGTGAGCAGCAGGTTATTTAGAGAGATGCCTTCGTACTGAGCACTGGAGTCAAACACCACTCTAATTTGATCGGGTTTGCGAGGGTGGAAGACAACAAAGGATTGAAGATACCAGTATTTTTCTCCTTCCTTCAGTGGAGGTGCTCGTTCTGCATAACCTATGTCAAAGATATTCTGCATGAAGTCGACAAAATGTTTCTTCATCTCCGGCCTTTCCTTTAGGGTGCGTTTTAAAGATGAAAACCTTGCCGTTGCTTACTGCAGATTATTAGGTAACCTTGTTCTTGGAGAACGAAAGGGTAAAGTTGCTATCCAGTTGTTGGAATCGTCTTGGGCGAATTCCTTTTCCATGATCTTTATGAATTCTTTGTCCTCTCTTGCGGGTGCCAACTGGTTGTCTTCTCTTGTAGACTTGAACACTGTTTACCTGAGGTTGTCATCACAGGACAAGAACATGTTTGTGTTGTCAGGGGTTTCTTGATGCCACTTACTGTCACTTAGCTTCTCTTTTACCCAGTAATGATGTGGGCATGGCTCAAAGTATTTGCTGCGACCATTTGGCAGGACATGAGTCTTAAATGAGGAAATCCTTGTAGGTCCCTTCATCTTTTCTATAAAGAAATTGCCTATGATAACCCAACCTAGATCAAAGCGTTGAGCAAATGGAGCGTCATGTGGCCCGTTGATTTGATGACGTACCTTGTGTAGCCGCAGAATATATCTGCCAAGTAGAATCAGGATATGCTGTTGTCAAGAGCTGGTATCTTGTTTGCCAAAGTCTTTAGATGAGGGTGATGGAGAGCAGCCTCTGGAGTTGGGATCTCCTCTCTGTTGCATGGTATCTGGTTGCATTCAACTAGAGTGGGTAGGGGTATCTCCACATTGTTCTCAAGAGAAGACACCATGAGTCAATTGGCTCTTCTCCCAGAGACCTCCGTAATACCACTACAGGTGCCCAAGGTGTAGGGGTGAGCATTTCCCTTTAAGTTAAACAGATCAAAAAGTTCTGACCTTGCGAGTGATTGGTTACTCTGATCGTCCAGGATAACATACACCTTTACGATTTTCTCTGGTTGACCCTTGGGATACACGTTCACCAGGCATATCTTCGCACACGACTTGTTCCAGAGGCCTTCTCCACAGACTACTGTGGATGAAGAAGATATTGTGATAAGGACTCATAGTTTGATCAGCATCCTCCCCGCCTTGCCTTGTGGTGGGGGAAGGCGAAAGCTGTGCAGCGTTAGATAGGGATGGATGGAGCACTTGTACATGGTCCTCACTGTCGCACTCCAAACACTTTATAGGGATTTTACAGTCCTTAGCAAAGTGTTCAGTAGAAGCACAACACTTGTAACATACCCCAAAGTTTTTTAGAAGCTCTTTGCGTTCCCGGAGCAGTTTCTTTCTGAAACCGATGCACTTCTTTAGGGGATGTGGTTTCTTATGAATGGGACACATATGATTGGGAATTTCAACCTTTTCACCTTTGTTGCACTTGTCTGGTGATGATGTAGGTGTGGGAAGAACATCAGTCTTCTTGACAGACACTGGAGCTCTGTGGTTCCTGTTATTAGGACGTGGACTCTCATGTTTAGGAGAGAAAACAGGGTCACTGGGTTCTCTGTGGGAAAAACTTGGGTCAGTCTTACACTCTGCAATATTTTTGATAAACTCACAGAAGTAGGAAAATGGAGGAGTGGAGACGTATCTTGGATATTACATGGTAGCTTAGAAACTATTGGGATTACCCCACGAGCAGTGTCCAGGTAGCTGAGGCCAGGCAGGTGCATGTCTGCCTTGGCCAGCGGAAGCTCTATCAGGTCACTGAGCTTTTGGAATTTTACACTGTTCTTACTGGATACTTTTTGAAAATCCTCTAGTTGCTTGAACAGGGCCTTTTCTACGGCCTCGGGACTACCATAGCTTCGTTCTAGTCTCTCCCATGCAGCAGTGAGACCAGCCATTGGATTATTGATGTTGACAGATCTAAGTCTCTTGACCTGTTCTGTGGATTGTGGCCCGAGCTACCTGATCAGCAAATCTAGTTCTTCAGCAGCGGTGATGCCGAGGTCACTAATTGTGGTTGTAAAGGTACATTCCCAACCTCTGTAGTTTTCAGGTTGATCATCAAACTTTGTAAGACCGGTCTTAGTTAGATCACGGCGAATCATGTACCTTGCAAAGGCGGACATGTCAGTATTCTCTGCTTTTGGAAAGACAGTTGCTGGCTGGATAGCATTGTTCATACAGTCTGTGGTGTTTTGACCTAGGAATCCAGGAAAATATGGTGCAGCGTAGGCATTCAGTCCAGTAACTGGCTTAAAGTGCATAGTTACTGCCACACATGGAGCTGGCACTCTGTGGCTGACTGTAATGTGATGACCTGCATGTGTATTGGCCTGCATGTGTGCTTCTGTGCATAGGGTTTGATGAGGTGCAGGGGCCTGGTACATTCTGGTGCAAGGAGGAGGATCGGGATGAAGGGTTGGCAGCATGTTGTACTCACCTTTAATGCAGGATGCTGATAAACACTATGTGTCCTGTTGCCTTAGAGGAATATCTGTACTGTCAGGGAGGATTGCTGGAGCTGGGGGAGCACTATTTTGGCTTTGTACATAGTCTCTTGTACGTTTAAGCGGGTCTTCAGTATCAAAATCACTTAAACTGATGCTGTCTCTTTGGCTCCCACTGATAGTTTGTTCCAGGACCTTTAACCTTGCCATGGCTATGGCGTGTTCACATTCCTTTTCCAGGGTCTCTATTTCACTTATTGAGTGCTTCTTTTGCTTCCATATTAGTTTTCCTTTACGTAAAAGCGACTTGTACCTTAGTAGCCTCAGCTTCAGCACATGTTCTTATAAGCTGTTCGCTGAGGGTTGAAGATTTTGAAGAGCGTGACTTAGACGATCGCTTGGACTGCCTGGCTGAGCCAGAAATGCAAGATGACATCTCAGCTATTAGAGTAATTCTTGCCTCTGTCTTGGATTTAATATCACGCACCATGCAATCTCTCTCAGAGTTAAGTTGTTGGAAAGCTTGCAGCTCTTTACAGGTAACAGATGTATTAAGTTTTTGTAGAATTGTGACATATTCATCAGTTGTTCTGACATATAGTTGATAATCTGCACATAGTTGTGCAATGGCTCCCTCTAGTGGTAGTTTGAGAGAAGCAGGCTGAGAGAGGTTGTCAATGTGACTCAGCAGTTTTTGCCATAACTCTGCTATAACACAGGAAAGTTCATGTTTAATGGTTTCAAGGTTCTCTCTAACCTTCCATGTAGGTTTTGTAGGACATTTAGCCTTCTCACTAGATGGTGGCTCAAGTTCTATACATTCTTCATCTAACAATGGGTCTGGCAGAGACCGTGTAGTCATTCCCTCAGCCATTTTAATTCAAGGGGGAAAGGGACACTGGATGATCTCTTATATGCTGAGAGCAGATGCTCTGATGAATGTTCTGTATCTTTATAGAAGCTGTGGCTTTTTACTAGTCTGTCCCCTTGGCTGTGCTGTAAATATATGGCTCTGTGAGACGCTGTTTTCAGACACCTCTTCACCTTACTTACAAGGGCGATGATTGCAGATAGCTTTAACTCAGCTGCAGGCAGGCCTGTTGTGAAGATTTAGAAGAAGCTTTATTTTCCTTGTAGAAATCTTGTAAGAATGCATACATCAGCTGCAGGTAAAAATAACTTTTCCTGAGACAGGCTGTGAGCACACGAGCTTCTAATGGTGGTAAGATGGAGAATGAGGAGAAGCAGGAAGAAGAAGGGAGGGGTTAGTTGCATCACAGCCACAGAAGAGGGAGACAGGGAGAGAGAAGGGACACACTTAAAGAAAGTAAACATTACAGCAATACACAGCAACTGCAAAAAGTCCATTATAGTCCATGAAATTTCCAATCATGGGACATAACACCTAATGATATGAGCACTTGGAGTTTTTTTTTGAGGCATGAAAAACAACAATTTTTCTAATAGAAACCACTTTATGAAACATTCCTTCTTTGGGGAGTTTTTGGAGGTGTTTTTTGTTTTCTTAAAAACCACCCATCACAGAATCTAGTACCCGTAACCTGTAATATTATATTTATCAAGAAAGGCATCCAGGCCTCCTTGACCTTTTTTTAGTTAATCAACCCTTACAACATCATGTGGCAGAGAGTTCCATAATCTCACTGCTCGCACAGTAAAGAATCACCGTTTGTGATAATGGAGAAACCTTATTTGTCACCCTTGTCACCGTTGCAGGCTTAGGTGTAAAAAGATCATTATACAGATCTTTGTACTGTCTCTTTATACAGTGGGTACGGAAAGTATTCAGACCCCTTTAAATTTTCACTCTTTGTTTCATTACAGCCATTTGGTAAATTCTAAAAAGTTCATTTTTTTCTCATTAAAGTCCACTTTGCACCCCATCTTGACTGAAAAAAAACAGAAATGTAGATATTTTTCGCAAATGTATTAAAAAAGAAAAACTGAAATATCACATGGGCATAAGGATTCAGACCCTTTGCTCAGTATTTAGTAGAAGCACCCTTTAGAGCTAGTACAGCCATGAGTCTTCTTGGGAATAATGCAACAAGTTTTGCACACCTGGATTTGGGGATCCTCTGCCATTCTTCCTTGCAGATCCTCTCCAGCTCCATCAGGTTGGATGGTGAACGTTGGTGGACAGTCATTTTCAGGTCTCTCCAGAGATGCTTAATTGGGTTTAGGTCAGGGCTCTGGCTGGGCCAGTCAAGAATGGTCACAGAGTTGTTCTGAAGTCACTCCTTTGTTATTTTAGCTGTGTGCTTAGGGTCATTGTCTTGTTGGAAGGTGAACCTTCAGCCAAGTCTGAGGTCCAGAGCACTCTTGAAGAGGTTTTCATCCAGGATATCTCTGTACTTGGCCGCATTCATGTTTCTTTCAATTGCAGCCAGTCGTCCTGTCCCTGCAGCTGAAAAACACCCCCATAGCATGATGCTGCCACTGTGTGGATTGCATTTGGCAGGTGATGAGCAGTGCCCGTTTTTTTCTATAGATACCGCCTAGAATTATCACCAAAAAGTTCTATCTTCATCTCATCAGACCAGAGAATCTTATTTCTCATAGTCTGGGAGTCCTTCATGTGTTTTTGAGCAAACTCTATGTGGGCTTTCATATGTCTTGAACTGAGGAGAGGCTTCCGTCGGGCCACTCTGCCATAAAGGCGGACTGGTGGAGGGCTGCAATGATAGTTGACTTTTTGGAACTTTCTCCCATCTCCCTACTGCATCTCTGGAGCTCAGCCACAGTGATCTTGGGGTTCTTCTTTACCTCTATCACCAAGGCTCTTCTCTCACGATTGCTCAGTTTGGCTGGACGGCCAGGTCTAGGAAGACTTCTGGTGGTCCCAAACTTCTTCCATTTAAGGATTATGGAGGCCACTGTGCTCTTAGGAACCTTGAGTAATGCAGAAATTCTTTTGTAACCTTGGCCACGCACATTGTACGTGATACCAGTGACATACTACCTGCAATAACGAGAACCACTAGAGGGTGCACATTGTACATGACACCAGGGACATACTACCGGTAATATGGAGAACCACTAGAGGGCGCACATTGTACATCGGACCAGGGACATACTAGCTTTAATATGGAGAACCTCTAGAGGGCGCACATTGTACGCGATACCAGTGACATACCACCTGCAATATTTAGAACCACTAGAGGGCGCACATTGTACATGGGACCAGGGACATACTAGCTGTAATATGGAGAACCACTAGAGGGTGCAGATTGTACGTGATACCAGTGACATACTACCTATAATATTTAGAACCACTAGATGGTGCACATTGTACGTGATACCAGGGACATACAACCTGCAATATGGAGAAACACTAGAGGGCGCACATTGTATATGATACCAGGGACATACTACCTGTAATATGGCGAACTACTAGAGGGCGCACATTGTACATGATACCAGGGCCATACTACCTGTAATATGGAGAACCACTAGAGGGCGCACATTGTACATGATGCCAGGGACATAGTACCTGTAATATGGAGAACCACTAGAGGGCGCACATTGTACATGATACCAGGGACATACTACCTGTAATATAGAGAACCACTAAAGGGCGCACATTGTGCAACATTCAATTACATACTGCCTATAATATGCATGTACAGTACAATAAAAAATTATATTTTGGTACTGTGTTAGCCAGAAGAATTGATGCAAATACTTTTATGCGGCAAATACTTTTATGCCGAAAAATGACAAAAGTATTCTTGGGGTGATACCTTTATTGGCTAACCAGAAAAAATTTGTATTTTCAGCTTTCAGAGCACAGAGGCTCCTTCTTCAGGCAGGTTTACAAATGAATTAGATTATGATATGACAGGGATCAAAAGCTATTTGTATGTATAGAGGGAAAAAGGAGAAATCACCGATGCTATTAGGACCCACTAGAGGGCGCCCTGACAGGATTAATAGAAAGCTCTGGAAGTAAAGGGACACTACTGACATATAAGCACATGTATAAGACATGCCGCTCTGTAAATATCAGACACATAGTTTATAGATGATGCGAATACGAGCGGCTCTGATCTGACGTAGGAGCAGGTAGCTCTGAGTACAATAGTCTGTACCTACATGTCTGAACCAGTCACACCATGATCATTAGCTTTCAGTATCACTATATATAATATATACCTACATATAAGGATTATTACGGCCACATCAGACGACCATAATGGGGCCATGAACCACATGGATTCTGCGTATTAAGATAACCAAATCTTTGTGCTGCCGCAGTAATTCTGTGTATATTTCTCCCCTCTATTTTGGTTTAGTCCTTCTAGCAGTGTTGGATTCTCCTCCCCTACAAATATGAAACATTTGGTTTCTTCCTCTGTGACCAGTATTTCTGTTGCTTCAAAATTTCTGTCAGTAGTCAGGTAAGTGTGAGCGGGATAAGGAGGTAAGTGTGAGCGGGATAAGGAGGTAAGTGTGAGCGGGATAGCGAGGTAAGTGTGAGCGGGATAACGAGGTAAGTGTGAGCGGGATAACGAGGTAAGTGTGAGCGAGATAAGGAGGTAAGTATGAGCGGGATAACGAGGTAAGTGCGAGCAGGATAATCAAGTAAGTGTGAGCGGGATAATGAGGTAAGTGCGAGCGGGATAATCAGGTAAGTGTGAGCTGGATGACGAGGTAAGTGTGAGCGGGATAACGAGGTAAGTGTGAGCGAGATAAGAGGTAAGTGTGAGCGGGATAACGAGGTAAGTGTGAGCGAGATAAGAGGTAAGTGCAAACGGGATAACGAGGTAAGTGTGAGCGGAATAACGAGGTAAGTGCGAAAGGAATAACAAGGTAAGTGTGAGAGAGATAAGGAGGTAAATGTGAGCGGGATAACGAGGTAAGTGCGAGCGGGATAATGAGGTAAGTGTGAGCGGGATAATGAGGTAAGTGTGAGCGGGATAACGAGGTAAGTGTGAGCGACATAACGAGGTAAGTGTGAGCGACATAACGAGGTAAGTGCGAGTGGGATAATGAGGTATGTGTGAGCGACATAACGAGGTAAGTGTGAGCGGGATAAGAAGGTAAGTGTGAGCGAGATAAGGAAGTAACTGTGAGCGGGATAACGAGGTAAATGTGAGCGAGGTAACGAGGTAAGTGCGAGCGGGATAATGAGGTAAGTGTAAGCGGGATATCGAGGTAAGTGTGAGCGGGATAACGGGGCAAGTGTGAGCAGGATAACGGGGCAAGAATTCAGTTTGGTGCAACCCCAACCCACCACCACCACTCCAAGCACATAAGCGATTTACACTGTTACAGTCACATGCTGGCTAGCTGCTCTTCCTAATTCTCTCAATGTTTAGTGAAAAACTGAGAGAAGCAGGAAGAAAAGCTTGTTGTGTGAAAATCGCATATGAGTGAAGTGGCCATGTGATGACTGCGGGAACCAGCAAACAGAGCTGAATCCTGACAGTGAGTATATTACACTCTGTTAGGATCGGCTATAGGGCTTCATTTTATAGTTAAAGAGCTTGTCTAGGTTTGAAATAAAAGTCTGCAGTCACTCTATGTGTGCACTGCACACTTTTAGGATTCTCCCTTGCACAAGTATGCTATTTGTATACTTCTGGCCACATTCCGACTAGACGTGTCCGGCCTCACTCAATTAATTGAGTGAGGCCACGCATGTGACGCGCCCCCTGGGTCGTGGGGTACTCGGTGCCGGGCCGGTCGTTGCTAGGGGGGATGTCACAGTGGCGGTGACCCGGTCCATGACCCAGGGCGGTCAGTAAAAAGGGGATTTTATAGTTTTTATGTACAAAGTTCGTGACGCCACCTGTGGTATGCGGCTAGAGGGAGCCGCCGCTGCGGAGCAGGTCCTCTGCAGCTGATACTAGTGCAGCAAAGCTGGTGTGGCTCTCCACAGGTAGAGCTTAGCTCCAGGCCAGTGTAAATGTTATAGGTGATGCTGGGCGTTGTAGTGCAGGGGTGATGGCGCAGATAATAATCACAGAGACAGTGGAGTGCAGTCCTCAGGATCTTTACTCACGGTTATTGCAGTCCAAGTTACAGGTACCAATGTAACTTCCCTCTTCGTGCTGCGCTTGCTCAGGGAGGGGTTCAGCCCTCCCCCAGATATCTCCGGAGTACTTAGCGGGACCCCCTTCTGTGTGTTCTCTCTCTGGCCATTTCCCTGCACCTCATACCAGGTGTCCCAATCCGGTACCTGCGGGCCTTGTCGGGTGACGTCTGTTCCGTCCCCTGGGTCCTCTATAGTTACCTTCTTGGTGAGACTGATATGGACTGTTGGCTACAGGACTTGAAATACTGAAGTCTCCAGTTTCTAGTTGAGACATAAAGTGCTCTGCTAGTTGAGGGACCGGTCCCCTTTGTATGGCCTGACCCCTCCACCTCCTGGTAGATTCAGGCGTACGGGTGGCCTCCAGCACTGCCCGTACCCCTGGGGTCCCTTCTTCTTTCCTGAAGCCCTTCCTGCTCCTCTCCTTCTCTTTCAGTCCTGGGCCTCTCTACAGGCCCTCCTCCTAAGCAGAGCTCCTACAGAGCGCCTGCACCCAACTCCTCTCACTGTAGGCTGGCCCCTGACTGTCCTGACTAAACAAGATGGCTTCTCAATTTATACCTTTCTTCATGTGCTCCCCTAAGCTACGTCCTCCACCCACACCCACTACATAGCTCCTCAAACAGCTAGGGACCCGGGACAGTGCTCTCCCTTAGGAGCAATCTCGCCCTACCCCCAGTGCGGGTATGTGTTGGATGCAGGTGTTAGGGTCCCGAGTTGTACTCCTTCCTTACCTGAGAGTGAGATACCACACCTCTGGATGAGATGCAATACCTCTGTGGCGACTGAACCCTCAGGGGCGCCACATCCCCCCCTGGTAAAACACAGCACATCCGCGGCCTGGAACAGAGCAAAAACAGGGTATGTTACAGACATGCAAATTTTTAGATGCATCACATAGAAGATCATAAACATAACATTTCTTCCCTTTATGGGAGGCACTTTTTCTTGAACGTTACTGGTTACGTTTTTATCAAAACATTATGAGACTTTTTAAAGAACATCTTTCTTTACACTTATAAAACATTTCTCACATAAAACATTTTTCATATAAAACATTTTTAACAGGTTACAGTGCGATCTGCAACCAGGTGTCCATTTTCTTTATCAAGGTGCAAACTAGCAAACATGAGCATGAGGGACCCGCCCGAAAACCCTCAATGTAGGCCATGGGCGTGGCTGCAGGGCATAGGTGATCCAGGTGTTGGACCACGTCTTCGGCCACGCCAAACGGGTTTTTGTTCTGAGGTCAGCTTTGTATATATAAAACCAATAAGGGGCACTTTAAGAAGTGCGATTATGTACAAGTAAAAGTTTTTCGGTTATTCACCGTCCATAACCTTAGTGTCTTTCTACCCTTACCGGGTAACTAAATGAACACAAACTTTCTGTACCTTTCCAGGTAACTATTTACAGTTTCTGTGATTGAGACAGCTCAACAGTGAGGCTCCCTCCGTGGAGGAAACTCCTGCTTTTTACAGGCTGACCCAGCCGGGTCTTCAGCCTGGGGCTGCGGGGGCATGTCTCTTTTCTTCGCCACCTGGTACACCTGGAGGGCATACAACCCGTGTTCGCCCTTGTGGCACGTAAATGTGACTTAGTCACCGAGGTATAAGTCCTGGGCAGGATGCCCCTGTTGGAGGTGGGGTTCTACATCCCGCCGGTTGCCGAACACGTCCCTATCAGTGTGGGGCTCCCTTACAAAGCCCCACCCAGCGTCCAAGTCAAATTTGACCACTATCCCCTCCAAACGGGGACTGGGTGTGGTGGACTTTACCTGGTGGGCCCGGGCCTTGGCCGCCATGTTTCGGGCCTCCATGTGCTCCCACCGCAGCTGCCGGTCATATCGCTCCTTTTCCTCCTGCAGAAGCTCCCTCCTGCAGTGCTCTTCCCTCCGGAGGGCCTGGGCCTGCGTCTCCCGCGGGAACCCCATGAGGTCCCCTTCCCGGTCATCCCACCGGAACTCCTCTCCTCCTGGGCAGGCGACCGGGGGTGCAGGTGTGGGCGTCAGAGGGAGTCCCCGCTGGTCTTCATTCCTGGCGGACCAGTCATAAGTGGGGCCTCCATATGCCCACTCAGGTGCGGGAACAGGTGGCTCTGGCAGGGGGCCCAGGAGCAGGTCAGCCGAGCAGGCGCCTGGGTATGGGGATTCCGCCAGGGGATCGAGGAGTGGGTCGGCTTAACAGGCGCCCAGGTGGTATGGAGATTCCGCCTGGGGATCGCGGAGCTGGTCGGCGGAGCAGTCGCCCAGGTATAGAGATTCCGCCAGGGGATTGAGAAGCTGGTCGGCGGAGCAGGCGTCCGGTGTAGGAGACTCTGGGCTTTGGAGCAAGTCAGGAGCGTGCGCGCCCGGGTATGGAGGCGCCGCCAGGGGGCCCAGGAGCAAGTCAGCGCGGTCTGCACCCGGTACAGGGAAACTCTTCCTACCTGCTCCTGCGGCCGCTCCTGTGCTGCTCTCTGCCTCCTAGTCCTGGTTAGGCTCCGCCGGGGCTGGGGCGCTGCCGGTGGACTCTGGTGCTTGCTGCCGTCTCGTTCTCATCTTCTCCAGCACCTCTCTTCCAGCCGGCGATGGCGGTTTGCTGGGCCTCTCCCACCGGCCAATTTAGCTCACACATTTCGGCGCGGAGGAACTCCGCGTCCTCCAGGGACAGCTTACTGATCACCTCTCCCAAGGCAAGAGGTGTCTCGTCTTGCTGCAGGCCGCAGGCTAGAGTTCCAGGCTTGCCTCCTTCCATCTTGCCTGCCGGGTGTGATCTGTCTGGTCTCTTTGAGACCACACTCTGTCTTCCAGTTTTCTTCTTTTTTCCTCTCCCCTTTCAGGGGCGGTCCCATGGCTGCTTGCTGTCGGCCACCCCTGGGGGCAGCTCCCCCACCTGGATGGACACATCCACGTTCATGGTCACTGCTGCTTGGGACGTGCTCCATTTTTGGCGCCATTCTGGAACCCGGTCCACGATGGGAGGCGGTCTCTTGTTGTCTTTTGGTTCGCACATAATGGCGCCTGTTCTTCTGGGGAGGGCGCCACATTCAGTATAAAACACAGTCTCTAGGCGCACAATACCCAGTGATAATGGGTGGGTTCATATCCTGTTTGTGACGCCAAGTTGACGCGCCCCCTGGGTCATGGGGTACTCGGTGCCAGGCCGGTCGTTGCTAGGGGGGGATGTCACAGTGGCGGTGACCCGGTCCGTGACCCAGGACGGTCAGTAAAAAGGGGATTTTATAGTTTTTATGTACAAAGTACATGACGCCACCTGTGGTATGCGGCTAGAGGGAGCCACCGCTGCGGAGCAGGTCCTCTGGAGCTGATGTTACTGCAGCAAAGCTGGTGTGGCTCTCCACAGGTAGAGCTTAGCTCCAGGGCAGTGTAGATGTTATAGGTGATGCTGGGCGTTGTAGTGCAGGGGTGATGGTGCAGATAATAATCACAGAGACAGTGGAGTGCAGTCCTCAGGGTCTTTACTCACGGTTATTGCAGTCCAAGTTACAGGTACCAATGTAACTTCCCTCGTCGTGCTGCGCTTACTCTGGGAGGGGTTCAGCCCTCCCCCAGATATCTCCGGAGTACTTAGCGGGACCCCCTTCTGTGTGTTCTCTCTCTGGCCATTTCCCTGCACCTCATACCAGGTGTCCCAATCCGGTACCTGCGGGCCTTGTCGGGTGACGTCTGTTCCGTACCCTGGGTCCTCTATAGTTACCTTCTTGGTGAGACTGATATGGACTGTTGGCTACAGGACTTGAAATACTGCAGCCTCCAGTTTCTATTTCTAGTTGAGACATAAAGTGCTCTGCTAGTTGAGGGACCGGTCCCCTTTGTGTGACCTGACCCCTCCACCTCCTGGTAGATTCGGGCGTATGGGTGGCCTCCAGCATTGCCCTTACCCCTGGGGTCCCTTCTTCGTTCCTGGAGCCCTTCCTGCTCCTCTCCTTCTCTTTCAGTCCTGGGCCTCTTCTCAGGCCCTCCTCCTGAGCAGAGCTCCTACAGATCCGATTTCCCATCTTCCCATCTGGTCCCACTCTACCTCCCAGTAATGTCTCCCTGAGGAGAAGACACATCTGCTTAATACCTGGGCAGATGTCAGAAATCTTCCTGGTGATTCTGGTCTCTCCTGTTTTTCTTCTGATCTTGTTGCCATTTTCAGATCTTCTGATATCTTCACCCATCTATGAGCAGTGTCCACATCCAGCAATATGTCTGGGACATGGACCCCGAGCTCTGATGTTACATTGGTGACAATATCCCTCATAGATCGATGTAAGATCAGTGAGATCAGAACCTCATCCAGATCCTCCTCAGATCTGACCTCTCCACCATCTCCCCCTGTGTCCTCATCACCTCCATGACTACACACTGTAATGTCACTTTCTTGTAAGAGTCTTATTGGGTCGGTGACACGACACATCTCCTCCACGTGACGCATCTTCCTGGACAGCTCGTCCTCCTGTATTTCCAGCTTCTTGATCAGATGAGATATCTGGGATACAATCTTCTCCTCCTGCCTGGAGACCTCACTCAGCGCTTTCTTTTCTGCCATTTTCAGTTGCTTCTTAATATCTATAAATATTTTATTTATGTTCTTCCTCTTATTAGAGGCTTTCTCCTGGGTCTTCCTTTTACAATTCTGCAGATTATAGACTCTTTGGTGATTTTCTGCTTTTTGTGAATTTAGTTCATCCAGATATTTCCTCAGTTTCTCCTTCTTCTTCTTGGAGGCCACATCAAGTAGCTCCACGTAATGTCCCCTGTGGTCTCCGGAAACCCAACAAGATACACAAATGCAGGCATCTTCTATAGGACAGTAGTATTTCAGGATGTTCTTGTGTGTGGAGCATTTTCGACTCTTAAATGACACTGTTGGTTCAATTAGATTGTGATCACCATCTTGTTATGTGCTGCAAGATGTTCATGACACAAGGAGGTCTCACACTGCAGACATGTTTTAAAGCCGGTACATGAGACTTTGTACAGTAAGTGCAGAAGATTCTGGTCTCCTCCATATCAGGCTGAGTAGATGAGAAACGCTCCACTATGTTCCTCAGCTTCCGGTTCTTCTCCAGGGCCGGACGCTCCGGATATTCTGCTCTGCAGTCAGGACAGGAATACCCTCCAGCCGCCTCCTGGGCATCCAGCACACTCACAATACACGAGCGGCAGAAGTTGTGTCCACATCTCAGGGATACGGGATCTGTATAGAGGCTCAGGCAGATGGAGCAGTTCAGCTCGTCCCTCAGGTTATTAATACCATTGTAATGTCACAGAACAGGAATCGAAAAGCTAAAAAGTTTCTCTACATAAGAAGGGTGGATCATTTCTGAAAAATTAAACCACACAGTTAAGAGACTGGTTTCTGTTGATTTAGGGTTCAATGAGATGTCAGGCTTTCACATACAAGTTCTATCCTTCTTTTTCATGGATAGAACTCATACATATTACAATTTGGGGAACTGTTGTTGACATGTTGGTATATTTTTTCGAACCATGTAGTCCACACCAAAATATTGAAACATGTCTGATTTTGATCTAAATCTGTAGAAAAACAGTAGAACAGAGGTGTTCCTCTAATGTAGTAGATCCAGATAGGACACTTTATATACAAATGTGAGGTAGTTTAACACTCACCTGACCAGGTTGTGCATCGATGGGCTCAACTCCACAGTTAAAACTGTTCCATTGAATACTGATCGTGGCAGCTCCACCTCAGAGAATTCATCCGTGGTGTTCCACTCCATAATGGCAAGAAGATATGGGCGCCACCGGATATGTGTTTCCAAATGAAGGTACTCAGGATAAATGTTATTAGGCTAGGCGTTTCAAAGGCGATCTGTCTTCTTCCTCAAGTCAAACATCAAATGTATGAACTAAAAAACATATAACAGACAAAGTGGTGAGCAGGTAATCGCATGCCTGCCCACCTCAATTATCTGCTCACCACTTTATATGTTACACGTTTTTCTGTTCACACATTTGATGTTTGGCCTAATGAAGAAGCCAGTTTGCCTTTGAAACGTGTAGCCTAATAAAAAGTTTTATCCTAAATACGTTCATTTGGAAATATACAACGGGTGAAATAAGTATTGGATACGTCACTAATTTCCTAAGTAAATCTATTTCTAAAGGTGCTATTAACATGAAATTGTCACCAGATGATGGTAACACAGGCAAAGAAATCAATCTATAGATGCCCATAAATTAAGTTACTGTATTTTTCAGACTATAAGACACACTTTTCCCCAAAAAAATTGGGTAGAAAAATGGGGGGGGTGTCTTATAGTCTGAATGCAGGCTTATCGGGGTTTGGGCCATGCTCGAGCAGAGTCCCTTTCTCAGGAAGACAGTGGCGGCAGAAGTGTGGCGAAGCTGTGAGCCCGGTGTTGGTGGTGAGCAGAGCAGAGTGTATCATTGCTTTCCCCGTCGCCAACGGCTTCAGGTAAATGGCTGCGCGTGCACAGATTGGCATGTCGGCCTAGGAAAATGGCCCCAGGAAAATGGCTGCCGGAGGCATCGCATACTCAGACTGAGATCTTGGCCGGGTCAAGATCCCAATCTGCGCATGTGCGATCCAAGGCTTCAGGAAAATGGCGGCCGGGAAAGCAATGATGCACTCCGCTCTGCTCACCGCCGACAACGGGCCAGCAGCATCGCCACACTTCGGCCACCCCCGGCGGCTTCCTGAGGAAGGGACCCTGCTCCACGCAAAGCACTCTGCTCTGCTTCACCACCGACTCCGGGCCCGCAGCATTGCACCGCTGGGACGCCCTCTCCTCCCATGCAGTGCCCGCAGCATTGTCCCATTCTGCCCACCGCCGACTTCCTGAGGAAGGGACCATAACTCCTGGAACCCTGCTCCACCACCGCCGCCCCCCAGGTAAGATACCCTAAATTCGGACTATAAGTTGGGATGCCACCAAATTTGGGATGCGTCTTATAGTTCTAAAAAAAATTAGTATATGTATTAATGAGAAATGACCCAGGGAAAGGGTATTGAACACGCTTACTGAAATTTAATTAATACTTTGTACAAAATCCATTGGACATTTCAGCAAGACAATGATCCCAAAAACTCAGTCTAGGAAAATCTCAATTGGTTTCAGAGAACGAAAATAAATCTTCTAGAATGGCCGAGTCGATCACCGGACCTGAATCCAATAGAAAATGTATGGAAGGAACTAAGGCTCAGCCACAGAAGCATCAGGATTTGAAGAGTGTTGGTGTGGAAGAATGGGCCAAAATCACACCTGAGCATTGCCTGCAACTAGTTTCTCCATACAGGAGGCGTCTTGAAGCTTCATCACCAAAGGCTTGTGTATGAAGTATTAAATACATTTCAATAAGCTTGTTCAATACGTTTTCACTGTATCATTTCTCATTTTTACACGTAAATTGATTATTGAACATTTATGGTTTGATCTCTTTGCCTGTGTGGATTGGATGGGTTGTTACTGACATCTGGAGAGTTTTATGTCAATTGTGACTCGCCCCCTGGGCCGTGGGGCACGCGGAACCAGGCGATAGGGAGACGCTGGGAGTAGTAGTGGCGGCCCGGTCCCGCGGCTCAGGGTGGTCAGACCAATGGTAGTTTGCTATGCTCTATTGATGATAATGTCCGACTACGCCACCCGTGGATTGCGGTTATTAGGAACCGCCGCTGCAAGGCAGTCCGCTGGGGCTGATGATGTGTGCAGCTGGGATGGTGTGACTCCCCACGGGAAGAGTGCGGCCCCAGGGCAGTGTAGTGGATGGTGGGAGTGATGGTAGTGAGAGTCTCAGTACTGATAGTGCTGGAGGCGCGAAGGAGCACACGGACAACAAGTTACAGTCCAGGGTCTTTACTCACAGTTCATTTGTTCCGGTTCACTTCTGTCAGCAGTGACCGCCCGAGCCGTGCAGTGTCCACCAGGTGAGGGGCTCGGTCAACTCCCAGGCAATTCAGGAGTATGGCTCAGGACCCTCTTTTGTCCTTTCTCTGGCCTGCCTCACCAGTGACCCACTTTTGTCCAGCTGCCGCGGACTTGTGCGGTTAAACGTGGGCCCCGTCCTCCGCTGTCCTATTTGGTGCCTTCCTAGCAGGTTTGATGAGGTGTCGCACCAATAAATGATCACGACGACCGGTCTTTGGCTGAGGGTAGTTTCTCCTCCACCAACTTGGGATCCGGTACCCTTAATCTGCCTGACCCTTCACCCTGGATTCTCATGGGCTCTTAGGGTCCCTTCCACCTTCTTGTTCCTGAGCCCTTCTGTTTCTCTGTCTCTTCTTCTCCTTTTCCGTTCCTTCCTGTTCCTTTCTGTTCCGTTCTCTTGGAGCTGAGATGAGCCAAAATCTCAGCTCCTCTTCACCTCCTCCTCGGCCTCTCACTAGGCCCTTCTGGAGTAGAGCTCCTACAGAGCCTCTACTCCCTGTCTTCTCCTCTCTGGACAGACTGAACTTCTCTTAGAGCTAAGATGGTGCCCACCTTTTATACCTCCCTCTGACCATGAGCCCAGGTGACCAGCAACCAATGGGCTCCTACCTACGCTCAGGAACCAACCCCTATCTGCCCCTACAGCACTGGGTGTTCCACCCCCCTCCCCACTCCAGACAGGGACATAGTCGGTCGTGCCTGCACTTATGACTAGTGGGAGCACCGTTGAGCTGTCCCTCGGAAATGGGGTGTGTGTGCTGTATGCAGCTAACTGAGCCCAGGTCCATACTCCATCCTTACCCGGGAATGGAATACCACACCACTGGTAGAGGTGCAATACCCCTGTAGCGGCCGAACCCTCGGGGCGCTACATTCCCCCCTGGTAAAGCACAGCACGTCCTCGGGCTGGAAAAGAGCAAAAACAGTTGATTACAGCACATGCCAAAACCTTTTTTAACTTTTTTTACATTTAGAAACGGACGACATTGTTCAACTCCCTTTATGGGACACACTTTTCTTTTCACTAGACATTATAGAAACATTTTCAGTACTTCCGGAACTCTTTTGTATAAAACATCTTATAAAACTCTTGGATTATCACCTAGCAGCATATAAAACTTTCTCATGTAAAACATTTTTAAGTAAAGCACATTCTTGGATTCTTGGTTCATGGTCGCGGTGCAACTTGCGACCAGGTGTTCTTTCTTCTTAAGTGCAAAAACTTCAGCAAACTTTGAGGGACTTCCCGAGGTAGACTTTGCAGTCTTTTTATAAAACTAGTAGGGGGCGCTTTAGGAAGCGCAACTATTTACAAGGGGTGGCTGCTCTCAGTCCTCGGCCAGTTTTGGGAAGGGAAATGGCTGCTCTCAGTCCTCAGCCTGTTAGGGGAAGTAGGGGGTGACTTTCACACAGTTCCATAACAGTTCTATAACAGTTCTCTGTACCCTGACGGGTAACTATGTACAATTCCACTTTACCGTTCACTGGTAACGATACCCTCCAGCTGCTCCTTGCTCCTCATCATACTGATCTTCAGGCCCGTCCGGGCCCTCTTGGTACTCAGAGTCCAAGTGGTACTGCTCCTCCTCTTCTACCACTCTGTGGACGTGGAGGGCGTACCATCCCTTCACGCCTTGGTGTCGGGTGTAGGACACCACGTCTCCTGGATATAGATCCCGCCCTCGATGACCTTCTGGCAGGTGGCTCTCTACATCCCTCCTAGTCACGAACACGTTGTTGATGGTCTCAGGATCTTTAATGAAACCCCAGCCATGTTCCATGTGAAATTTTACGACAGTCCCGGTGACTCGGGGACCGCGGGCAGCTCGGGGATCTCGTCGGGCCTTCATCTTCTGCTCCGCACTTTGGGCCTGCAGCTTCTCCTGTTTCATGCGCCGCTCCCGCTGCTCCCTCTCGAATATCTCCAGCTGTTGGCGGCAGTACTCCCGTCGACGGGCGGCGTCCGGGGGCGCTAGGCCTTGCGACCGGGCCTGCGATTGTGGTCTGCTGATCATGCCCAGGGTCAGAGGGCACGGCGTGGGGCGGGGCTCGCTGGGGGTGTCGATGCCCTGGGAACTGTTTGGTAGCGGTGGAGGCACGGTGTCGATGGCGGGTTCAGGTACGTTGGGCTCCGCAACAGGGTGCAGGGGTAGGTCGGCGGCCCCAGGGTTCGGGGTAGGGGCGTCTCCGTTACCTGCCTCTGCAGTCGCGGCCTCCTCCGTGGCGTCGTCCTCGGCCTCCGCTCTGCTTTCACTGCCCTCGGTGGCTGGTGTGCCGCTGGATGTCGACGGCGCCTCCTGCTGCAGGATCACGGCCCGCCGGGCCATTTCTTCTTTCCACCCGGCAATCACGTCCCGCTGCGCCCGGACCATCCTCCGGTCCAGCTCCTCCAGCGCAGCCCGCACATACTCGGGGTCTTCCTTGGGGAGGTGTGCTAGCAGCTCCGTGAAGCTGCATGGGGATTCGGCCTGCAGCAGGCCACGCGCCAGGGCGCTGGAGCTGGTTCCTGTCTCTACCTTCGGGTGCGGTCTGGTGTGACTGATCCAGACCACCCCCTGCCCCGCAGTTTTCTTCTCTTTCCGCCCCCATTGGGGGTGGTCCTGGGGCATTCTGCTGACAATCACTCTCAGGGGCAGCCCCCCCACGTTGACGGACATTTCTACAGCCGTGCTCATGGTTGTTGGAGGCGGGCTTCCTCTTTGGCGCCATTCTGGGACCCGGCCCACGATGGGAGGCGGCCTCCTATGGTCTTTTGGCGCGCACATTATGGCGCTCTTTCTTCTAGGTCGGGCGCCATTTTCCAACACAGTGAAACAGTCAATTTCAATAAAACAGTCTCTTTCTCTTCAGGCGCGCAGTACCCGTTGTTAGCGGGCACGTGATCCTGCCGACTACGCCAAAGCTGACTCGCCCCCTGGGCCGTGGGGCACGCGGAACTGGGCGATAGGGAGACGCTGGGAGTAGTAGTGGCGGCCCGGTCCCGCGGCTCAGGGTGGTCAGACCAATGGTAGTTTGCTATGCTCTATTGATGATAATGTCCGACTACGCCACCCGTGGATTGCGGTTATTAGGAACCGCCGCTGCAAGGCAGTCCGCTGGGGCTGATGATGTGTACAGCTGGGATGGTGTGACTCCCCACGGGAAGAGTGCGGCCCCAGGGCAGTGTAGCGGATGGTGGGAGTGATGGTAATGAGAGTCTCAGTACTGATAGTGCTGGAGGCGCGAAGGAGCACACGGACAACAAGTTACAGTCCAGGGTCTTTACTCACAGTTCATTTGTTCCGGGTCACTTCTGTCAGCAGTGACCGCCCGAGCCGTGCAATGTCCACCAGGTGAGGGGCTCGGTCAACTCCCAGGCAATTCAGGAGTATGGCTCAGGACCCCCTTTTGTCCTTTCTCTGGCCTGCCTTACCAGTGACCCACTTTTGTCCAGCTGCCGCGGACTTGTGCGGTTAAACGTGGGCCCCGTCCTCCGCTGTCCTATATGGTGCCTTCCTAGCAGGTTTGATGAGGTGTCGCACCAATAAATGATCACGACGACCGGTCTTTGGCTCAGGGTAGTTTCTCCTCCACCAACTTGGGATCCGGTACCCTTAATCTGCCTGACCCTTCACCCTGGATTCTCGTGGGTTCTTAGGGTCCCTTCCACCTTCTTGTTCCTGAGCCCTTCTGTTTCTCTGTCTCTTCTTCTCCTTTTCCGTTCCTTCCTGTTCCTTTCTGTTCCTTTCTCTTGGAGCTGAGATGAGCCAAAATCTCAGCTCCCCTTCACCTCCTCCTCGGCCTCTCACTAGGCCCTTCTGGAGTAGAGCTCCTACAGAGCCTCTACTCCAATTGCACCTTTAGAAACATATTTACTTGGTGACGTGTTCAATACATATATCACCTGCTGTACACCATGTAGCGCCCATAGCCTCTCACTATTTTTTTCTATTCTTGATTTTGATCCAAGTCACTGATCATACTCATCAATGCAAGTCTATGTGTCCTTTGAAGGATCAGACACCACTTAGATGCCATGTGTGTGCTGTCTGTTTTTCACTGACTGACAGAAGTTTGAGGAACTTCCATCAGTTTTTTTGCACACGAGAAAAACGAAAGAAACTATTAATGATAAGGAAAACAATCAATGCAGCTATTATAATCTATAATTTGCCGATGTTATATTACCTGCGATATACCAGCTTTATAAAATCATGTTTTGTTAATTTCAGCCTGATAGGCCAGGAAACATCTTCGGAATGTTCTGTGAGTTGACGCTCTCTAGATAAAATTTACTTACAGAAACTGATTGTGCTGATGTGTTTTGAGACTAAGAGTCCTGGAAAACTAATGATTGTTTATATTTTGCTTATGCAGTACTTAACCCCTTAATGACCACCGTAACGCATTTTCATGGCGGCCGTTAAGGGTACTCATGCCTCAGCGCCGTGAAAATGCGACGTTAAGGAATAAGGCTGTAGTGCCCCCCAGAGTCGGAAATTCTCCGGGGTCTCAGCTACCGGGGGAAGCTGAGACCCTGGAGAATATGATCAGGGCTGTTTTTTCCAGTCCCATGTCACGTGATCGCCGCTATTCACCTCCTGGTACCTCTACCATCCTCCGATCTCCCCCCTGATGGTCCCCCAGCTCCCCGGCATCTTCCGGTAAAAAAAAATGGCAGGCGAATGCACAGTGTGCATGCCGAAATCTGCCCGGCAACAACAGGGAATTTTCCCTATTGGTTCATTTTGATCACTGTGATAAACCATATTACAGTGATCAAAATAAAAAAAAATAAAGGAAACCCCCTCTTGTACCCCCCTTAGCTAAATAAAAATAATAAAATAAAAAATATATATTTTTTGTCAGGGTTAGGCTTAGCCTAGGGTTAGGGTTAGCCTAGGGTAAGGGTTAGCCTAGGGTTAGGGTTAGGATTAGCTTAGGGTTAGGGCTAGGGTTAGCCTAGGGTTAGTGTTAGCGTAGGGTTAGGATTAGCCCAGTGTTAGGGTTAGGGTTAGCCTATGGTTAGGGTTAGCCTAGGGTTAGGGTTAACCCAGTGTTAGGGTTAGCCTACGGTAAGGGTTAGCCCAGGGTTAGGGTTAGGGTTAGCCCAGGGTTAGGGTTACGGTTACGATTACGGCTAGGGTTAGGGTTGTGCTAGGGTTAGGGTTGGGAGTTTTTCAAAAGTAAAGAAAAAAAATGACGACGATATGGCGACCAGTGTTGAGCACAAGTGCTCGCTACTTGAGTTTGCATCGGGTGCTCGGGTATGCACCGAGTATTGCGGGTGCTCGAGTGACATGCTCGAGTCCTCGCCCTGCATGTTTCGCAGTTGTTACACAGCCAAAAAAAACATGCGGGGATTGCTTGCCATACACAAGCGATTCCCGTATTTTTTTTTGGGCGTCTAACAACCGTGAAACATGTGGGCGGGGACTCGAGTATCCGCGATACATGGTGCATACCTGAGTACTCGATACAAACTTAAGTAGCGAGCACTTGCACTCAAGACTAATGACAACTTATTCAATATGATGGCCTAATTTTACCAAATTCTGTGTCGCACCTCCGGGTTCAAAATGTTCACTATACCCTTTGATAAAATTCTTGAGGGGTCTAGTTTCCAAAATGGGGTCACTTGTGGGGGGTTTCCACTGTTTAGGCGCATCAGGGACTCCCCAAACGCAACATGGCATCTGCTAATTATTCAAGCAAATTTTACATTCAAAAAGTCAAATGGCGCTTCTTCCCTTCCGAGCCCTGCCATGTGCCCAAACAGTGGTTTTCCCCAACATATGGGGTATCTGCGTGCTGAAGGGAAATTGCACAACAAATTTTGTGGCCCATTTTCTCTTGTTACCCTTGAGAAAATTAAAAATTTGGGGCCTGAATTAAAATTTGTGTGAAAAAAAGTTAAATGTTCATTTTTTCCTTCCACATTGCTTCAGTTCCTGTGAAGCACGTGAATGGTTAATAAACTTCTTGAATGTGGTTTTGAGCACCTTGAGGGGTGCAGTTTTTAGAATGGTGTC
This sequence comes from Phyllobates terribilis, assembly GCF_046119375.1. Taxonomy (NCBI): domain Eukaryota; kingdom Metazoa; phylum Chordata; class Amphibia; order Anura; family Dendrobatidae; genus Phyllobates; species Phyllobates terribilis. The sequence goes on along the minus strand of NW_027362769.1, from coordinate 390,885,927 downwards.
ACTTTTGGGTATATTCTGTCATGTAGACGCCTCAAAGTCACTTCAAATGTGATGTGGTCCCTAAAAAAAATGGTTTTGTAAATTTTGTTGGAAAAATTCGAAATCGCTGGTCAACTTTTAACCCTTATAGCTCCCTAACAAAAAAAAATGTAGGTTCCAAAATTGTGCTGATGTGAAGTAGACATGTGGGAAATGTTATTTATTAACTATTTTGTGTGACCTATCTCTCTGATTTAAGGGCATAAAAATTCAGAGTTTAAAACTTGCAAAATTTTCAACATTTTCTGCAAATTTCCATTCTTTTCACAAATAAACGCAAGTCATATCGAAGAAATTTTACCACAATCATGAAGTACAATATGTCACAAAAGACCAGTCTCGGAATCAGTGGGATCCGTTGAAGCGTTCCAGAGTAATTACCTCATAAAGTGACAGTGGTCAGAATTGTAAAATTTGGCTTGGTCATTAAGTACATAATTGGCTCCGTCCTTAAGGGGGTAATTATTACTGATGTGCAACGTTCTTTGACCTGAAATACTGCGCTCTTTTGCAGGTCTTACTCATAGAGATCTTCATTTACATACCTTTTTTTTATCTCTTATCTTTATTGATTCCTTTCTTTTTTATTCAAATCACCAATGAAGACTGAATATTTGCTAGTACTGATTTCCTTATCAGGTGGTGGAGAATGCGGGCATATTCTGCAATCACGGTTTCCTTGACAAAAAAACCCCAAAGATCTGCAGGACTGACAAAAGCAGCCACAGATGACATTTCTTACCCGTCTCTCCTTTCTTCTTCCTCTTAGAATCTCGCTTGGGGGACTTTGGCTACAAGAGATATTGCAGATCTCTCTCACAGTTGACTCTATATCTTTACTTTATGTATTTGTACTGTTTTCAACCAGTTAGTAGAACACAAACACTTACAAAGTGTGGGGTTGGGACAATCCTCACACCTCGTGGCTGTAACAGGCAGTAAATGTGTCCACGGCTGTGTTTGGACATGCTATTGCAGGCGTTCCTGGATTGACAGTGATCACTGCAGCCCCATGGTGTACTAACGATGAGTACTTAGACTTGCTTGATCCCCCATAGTTACCCTTCAGTACGGTTGTCTGCCCTTTATCCAATTAAGTTTTATAAATTTAACATGGATAAGCTTAATCTGTATTTACACCTACAAGTGTGACGCTCGCAAGCCCTGCCCTGGGAAGATGGGGTACTCGGAGCCGGGTCAGATGTTGAGAATGGGGATGCAGTCGTGGCCTCGACCCGTTCCGTGCCCAGGGCCGTCACATTGAAAAATGATGTTAGGGCTTTCCGGGTTGAGTGGTAATTGTCGACTACGCCACCTGTGGTGTCTGGTGATGCGCCACCAGCGCCGCTACAGTCCGCTGAGGCCCGATGTCACGGCGGCTAAAGTTCTCGCTGCTCCCCACAGGCGGAGCGTGGCCTCAGGGCAGGCAAGGCAGGATGAAGGGGGGAAGTAGTGCGGGAGTGCGGGCACCGTGTCGCGTGGTATGGCGCGTAATGAACAGTCCTGAGGCCATAGGGATGAATTTCCAAGGCTTTACTCACAGTTCTCATAAGCAGCGCAAGGCTTCTCCCTGCTCCTCGCGGGGTCCTGCGGCCACCAGGGACGGGGGTCCGACTACCTCCGAGGAAGTCCAGTGTGAGGTAGCATCCCTACACCAGAGTGTTCCTGCACTACAGACTTTACCCTTTCCCGTCTGTGCGTGTGTAGATAGGCCGGGTCTCCCTCTGAGCTCCTCTCAGGTGTAGAGCTCGGGTGGCAATTCCTCTCCATCCGAAGCCCGCCGGGATCCTCAGGGCCTAACCGGGCTTTCCCGTCCTGGACATAGAGTACAAGGTCGGGTGTCGGGGGCCGGTACCCCTCTTGCAGCCGGAATCCCTCTGAATAGATCAGGTAGAAGAGGACAGGTGGCATACTCCGCTCCGTCTGCATCCTCCCCGGGACCCATTTGCTAGGGAGCCACACTATAAAGCTCCCGGGCCTTCTTGATCCTGGTCCTTGGCCGGGTTGAGACATTCCTTGTCTGCAACCTCCCTCTCGTCCCATAGATCAGTGCAGGCCCACACAGGATCTGCGCTCCCGGAGGGAAGTCACTTTACACACAGTTCATGACAGCACAGTGCGACCACTTGACAGACAGACTGTCTGAGACCACACAGGTCTGAAGGGCTGGACAGGTCCACACAGGACCAGAGAAGAACCAAGATCAAAGGACGAAGGACCAAGATCTAAGATGGCATTCTATTAAATATGAAATTAGAAGTGTCACAAACTAACTGTTCCTCCACCCACACCCACTAACTGGTTCCTACCACTTTGTGTTCCCCAGTCTTCCCTGTAACTAGGGGAGCAGCACTAGTGCATACTAGCTCCCTCTAGTGGAAATGTGGTGTTGGGTGCAAAAAGCTAGGTAACTACCATCGCACCGGACTCACCTCAGAGGAGGAACACCACATTCCATTGAAGAAGTGCAGCATTCCTGTGGCGGTCGAACCCTCAGGGGCGCCACACAAGCGTTCTTAAAAATGCTCATTTTACAACTAACTTGCAGTGTAAACAGGCTGCCGATCATCCGATGAACAAGAAAAACACAAGACTTACAAAGAGAGTCTAACTCTGTTATTGTTTCAGAGACTTTAAAAGAATGTTCACCAAACATTACACATTCCTAATCCTACTTTTTACCCTATTCAATGGCGGGTCCCTATTATAGATCAATTTCAACAGGTTATGGAACATGGTCTTAATATTTTACTCAAAAATTGTAACACCTCATCATCCAACATAATACCACAGAAATTAACTATTAAACTTGAGGGAAAAGGGGGCACAGGAGAGTCAGCGCACCAGATCCACGTTGAAAATAAGCTGTGTAAGTCTTCGCGCGGAGCCACCCAGGACCAGGTGCAGCTAGCCAACAGCAGGAAAACAAAAAAAAATCTCCAGCGAAGAGTCAAATAAAACTTCAGTATTTCTTTGGACATCATAAAACAGTAGCAGTTCCTCCAGTGGTCTCCAACCAATGCTTATGAGTAAGGCGTCGCCGAAACGCATTGTTGGAGACCACTGGAGAAACTGCTATTATTTGAACATCATAAAACAATAGCGGTTCCTCCAGTGGTCTCCAACCAACGAGATTCGGCTACGCCTTACTCATGGTTATGGCAGAACAACTCATGCTGTTCTGACATGGTGCAACTCCTTGGTGGTTGTTACTCTCAAAGGAAACAGAGAGGTCATAGTTGTTAAACTCAAGAGTTATTTTTACTGATGAATTTAAATAAAAACAGACACAGTTGATAACAGATACAGAACTTTGCCTATAACACTTCTGTCGAAGATCGAGGTGAGGCCAAGTGTCGGTACATGGTGGTACAGTTCTTCTCCATAGCCTTGGCTCACATCGTTCTGAGTCTAAGACATAAACAAGTGTTGTTCCAGCAGTTTCTCCCAGTGTCCTGCGAGGCGAGCCTTAGTGTCACTACTCTTCCTCACTTCTCACACGTTCCCCTCATCGTCCATGGTAACTATTCTCAGATCTCATCGCAAGCCTTAGTGTCACTACTCTTCCTCACTTCTCACACGTTCCCCTCACTGTTCATGGTGACTATTCTCAGATCTCATCGCGAGCCTTAATGTCACTATTCTTCCTCACTTATTACACGTTCCCCTCACCGTCCATGGTGACTATTCTCACATATCATTGAGAGCCTTAGTGTCACTACTCTTCCTCACTTATTACACGTTCCCCTCATCGTCCATGGTGCCTATTCTCAGATCTCATCGCGAGCCTTAGCGTCACTATCCTTCCTCACTTCTCACACGTTCCCCTCACCGTTCACGGTAACTATTCTCAGATCTCATCGCAAGCCTTAGTGTCACTATTCTTCCTTACTTCTTACACGTTCCCCTCATCGTCCATGGTGCCTATTCTCAGATCTCATTGGGTCTCTGGACTCTTAGCTGCAGAATATCTCCCGCTGCATTTCCTATCTAGATCTCTCCTTCCTCCTCTCTAGAAGGCCCCCTCACTGTTATCTTCTTTCCCCTCGGACAGTTTCTGCCACCAAATCAATCCAGATCTCAGAGCTTCTCATTTCCAACTTCAACATTTCAGTAAAACTCAGGATTACTATTCTCTTCCTTATAACTGTGAACTGTACCAGAACCCAGGCTTCTATGTGTAACCAGAACCTCTCCCCTTCCTCTAGTTAATTCGCTCATGTTTGGAGTGTGTAATATACGTCTTATCAGACCTCAGGTACCGATGAAGGCCGGTAGATGGAGCCAAAACCTCTCTATAGTGTTCATCATAGGTAATCTGCAGTATAATTACAATCTAGAGAGCACATTTACAACGTAAACAGCTACAAAGAACATTACAATTCCCAGTAAAGGAATACATGCGTTATACAGAAGGTGCTGAGGTCTCCTACAGATTCATTCAGGCCTTATTCACACAGAACTATTGTACAGTTTTACTAGCTGTATTCTGGATGTAATGCACATCGCATCTAGGAAAGATCATAACAAAGTGATCACATTTGTCTTGGATACGCAAAAGCTGTAATTCCATGTCATAAAATTGTGGTATACAGCTTAGCTACACCATCGTTTTCTAATTGGTGGAGACCCCCATCAACCATGAAAATAAAGTAGCCACAGAACTGATTTAGTGCTGCGTCCCCTCCCTGTTACCCTGCACAGCGGAGCTCCGGACCCCCTGATGTGCCCCCCATCCACTGCGGCCGTACTGCAGCTCCTGCACCGGGGGAGTCCAGAGCTCCGATGTACAGGAGGCTGAACTAATGCTGCAGCCCCTTTATTCTCAGGATCGGTGGGGGTCCGGGAGTCAGAGAGTGATCACATATCCCAGCTATATACTAGCACTTTATCACATAGGATTAACCCTTTACTGAATAACAATTATCAATCTCAGGATGATTCACTCATTTATATTTACATTCTGCTCAATCATTGATTCTGCATCTGATCTACAGGGAAGAAGAAAAAACAATAGGGACAATCCCCCCATGACTCCCCCCATATACATTGTATTATTAGAGGGTCCTGCTGATAACTCACTATATACAGATGTGTCCATGTGACAAGAAATAATGTAATTATAATGTGACGTGGACGACATCGGCCTCAGCTTCTTATTGTAACAGAGGCTCCTTTATACACACAGAAGATAACATGTAGGGGTTCAGTGAAGGAGGTGGTGAAGGTGTGTAAGTGTCTGATGGGGTCACACAGCTCATAGAAGGACAGACGCCCGGCCTCATAGTCTAAGAAGACTCCAAGTGTTGGACATGTTGGCTTTACACTTAGGGCTAACCTGAGTGAGGTATTATACACTTTATAAATTCCATCATACATACCTAAACACCAAGATTTATCACTATATATAATACCAGATTGTTCTCCTTCCCTTTCTATACTGGGATAGGACAATCCAATGCCACATACACCTATCTGGTTCCACTTTACCTCCCAGTAATGTCGTCCTGAGGAGAGGCCACATCTGCTTAACACCTGGGTAGATACAAGAAATCTTCCTGGTGATTCTGGTCTCTCCGGTTTTTCTTCTAAGTATGTTACAGTTTTCAGATCTTCTGATACCTTCACATATTCATGAGCAGTGTCCACATCCAGCAATATGTCTGGGACATGGACCCCGAGCTCTGATGTTACATTGGTGACAATATCCCTCATAGATCGGTGTAAGGTCAGTGAGATCAGAACCTCATCCAGATCCTCCTCAGAACTGACCTCTTCATCATCTCCCCCTGTGTCCTCATCACCTCCATGACTACATACTGTAATGTCACTTTCTTGTAAGAGTCTTATTGGGTCGGTGACACGACACATCTCCTCCACGTGACGCATCTTCCTGGACAGCTCGTCCTCCTGTATTTCCAGCTTCTTGATCAGACGAGATATCTGGGACACAATCTTCTCCTCCTGCCTGGAGACCTCGCTCAGCGCTTTCTTTTCTGCCATTTCCAGTTGCTTCTTAATGTCCATAAATATCTTACTGATGTTCTTCCTCTTATCGGAGGCTTTCTCCTGGATGTTTTTTTTACGATCCTGCAGATTCTGGACTCTTGTCTGAATAACTGTTTTTTGTGGGTTTAGATCAGTCAGATATTGCTTTAGTTTCTCCTTCTTCTTGTCAGAGGCCACGTCCAGTAGCTCCACGTCATGTCCCTTGTGGTCTCCAGCCAGACAGCAGGACACACAGATACAGGTGGCGTCTTTAGGGCAGTAATATTTCAGGATCTCATTGTGTGTGGAGCATTTCTGAACCTTAAACGACACTGTTGGTTCAATTAGATTGTGATTCACTGACTTGTTATGGGCTGCGAGATGTTTCTCACACATGGAGGTTTCACACTGCAGACATGTCCTTACTGCCGGTTTTGGAGACTTTGTACAGTAAGTACAGAAGATTCTGGTCTCCTCCATATCAGGCTGAGTAGATGAGAAACGCTCCACTATGTTCCTCAGCTTCCGGTTCTTCTCCAGGGCCGGACGCTCCGGATATTCTGCTCTGCAGTCAGGACAGGAATACCCTCCAGCCGCCTCCTGGGCATCCAGCACACTCACAATACACGAGCGGCAGAAGTTGTGTCCACATCTCAGGGATACGGGATCTGTATAGAGGCTCAGGCAGATGGAGCAGTTCAGCTCGTCCCTCAGCTCAGCAGACGCCATTGTAGTGGGAAAGAGCAGGAACCGAAAGCTAAAAAGTTTCTGAAGGGCGGAGCATTTAATAAACTATTAACCTCTTCAGCTCAGAGAGTTTGCTGCGAATTTATACAGAGTAAAAAAGGATTAATAGGATCAGATATAGAACCTACAAAAGACAAAAATATATCTCATACCCTACCATCATTATATATAAATGTAAAGCAAAGTTGCATAATAAATATAGGGTACTTAGTGAACTATTTTTGATCAAAAAAAGTATACAAGCCGTCCCACCAGCCTCAAGGTGACCCTAAATTGGGACGGTACCTATACTGCCTATATTAAAAACCTTACTGTATATCAAAGTTGAAATAATGCATATAAAAGGGTAGACAAATAGGACCGGGTCCCAACTCCAGACCACTCAGGCCCGTGGTAAGCTACATATATACCAGTCAGCTCAACAAAGGGGATGCCACACCCTTAAATTGCACAGAATGCAAACAAGACAAAAAACCAGGCAGTGTGAACTGAGGTCTAAGATGGTAGACATGCAAGAAATAGGAGCATGTTCACACTAGCAAAAAAGAAACAAAACCTACAAAAGACAAAAATATATCTCATACCCTACCATCATTATATATAAATGTAAAGCAAACTTGCATAATAAATATAGGGTACTTAGTGAACTATTTTTGATCAAAAAAAGTATACAAGCCGTCCCACCAGCGGCAAGGTGACCCTAAATTGGGACGGTACCTATACTGCCTATATTAAAAACCTTACTGTATATCAAAGTTGAAATAATGCATATAAAAGGGTAGACAAATAGGACCGGGTCCCAACTCCAGACCACCCAGGCCCGTGGTAAGCTACATATATACCAGTCAGCTCAACAAAGGGGATGCCACACCCTTAAATTGCACAGAATGCAAACAAGACAAAAAACCAGGCAGTGTGAACTGAGGTCTAAGATGGTAGACATGCAAGAAATAGGAGCATGTTCACACTAGCAAAAAAGAAACAAAACCTACAAAAGACAAAAATATATCTCATACCCTACCATCATTATATATAAATGTAAAGCAAAGTTGCATAATAAATATAGGGTACTTAGTGAACTATTTTTGATCAAAAAAAGTATACAAGCCGTCCCACCAGCGGCAAGGTGACCCTAAATTGGGACGGTACCTATACTGCCTATATTAAAAACCTTACTGTATATCAAAGTTGAAATAATGCATATAAAAGGGTAGACAAATAGGACCGGGTCCCAACTCCAGACCACCCAGGCCCGTGGTAAGCTACATATATACCAGTCAGCTCAACAAAGGGGATGCCACACCCTTAAATTGCACAGAATGCAAACAAGACAAAAAACCAGGCAATGTGAACTGAGGTCTAAGATGGTAGACATGCAAGAAATAGGAGCATGTTCACACTAGCAAAAAAGAAACAAAACCTACAAAAGACAAAAATATATCTCATACCCTACCATCATTATATATAAATGTAAAGCAAAGTTGCATAATAAATATAGGGTACTTAGTGAACTATTTTTGATCAAAAAAAGTATACAAGCCGTCCCACCAGCGGCAAGGTGACCCTAAATTGGGACGGTACCTATACTGCCTATATTAAAAACCTTACTGTATATCAAAGTTGAAATAATGCATATAAAAGGGTAGACAAATAGGACCGGGTCCCAACTCCAGACCACCCAGGCCCGTGGTAAGCTACATATATACCAGTCAGCTCAACAAAGGGGATGCCACACCCTTAAATTGCAAAGAATGCAAACAAGACAAAAAACCAGGCAATGTGAACTGAGGTCTAAGATGGTAGACATGCAAGAAATAGGAGCATGTTCACACTAGCAAAAAAGAAACAAAACCTACAAAAGACAAAAATATATCTCATACCCTACCATCATTATATATAAATGTAAAGCAAAGTTGCATAATAAATATAGGGTACTTAGTGAACTATTTTTGATCAAAAAAAGTATACAAGCCGTCCCACCAGCGGCAAGGTGACCCTAAATTGGGACGGTACCTATACTGCCTATATTAAAAACCTTACTGTATATCAAAGTTGAAATAATGCATATAAAAGGGTAGACAAATAGGACCGGGTCCCAACTCCAGACCACTCAGGCCCGTGGTAAGCTACATATATACCAGTCAGCTCAACAAAGGGGATGCCACACCCTTAAATTGCACAGAATGCAAACAAGACAAAAAACCAGGCAATGTGAACTGAGGTCTAAGATGGTAGACATGCAAGAAATAGGAGCATGTTCACACTAGCAAAAAAGAAACAAAACCTACAAAAGACAAAAATATATCTCATACCCTACCATCATTATATATAAATGTAAAGCAAAGTTGCATAATAAATATAGGGTACTTAGTGAACTATTTTTGATCAAAAAAAGTATACAAGCCGTCCCACCAGCGGCAAGGTGACCCTAAATTGGGACGGTACCTATACTGCCTATATTAAAAACCTTACTGTATATCAAAGTTGAAATAATGCATATAAAAGGGTAGACAAATAGGACCGGGTCCCAACTCCAGACCACCCAGGCCCGTGGTAAGCTACATATATACCAGTCAGCTCAACAAAGGGGATGCCACACCCTTAAATTGCACAGAATGCAAACAAGACAAAAAACCAGGCAATGTGAACTGAGGTCTAAGATGGTAGACATGCAAGAAATAGGAGCATGTTCACACTAGCAAAAAAGAAACAAAACCTACAAAAGACAAAAATATATCTCATACCCTACCATCATTATATATAAATGTAAAGCAAAGTTGCATAATAAATATAGGGTACTTAGTGAACTATTTTTGATCAAAAAAAGTATACAAGCCGTCCCACCAGCGGCAAGGTGACCCTAAATTGGGACGGTACCTATACTGCCTATATTAAAAACCTTACTGTATATCAAAGTTGAAATAATGCATATAAAAGGGTAGACAAATAGGACCGGGTCCCAACTCCAGACCACCCAATTTAGGGTCACCTTGCCGCTGGTGGGATGGCTTGTATACTTTTTTTGATCAAAAATAGTTCACTAAGTACCCTATATTTATTATGCAACTTTGCTTTACATTTATATATAATGATGGTAGGGTATGAGATATATTTTTGTCTTTTGTAGGTTTTGTTTCTTTTTTGCTAGTGTGAACATGCTCCTATTTCTTGCATGTCTACCATCTTAGACCTCAGTTCACATTGCCTGGTTTTTTGTCTTGTTTGCATTCTGTGCAATTTAAGGGTGTGGCATCCCCTTTGTTGAGCTGACTGGTATATATGTAGCTTACCACGGGCCTGGGTGGTCTGGAGTTGGGACCCGGTCCTATTTGTCTACCCTTTTATATGCATTATTTCAACTTTGATATACAGTAAGGTTTTTAATATAGGCAGTATAGGTACTGTCCCAATTTAGGGTCACCTTGCCGCTGGTGGGACGGCTTGTATACTTTTTTTGATCAAAAATAGTTCACTAAGTACCCTATATTTATTATGCAACTTTGCTTTACATTTATATATAATGATGGTAGGGTATGAGATATATTTTTGTCTTTTGTAGGTTTTGTTTCTTTTTTGCTAGTGTGAACATGCTCCTATTTCTTGCATGTCTACCATCTTAGACCTCAGTTCACATTGCCTGGTTTTTTGTCTTGTTTGCATTCTGTGCAATTTAAGGGTGTGGCATCCCCTTTGTTGAGCTGACTGGTATATATGTAGCTTACCACGGGCCTGGGTGGTCTGGAGTTGGGACCCGGTCCTATTTGTCTACCCTTTTATATGCATTATTTCAACTTTGATATACAGTAAGGTTTTTAATATAGGCAGTATAGGTACCGTCCCAATTTAGGGTCACCTTGCCGCTGGTGGGACGGCTTGTATACTTTTTTTGATCAAAAATAGTTCACTAAGTACCCTATATTTATTATGCAACTTTGCTTTACATTTATATATAATGATGGTAGGGTATGAGATATATTTTTGTCTTTTGTAGGTTTTGTTCCTTTTTTGCTAGTGGGCCCCCGTGATGAATATAGTGGGGCCCGCCCACTGGTAACCGATCCGTGATCTTTCTGACCACGGGCCCATTAGATGCCGCTGTGCGCCGGCCTCTGATGGCCCTGTGATCAGAAAGCATACCTTCCTCTTGATGGCCGCCGCCGCCGGGAACATCTGCTCATCTCTGCTATGCGCTGCATACAGACGGTGCATAGCAGTGACGTTCAAAGGCCGCCGGTCAATGAAAGCCACGCGCGTCTGCGTTCGGCCTCTGATAGGCCGGCGGACATTGAACGTCACTACTATGTGCCAGGCGCTGACGTCAGTGTGCAGCACATAGCAGAGATAGCGGCGGGCTGCTAACAGAGCATGGCCTAAGATGGATCGGCGGCCCTGTTGCAGACCATGCGTCCACGCCATTATGAAACTGCAAAGGTAAGAGTTTTTTTTTTTTATCCTATATGAATAGGGGCCAGATGGCACATAGAGGCCCACAATGTGGAGGGGGAGGTATGACACACAGTGGCCCATGATGGAGGGGGGGATATGACACACAGGGGTCCATGATGGAGGGGAGGGAATAACACACAGGGGCCCATGATGGAGGGGGGGATATGGCACATGGAGGCCCACGATGGAGGGGAGGGTGACACATAGGGGCCCATGATGGAGGGGGGAGACACGTAGGGCCCATGATGGAGGGGGAGAACAGCAGATCACACATAGGGGCCCATGATGAAGGGGGGAGCGAGAGCACGGATCACACATAGGGGCTCATGATGGGGAGGGGGAAGAGGATGATACATGGGGGCCGATGATGGGGGGGTGATACGTACAGGCCCAGAATGGGTGGGAGGGATACATACAAGCCCAGGATGGAGGGGGGGCGGATACATGGGAGCTTTGGATGGGAGACATTATTAAATAAAGGGGGCCAAGATGGGTGACAATTACAGTATGGGGGCCAGGATGAGGTATTATTAGTTTATGGTGGCACGTAGGTGACTCGCCCAGGGGAATGGAGATTACTCAGTTACCCGGGCCTTTAGCCTTAAGGATGTCGCGGTGGTTGGCTCCCGGGCCCGTACCCTGGGGACCCTCTTTAAAAGCGTTAAAAATGGGTTATTGTATAAAAGTTTGTGATGCCACCTGTGGTTTCTGGTGAGAAACACCAGCGCTGCGACAGTCCACTGAGGCCGGTGATAAGGCAGCTTGATGGTATAGCTCTCCACAGGTGGAGCTAGGCCTCAGGGCAGTGTATGACGGGGAATGCAGGACAGACGAGACCCAGCCGGGTCAGAGCAAGAACAGGGACAGACACGATAGTCACTTCAGTACCTTTTACTGATGGAAATTCAGGCACGTCCCGGAGCACTGTAGGGTGAAGGGTGCAAGTCAGGGTCCTCCCCAATGAGCAGGTGTTAGGCCTCCTATTTCTTGCCTCTGCGTAGTAAGTTTCTGACCTGCCTGGAGCTAGGCCTAACTTGGTCTCTGTCCTGCGCTGGCTGACTTTGTGGTAGGGCCTCCTCTTGGAATACACGCTCCCGACTTACGGGGCCTATGTGTCTCCTGGCTCTGTTACGTATCAGCACTTTAGCGATCCTGGGACTTGTAGTTCTCCAGGGATTCCGGTTTGCCTTACTGGGTCATAGAGATCCCGGTAAGCTTCGGACCCGGTGTCCGGTAAAGGATTTGGGGTGAGCTAGTTAAAGCTCACTCCTCTGAGCTACACTGAGTCTTGATCTGGATAAGCTCCACTGCAAGATAGCAATTGCAGGAGCTGAAACAGGCTTTTGTCCTCTGAGGTAACTCTTCTCAGACTGCACTGGACTCACTGCTAAAGCAGACTGAACTCGACTCCAGACTCAACAGGTTTGCTCTCTGGCAACTCCAGTCTAGACTAACTGCTGCCTGGCTCCACCTTTCCTATTTATCTATCTATCCCTAATGGGCTCCCTCTGGTGGTCTGAGGTGGAAGGTGGAGATGTGTAAATGGTTATGGGGGGCCTCTTGTGGAGGAATCCTTCAATACACCCTTCTAGGATCTGTGATACCAAGCGCAGCTGGGCATCACATTCCCCCCTAGTTAAACTCAGCACTCCCGGGCTGAAGTACATTTTTATAAAACAATAACAATAGGAAACATGGACAATGTATTAACAATAAGAACAATCTTCCCTTTATGGGAGGCACGAATCTTAAACGTTGCATAACAATGACAAATGCAGAGTGTCCTCAGAATCCAAGTCTCCTTTGGTGAGGTTCCCAGCAAGGATGTCTATCTCACAAGGTAGAGTACTGTGGTGGTTTGAGGGACCTGTCCTAAACCCTCTACGTAGGCCCTGGGGTGGCTGCAGGGCATGAAGATCCCGTGTTGGACCTCCAAGAGAGCCACTCCAGACAGGTTTTTCTTCTGAGGTCACCTAAAGGGCACTCCAGAGAGCACAATTATATACAATAAGAGTTTTTGGGCTGCACACAGTCCTCAGCCATGAAGTTCATAGGTAAATAGCAAAGAATTAATGAGGTAAAGCACAAATTGATAAACATGCATGAAAATACACAATTAATTCCGCACATTACAATTTAAATACACAATACCCCAGGGGTAACTATCTACACTTTCAGAAATTTTGGCCATTTACTGCGTGTACCTAGCAGGGGTTTTACCTCTCGTGCTATGTATTGATCTGCGTAGTGCGGTGGTCTGTGGGGTATCAGTGTCTGTATTCTCAGTTACTCTACCAGTTCTACGTGTAACCATGTTGTAAAACTGCCTTAACCTCTCTCTTGGACTGGCAAGTCTACCATTGGCTGGGCCCTCTTGCTCTGCTCCTACCGGGGATCCTTCATCCGGGGACACTTCTTGAGCTGGCTCTTCTGCAGCACTTACAGGTGCAACTTGCTGTGGAGGGTTTTCTGGCGGTTCATAGAATTGGAGTACTGGAATGATCACTGCACTTCCTATTTGAGGCCAATCAGCTGGGAAGTCTCCTAGATCAGTGTGGATCACCGCTTCTTTAGGTTCTTCCTGGATTGTGAGAGGCACTTTTTCTTGAGGTCTTAGTAAATCTGGACACAATTTTAGGTGGTCCCTGGACACTGTTGTAGACGTTTTTCCTCCATCTCGACTGATTAAGCATGTCTTTTGTTATCAAACCTTGATGGTAACACAGTGTAGGGGTCTTTTTCCCACTGGCCATCAAGTTTGTGGTTGCGTATTTTCCTTTTCAATACTGTTTCACCTGGTATGAAAGGTTCTGCAGGTGCGTTCTTGTTGTATTGCATTTCCTGCTTTTCTCTCACCCGAGTAAGACTGTCCTCGACACAGGCTTGTACCCTTCTGTACTGCTCTTGTCTGGTCTTGTCCCAGTCCTCAGTGGTCATGTACGCTTCAGGCTCAACAACACCAAGCTCCAGATCCATGGGCAGCTTTCCTGACCTTGCCCGCATGAGATATGCCGGAGTGCAATTGGTGGAACTCACTGGTATATGATTATACAGATCCACTAAATCTGGTAGTAGGTCTGGCTACTGGTTTCTCTCCTCAAGTGGTATGGTCTTTAGCAGGTCGATGATGATGTTGTTCATCTTTTCGCAGAGACCGTTGGTTTGTGGGTGGTACGGTGTAGTTCTGATCTTTTTACAACCATACAAATGGCAGAACTCCTTGAACAATTCAGCCTCAAAGGCCGGGCCTTGGTCCGTCAGCACCTGCTCAGGATATCCATGGGGTCTACAGAAATACGCTTGGAACGTCTTTGCTGCTGTCTCTGCCGTCAGGTCTTTGACGGGGGCGACCACCAGGAAACGTGAGTAGTGATCCACCATGGTCAGAGCATAGGAGTACCCTGACCTGCTGGGGGACAGCTTGACATGGTCCAGGGCCACGATCTCCAGGGGCCGAGTCGTCTTAATGGGTTGCAGGGGTGCTTTCTGGCTGCTTAAGTCTTTTCTTCTTAGGCCACAGGGTCCACAGTCCCAGCACCACCTCTCAATGGAGCTGCGCATTCCTACCTAGTAGAATCGACACTTCAGCAGGGTCTCCAGCTTTTTCCAGCCAAAGTGCCCCGCCTGATCGTGGTAAGCTTCTAATACCATCTGGATGTCTGTCTTCGGGACCACTATTTGCAATACCATCTCATGAGTTTTTGGATTGACGTACCTCCGACACAGCTTCTCACGGTAAATAAACAGCCTGCTCCTCTCATTTCACAGCTGCTTTGCTTGCAGAGACGCATCCTTCTCCAGGGAGGCACCTTCTTGGGTTATCAGCTGTTTGATGCGGCTGACAACCGGGTCGCTGTCCTGGGTCTCTTTCCAGCTGTGGTGAGGAAGGGGGTTTAACGTCTTTCCACGCTGCCTCCTGGAGGCTTGTTGCTCATGGATCATCCCACTCGGATGAAAGGCAGGTAGCTCTATCTCTTCCAAGTCATCCACTTGTTCTTCTGTGTCTGTGAGGCATCCTAGACAGGGCATCGGCATTGGCGTTCTTGCGGCCCGCCCGGTATTTAATTGTAAATTGGTAGTTTGACAGCCGAGCCATCCATCGTTGTTCCAGTGCCCCCAACTTAGCTGTTTCAAGATGGGTCAAGGGGTTGTTATCAGTAAAGGCAGTCAACTTTCTGGAGGCCAGATAGTGCTTAAACCTTTCAGTGATGGCCCAGACCAAGGCCAAGAACTCCAACTTGAAGCTGCTATAGTTCTCTGGGTTTCTCTCAGTTGGGCGGAGCTTCCTGCTTGCGTATGTGATCACCTTCTCTTGGCCATTCTGCTTCTGACTTAGGACAGCTCCCAGTCCTTCGTTGCTGGCATCTGTATACAGCAGGAATGGTTGGCTGTAGTCAGAGTAGGCTAGGATCTCATCACCTGTCAGGATCTCCTTCATCTCCTGAAACGACTCTGCTTGCTCCTTACCCCAGTGGAATGGGTTTTTTTTGCCTTTGGGGGACTGCCCTACCAGGAGGTCTTGCAGAGGAGCGGCTTTCTTAGTGTAGTCTTTCACGAACCTCCGGTAGTATCCTACTAGTCCCAAGAACTGACGCACCTCCTTGAGGTTTTTCGGCTCCGGCCACTTCTGGATGGCTGTGACCTTCTCTGGGTCTGGTGCTACCCCTTCCGGACTGACAATGTGCCCCAGGTACTGTACCTTTCTCTTGAGCAGGTGGCATTTTGAGGGTTTCAACTTCATCCCGTACCGGGACAGTGACTCAAATACCTCTGCCAGGTGTTTCAAGTGGTCCTCGTACGTTCTGGAGTACACTATTACGTCGTCCAGGTAAAGTAACACAGTCTCAAAATTGCGGTGTCCCAGGCAGCACTCCATCAATCTCTGGAACGTTCCGGGGGCATTGCAGAGTCCAAACGGCATACTGTTGAACTAGAAGAGTCCCATCGGGGTAGTGAAGGTGTAGCGCCGGCGTCCCTGCCCTCTGCTAGGCAGGGACGCTGTTCCCCTCACCCCTCTGCTCCGAGCCCGGCGTCCTCCTCCCGCTCTGCTGGCAGCGCGCGCTCCTTCCCGGCCACTGTGCTTAGGGCGCGCGCGCGCTCCCTCCCTCTTAAAGGGGCCGCGCGCGCCGTCCTAAGTAGTCCCCTGCCAATGGCCGGAGGACTTCACCATATATAAGGCACCTCCTCCAAAATGGAGGTGCCCGAGCAATGTTGTTGCACTGTTCACCACTCTGCTTCAGCCCTCAGGTCCCGTTGCCAGTTACCTGCCAGATTCCTGCCAGTTTGCTGTCTGATTCCTGCCTGATATTCTGCTTACCTGTCTGCTAGCCTGAGGTCCGACGGTCTGCCTACCGACTCCTGTCAGTCTGTCTAAGGACCAGCTTGCCCGCTCACCTGGGAGTGCTCCTCTGCTACCTGCCTGCTAGCCTGAGGTCCGACGGTCTGCCCTCCAACTCCTGTCAGTCTGTCTATGGACCAGCTTGCCCGCTCACCTGGGAGCGCACACCTGTTACCTGCCTGCTAGCCTACCTGGAGGCTCCGCCGTCACGTGCTGTGACCACCTGCCATTCCAGAGACTCCTGCCCGCTCACCTGGGAGCGCACACCTGTTACCTGCCTGCTAGCCTACCTGGAGGCTCCGCCGTCACGTGCTGTGACCACCTGCCATTCCAGAGACTCCTGCCCGCTCACCTGGGAGCGCACACCTGTTACCTGCCTGCTAGCCTACCTGGAGGCTCCGCCGTCACGTGC
The DNA here is from genome assembly GCF_046119375.1 of Phyllobates terribilis. NCBI lineage: Eukaryota > Metazoa > Chordata > Amphibia > Anura > Dendrobatidae > Phyllobates > Phyllobates terribilis. Next base: position 390,868,957 of record NW_027362769.1, on the reverse strand, counting down.
TGTGACCACCTGCCATTCCAGAGACTCTCGCTTGCTCACCTGGGAGCACACATCAACCATCTGCCTGCTAGCCTACCTGGAGGCTCTGCCATCACAGGTCGTACCTACCCTTTACCCAGAGACTGCCCCGGTCACTTGCCGTGACCCCCTGCCCGTTCATCCAGAGACTGCCCTGGTCACTTGCCGTGACCCCCTGCCCGTTCATCCAGAGACTGCCCCGGTCACTTGCCGTGACCTCCTGCCCGTTCATCCAGAGACTGCCCCGGTCACTTGCCGTGATCTCCTGCCCGTTCATCCAGAGACTGCCCCGGTCACTTGCCGTGACCTCCAGCCCGTTCACTCAGAGACTGTCCCGGTCACCTGCTGTGACTGCCTGCCCGTCTTCCCTGGTCGCCACCCGCTCCCTTACAAGGACCGCCCCCTTGTATAGTAGCTCAGAGGTTCCGCCGCCCAGACCCGTTACAGTTTGCTCGGGCCATGGAACCCGGTGGCACCCAAGCTTCCTCACTCTCGGACCTGTGTCATGAACTGTCCCGTCAGAGGTCCCAACAGGAGTCCATCCTGGGTCACCTGCGGAATGTCAATACTCGCCTGGACACTCTGACTGCTCCACCAGCAACCACCGCCAGAGCCATGACTCGCAATCCGGCAGCTCCGCTGCCCACCAATACTATGGTATCCTACCCCGGACCCCGGCTTTCCGCACCTCCTCGCTTCGGAGGCGACTCCGCTCAGGCTCGGGGCTTTATAAATCAGTGCACCCTGCACTTTGAACTCCTGTCCCACCAGTTTAACTCCGACCGGGCCAAAATTGCCTTCATCATGTCCCATCTCACCGGGGAGGCCCTGGCCTGGCTAAATCCTCTATGGGAGAGAGGAGACCCCCTGGTGTCCGACTTGCCTGCATTTCTCACGGCTTTCCGGAAAGTCTTCGACGAACCTGGACGGAAGACCTCATCCGCATCATCTCTACTACGCCTCCATCAGGGAAGTCTCACCGTGGGCCAATATGCCATACGGTTCCGTACCCTTGCCTCGGAGCTGGCCTGGGATAACGACGCTCTGGTATCTGTTTTCTGGGAGGGTCTGTCCGGCCGTATTAAAGATGAACTTGCCGGTCGAGACATTCCTACCACTCTCGATGACCTAATAACTCTTGCCACCCGGATTGACCTACGGTTCCAGGAGTGTGCCAAAGAAGTCACCCGTGAGAGGAGGTTTCCACGTCTAGCTCCTACTTTTCAGAAATCCGTCACTCCCTCCGTTTCTCCCCAGGTGCACTCTCCTGAGCCTATGCAGGTCGACCAGACCAAGATGGTCAAAACCCGTCAGGATTTACGCCGTGCCGAGGGGAGCTGCTTCTACTGTGGCAGTAAGGAGCACCGGATCCGTACCTGTCCGGAGAGGTCGGGAAACGCCTGTGTCTAGGTTCGCTCAGAGAGGTCGACCTAGACAAGAATAAATTCTCTCCATCTCTGCTGCTGTCAGTCTCAATTATCTGCGGGGAGAATCGTTATTTCGAACTAGCCCAACTTGACTCTGGAGCGGCCGGGAATCTTATTTCACAGGCCCTGGTAGAAAAATACCGCATTCCCACCAAACCTCTGGCTATACCATTATCTGTCGCTGCTGTGGATGGGGGCATCTTACCACGTCCCATCCAACTCATCACCGAATCCGTAACTCTGCAGGTGGGAATGCTGCATTCTGAGAGCATCTCTTTTCATGTTCTTCCTGGACTCTCTCACGCCCTCTTACTAGGTCTACCTTGGCTCCAGAGACATGCACCCGTGCTTGACTGGCAGACCGGAGAAGTCCTTCGCTGGGGACAGGACTGTCATAAGACTTGTTTGGTTCCTGTTCATCCCGCCCGTCCTTCTCCTACCCCAACTAATCTACCTGGACTTCCGATTCCCTATTGGTCATTTGCTGATGTCTTTAATAAAAAGGAGGCAGAGACATTACCCCCTCATAGACCATACGACTGTCCTATCGACCTGTTACCCGGTACTACGCCTCCCCGTGGGCGTATTTACCCATTGTCCGCTGCTGAGACCCGGTCGATGTCCGAATATATTGAGGAGAATTTGGCCAGGGGATTCATCCGGAAATCTACCTCCCCGGCGGGAGCAGGCTTCTTTTTCGTAAAAAAGAAGGACGGCTCTCTCCGTCCCTGTATAGACTATAGAGGCCTTAACCAGATCACGGTGAAGAATAAGTACCCCCTTCCGCTCATTCCAGAATTATTTGATCGTCTGAGGGGGGCTAGAATCTTCACCAAACTGGACCTCCGTGGGGCGTACAACCTGGTCCGTATCCGTCAAGGGGATGAATGGAAGACTGCATTCAACACCCGGGACGGCCACTATGAATATCTGGTAATGCCCTTTGGTCTCTGTAACGCTCCTGCCGTCTTTCAAGAGTTGGTCAATGACATCTTCCGTGACCTTCTCTACTCCTGCGTAGTGGTGTACCTGGACGACATCTTAGTCTTCTCTCCGGATCTCCAGACTCACCGGAGAGACGTTCGTCAGGTCCTGCTCAGGCTCAGGCAGAATCACCTCTTCGCTAAATATGAGAAGTGCCTCTTTGAGCAGACCTCGCTTCCGTTTTTGGGCTACATTATTTCTCAGACCGGCCTTCGAATGGATCCAGAGAAACTGTCTGCCATCGAGAAATGGCCCCGACCGGAGGGGTTGAAGGCCATTCAGCGGTTCCTGGGCTTCGCCAACTACTACCGCCTCTTCATTCCGCACTTCTCTTCCCGGACTGCCCCAATTTCCGTGCTCACCCGTAAGGGCACTAATCCCAGAGAGTGGCCGCCCGAAGCAGAGGAGGCCTTTCTTTCCCTAAAACAGGCCTTCTCTTCCGCCCCGGTGCTGCATCGCCCAGATGGCAACAAGCAGTTCTTCCTGGAGGTTGACGCCTCCTCCTCTGAAGCCGGAGCGGTACTTACCCAAAAATCATCTTCCGGGAGAATGGTAACTTGTGGCTTCTTCTCCAAACTCTTCTCCTCTTCTGAGCGCAACTATTCCATAGGAGATCGAGAGTTATTGGCCATCAAGCTGGCATTGGAGGAGTGGCGTTACCTGCTCGAAGGGGCTCTTCACCCGGTAATAATTTACACTGACCACAAGAACTTGGCTTACCTCCAGCATGCCCAGAGACTTAACCCGCGCCAAGCTCGGTGGTCCTTGTTTTTTGCTCGCTTTGATTTTATTCTTCATTTTCGCCCGGCTGACAAAAACATCAAGGCGGACGCCTTGTCCCGATACTTTCTGGTGTCTGATCTCAAGGAGGAACCGAAACACATCATCGATCCCGCTAGAGTAATGCAGGTGGCTCCCGTGAGTCTAAATCGTCTCCCTCCCGGTAAGACGTTCGTATCAGTACCTGATCGGGAGAAGATCCTACACTGGGGTCATTCGTCTAAACTAGCTGGCCACGCCGGTCAGAAAAAGACCCTCCAGCTTATTACCCGGCACTACTGGTGGCCTACCCTGCACAAGGACGTAATAGACTTTGTTTCTGCCTGTGTGTCCTGCGCCCGCAACAAGGTTCCGAGACATCTGCCAGCCGGTCGCCTCCTTCCGCTCCCAGTACCTGCTGCCCCCTGGCAGCATATAGCAATGGACTTTATAACTGATCTTCCCGTCTCTGCCGGTTGTACGGTCATTTGGGTGGTCGCTGACCGCTTTTCCAAGATGGCTCATTTCGTTCCCCTGCCAGGCCTCCCGTCTGCACCCAAGCTGGCTAAAGACTTTATCCGCCACATCTTCCGTCTTCATGGCCTGCCCCTCCACATCGTGTCGGATCGTGGGGTACAGTTCACTTCACGCTTCTGGAGAGCCACTTGTAAACTGCTAGACGTCACCCTGGACTTCTCCTCCGCTTACCACCCACAGTCTAATGGTCAAGTGGAGCGGATCAATCAGAACCTGACCAGTTACCTCCGGCACTTCGTTAATGCCCACCATTCAGACTGGGTGGATCTCCTGCCATGGGCCGAATTTTCTTACAACAATCACGAGAGCGAATCTTCCTCCAAATCCCCGTTTTTTGTTGTCTTCGGTCAGCATCCTCGGATCCCATTTCCCATCTCCACCTCGGTGGACAATCCGGCTGCGGAATCTCTTGTTAACAAATTTTCCTCCATTTGGGAGAGTACCCGATCCGCACTCCTTCTGTCATCCGAGCGTATGAAAAGACATGCTGACAAAAACGTCTGGATCCTCCTCAATTCCGTCCAGGGGATAAGGTCTGGCTCTCGTCCAAGTATGTCCGGCTCAAGATTCCTTCCTATAAGTTAGGGCCTCGGTTCATCGGTCCTCTGGAGGTCATCAGTCAGATCAACCCGGTGGCCTATAAATTGAAACTCCCGGCCAACTTGCGGATCCCTAACTCCTTCCATGTATCTCTCCTCAAACCTGTGGTACTTAACTCTTTTTCCAAGTCTACAGGTACGCCTCCTGCTCCGGTTTCCGCTGAAAACGAATTTGAGGTAGAGAACATTCTGGCCACCAAAAGGGTAAGAGGGAAGACCTTTTTTCTAGTAGATTGGAAGGGGTTTGGTCCTGAAGAGAGAACGTGGGAGCCCCGGGAGAACATCCATGCCCCTCTCATCCTAGCTAAATTTCTCTCTGGCCTAAAAAAGGGGGGGCCTAAAGGGGGGGGTACTGTAGCGCCGGCGTCCCTGCCCTCTGCTAGGCAGGGACGCTGTTCCCCTCACCCCTCTGCTCCGAGCCCGGCGTCCTCCTCCCGCTCTGCTGGCAGCGCGCGCTCCTTCCCGGCCACTGTGCTTAGGGCGCGCGCGCGCGCGCTCCCTCCCTCTTAAAGGGGCCGCGCGCGCCGTCCTAAGGAGTCCCCGGCCAATGGCCGGAGGACTTCACCATATATAAGGCACCTCCTCCAAAATGGAGGTGCCCGAGCAATGTTGTTGCACTGTTCACCACTCTGCTTCAGCCCTCAGGTCCCGTTGCCAGTTACCTGCCAGATTCCTGCCAGTTTGCTGTCTGATTCCTGCCTGATATTCTGCTTACCTGCCTGCTAGCCTGAGGTCCGACGGTCTGCCTACCGACTCCTGTCAGTCTGTCTAAGGACCAGCTTGCCCGCTCACCTGGGAGCGCTCCTCTGCTACCTGCCTGCTAGCCTGAGGTCCGACGGTCTGCCCTCCAACTCCTGTCAGTCTGTCTATGGACCAGCTTGCCCGCTCACCTGGGAGCGCACACCTGTTACCTGCCTGCTAGCCTACCTGGAGGCTCCGCCGTCACGTGCTGTGACCACCTGCCATTCCAGAGACTCCTGCCCGCTTACCTGGGAGCGCACACCTGTTACCTGCCTGCTAGCCTACCTGGAGGCTCCGCCGTCACGTGCTGTGACCACCTGCCATTCCAGAGACTCTCGCTTGCTCACCTGGGAGCACACATCAACCATCTGCCTGCTAGCCTACCTGGAGGCTCTGCCATCACAGGTCGTACCTACCCTTTACCCAGAGACTGCCCCGGTCACTTGCCGTGACCCCCTGCCCGTTCATCCAGAGACTGCCCCGGTCACTTGCCGTGACCCCCTGCCCGTTCATCCAGAGACTGCCCCGGTCACTTGCCGTGACCTCCTGCCCGTTCATCCAGAGACTGCCCCGGTCACTTGCCGTGATCTCCTGCCCGTTCATCCAGAGACTGCCCCGGTCACTTGCCGTGACCTCCAGCCCGTTCACTCAGAGACTGTCCCGGTCACCTGCTGTGACTGCCTGCCCGTCTTCGCTGGTCGCCACCCGCTCCCTTACAAGGACCGCCCCCTTGTATAGTAGCTCAGAGGTTCCGCCTCCCAGACCCGTTACAGTAGGCCGTCTTTTCCCGATCCTCCTCAGCCACAGCTACTTGCCAGTACCCACTAGTGAGGTCAAGGGTGGAAAAGTAATTCGCAGACTTTAAGGCAGCTAGGGACTCCTCTATGCGTGGTAAAGGGTATGCATCTTGTAACGGGGCCGGGTGGTGGAACCTCTGTGCCTTGGAACAAGGAGGGACCCCGAGGGGCAGGTGTTAGTCTGGGGACGACCTTGTAATTGAGCAGGTGGCTCCCACGGATCAGATAGCGGGGACTGACCGGTGTAGCGGGTGGACACAACAGGAGGGTAGCAGACTCTGGGTGAGCAGGCGGGTGGTCACGGCAAGTGACGGCAGAACGGGTAAGAGTCTCTTGGCAGGCAGGCAGGTGGTCACGGCAAGTGACGGCAGAGCAGGTAAGAGTCTCTTGGCAGGCAGGCAGGTGGTCACGGAAAGTGACGGCAGAGCAGGTAAGAGTCTCTTGGCAGGCAGGCAGGTGGTCACGGCAAGTGACGGCAGAGCAGGTAAGAGTCTCTTGGCTGGCAAGCAGGTGGTCACGGAAAGTGACGGCAGAGCAGGTAAGAGTCTCTTGGCTGGCAGGCAGGTGGTCACGGCAAGTGACAGCAGAGCCTCCAGGTAGGCTAGCAGGCGGGCAGCAGGTGAGCGCTCCCAGGTGAGCGGGCTAGCAAGTACGGCAGGTAGCAGGCAGGTAACTGGCAGGTGCTTCCTGGTCCGTAGGTGGACTTCCCCATAGACAGACTGGTGGATGCTTGAGACCGACTGTCGGGCTGAAGAGCAGACAAGCAGGCAGACTGGACTGGTAGTCAGGCTGGCAACGGGACCTGAGGGCTGAAGCAGAGGTGAGTATGCTTTGCAACAACTTTGATGGGCACCTCCATTTTGGAGGAGGTGCCTTATATATGGGAGGTCCTCCGGCTATTGGCCGGGGACTCCTTAGAACGGCGCACGCGGTCCCTTTAAGAGAGGGGGAGCGCACGCCCTAAGCACAGTGCCCGGGAAGGAGCGCGCACCGGCAGCAGCGAGGGAAAGAGCGCTGGAGGATGCTGCGCCCGGAACAGGAAGGTGAGAGGGACGGCGTCTCTGATTGGGGAATGGTTGCCTGTGGGGATATGATGATGAACCACCTTAACCCTCCCGAAGTCTAGTGGATGTTTACTGAACACCTGCGAGTATTCTTGAACCACCTGGTGTACACCCTGTTTTTGATGGGCAGGAGTGGTGTCTGTCCCAACATGGAGCTGTCGACACCAATCCTCCACCTGGGTTGCAGGGTCATCATCCTCCACTTCGTCCGGTGAAGTTAAGGACTCCGCCTCGTGTATGCAGTTGTTATTGACAGCATGTAATTTGGCAACAGTGGCATAACGTGGCAGTTTGACCTCATCTTCCCCTAAGTTGAGAAGACGGACGGGCACTCTCCCATTACGTACATCTACCACTCCCCTAGCGGTTAAGAGCGTGGGTCTATGTTCGGAGCAAAGGGGTTCTACTACTGCCTGATATCTCTGTCCTCTAAGACCTATGGCAGCTCTACACCAGATGAGCATTTCACTCATTGGGGTGACGACAATGGGTATGGGGTCTGTTACCCGCACGTTACCGATTTCACCATCTGTTAACTTTACTAGCTGTTGATACATCAGGACTCGGATTTCCTTCTGCAGCGCCCTCCTCTGTCTCGGCCTGGCAGTGTCGGCGATCTGTTGGAGCAAGAACACAACTTCTCCCAAACAGTTGCCAACAACATTAGTGCCTAGTACCATATACGGATTGGTGTCATCAGGATTAGTCTCTACTACAATTAGCCCCTGGTCCTTTAGCTCCACTCTCACCACCTTTACAGTCACATTCTTAACCCCGATTAGGTTAAGGGGGAGTCCATTTGAGGCATATACAGATAGATTTGGAGCTGGTGGACGTAGGTCGTCCATGGACCAGAACCTCTTGTAGAGGATGTCAGGCATAATGGTTACCTGAGATCCTGTGTCCAGCAGGGCATGCGTCGGGATCTCATCTCGTCCAGTACAAAGGAGAGGAAAGGTCTTCCTCCGACGAACCTGTTGTACCAGTCTGATGGGCCTGGTGAGTTTACTCCTGGGTGTCGGCCCTCGGACCCAGGGTTTTCTCGTTTAAAGGACACTTCTGGGCGAGGTGTCCGATCTTGCGGCATCGGTAGCAGGTTGGGTCCCTCGGTGGACGGCGTTGGTCACTGGTCCTCGGCGAGGGTGGTGTTGGCCTCCTCCTCCTTCGCATCCAGGGGACATCCTCAGGGCTATCGGCTAGCAGGATCTTCCCTCCTTCCTCAGGCTCTGTCCGCAGCTGCAGAGCACTCAGCATAGTGGTCAGGGTTTTGCTCAACTGACGCACCTCAGAGCGCAAACTGTCCAGTTCTTTAGGGGACGTTGCTGGGACCTTGGCTTCAGCAGCCACTGGGGAAAAGGTGGGTGTTGCAGGCTCTGGGGTAACCCCACCCTGGTAACGTTGGATGGCATTTGTTTCCAGGGGCTGCAGTCCTTTTATAGCCATGTCCTTGAGATTGTCAAAGGTGGCATCTGGATGATCCAGGGACCACCAACGCACAGTCCTGCTCTCCTCTAGAGACCTCAGTCCCCGGACAAACTGTTCCTTCAGCATTTTGTTCTCATTCTCAACGCTGGTTGGACTAACCTGGTTCAGAGCCCGCAGGGCCCCTTGAAGATGCCAGGCGTAGTCCCGAACATTGTCCTCCGGTTGTTGGGAACAGCTGTAAAATCTCATCCGGAGGTCCGCCTCAGTAAGGTCCTCAAAGACAGTCTGTAGTTTTTGAAATATTGCGGACACTGACTCCTGGTCTGCGGCCGACCATGTTTCCACTTCCCGTTCCGCAGCACCAGTCAGTTGTCCTAATACAACGGCGGCTCTCTGTTTGCCGGTCATAGAGTACATGTCCAAGATACCACATATCTTCCGTTTGAATCCAGACAGGGTATCTGGTTTGCCGTTGTACTGGGGGAGCCACTTTGCTCCAGGAATATACAGTAAAGTCATAGGAATGACAGGTGTTATGGGCGCTGCTGGTGGAGCGGCGGCTTCGGCCTGCTCATCATTGGGCACGGGCTGAACTTCAGGGACGTTGACAGGTAGGTCGGCGTTCTGCTGCTCGTCGGACATCTTAGCGCCCCCCCTAGTTAACCGTGGCCTACCTTCTGGTTTTCCTTCCGGTAGGCCGCAGCTCCGCAGGTGACGGTCGTCTACAGGACCTTGCGTCGCTTCCGTCCTACGTCAGCGCGTTCAGTGACTCTCCTTACAGGACCTAGCGCTTCTCGCGTGTCCGGGGCTTCGCGCTCTTTTGCAGGTACGCCCCTTATTTTCCCGCTGTTACGCCCTTCAGTTTCCCGCTGTTACGCCCTTCTTCTTGCTCAACTGCCCAACAATGGCGGCAACCTTCACCACAACTTTACGTACACAGTTCAGAATAAAGGCGCACAGTACCCGGTGGCAATGGGCAAAACACTCTGTCGTTGCAGCGGGCATGTGATCCTGTTCGTGATGCCAGGAAGAGATGACTCGCCCAGGGGAATGGATATTACTCGGTTACCCGGGCCTTTAGCCTTAAGGATGTCGCGGTGGTCGGCTCCCGGGCCCGTACCCTGGGGAACCTCTTTAAACGCGTTAAAAATTGGTTATTGTATAAAAGTTTGTGACGCCACCTGTGGTTTCTGGTGAGAAACACCAGCGCTGCGACAGTCCACTGAGGCCGGTGATAAGGCAGCTGGATGGTATAGCTCCCCACAGGTGGAGCTAGGCCTCAGGGCAGTGTATGACGGGGAATGCAGGACAGACGAGACCCAGCCGGGTCAGAGCAAGAACAGGGACAGACACGATAGTCACTTCAGTACCTTTTACTGATGGAAATTCAGGCACATCCCGGAGCACTGTAGGGTGAAGGGTGCATGTCAGAGTCCTCCCCAATGAGCAGGTGTTAGGCCTCGTGTTTCTTGCCTCTCCGTAGTAAGTTTCTGACCTGCCTGGAGCTAGGCCTAACTTGGTATCTGTCCTGCGCTGGCTGACTTTATGGTAGGACCTTCTCTTGGAATACACGCTCCCGACTTACGGGGCCTATGTGTCTCCTGGCTCTGTTACGTATCAGCACTTTAGCGATCCTGGGACTTGTAGTTCTCCAGGGATTCCGGTTTGCCATACTGGGTCATAGAGATCCCGGTAAGCTTCGGACCCGGTGTCCGGTAAAGGATTTGGGGTGAGCTAGTTAAGCTCCTCTGCCCCCTATGTACTAACTCTCTCTACTCACCTTCGGCCTACTCGAGCCCTCAATAGGCTACTCACACTAACGGCAGCTTGCCGCGCTTCACCGATCTTATGGCGCCGGCACACCTAAAGCTCACTCCTCTGAGCTACACTGAGTCTTGATCTGGATAAGCTCCACTGCAAGATAGCAATTGCAGGAGCTGGAACAGGCTTTTGTCCTCTGAGGTAACTCTTCTCAGACTGCACTGGACTCACTGCTAAACCAGACTGAACTCGACTCCAGACTCAACAGGTTTGCTCTCTGGCAATTCCAGTCTAGACTAACTGCTGCCTGGCTCCACCTTCCCTATTTGTCTATCCCTAACGGGCTCCCTCTGGTGGTCTGAGGTGGAAGGTGGAGATGTGTGAATGGTTATGGGGGCCTCTTGTGGAAGAATCCTTCAATACACCCTTCTAGGATCTGTGATACCAAGCGCAGCTGGGCGTCACATAGGGACATAATTACTGTAGGGGACATTACTGCTGTAATATAATTTACTTTTGAGGATACTGTTCTTCATGGAGGAGTAACAAAAGGAGGGCCCTGTTACTGTGCAGGGCGGCACTATGTCGTTTTTTTCTTCATCTGGTGTAGTGTAGAAATCAGGGAATAAGTGTGAAATGTGCTCTAGAAGTGATCAGCTATTGACTGTGTGTTATTTTCGGCAGCGACGAGTCCTGGCTGGAAGAAGTGATGGCGGTCTGTGCTGGATGGAAAAGAAAAGCGAAGATGAAGGACTTCAACTAGAGACGTCACTGGTGAGTTGGTGTATTACATGTAAATGCACACTATATACTGTATACAGAGCTCCTGTGTATAATGTCACTGGTGATCCCTGTATTACCTGTACACTATATACAGAGCTCCTGCGTATAATGTCACTGGTGATCCCTGTGTTACCAGTACACTGACACTATATACAGAGCTCCTGTGTATAATATCGCCAGTGGTAATATTTGTGTTATTAGTATTGTTTTTTAATCATGATCCTTATTGTAGTATTATTTGTTGACTATGTAATGGTAACATGTGGTCTGGTCATGGTGTGGCGGTATTTGTTCCTTGTATGTGGTATTATTTGGTCACTATGTGGTGGTAATATGTAGTCTGGTCATGGTGTGGCGGTATTTGTTCCATGTATGTGGTATTATTTGGTCACTATGTGGTGGTAATATGTAGTTTGGTCATGGTGTGGCGGTATTTGTTCCTTGTATGTGGTATTATTTGGTCACTATGTGGTGGTAATATGTGATCTGGTCATGGTGTGATGGTATGTGTCCCTTTTATGTGGTGGAATTGGTCTTTATATAGTGGATTGTGTTGTGTATGGCTGCCATTTGTTCTCTCTGATATCAATAAGAGGAAGGTTATTTATTTCCAATAGAGATTAATTGATTTGATGTTTAACCCCTCCCTGTCCTGTCTCTATTACACTGTAGCAAATATGCACTTAGAGAGGTTCTCCAGTGAAAATAAGTAATCGCCTTTCCTAAGGCCAAATTCACACATTCAGTATTTGGTCAGTACTTTACATCAGTATTTGTTAGCCAAAAACAGTAGGGGGTGATAAATGCAGAAGTGGTGGCGTGTTTCCATTATACTATTCCTCTGATTGTTCCACTCCTGGTTTTGGCTTACAAATAAGTGATGTAAAATACTGAATGTGTGAACGTGACCTAAGGATAAGTTATTTATTGGTGCGGGTCTGACTGCTGGGACCTGCATCTATCTGCAGAATGTGGAGTTTTTCTACCCATTAGACTGGAGCTCATGTGCGACTTGACCACTGATCCATTCATTCCCTCAGTGGCTGTTCCTGTTTTTTTCTGGAAGCCCCCAAAGAGAATGAATGGAGCTGTGGTCAGACATCCCGTCTGCCGCTGCATTTTAAAATGGGGATAAAAGTTCCACATTGTTCTGATTGGTGCGGTTTTCAATGGTCGGATTACACTGATCAATAAGATATCTCCTACCTAACCTGTGATTCGGTGATAATTTGTTTTCATCAAAGAACCCCTGTAATGTAAACTTCCGTAATTGTACATCCCAGTTATGGTGGCAGGAGCCGCCTGTGATTTACAGCCGCACTCGACTATAACAGGGATAACAGGTATTTGCATGTAGCTATAGGGTGGGCCCCGAGGATCAATTCCCCCTGTGGGCCCCAGACACCCCAGTCCGACCCTGGATGTAGGTGTTGAGTTGTAGGGATGTGAGGGCCTCAGGGTGGTATTTGTGGCGAGGGACCGCTGTGTTCCTACACCCTGGCTCCCTGACAAAGACAAATGTCCCAATTCTCCTGTGCTGTGCGTGTGGTGTGTAACACTCACGTTTTGGTCGTAGATCTCTGCTGTCTTCGGTTCTTCCACCTCAGGAACCGCCGCACACACATTTAGGGACTTCCATTCCATTTATAAAAAAGAACTTTACTTGAACGTTTGAATTCAACTTCATACAGCATAGATCACATACTATTCCAGGGTTACCGTCCGTTGCACTGCACGTAGTGATGTTCACTGTCCGTTTGTCCTGAGCGGTCCCTTCCATGGTCGACCTTTTTGGCCTATGAGACGCTTGCAGCTCTAAGAGTCCCGTACTGTTTTTTCTGTACCATTCCCTGTCCAACTTCCCTTCCTGAAAGATTTTGAGACAAGCTTCTCTGCTGGCTCCTGTGGACCGTAGGCCCCGAACGTTAAGGGAAAGTCTATTTCAGAGTTCCTGACTGATGTTCCTCTGCTGCTGGACAGACCGTGCTTCTTGTGCCACATGGACCTCCAACTACTGCTCTTGTCACATCTATTCTTCTAGCTCTCACTCTCACTAGAACTGCCTGCAATCAGAAAGTCCCTTAGTTTTACACTGAACCTGCTCCTCCCACACTGGAGCAGCTCCTAAACCCCTTAACTCTTTCCTAACTTACAACTACATTCTCTCTAAGCTATAGTGCCCACCTCTGCACTACCCTATTCCTAATCTAACACCCTATCTATATCTATCCTATGCTGACCCTATGACTGATACATCAGACTGTCGGTCATAAAACATGCTCGTATATAAAGCAGAGTATAACATTATGTGAATAAAGAGGGAAGAGGCGCATGACCGTCCCGGTCACCCTCTTACACAGACTCCACCTGTTCATATCATGGAGAGGATGCACCGCTAATATTGGGAAGGAAAAATATTCAGAGCATCCCCATAACTTCAGTACATAAAATACTGAATCATTCATAATTTGGAGTGACCGGAGAACCTCAAAACCTCAACCCACTCCATTCCTACCAGTCTCATCATAAAGTAATGAGTACAGCTGCTGACTCTTGTAATTGGTTGATGGAGGGCTCATTGCTGAACAATGGGCAAAAGGTTTTCAAAAACTTGTGCAATGCTCCAACTTACCTCTGCTGGAGGTTTGAATGGTGCATTAGTTTGTATACAGCGGGTGAAATCCGTATTGAACACGTCACCAATTTGGTAAGTAAATCTATTTGTAAAGGTGTTATTGACATGACATTGTCACTAGATGTCGGTAAAAACCCATCCAATACACACAAGAAAGAAATCAAACCATAGATGTCCATAATTTATGTGTAATAATGAGAAATAACACAGGGAAAAGGTATGGAACATACTTACTGAATATTATTTAATACTTCATATAAAAACTTGGGTGGTGATGAAGCTTCAAAAAGCCTCCTGTATGGAGAAACTAGTCACAGGCACTGCTCAGGTATGATTTTGGTCCGTTCTTCCACACAAACATTCTTCACATCCTGAAGCTTCTGTGTCTCCTTCTATGAACTCTGAGCTTTAGTTCCTGCCATACATTTTCTTTTGGATTCAGGTCCGGTGATTGACTGGGCCATTCTAGCAGATGTATTTGATTTCTCTGAAACCAATTGAGAGTTTCCTTGTCTGTGTGTTTGGGATCATTATCTTACTGAAATGTCCACCCTCATTTCATCTCCATCATCCTGGTAGATGGCAGCAGATTTTTTTCAAGAATGTCTTGGTTCATTTGTCCATTCACCCTTCCTTCAATAACATGAAGTTTGCCAGTGCCGTATGCTGGAAACCAGCCCCACACCATGTTGTTCCCACCTCCAAACTTCACAGTTAGTATGGTATTTTGGGGTGATGTGCAGTGCCTTTTGGCCTCCAAACATGGTGTGTATTATTGGCATCCAGAGTTCAATTTTGGCCTCATCTGACCAGATTATATTCTCTCAGTATTTCAGACTTGTCTAAATGTTGATACGCAAACTGTAAACGCGCTTGAACATGTTTTTTGTTCAGCAATGGAGTCTTGTGTGGTGAGCGTGCATACAGGCTATGGAGGTTGTGTGGTGAGCGTGCATACAGGCCATGGACGTTAAGGGCATTACTTATTGTTTTCTTTGAAACAATTGTACCTGCTAATTCCAGGCTTATTTGTAGCTCTCCACAAGTGGTCCTTAGTTTTTGCATAATTCTTCTGATAATTCTTTTCATTCCACTGTCTGAAATCTTGTGAGGGGAACCTGGTGGTGGCCGGTTTGTCAAATTATGTTTTTTCCACTTCCGGATTATGGCCCCAACATTGCTCACTGGTATCTTCAGTAGCTAAGAAATTCTTCGTTACGAGTATGTTTTGCAACAATAAGGTTGCAAAGGTCTTGAGACAGTTCACTGGTTTTACCCATCATGAGATGTATCTTGTTTGGCACCTTGGTCATGAGACACTTTATATAGGCCATCAGTTAAACAAGCTAATATTATTATTCACTAAGTGGCAGGATTGCTTTCTAATTACTGATAGATTTCAACTAGTGTCATGACTTTCCAGGGCTTTTTGCACCTCTCATATGTTCAGTACTTTTTCCCTGTGTCATTTCTCATTATTACACATAACTTATGGACATCTATGGATGTCTGGATTGGATGGGCTGACATCTCTTGAGAATTTCATGTCAATAGCACCTTTAGAAATATATTTACTTAGAAAATTGATGACGTGTTCAATAATTACTTCATTTGCTGTATAAGGCAGTAGGTAAACATAAGTGACCGGTGGTAACCAACAACCTATTTTATACGACATTTCACTTTTAAAAATGGTCCAAAAATTAATCCATTTTGGAAGCAGGAGCCTGCCGTGCCGGTGCTTATGCACATGTGTGGTATACAGAAGAAGTCATATCTTTTCGTGGTGATGAAATAAGTGATCGCTGTTTAGGAAGTAGCAACAGATTTATTATTTTGAAAATGAAAAAGTAATTGCTTGTTAACAAGCCTTCCAAAAATAATCCCTTTTTTTTAATGCAGAAACAGGTTTGCAGTTTGGAAAGCGGAGACGCAAAGGCTTTTTAAAACCAAGTCTAAAATTATCCTTTTTTTGGAAGTTTCTGGTTTATTTACCTTGTGCAGGGTAACGTTCCCAGCAGCAGTAAAGCTATAAAAAGCAATGGACGAGCAGGAGATTTGTGGCGGTCTATCAGTAAGAGCAGCAACAGCACAGTATAGAATATGATGGAACTGTCAAGGAGATGTTTGGTTGTGTAGGACCAGCACTTAAAGCCATGGAAGCACCACCAGTACAGTTTATATATAGAACAGAAATGACAGGCTGGATATGTGTGGCTGTCTACTGGCAGTGGCAGCAACAGCACAGTGTGCATAATGGACAGTCAGGATATGTGTGGCTGTCTACTGGCAGTGGCAGCAACAGCACAGTGTTCATAATGGACAGGCAGGATATGTGCGGCTATGTAGAACCAGCAATGGCGGCATCAAGAGCAGCACAGTATAGCTGGAACATGAAGTACACACAGGAAATGAATGAAAATCGGCACTGAACCATTTTGCCAAACACAAGGTTTTCCACTTTTGCAGAAGACAAGATGGTCAACTTTAGTATGACAAAGCCCCCTGCTATGTTGAATTCCCTTTTGGACAGTATACTGGAGGTTGGATAGGAAAGTATGTCTATGGCAAATTGAGGCCACAATTCTGCTGACCCAGAAGTCCATGGAATCAGGAATAAGGGCATCTGCCTGAGAAAGGACACATTCCAGGTATGACTGAACTTGGTTGTTCAGCAAGTGTTCCTCGGCTCTCTTGTGGCGCCCTGCTACGCATTGGTGCCACAGGTCCCAGAGGGGTGCATGGACGGATTTCTCCACAAGAGGCACTCACAGCATACATACACCTCCACCCTACCACCTCAGACCACCAGAGGGAGCCCGGATAGGGATATACAGTATATAGGGAGGGTGGAGTTAGGCTGCTCAGTTCAATTCCTGCATGAGTCAGTCTGCAGAGGGAGAACTCAGTCTGTTAGTGTGCTAGAGTACAGAGCCTAGTACACATTCTAGTCAGACGCAGTGAAGCTCAGGTTAGTGAGCCTAAGGTGTGCCGATGCCATAAGAGCGGTGGAGAGAGTAACCTAGGGGGCAGAGGAGCTGTACAAGCTCACCCCAAAAGCATCTACCGGACACAGGGTCCGCATCTGCAGGGTCCTATACCCCCTGCCGAGACAACCGGAACCCCTGGAAGACTTCAGGTCCCAGGATCATCCAAGAGATGATACGTACCAGAGCCAGGAGTCACGGAGGCCCCGCCAGCAGGGAGTGTGATCTCCAACTGAAGGCCCTACTACAAGATCAGCCGGTGCAGGACAGAAATCAAGTTATGCCTAGCTCCAAGCAGGTCAGAGACTTACCAAACAAAGGCAAGAGACAGGAGGGCCTACACCCGCTCACTGGGGAGAGTCCTGATATGCACCCCTCACCCTACAGTGCTCCGGATTGTGCCTTGAATACCACCAGTAAAAGGTACTGAAGTGACTATCGTGTGTGTCCCTGTTCTTACTCTGACCCGGCTGGGTCCCCCTCTGTCCTGCATCCTCTATACCTACGCTGCCCTGGGGCCCAGCTCCACCTGTGGGGAGTTATGCCATCTTAGCTGCCAGAACACCGGTCTCAGAGGACTGCTGCAGCGCTGGTGGTCCTCACCAGAAACCACAGGTGGCATCACGAACTTTCATTATTTCCTTTCTTTTCAAAGAAACCCAGGGTACGGGCCCGGGAGCCGACTACCGCAACATCCCCCAACACCAGGCATTAAGTCCCAGGCGCCGAGTCATCCCCATCCCCTATCCCCTGGGCGCCACACTCTCATGTGTATCAGTTTGGTACAGCAGCTGATAAAACATCCAATCTATCATGTAGAATATACTGTAGTAGGGGCTACTGCTTCAGCTACTTGTGGCAGCGGTAACCCCTTTCACAGGTGGGAAAGCATTGGCTGGAGTGGAGAAGGTCTCCTGGTCAGTCGTGTCTTCAGCAAGCATTTGGTCAGCGAAAACCTTTGCCAAGTAGGGAACGCGGCTTTTTCTGGTAATTCGCCAACTTTGACTACCTTTCAAAAGCTAGAGAAAAATTCCACTATTTTGCTTTTATAGCTGTAAGGTGCCCAATTGGGGTAGTCGTGGGCGAGCTGTAGCCCATGCTCGCTTTGGCATCCTACAAAGTGTGTCCTCGCTCTGGTGTACTGCTGTGTATGTGGTGTTTCCAACTTACTTCTGGCCAGCCGGCCTCTTCTGACTCCCAAAATTCCTCTTCTGGAACCAGGGCAGCAATCAATTCTGAGGACACATAGTTCATAAAACAACCAGAATTTTACTTGGTAACTGGCAGTATTTACATTATTTACAGACAGGTATAAAGGATAAGGCCCAACGGGTTGTCATTAGTGATGAGCGAACGTGCTCGCCACTGCTCGGTACTCGCCCGAGCATCACGGTGCTTGACAAGCTCGACCCTGCATGTTTGGCGCTCTTTGGTTATGGACATTACAGAGATTGGCTGGCCGCACAGCATCATCAGGTCTATATAAGACCTGGCGCGCTCTGCTAGTCAGAGTGCACCCCGGAATCAGGCAGAGTAGGGAGAGGTGCTGCTGAGTTTTGGGAGAGATTTACTTGTTTATATTTAGTATAGGTATATCACAACATATATATTACAGGCCTGCTTTTTAAAACCGTGGTTCTCTGTCAGACTTATCACCTATAAGAGTGTTCCAAAATCAGCCATTTCTTCCATTTTCATTTCGTTGCAGTGTGTCGGTCAAGCTATTCACACTAGTTCTCTGTGTAGAATAATATTAGTAAATTACAGGTCTGCTATTTAAAATTCTGGTTCTCTGTCAGACATATCACATATAACTGCGTTCCAAAATCAGCCATTTCTCGTGAACGTGGAAAATATTGTCCTCCATTTAAAAGGGGCAAGATGCGTGGCAAGGGACGGGGAAGTGGACGTGATGGTGATGGTGCATGCAGAGGCCGAGGACGTGGCTGTAGGCAAGCTGAAATAGTGCCACAACAAACACCCACATCTTGTCGCTCGACCTTCCTGTCCTAATTACTAGGGGACCGCAGTACACCACTATTGAACCCGAAGCAGTGTCAAAAGTTTGTTGGTTGGATAGCAGATAATGCTTCCAGTCACTTTGCCGCCACCACCCTGTCTTCCACACAGTCAAGTCTCAGTAGCCATGAGTCTGGACCGCATATTCCTCACCCTGATCCTCCTTCCTTCCACCATGCCTAGTGCCCGAAGTCAACTGATCCCACACTTGGACACTCAGAAGAGCTGTTCACTTTTCTATTTATAGATTCAGGACTCTCACCCGAATCAAGAGGAGGACACATGTAGCGATGCCAAAATATTGGAGCAGCCATGGTCACATGAAGGCAACAGTGGGAAAGTGCAATTACTGTTGCAACAGGTGGATGCTGATGATGATGTGACACAATTGCCAGAAAGTCAGGAGGAGGACCAGGGTGCGGAAGTGGAAGACGAGGTGGTGGATGATATAGTAACTGACCCAACCTGGCAGGGGGACATACAGAGTGAGGACAGCAGCACACAGGGGGAGGGAGGCATAGCACCATAACAGGCAGGAAGAAGTAGTGTTGTGGCCGCAGATACAAGGCGGGAAAGCATTCCTCATAACGCCAACACGACGGAAGTTGCCAGTACAATTGTTAGGTCTTCCCGAGTCTGGTTGATTTTTAAAGACTATGCAGATAACCCCAAAAAAATCATTTGCATCACCTGCCAGGCCAGCAGCAGCAGGGGTAGCAAAACTACCAGCCTGACCACCACCAGCATGATTAGGCACATGGCAGTAAAGCACTCGACTAAGTGGGCCGAACCCCAGGGTCCAGAAACAGTGTCTGCGGGTGACACCACTGCTTCTTCCGCTGTTGTATGTGCATGCCAATCCCCTGTCCATGGCACATGTCAAGGTGCCTCCCGACCTGCACGTGTAGTTGCACACTCTCAACTAGCACCATCAGCAAGCATGTCCATGTCCTTGTCCCAGTGCAGCGTTCATTTGTCCCTACCGCAGTCCTTAGAATGCAAGCGCAAATATGCAGCCAACGCCCCACAGTCCACACTACTAAATTCACACATTTCGCGAATGCTTGCGCTCAAAATGTTGCCTTTTAGGCTCGTGGAGACAGAAGCTTTCCGCAACCTGATGGCGGAGGCCGTCCCTCGGTACTCGGTACCCAGCTGCCACTATTTCTCCCGGTGTGCCGTCCCCGCATTACATGAGCACATGTCCCACCACATTAGCCGTGCCCTCAACAATACAGTTACTGAGAAAGTCCACCTAGCCATGGACACGTGGACAAGTGTTTGTGGGCAGGGATGGTACATCTCGCTGATGGCACACTGGGTTAATATAGTGGAAGCGGGGACCCAGTCGAACCTTGGGATGGAATACATCCTCCCGACGCTGAGGATTGTGGACCCTGGGTCAATCAGGGTTGCCCCCACATTCTGCAGCTCCTGCACCTCCTCCTCTTCAGCCTCCATCTCCGAAATGACCACATCAGTCGCAAGCTGGAAGCACTGCAGCACTGCCTCGGCCAAGCGGCAACAGGCTGTGCTGAAGCTAATATACTTAGGCGACAAACCGCACAACGCTGAAGAGTTGTGGACAGCTCTAAAAGAGCAGGCAGATCTGTGGCTGACACCGCTGACCCTACAGCCAGGCATGGTCATGTGTGACAATGGCTGGAACCTGGTGGTGGCTCTGAGGCAAGGCAAGTTCACACACGTACCATGCCTGGCCCATGTGCTTAACCTCGTAGTTCAGCGGTTTCTCAAAACCTACCCGGTTCTGTCGGATCTGCTTGTCAAAGTACGCAACCTGTGTGCCCATTTTATAAAGTCCGCTCCAGCTTCCACCGCCCTTGCTATGCTTCAGCAGTGTTTGCAGCTTCCAGCTCACCAACTGATCTGCGATGTCCACACACATTGGAACTCTACATTGCAGATGTTGGGAAGGATTTATGAGCCGAAGAGGGCAGTTGTTGACTACTAGTATTAATAAGGTATTCAGTTCAGTCTTCACACAAAAGACCTCAGGAGTGTACATGGATGTCAGACATATGTACCATCGTCCAAAACTTTGAGGACTCCACCAAGATGGTGAGCGGCGATGACACCATATTTAGCGTCACCATTCCACTTCTCTGTCTTCTGAAACGCTCTATGCTCACAATTAAAGAGTATGCATTGAAGGAGCACGATGAGATGGAGCAAGGAACCATTCAGGGTGATTCCAGACAGCCCAGTCTCACCTCATCCCAATGTGGATTGGGTGACAATGAGGAAGAGGAGGAAGAACAGGAGCTAGTTTCCTGCACTGTCCTCTTGGTGAGGACACAGAAGTCTTGACTCTTTGCAGTCCGACACACATGGCTGAGTTTATGCTATGCTGCCTTTCCCATGACCCTTGCATTGTCCAAATTTTGGGTGACAGTCATTACTGGTTGGTGACACTTCTAGACCCATGCTATGAGGATAACTTTCTATCTATTATTCCCGTGCAGGACAGGCCTAATAAAATGGGGCAATACGAGAAGGCGTTGTTGCGGAATTATTGAAAAAATTTGCATCTGAAAACGCTGGAGGCAGAGATCACAGTTCGTTGGACAACCAAGGAGTACAGGCGAGAGAGACACAAATGCAATCCAGCGGAGGCAGGGGAACACTGTCAAAATTCTGGGACAGTTTTCTCAGACCCTCCCATCGCACAGGCCCTGAGATGCGGGGTACTCTCACAAGGAGGGAAACGTTTCGGAAGATGGTGAGGGAGTACCTTGCCGACTGTACCAACGTCCTCCGTGATTCCTCTGTGCCTTAAAATTATTGGGTATCCAAGCTGGACACGTAGCATGAACTGGCTCTCTACCCCTTGGAGGTCCTGGCCTGCCCTGCCGCTTGCGTTTTGTCAGAGCAGGTTCTTAGTGCTGCCGGAAAAATTATAACCGATAGGCACATCCGCCTGTCAACTGAAAATGCTGACAGGCTGGCTCTTATAAAAATGAACAAGGGCTGAATTGGGCCAGACTTCTCAACACCACTGAATTATAGCAGGGTAACATTAACTCAAATACAGTGGTTTTTTTGGGAGGTCTAACTCTATTCCCATGCACCTCTTTCTTTACACCCAGACATGGGTATATGCTTCCTGATTTTGTCTATTTGCTCTTGTCCTCCTCCTTCTCCTCACATCCTCCTCCATATCATCACCATATCTACCATATCACCATATCTATGTCTCTTGCAAGGGACATTGGAGTTCCTCCCAATTTTTGGCATGCTGTTGCATTCACTGCGTAGACAAACAGTATGGGAGACCCACTTACTAATAATGGGAACAATGTTTTCAGGAGGCCCTCTGACCTCTACGTCTCTTGCAAGGGGCATTAGAGTGCCTCCAAATTTTTGGCATCTGTTGCATTCACTGCACAGGCAAACAGTATGGGAGACCCACTCCTTATTAATGGGAACATGTCGTACTCGTTACTCTAGCCCAGCTCCATGTGTCTTTAAATTGTTAGTAGGGTTTTTCCTAAATTTTGGCAGGCATTGGACTCACTGCATACCCTACAACTGTATAGCATACCCTCCCCTTTCTAATGGGAACACGTCGTTACTATGGCCCAGCTCTATGTGTCTTTAAATTGTTAGTGGGGTTTTTCCTAAATTTTGGCAGCCGTTGTACTCACTGCATACCCTATAACTGGATAGCAGACCCTCTCCTTTCTAATGGGAACATGTCGTTACTGTGGCCCAGCTCTATGTGTGTTTAAATTGTTAGTGGGGTTTTTCCTAAATTTTGGCAGCCGTTGGACTCACTGCATTCCCTATAACTAGACAGCAGACCCTCTCCTTTCTAATGGGAACATTTCGTAACTGTGGCCCAGCTCTATGAGTCTTTAAATTGTTAGTGGGGGTTTTCCTAAATTTTGGCAGCCGTTGGACTCACTTCATACCCTATAACTAGATATCAGACCCTCTTCTTTCTAATGGGAACATGTCGTTTCTGAGGCCCACCTCTATGTGTCTTTAAATTGTTAGTGGGATTTTTCCCAAATTTTGGCAGCCCTTGCAATCACTGAATGGGCATTACCACTATAGGAGACCCACTACTTTATAATGGGAACATTTTTTTTTCTGAGACCCTCCTCAATGTCTCTTCAAAGGGGTATTGGGGTGCATCCGAATTTTTGGCAGCTCTTCCAGTTACTGCATATGCAATACCAGTATAGGAGACCCACTCTTTAATAATGGGAACATCAAAGCATAGCCGACTGCTGGCCCTTTAAGAAGAGTAAGGCTGTAAAAATAGTGTTTGTGACTTTCACAATCCCTCCTTCATAAATGAAACAGGATGTGTCTGATGATGTGTCACACAGCACATGGCCAGGTTGTAAAATGTTAAATCGGCATTTCCCGGTGAATGCATTTGTCTTGGTTGAAAGCAACGCAAAAATGCAAAAACGCATCAAAAACGCTACGTGTGAACATAGCTGAAGGTGTGGAGGAGCATTTTTGTTTTTGGTTATTTATTTTTCCTTATATACAAGCCATTATCCTGGAAAGGATGTTCCTTAACATATTTCCCAGGAAAATCCATTTTGGTTTCGTTTTTGTATGTTTTATTATGAGTCTGTAAAAGTGGCGTAATACTCTGACAACATTGTTGACAACAGTGACCTGGGAGTCAGAAATGCTTCCAGGAGTCTTCCCCATGCTGTTCCCATGTCACTTGAGCACTGTTCCCATCGATTTGGGCAATTTTTAGGCTCTCTGCAGACCGCCGGGGGAACCACCGGAAAAGTGATCAAGATTCCCATAGACTTACATTGGGCTCGTTACTCGGACCGAGCACTCGAGCATTCCAATTTGCTTGACCCGAGCAATGAGTACCCGAGCATCTTAGTGCTCGCTCATCACTAGTTGCTTGTCATCTTTCCCACAGGTACCGGATACAACTTCAGCCCTGGTTCCCGACCTAGGTAAAGCATCTCCGTTGCTTTCTTCTCTAGCACTAGAGATTCTTCCTCACCAATGACAGTATATCGGGATCCCATTTCACTCCACCTCCTCCTCACTTCTTCTGCAGCCTCACAGAGAGTCATCGGGGGCACATTCTAACTCGAGGTTCCCAGGCCAGCTAAGGGGACTCTTGCGGAGGAATTCTCTGGCGATCCACTGTCTGGGATACTTGGCCCACGTCTACCCTAGCAGCCCAACAGAGCCTGCTGCTCTCTGCTGTACTGTGTCAGGAATATTATAAAATATTAATATTAGGAAAATGTCCCTCCATCTGCGTGACACACATGTTTACCCCCTCCCTTATTCTCCTTCTGCTAGTACAAAAGCCCCAATTAACGCACGACTGATAAATAGTTATTCACACACGGCCAGGGAAGAAGTGTGAAAACTTCGTTAGGAAGCAGGCCTCTTGTCCCTGAAAGACGCAGGAGGTACTTAAAATCCAGGCTTCCCTAATTTGTGTGTAACTGTGAAGGGTCTTCCCCGAGCTTCAAAGGGGAATTTGCAGACTCACTGACTCCGATATTAGTTATGAAATAATATGAGTTCCATAGGTCCGACAATAACGAGACCCAAATAGGTAGTGACCAAATCAGCCCCGGAATATGCAGGTATTTTTCCACGGCTGTAACCACAATCAGGGAGCTGCAGCGCAAAAACACCCGAATAGTAGACTGCAGCTATGGGATGCATGATATCAAAAGAAAGATAAAATCATAAGGGAAAAAATGGCATAGTTTGTAAGCTTCTGCGATCAACGAGCGATGAGTTATCGCAGAAGCTAGCATTTTCTAATAAAAATGTACAGGCTGGAGACCGGCCCACATGATGTCACCACAAGGGGCGTGTGGCCAGATCTCCCTTAGGCATAAAAGAGTCTATGGAGAAGACAGAAGTACTCATTGCTGGGGGGAATACGAATTATACGCAAAGGGTCCTGTTCAATAACAGCAATCTGGAGAACCCCCCCTCCCACTATATTGAATCGTCTCCGCGATCGTGTAGTGTAGTGTAAGTAATTTTCACTCTTTATCTTGTTTTATTTTATGTATCTGCCTATGTATTTTAATGTCCCCTTTGTAACATCCTTATGTATATATTGTTCCTAAACACTGCCTCCCTTTTGGATTAAATATAAAATTTAAGAGTTCTGTTTCTTTTGTTCTGTAATCGTTCTCCTCCCCGAAGCCATAAACGCTACCGGTTTGGTTCTTGACCCGATACAAGTCCATTAATACCGGGCTGTATCAAACCAGAACTGGTGGCAGCATACCATCTGGGGGATTTGAGGAAGGCTGGCAGTGACGGTCGGAGGTGTGGATATATATTACTGGCGCAGCCAGGGAAATATATATATACCGCCCTCACTGCAGAGGGCCTCAAATACCCAGTGGGCTACAGGACAGCCTCTCCGGCGACCACTCGCTCTAGGTGCAGTACCTTGACTGACCTGAGAGACGAGAGGGCGCCAGAGAGTTGTGCCTGTATTGTAGCATCACGGATTGGTGACGTGTAAGGGATAACACACCACCGTGTTTTCCCCCGCTGGTAGCGGCTTCCTGGCACTACTTACTCTAGGTGCAGTACCTTGACTGACCTGAGAGGCAAGGGGGCGCCAGAGAGCTGCACCCACCGGCCGGCAAGTTTTCCTGACAAATTGCCGAAACTGCACAACTACTGACTGTGCTCACTTCCTGCACTTGACAGTAGCACTCAGTTCCCCCTCCCTCTACAGGGCCGGCTGTTATAGTTAACCCTACCTAGGCAAAACTGCAGCCCCAGAGGGTTCTAACTTCAGGAACGTACTTTAACCATTTTTAGTATTAGGGGCAGAGTATCACCTCCACCACTACTAGATAGTGAGGGTCTAAAATTATGGCTGTCCAATAGCCATACCTTCACTTGATGCCAACAATACACCTATTCGCCCTCAAGCATGCAGCTTTCTATGCTCACCACCATGACAAAGGTCCCACTTTTTCCATTGCCCCTTTGATGGTTGGTCATCACAGTCAGCATTGTCGCCATCAATATCCCAGTGACTGCCAGTCTCGTCCCTTTAGATAACTTGCTCCTCCTCTTAACTACCTCCTCCACATCCTTCTTAATGTGACATTGTACCTGAGGGTACTCAACAATCCCTGAACATTTAGAAGTAGCCACTTAATCCATAACTTATTGCATTCTCATTAATGTTTTTTCCAATATAAATGGGAAGCATGAGGTTGTTGTTGTACAATTGTCCCAACAGTCAAATTTAGTAACCTCTTCAAATGACCTTAGTAGGCGAAACAGGTCTCTTATCTGCTCACAATGGTGCATTTCAAAGTAACCCAAACTCCAGTTTTCCTACTGCATGATATAATCAGTCACGGCTTTACGTTGCTCATACAGATACTCCAACATACATCATCATAAATCAGGCAGGGCTCAGGTTCTCTTTTGGCAAAGCATTGATGGCATTCTTTGCTCTATAACAACGGTAGAAATGCCCACTCTCCTGATTATGGCCACCAGTTCTTAAGTGGGTATATATCCATCTTTAAAAAATTATGCACAGTGAAATTTAAGATGTGTACTGTGAAGACACGGGGTCTTCCGTGGGCATAATACTGCTCAGAGAACACAGGGTGAGGGTCAAACAGTGTGGCAATACCTTATTGAACCACCAAACAGACAATAACATATAGAACAGTCCCAGCAAATACCCAAGATGGTGCTAAATTACACAGTCTCACCCTTCTGCTGGCCCGCTGCGAATAGAGCAGCTATGATTTTTGGACTTCCAGGGCCAACTACCTCAACCAGTGGATCCTCGCTTTGGCTGGACACCCACAGAGAGGAGGTAGCGGCAAGCTTAGGAAGCTGACAGTCCATTGAGGTATGTGGCCAGGAGACCTGAGGGTCACAATCCTGGCTTCCCCAAACATCTCCATGGGACCAGGTGAACGATGGCCCCAACTTGGCTTCTCCGAACATATCCATGGGACCAGGTGACCAGATTGTCACAATCCTGGCTTCTCCAAATGTCTCCATAGGGTCAGTGATGGTCAATAGAGCAGATATGTATCCCTTCAGCTGGGCCTTGGGTCCCCTAAGCTGACATCCTGTAAAGTCAAATCTGTATCATCCCTCTTGATGGAGCTATCTTGTCCTAGATGCTGTTCTAAAGAGTCTCTCTGATTCTCTATTTAGTATGACAGAAATCCCTTTTTATATGTACATCTGTGGCTCAGGTCATCATTCACGGGTCAGGGGGGAAGGGGACAGTGGTTTATGTCTCATTGAGCTAAAATTAGGAGTGATTCCTAATTATTTCAACTACATGTCCCTCTCCCTGTCTTAATTTTAGTACCATGTCCTGACCCTCAGGGTGAACCTCCTGTATAGAACTATTTATATGCAATATGAGGGATTATATGTCCGCTTGTCCTATCTATATGTCAATGTTACTAAAGTGATGTACTGTCTTTTAATATTTATACAATAAAGTTTTTCTATGCCATTCTACTCAGCTGTTCTCCCAATTTCTATGTATTGTTTTGAGTAGGCTATGTGGTAACGGGGTCCAATCCTTTGTGGAGACCCCTTACCCACATGATTTATTATGCGGGTCGTAATCTGTTTATTAATTTGTTTCTGTGTTTTCACAGTGTGCCACAGGCCCGATATGGATTTCCGAGCTTGGGATCACACCTGGCTCACCCAGTTAAATGAACATTCTGGTGACAATGCGGACATTGCCCTTGGTGCGGACCATGGTTTGCAGGAGAGCATTAACAAATTCAAAATATTGCTGAAACGTAGAACCCGCATCTGGTGGAACCACGCTTTTCTAACAAAGTATATTGACAAATCACTTATTCCCAGAGGATTGAGGGTACAAATATTTCCTTCGTTTCCAATTGAGGACGAGACCTTTAAGAACAAATGGGAGGAACTGGCAGACACCTGCTCCCTGGGCTTTCTCAAACTACTAAAAGGACTAAACGAGACATCTCTGAATGAGATGGAGAGTGAAATTGAGCTATTACAAGCTCAATTCCAAAAAGAAATGTCAACAGACAAACTTAAACAGTTGAACGATGAGATAGATCTTGAGTGTCAGAAATGGGTGAAGGAAATAAAATCTAATAAAATCAAGAAATTTCAACGTGGTATAAAAGACAAACAATCCCAAAGTGTTTACAGATGGCGATTGCCACCTGTCAGATCACGTTCCAGATCCCGCAATGATTCTTTCTCTCGCTCAAGATCGACATCAGTCGCTTCAACTGTTTCAAACAGTGAATCAATACCGCCTGAAAATCCAGTTGGCAACCTAAGTGGTCGCCCAGGTGCGGATGGCTCGATGCCCTCAAAGATTCAAACAAGGCCTACCAATAAAAGAACACGTGCTACGCCTCCCCAGGTTAGTGCCTCCGGGGGAGGGCTCTGCATTGTTAACTTATCTAATCATGTTTTGACTAAGGCACAGATGGAGGTCCTGGGGTTAGGTCTATCTTTTGCACCTACCAATGCATTTAATTTCTTTACGGCCTTGAAGTACCTCCATCTGTTTGCGCGGAAACTCATTCTTAAAAAATTGCATTCCAGGTCGCATGGTGAGGATGGCCCTGTGACCGCAGCAGAGAGGGAGGCATTGAGTAACCTGGAGGACCTCCTCATGGAGCAGGAACAGCCCCCCAATACAGGTGGGTTGCCACAGTTGAGATATCCTAAATCCACAAGGTTCCCTCCCTTGTCCCTTAGTCCGGCGGTTGACATATTTGTGCGTATGGTGACGGAGGATATGAAACATCTTCCCACACGTAGACGCTTCGATAATCTTATTCATTCCCAGCGTATCGCGATACAACAGCGGAAATCGCTTCATGATGTAGTTATCAAACCAGCGGACAAGGGAGAGAACATTGTACTGTGGCCATGTTCCAAATATGAGAAAGAGGCGATACGCCAACTCAGAGATACTGAGACGTATTTGAGGTTGTCTTATAATCCAACAGCCTCCTTCTCTGCTGCGCTCCAGGGGATCCTGGGCAGGGCCTGTGATCAGAGAATTATTAATAAACAAACAGTTGAGGCCTTAACTGTTCGATTCCCGAAAACCGCCACTTTTTATTACTTCCCAAAATTCACAAGGACGCCCTCGACCCGCCGGGACGTCCCATCGTGTCAGGGCTGGGCGGTTTGTGTGGTCCTATTTGTCAATATATTGACAGCCACCTCAGCCCACTTGTGGAGACACTCCCATCATACATCAAGGATACGATGGACGTCCTGAGACGTGTCGACGGCGTCCTTGTGACGGATGACATCTTGCTGGTCACGGCCGATGTTGAGAGCCTTTACATGTGTATTAGCCATGATCTGGGCCTGCCTGCGGCCCGCCTCTTCCTTGGGGCTTCTGATCTGGGCGGCCCTTCCCGTGATTTTGTCCTTGAGCTCCTCCACTTCGTCCTCCACAACTATTTTTTATTTAAAGATACGGTGTATCTACAGAGGCGTGGCACGGCGATGGGGGCGGCCTGTGCGCCTTCGTACGCCAATCTCTTCTTAGGGTCCTGGGAGAGAGATATTTTTGGCGACGAGGGTGTCGGGGGCGCCGACCGCATCTTGTCATAGCTTAGATACATTGACGTTTTATTCTTTTGGCGGGGGACGGTGGAGGAGCTTAATGATTTCATGACACAGCTTAATCTAAATAATCGCTCTATTAGGCTGACTTATACATATCACCATAAACGGATTGACTTTTTGGACATCAGTCTGGAGGTGAGTGAGGACCACACTATTCAGACTGATGTCTTTAGAAAACCTACTTCGGTCAATTCCTTAGTACATGCAGCCTCTGCACATGATCCTTCTACAATTCGTGCCGTCCCAGTTGGACAGTTCCTAAGGATGAGGCGGATCTGCTCTACTGATCACAAGTTTGAAAGACAGGCTTCAGATCTGGCAGCACGGTTTAGGCAGCTGGGCTATAGTAACTGCTCCATCGGCCGTGGCTATGCAAGAGCATGGAATACACTCCGTGACCATTTAATTTACCCCTCAAG
Source organism: Phyllobates terribilis (assembly GCF_046119375.1). NCBI lineage: Eukaryota > Metazoa > Chordata > Amphibia > Anura > Dendrobatidae > Phyllobates > Phyllobates terribilis. The sequence goes on along the minus strand of NW_027362769.1, from coordinate 390,839,364 downwards.
TTTACCAAAACAGGGGACTACGGAAAGAATCCGCTACATCTCCACATACAATCATGAGTGGGGGAGTATGCGGTGGATTCTTTCACGTCATTTGGGTGTTCTCAGTGCGGAGCCCTCCCTACGGGATTTATTAGGAAGCTGTCCACAAATGACCCCTCGGCGGGCCAATAACCTGGGTGACTTGCTTGTGTCTAGCCATTATGTCCCCCCCTTGACAAATCCATTTGGGTCCCGCGGACCCACGGTTTGTTGCTTCCCTTGTGGCCACTGTGTGGCCTGCGCCAATGTCCTGCGCAGTAATTCGTTCACGTCCTCTGATGGCTCTCGTGAGTTTAAAATCCGCAATTACATTTCGTGCGGCACAACCCATGTGATATATTATGCCACAAGTGGCTGCCAACTAATTTATGTAGTACTCACCACAAGAGAGCTAAGGATCAGAATTCGTGAGCACGTGCGGGACATTGGCGCGGCTCGGACCGTGGTCGACCCCAGGGAGCTCAAAACACTGCCGCGTCACTTAAAGACAGTCCACAATTGTGATCCGCGGACACTGAGGTCCCGCGGCATTGATGTTTTACATCTGGGCTCCTGGGGTGGAAATGGCAAGCAACTTCTGGCCCAAAAAGAGGCCAGATGGATTGTAACCCTAATTACCGTGGCTCCGCGGGGCCTTAATGAGAATTTGGGGTTCTCGTCCTTCCTTTGAGACATAATATTCGATTATATTTGATCATGTTTGATTTTGTCTGCTCTCCTGCAGACCATGCTTTGTCCATCATGGACTACGGGCTTATGTTTTTATTTTATCCTTCTAATATTTTTATGTTATTTTTTATTTTCTAGTACTCACCCTTTTCTTCATAGTGACTGTGCTCTGGGATCTGTATTCCTGATGAGCGTCTGTCATGGACGACTTCTACTTTGGATCTCTTCCACCTTCTGACAGCAATGAAGATCCTGATATATATGCTGTTACTGTACCTATGATATCATCAGTTTTCCCCATTTTATACCACTCACCGAGTGATATATATTTTCCTCTCCTGTGGATTTTCTCCCAATATTGGGAATTAAGATTGATCTGAAATATGTTATGATATTTATATATTTTTGTATTATTTATTGCTGTTAAGTGTGAAGGCTGTGATCTACTCTGATGGATCTAACATCATAGAGACTTTGATGCAAGGTGTCACCCCTTCCCTTGTACCTGGATATTGGGCTTCATTCACATGGCCAGTATTATAATTTATTTCCTATAAGGCATTTGTGATATTGGATTTTTTATGCCAAGTAATTTTGCTATGATGCAGTTTGGTTTGCATGGGTATTAGGGTGTGATTGGTATGGGGGAGGAAGAGATGGAGAAAAAAAAAAAAAATTTTCCCCGCATTTATTGGAGCCTTCCCTACTATATGCATACCTGTTTCTTGATCCATCCTCTTTATAGATGCAGAGCGCATGCGCTCGGTCTCCCCTGCCCCGTGCCGCGCTCAGCTGTAACTATGCCTTCGGCGCGCTGCCGGGAATAGCGCTTTTCCGGCCACGCGCCGACGTCATGACGGATGGGGTGCGTGTGCGGTGTGGGTGACGCTGTTGCGCATGCGCCGCACGTCATCTATCACTCGGCGGCCATATTGGATTGTCACATGATGTGTCATGTGACACACAAAGGGGTGTATTTAAAGGTCCTGGAAGCACTATAATGGATGCCTCTTGAGAAAGCCAGGTCCTAACACCGGCGAAGCGCGCGTCAAGTCTTTTTCTAACCCTGCTTCCTATCCCTGCACCACCTTTTGCAGGTCTGGGGTCCCTCTCTATCCGGGTGAGTCTGGTGCCACATGATTTTTGGGACTTTTGGGAGTATACAACCCACATGGGAGTGATTCCTAATTATTTCAACTACATGTCCCTCTCCCTGTCTTAATTTTAGCACCATGTCCTGACCCTCGGGGTGAACCTTCTGTTTAGACCTATTTATATGCAATATGAGGGATTATATGTTCGCTTGTCCTATCTATATGTCAATGTTACTAAAGTGATGTACTGTCTTTTAATATTTATACAATAAAGTTTTTCTATGCCATTCTACTCAGCTGTTCTCCCAATTTCTATGTATTGTTTTGAGTAGGCTATGTGCTAACGGGGTCCAATCCTTTGTGGAGACCCCTTACCCACATGATTTATTATGCAGGTCGTAATCTGTTTATTCAGATGGAGAAGAAGCAGCAGAAACCGTCTCTGATCAGATGAGACGTCAGCGGTAAGTGCCTGGATGTAGATAGTATTCTGTATCTGCACTGTGTGACTTGGAGTGATAATGTTATCTGTAAAATCCCTTAGGCCACATTCTCACATGTGTGTGAAATGTCCGTGTGCTGCCAGATCTTTTTATCGGACGGCACATGGACTCGTAGAGTTTTATAGATCCATTCACACATCCATGAAAATCACGGATCTGAGAATGAGATCTAAGAGGGTCAGAGAATGTCCTGTTCTGATCGGATTTTGAGGATAATAGGACATGCTCAATGCGTCTGTAAAACAGGGCAGCACACCGACACTGCACACAGATGCAGGAATGTAGCCTTATTATGTATAGCACAGTCCCTTAGTATATAGTGTACTCACTTATTATGTATAGCACAGTCCCTTAGTATATAGTGTACTCACTTATTATGTATAGCGCCATCCTTAGTTATATAGTTTCCTCTTTTATTATGTATAACACCCTCCCTTATTACCTACCATCCTCTCTAGCTCTAGGGGCTCACAGTTGGGGGATCATACTGTGTTGGGGTCAGCATACTTTACCCTGGGAGTTGAGGTGGGGTACATTAGGGTCATTATACTGTGCATATGGAGGAATTCACCATGGAGGTATCATACTGTGTTTGGGGGTCCCTTTTATTGGCATCATACTTTATGGGGCAATGAAAGAGAGATCTAGGACTTCAGCAGGAGGAAAATTACTATGCAAAGGATGGAAAGTTGTGAGATCTGATCTTTGGTGACTCCCAACAATTATTTTAATTAAATAATTATATTATTTTTTTTTTTTTTTGGGGGGAGGCCCAATCAGAGCTTCTGCTATGGGGCCCCATGATTCCTATGTACGCCCCTGATGGTTCCCTTCCTTCTTATACTTCTTCTGCCTGTGCTCCCCTGATCTACTTCTTCCACCCACCTCCTCTACCTAGTTCCACCCTCCAGCTAGGGACCAGGGACTGTGCTGTCCCTTATGAGCAATCTCGCCCTTCCATACTGAAATGGAGTGTATTGGATGTGGGTGTGTGGTCCCGAGTAGTACTCCCTCCTTACCTGAGAGTGGGGTACCACACCTCTGGGTGAGATGCAGTACCTCTGTGGCGACTGGACCTGCAGGGGCGCCACATTAGCAAAGAGAAAGATGTCCATTGAGGAAGTTGTAGAAGATGGATGAGAAGATGAATAAATTCCACCAGGTGTTGGAATCAGACCTGGTACTGACCTGTAAAGGCTTCAGCACCTGTCCTGGTTTCTCTGGTGCATTGCTGCCATTTGAAACATTGACCCAGAGGGTCATGTAAGACATATATTCTCCCTGTCCATAATTGCTGCTCCACACACGGAGAGAGTATAGTTGACTTTCGAGCTCAATGATAAGTCCAGGAAGTGGTACACTATATTCTGCACAGGAGACCACCCCTTTCTGTGAGAAATAATGGCAGGTGGGTATCCTCCAGCAAAGCCATTTTCCATAGGGCAGTTGGATCCATTATGACAGGGTTCCCCAACTCCAGTCCTCAAGGCCCACCAACAGGTCATGTTTTCAGGATTTCCTTAGTATTGCACAGGTGATGTAACTATTGCCTGTGCTGATGATGGAATTATCACCTGTGCAATACTAAGGAAATCCTGAAAACATGACCTGTTGGTGGGCCTTGAGGACTGGAGTTGGGGAACCCTGCATTATGAGGTATAGCAATGGCTGCACCACAAGCAACTTGACTAGGTGGGAGTTAAGTTGGCACATAAGCAAGCAGTCATACGTAATTGTGTATCCAGCAGACATCAATACATGCTGTCTAGTGATGAGCGAACGTGCTCGGATAACGTGTTATCTGAGCGTGCTCGAGTGTTAGCCGAGTATCTTAGGCATGCTCGAATAATATATTTGAATCCCTGCGCCTCCATGTTTTGTGGCTGATAGACAGCCGCAACACTTGCAGGAATTGCCTTTCTAACAGCCGCAAAACATGGAGGCGCAGGGACTCAAATATATTATTCGAGCATGCCCAAAATACTCGGATAACACCCGAGCATGCTCAGATAACACGTTATCCGAGCACGTTCACTCATCACTAATGCTGTCATCTAACAGTGGGGTTGAAGGAGAAGTAGTCCGAGTATGACAAGCACTAGATGATGTTGAAGACACTGCCCAGCTACGACTTGAGAATGCGGCCTAAGTACTAGAAAGACGAATACAAGGAGCACCCGATAAGACGACAGCTTGTGCCTTGCTTATATTGATCCAGTTTGCTTTTCTTACATGGGAAAATGATGCCGTAGATCCTAATCTATATATGCCAGGCCATCCACAGATTATTTTCCTCTCGCAGAGAATTCACAATGCAAAATGTGTCAATATCTAGCAACATGGAAAAAAATTCCCACACCTGAGATGACCGTACCTCGGCTGCACCACGACTACCAGCAGAGCTTTCCGATGCTTTTTAGCCACCAACAATTACTGATGGTGTCGCTGTCAGAGGTAACATCACCCTGCTGTGGCTGATCCGACTGTGATGTACCATAGGGTGCCAGTTATCTTGGCTGTCACTGTCAATGCCCCTGCAGGAGTTCTATTCTCGTACCAACAGCACTGTATTGCAGCAGTTCGCGACTTGGACCTATGAAGCAGTATTGTAGTAGGGCTAAACTCGTATTCAGGGAGCAATATTATAAGAACTTATGCAGCTCTTCTTCTGATTAGCCGGCCGGGCAATGTATAATAGTGCAGCTGAGAACTGAGCGCGGCGCTCCATATCTGCTGTATCGGGCGAGCGCCACCTATCACTACTGTGACGTTTCTGGCACCAGGACAGCAATTGTTTATAGTGTCCCTATGTTCAGTGGGCAGATCGAAGAGGTAAACCCCACAAGGTAACGTCACTTCCCCGGCACAGAGACTCCAGAATACAAACAAAGCCTCAGTAATGTTAAAGTGACCTCACCATATACATGGATAGTGATCAGTGGTGATCAAAAGCTTGGGTAGTATCACACTGCACAGACTGTTCATGCTATTTTTTTAACCTGAGTAAAAAATGGTCTAAAAATTATCCCTGTTACTTTTGCAATCTTTGTGTCTCCTTGAAATCCAGGAAAAACCCTGAATTTAATTACATGGGGGGAGAGGGAAACTAAGAATTTGCCAGCCTAGGTCTGTGTCCTGCACCAAACCTGACTGACCATGCATTTTATGAATTATGAGGGCAGGATCCTGAACTGATAAACTTTGGAAGGAAGGACATACTAACAATAACATACGCCCTATAATATAGAGAACCACTAGAGGGCGCACAGTGTACATGATACCTATAACATCAATAGCTCTGTATGTACAGAGACAGGATTAATGGAAAGCTCTAGAAGTAAAGGGGCACTACTGATATCTACAAGCTGGGAAATGGCCACTGAATCCATACATATAAGAGCAGTTTGGTCGGTGGCATAAAGTCTACATCAAGTCTCCATACATTCATCTTCCATCACCAGAAGAAGAGCCGGTGATGAGAGCAGGGAGCTCCTCCACATTGTCCTGATCGTTACTCCACAAGCTTTTATCTATGGATTTTATTCCTGAGGATGAACCTCACATGTGCAAATAATATACAGCAATGAGATAAAGCTGCTGAGCGTCGCTGCGAGGAGGGCGAGTACACGGAGCCCAGTGGCATCCATTCCCCAACTCATCCAGAAGTCCCAGAAGTGAAATTCTGCTGAATATATAACATATCGGGTTGTGCCGCTGCGCACGCTGTGGGGTTAATAAGCAGATGTGGGGGTCTTCATTATGGGGGCTGTGGTTGTCTCTCTTCTCGGCACTTGTAAGTCCAGTGGGTCGGGGGTATAAAGTCGGTGATGAGAGCAGGGAGCTCCTCCACATTGTCCTGATCGTTACTCCACAAGCTTTTATCTATGAATTTTATTCCTGAGGATGAACCTCACATGTGCAAATAATATACAGCAATGAGATAAAGCTGATTGGTGCGGACCCCACAGCCATGAGAATGAAGGGGCCACAGAGCTGATTTAGTGCTGCGTCCCCTCCCTGTTACCCTGCACTGCAGTGCGCCGGACCCCTGATGTGCCCCCCATCCACTGCGGCCGTACTGCAGCTCCTGCACCGGGGGAGTCCAGAGCTCCGATGTGCAGGAGGCTGAACTAATGCTGCAGCCCCTTTATTCTCAGGATCGGTGGGGGTCCGGGAGTCAGAGAGTGATGACATATCCCAGCTATATACCAGCACTTTATCACATAGGATTAACCCTTTACTGAATAACTATTATCAGTCTCAGGACAATTCACCCATTAATATTTACATTCTGCTCAATCATTGATTCTGCATCTGATCTACAGGGAAGAAGAAAAAACAATAGGAACAATCCGCCCATGACTCCCCCCATATACATTGTATTATTAGAGGGTCCTGCTGATAACTCGCTATATACAGATGTGTCCATGTGACAAGAAATAATGTAATTATAATGTGACGTGGACGACATCGGCCTCAGCTTCTTATTGTAACAGAGGCTCCATCATACACACCGAACATAACATGTAGGGGTTCAGTGAAGGAGGCGGTGAAGGTCTGTAAGTGTCTGATGGGGTCACACAGCTCATAGAAGGACAGACGCCCGGCCTCATAGTCTAAGAAGATTCCAAGTGTTGGACATGTTGGCTGTACACTGAGGGTTAATTCATCTGAGTTGTGATATACTACATATTCTCCATCATTCATATCCAAACACCAAGATTTATAATTAAGTCCAATACTAGACTCATCTCCTTCCCTTTCTATACTGGGATAGGATAATCCGATGCCACATCCTCCTATCTCGTCCCACTCTACCTCCCAGTAATGTCGTCCTGAGGAGAGGCCACATCTGCTTAATACCTGGGGGTAACTCACAAATCTTCCTGGTGATTCTGGTTTCTCCTGTTCTTCTTCTGATTCTGTTGCTGTTTTCAGATCTTCTGATATCTCCACATAATCATTAGCAGTGTCCACATCCAGTAATATGTCTGGGACATGGACCCCGAGCTCTGATGTTACATTGGTGACAATATCCCTCATAGATCGGTGTAAGGTCAGTGAGATCAGAACCTCATCCAGATCCTCCTCAGAACTGACCTCTCCACCATCTCCCCCTGTGTCCTCATCACCTCCATGACTACACACTGTAATGTCACTTTCTTGTAAGAGTCTTATTGGGTTGGTGACACAACACATCTCCTCCATATGACGCATTTTCCTGGACAGCTCGTCCTCCTGTATTTCCAGCTTCTTGATCAGATGAGATATCTGGGACACAATCTTCTCCTCCTGCCTGGAGACCTCGCTCAGCGCTTTCTTTTCTGCCATTTCCAGTTGCTTCTTAATGTCCATAAATCTCTTACTGATGTTCTTCCTCTTATCGGAGGCTTTCTCCTGGATCTTCCTCTTATGATCCTGTAGATTCTGGACTCTTGTCTGAGTTTTTCTTTTTTGTGGGTTTAGATCATCAAAATATTTCCTCAGTTTCTCCTTCTTCTTGTCAGAGGCCACGTCCAGTAGCTCCACGTCATGTCCCTTGTGATCTCCGGCCACCCAGCAGGACACACAGATACAGGCGGCGTCTATAGGGCAGTAATATTTCAGGGTCTCATTGTGTGTGGAGCATTTCTGATCCATAAACGACACTGTTGGTTCAATTAGATTGTGATTCACTGACTTGTTATGGGCTGCGAGATGTTCCTCACACATGGAGGTCTCACACTGCAGACATGTCCTTACTGCCGGTACAGGAGACTTTGTACAGTAAGTACAGAAGATTCTGGTCTCCTCCATATCAGGCTGAGTAGATGAGAAACGCTCCACTATGTTCCTCAGCTTCCGGTTCTTCTCCAGGGCCGGACGCTCCGGATATTCTGCTCTGCAGTCAGGACAGGAATACCCTCCAGCCGCCTCCTGGGCATCCAGCACACTCACAATACACGAGCGGCAGAAGTTGTGTCCACATCTCAGGGATACGGGATCTGTATAGAGGCTCAGGCAGATGGAGCAGTTCAGCTCGTCCCTCAGCTCAGCAGACGCCATTGTAGTGGGAAAGAGCAGGAACCGAAAGTGAAAAAGTTTCGTTGCATGAGAAGGGCGGAGAGTTTCTGAGAATAAACTATTAACCCCTGCAGCTCAGAGACTGTTTGCTGTGGATTTATACAGAGGAAAAAATTATTAACAGGATCAGATATAGGTGTTGAGTTGTAGCGACTCCACCTGTTCATATCATAGAGAAGATTCACCACTAGTACTAGGAAGGAAAGTAAGCAGAAAACACACAAAACTTCAGTACATAAAAATTTAATCATTCATAATTTGGATACAGGAAAAATATATATCTTTGTACCTTGTTAGCCAGTAGATAGAAAAATATTTCAATTTGAGAGTCCTCAGTGGTTGATACCTTTTAATGGCTAACTGAAAAGATGGTAACAAAATGGAAAGCTTTCAAAACTACTCTGGTCTCCTCATCGAGCATAGTATAACAAATTCTGAAAGAGTCACATATTTATACACAATAGGACACAGAAATAATGCAATAGATGAGGCAAGTGACGTAATGCAGAACTATCATTATGGGAGAGGGATAAACAGTTGTGGCCGTAAATATTGGAATATTTCATAGATAAGGAGTGTGGATGTTTTATTGTACTGTGATTGAAGTCTGGTCCATGATTATGATGCCCCCACAGGTCTGAGGAGCACGTTCCTTAGTTGATATAGAAAGACATAAATCCATGTGACACATTCATTCCTGCCGAGTGCGTCAAAGGTTGTCCTGAGTTTGTACTCCCACACTCTCCTGTCTCTGAGATGTGAAGTTACCTTTTAATACCAGAAATTTCATGTCCATGATGCTGTGATCAGAGATTCAAAAATTGTTTGTCCACAGGTAGATCTATTCTTTTTTTTATTGTGTGGCAATGAGAATTCATCCTTGTTCTAAGTTTTTGCCCCGTCTCCCCTACATACAGACCCCCAGCTGGACATTTGGTACATATACAGTTATATGAAAAAGTTTGGGCACCCCTATTAAATTTTGTTTGAATGCAGATTTCACATTTTCTGTTAGTACAATAAACCTCATTTCAAGGCAGAAACATTACTGTGTCCAACAGTTATTACATATATCAAATTGAAATAGCTGTTGCAAAAACACCAATTTTTATAAAACATTAAACTTAAGATCAATAGGGGTGCCCAAACTTTTTCATATAACTGTAATTAAGTACACCACATTAGATGTGATGCATCTGAAAGTACCTGGGATCTTGTATTCCTGATGTGAGTTGGGGATCTTTATCTTGTCCGTGGTCATAAATGGACAGGTTTTACATTTTTTCTGGTTGCAGGGAAAGGTTCCTATAGCTGGTGGAGAGGACACGGAGCTTCTGACAATGATGCTTCTTAGATTTGGGGGCGGCCTAAAACACAGAAGTATGGATTGTAATTGGGCATCTTTTTGTAGTAAGGGTTGTAGTTTCCGTGCAGCTCCCCTTAGCATCTCGAGATTTGGATTGTAGGTGACTACTAGAGGCACCTGGTTGCTTTGTTTAGTTTTGTAATGTAGATGATTCCTTGATATTCTGGTGCCTCTTGTAACCTGGTTTTCAATTGTTCTTGGGTGGTAGCCCTTGAAACGGCTCACTGGTCTTACCCATCATGAGAAGTTTCTTGTGTGGTGCCTTGGCAACGAGACACCTTTTTATAGGTCATCAGTTGAACCAGTCGATATTATTTTTCACTAAGTGGCAGGATTGCTTTCTAATTATTAATAGAGTTCAGCTTTTGTCAGACTTGAGAGTCCTCAGTGGTTGATACCTTTTAATGGCTAACTGAAAAGATGGTATCAAGTTGCAAGCTTTCGAGACTACTTAGTAGAGATGAGCGTTGTTCAACTCGGAACTGTTCGCCAATCTCAAATTCGAGCTGTTTTGGGCGGTGTTCGAGCCGTTCGGCGAACACGAACAAGTTGAAAAAAATTCGGCTGTTCGAGGTTATGTTCGATAACTGTTCGTGCACCAAAATCATAACTGGATTTTTTCTCAGTAATGATGAAAATTAATGTTAATACGCAGTTTGAGTGTACAGTGGGGCGGGGGGAGGGGCAGGGGATGGATCTCTGCAGGAATAATGAAGATCTCCATTTTTTTTTCTCTTTCCCGCATTTACAGTGGGGAGGTGCAATCTGTCAGCCTATCAGCAGCGCACACACGGAGCGAAGTACTTTTTTTCACACAAGCAAGGGCATGTGTCATTGGCAGTGTATGTCACATGGCCTTGCCCTATAAGACCCAGCCATTTTCCCCGTCGCCACCATTTTCTCACTGCTGCAGCTGCGTGTTAGACGGCACCGCTGTTGCTGTGTGCGCTATACTTTGTTAATTTCAAGCACAAATCTACAGATAGCTTGGGAGTAGGGAATAGTTGTGATTGCAGTCCTTTTAAGGACTAGGTTACATCATTTCCTACGACTTTTATCAGGCAGGTCTGTGCTCTTAAATAGATAGGATGGGAGTAAAGACTAATTATAATTGCAGTCCTTTTCAGGGCTAGGTTACATCAGTTCCTATCACTTTTATCAGGCAGGTCTGTGCTCTTAAATAGATAGGTTGGGTGTAAAGACTAATTGTAATTGCAGTCCTTTTGAGGGCTAGGTTACATCAGTTCCTATCACTTTTTGCCAGGTTGGTCTGTTTTAGTGCTGTGCAAGTTTTTTTCACAGCATTTGGCTAAATCTAGCAAAGCAAATCCTTTTTGGCCTCTTGCAGTGTGTGTTAGTCAGTGGAGAAGTCTATCTGTGTTGCAAGCTACACCACCAATTTTTTTACTACACCTAGTGAAGTAAAACCTTTTGGGCATAGCATCATTCTATTAGTCCATCTATACTAACCTCCACCAGGTTGCAAATTCAAAATAATTTTTATCTGCATCTAGCTGTGAAAAAAATATTTCGGCTTGTAGCAGTGTGTGGGACTTGTTCTATTAGTCCATCTATACTAACCTCCACCAGGTTGCAAATTCAATATAATTTTTTTCTGCATCTAGCTCTGAAAAAATATTTTGGCTTGTAGCAGTGTGTGGGACTTGTTCTATTAGTCCATCTATACTAACCTCCACCAGGTTGCAAATTCAATATAATTTTTTTCTGCATCTAGCTCTGAAAAAATATTTCGGCTTGTAGCAGTGTGTGGGACTGGTTCTATTAGTCCATCTATACTGACCTCCACCAGGTTGCAAATTCAATATAATTTTTATCTGCATCTAACCCAGCCAATACTTTTGGGCTAATACCACAGTTTGGCCACTCAGTTCTGCTCGGTTCCCATCCATTGATTTTTGTGCAAACAACTCCAGAGTTGTCAATTAGTTAACCACCAAAATGAGTGGAAAAAGGCCTGCTGCTGGTGGAAAGGGGAATAGGAGTGTTGGGAAGGGAAAAAAAGGTTGTGTCCGTGGGGTAGGTGTTAAAGCAACAGTAACATCTGCAGAAGAAAGACCATCTTCCAGCCAAACTAAGATGTCTACTTCTTTTAGTGGACAATGTGATAAGATCCCTTTCTTACAGCCACGCTAATCGCTACAAATTCCAGAAGAGGCACAAAAACAGCAGGTGCTTCAACGGATATCAAGTGCTCCTTTAAGTGGGCTCTCCTCCACCTCAACTTCAACATCACAAATACTCCAGTCCTCAGAGGTGTCACCCCAATCGCACTTGCTTCCTCACAGCTCCCAAGTCTCCAGCTGCCCGTCTGAGTATGGGGTAGAACAGATGGTTGAGTCTGCAGAGCTGTTTACTCATACTATAGCCTGGGAATCAGAGGTCGGCTCCAGAGCTTCTGTGAATCCAGACGAGGAAATGATCTGCTCTGATGCCCAGAATCTTGATGAATCAGATCTAGGACCAGACACAGAAGGTTCTGACCATAATGTAGACCCTCGTTCCCAAACTGTAACTCCTGTTTGTGGAGACAATTAGGAAGACGATGATGAGACTCAAATACCTGATTGGAGCGACAACTTTAGTTTTTTGTCAGGGCAGGAAGAGGTTGGCTCTGAGAACAACGGGTGTGATAACACACAGGGTGATGATGACGAGGTTGGAGATCCCACTTACTGTCAACCCACAGTCAGCCAGTCGATGAGGTCAGCAAAGGAGGTGGAGGAGGATGCTAGCAACGACGAGGTCAGGTTGCGCCTTCCTGGACAGAGACGTAGTACTGGAAGCACGTCAACAACTGCATCCTCAAACACAACTCTGCCTCTGACCACAAGTTGTGGTGGCTCTTCAGGTCGCATGGGTGCTAAGCCTTGCATAGCCTGGGCATTTTTTCAGATCGATAAAGATGACCCAACTCGTGTTATCTGTAACATTTGTCAGCAAAAGCTAAGTAGAGGCCAAAAAATACATAGTTTGAGTACTTCATGCATGAACCGGCACATGGATATGAAGCATAAGTTGCAGTGGGAAGCTCACTGTGCTACAATGCGGCCTAGCCGGCCGGGCCAACCACCGTCTGCCGCATATTGTGCATCCGCGGCCTCTTCATCCTCTGTGACTAGGGGGACAGCAGTCACACCTGTTTTGGGACGCAGACCTGCCACCTCTTTACCCGCAACAGCCAGCGTGATTGGCAGGTCATCATTTTCTTTGGAGGTGGAAACACCATCTGGTGTTGAGCGCTGTCCGACATCGATAGCACCACCTTTGGATCAAGGCAACCTAACATGTCCGCCTGCATCTTCCTCACAGACCGGCAGTTTGCCGGGGACACCTTTCTCAACCCCGTCTAAGCACAACAGCCAGCCCTCGGTCCCTCAGATGTGGACAAGTAAAAGACCATTTCCTCCTAGCCATGAGAAAGCTAAGAGGTTGAATTTCACCATCTGCAAGCTCTTGGCTACAGAAATGCTGCCTTTCCGCCTGGTGGACACAGAGGATTTTCGAGACCTTATGTCCGTCGCAGTGCCCCAGTACCAGATGCCCAGTCGGCACTACTTCTCAAAGAAAGGTGTGCCTGCGCTCCACCAGCATGTCGCACACAACATCACCGCTTCTTTGAGAAACTCAGGGTGCATTTCACCACAGACACTTGGACGAGTAGGCATGGACAGGGGCGTTACATGTCGCTGACTGGGCACTGGGTAACTATGGTGACAGCAGGACAAGGGGCTGCTGTCCAAGTCTTGCCGTCCCCACGAGTTGTGCGTCAATCCTCTTTATGTCAAAGTTCCTCCACTGCTTCTGCCTCCTCAACCTCCTCTCGGTCCTCCACCTGCACCCAAAGCCTGTCTGGTCATGCCACAAGCTTTCTAACTGCGCAGAAGGGATCCTGCACACCTCCTTACTATGCTGGCAGCAGGGCTCAACGTCATCAGGCGGTTTTTACTTTGAAATGTCTGGGAAATGTGAGTCACACAGCTGAGGAGTTGTGGTCAGCTCTGGAGAACCAGTTTCATGAATGGTTGTCTCCACTGGACCTGAAACCAGGGAAGGCCGTGTGCGACAATGCTGCAAACCTGGGTGCGGCCCTTCGCCGGGGCAATGTCACACACATGCCTTGTATGGCTCACGTGTTGAACCTGGTTGTCCAGCAATTTTTAGCCCACTATCCCGGACTAGATGGCCTTCTGCAGAGGGCACGGTCGCTGTGTGCTCACTTCCGCCGTTCGCATCCCGCAGCTCAGCGACTTACATCTCTACAGAAGTCATTGGGACTGCCACTTCACCGGCTAAAATGCAATGTGCCTACCCGGTGGAATTCAACTCTGCACATGTTGTAGCGACTGTGGCAGCACCGACAAGCCCTTGTGCAATACGTTCCGACGTACAGCCTGGGCCAACGAGATCCAGAGGTGGGGCAAATCACGCTGGAGGAGTGGTCTCAGATCAGGGACCTATGCACCCTTCTGCACAGTTTTAAAATGGTGACGAAGATGTTTAGTGCTGACGATGCCATTATCAGCATGACTATTCCGGTGATTTACATGCTGGAGCACATGTTAAACAGAATTCGGAGTCAGGTGGTGGCACAAGAGGAGGTGGAGGAAGTAGAGGAGGAGGAGTTGTATGTGGAAGGGCTAACATCTGCAAGGTCCAGACGGTCGGCAGCACCAAGGTGGCAGGCATGTGAGGGTGGGGGAGATGGTTTTACTAGGGCGCATGGTAGCGGCCAAACTAGTGAGGAAGGTGCAGGAGCCCAGGAAGAAGTGGAGGACGAACTGATGGAAGACTCATCAGATGAGGGAGACCTTGATCACATTTCTGTTGTGCGAGGTTGGGGGGAGAGGACAGAGGAAGGAAGCATGATTGTTACCTCGTCACCAACACAACAGGGACTTGGTGCTGGTGGTGTGCTGACAGATAAGCGCACGCGGCTCTCCACTGATAATGTAGACAGACTCACGTTCATAAAGATGAACAAATCATGGATCCGAAACGACTTTTCTACCCCTGTGTCATCCTGGGGAGAGTAAAAGCTTGATGATTTGTTAAAATCACCTCACCAACCGTTTTAAGCTTTCAAATTACTAATCATGTTTATCTGTATCTTGGCTGGAAAATAATTTGGGCCTTGTAACAGTTTGCAGTACTGATTCTATTAGGCCATCTATACTAAGCACCACCAGCTTTCAAATGAATAATAATTTTTAGCTGCATCTAACCCGGAAAATAATTTTGGGGCTCCTAGATGAGCAAGACACATGAGTGCCTTCTTGCTGCACTACCTGCAACATGACCCTCGGATTGTCAGAATTCGAAGTAATCCTGACTACTGGGTTGCCACACTCTTAGATCCCCCACACTCTTCGATCAACCTTTTCATTTTAATAAAGAACAAAAAAATGGTCATTTTTGAAATTATAAGCATTAGCAGGTTATTAGAAACTGAAATCAAACAGTTTTCAACTCAAAACTTTATTCTAGGTGATGTTACATTTGCACATAGGACCCCTTGTTCGAAAGGAGCTTCTGAGCTGTCTCGTCCATTGAATTTGTCAGGTTTTGGATGGTTTCTGTTTCAATTGTTTTGCATGAGGACAGAATACCCTCCCAGAGCTGTTGCTTAGGTGTGAACTGCCTCCCGCCATCATAGACACTCCTTTTAATGATGCTCCAGAGGTTCTCAATGGGGTTGAGGTCAGGGGAGCATGGGGGTCACACCATAAGTTTGTCCCCTTTTATGCCCATATCAGCCAGAGATGCAGATGTTTTATGTGCAGCATGAGACGGTGCATTATCATGCATGAAAATGATCTTGCTGCGGAATGCACGGTTCTTCTTCTTGAACCATGGCAGGAAGTGCTGTTTGAGAAACTCCACATACATTATGGAGTTCATCTTTACCCCTTCAGGGATCCTAAAGGGGCCGACAATCTCTCTCCCCATGATTCCAGCCCAAATCATTACTCCACCTTCTCCTTGTTGGCGCCGTAGCCGTGTTTGCATGGGGTGTCCATCAACCAGCCATCCTCCACTCCATCCATCTGGACCATCGAGCGTTGCACGGCACTCATCGGTGAACAAAACAGTTTTGAAGTCAGTCTTCATGTATTGTTTGGCCCACTGGAGCCGTTTCTGCTTGTGTACAGTGGATAGAGGAGGTCGACAGGATGGCTTACGCACAGCTGCAAACCTCTGAAGGACTCTGCATCTTGTTGTTCGGGGGACGTTGGAGGCACCAGCAGCTTCAAAAACTTGTCTGCTGCTATGACAAGGCTTTTTTGCCGCTGCTCTTTTAACCTGACGTAATTGCCTGTAGGAAAGAGTCCTCAATTTTACCTTATCAGCACGCACACGTGTGTACTGTGAATCAGCTACATACTTCTTGATTGTGCGATGATCAGGATGAAGTGTCTTGGCAATGTTGATTGTAGTCATGCCTTGACCTAAACACTCCACAGAAAATGTAGGCTGCTTAATAATGTGGGACAGCCTTCTTAAGTAGTCTTGCCTTTCATTGGACACACCTGCCAAACTAATTAGCACAGGTGTCTGCAATTGCTTACAGTGATTTAAAGAGCCCTGACACACATCACCATCAATGAGTTTAACTGACAAACAAAAAAATTCTTCCCTTATCACTCCTAAACACTTTTTGCATAATAATTTGGAACACAGTGTACATGTGCTTTTCCACAAAACACCAGTGGTTCACATAGTAAATATTACAGTTCTAACTTGCCAACCGTGGTCGGTATGGAGTTGTTCAATAAAGGGCCCAAAATTAAGATAACATAGACGGGAGAGGTCTCTATGAATAGGAATTCCTAAGTATTTGATACCCTGTGAGGGCCAGGCAAAGGGAAAGTTGGACTGGATGGAATCCTGTATGGATTTGGGGAGGGAGACATCGAGGGCCTCAGACTTCGCTGCATTGATTTTAAAATTTGACCATGTAACAAAGTGATCTATTTCAGCCATAACAGCAGGGATGGATATATGTGATTGAGTGATATATACTAGGACATCATCAGCAAATAGAGAGCACTTGTACTCGGTGCCTCCCACCTCAATCCACCTAATATTGGGGTTATGGCGAATTGATGAGAGCAGGTGCTCCGTCACTAGGATGTATAAGAGAGGGGACAGAGGACATCCCTGCCTTGTCCCATTGGTGATTATGAAAGGTGATGAAAATGTTCCATTTATCTTCAGCCTAGGTGACGTATTGTGATACAGGGCCGTGATTTTGGCTATAAAAGGGCCCACTAGACCCCTACCCCAAGCTTTTTAAGAGTATAATATATGGCGTGCCAGGAGACTATGGAATGCTTTCTCAGCATCCAACGAGAGTATCTAATTACAAATTTTTAACTGCATCTAGCCCAGGAAATACTTTGTGCCTAGTAGCAGTGTCTGCTAGTCAGCGGATTATCCCAGCTGTTAAGCAAGCTACACCACCTGTAGTTTGGACACTTAATTTTTTCAAAGGAAATGGTTCGGGCCCCCGGGACACTCAGTGAAGAGCATCGGGGAGGCACCCCAAGGCATAGGGGCTGGGACTGGCGGTAGGACGCCTTGCGGTGGACCGCCAAGCTCGATCCTTATAAAAGCTTTTTAACTGCAGCAGCTTTAGTGGACGCTACTGGAGCTGGAATTACACGGCTGCTGGCATGAGACTTGCCCTCCAATAGATCCTTGTAAATGGATTTAAAGTGTATTCATTCAAATTAGAGAGACAATTTAAATTAAAAAGCTTAGAGCAGCCTCCACCGCAGGGGGGCTCGCTCAGCCCACCAGCGGACAGGCACCAGTATTGGGAGAGGGGGGCTGGCCGTCAGGGTCCACCGCGGCTCTGGCACAAACCCGGCGACACAGAGGTCGCACGGGCAGGAACGGACTGGCCGTGTCGGCTTCGCACTTTTTTGGTTTTAGAAGGGCATGACATGCCTATATCTGTGTCTCCCGCTCCTTTTACTCCTCCACCTCTTTTCTTTTCGCATGACTATATGTACTTGTCACTTTTCCATGTGTTAGTTGTGTTTTCTGAGCAGTTTGTCAGCTTTTGGACACCTTTGAAGCTGTTTTCTATGTGTTTTTGTTTGCCTGCCATCGGTTTTAACGGTGTTCGAAGGTGTTCGACGAACATACGAGTGTTCGACGAACCGAACTGAACTCGAACACTACGAACTGTGGCTCAACACTACTACTCAGCTCTCTTCATCAGGCAAGCCTGATGAAGAGACTTGCGTAGTCTCGAAATCTTGCAACTTGTTACCATCTTTTCAGTTAGCCATTAAAAGGTATCAACCACTGAGGACTCTCAAATCTAAATATGTTTCTATCTACTGGCTTTTCCAGGGCCAATACTCATTTCTTATTATTACACATTATTTATGGACATCGATGGATGATTTCTTTACCTGTGTAGATTGGATGGGTTGTTGCCAACATCTGGTGACAATTTCATGTCAATAGCACCTATACAAATATATTTATGTGATAAATACTTATTTCACCCGCTGTATATGGCAGCAGGTAAACGTAAGTGACCGGTGGTAACCAACAACCTATTTTATACCACACCGCATTTTTAAAAATGCGAAAATGGTCCAAAAATTAGTTCATTTTGGAGGCAGGTGCCTGCCGTGTCGGTGTTCATACACATGTGATGTATACAGAAGTCATGTCTTTTTTTTGACAAGCGGTGATGAAAACATGATTTCTGTTTGGGGAGTAGCAACAAATTTGTTATTTTGAAAATGAAAAAGTAATTGCTTGTCAAAAAGCCTTCCATAAAAAATCCCTTTATTCAGCGCAGCAACAGGTTTGCAGTTTGGAAAGCGGAGAAGCAATCGCTTTTTAAAACCAAGTGTAAAATTATCTCTATTTTTGGAAGTTTCCAGTTTAATTACCTTGTGCAGGGTAACGTTCCCAGCAGCAGTACAGCTATAAAAAGCCATGGACAAGCAGGAGCTTTGTAGCGGTCTATCAGTAAGAGCCGCAACCGGTTTGCTTTTTCCTACATGACCAAATGATGCCGCTTTACGTGGTGAAGGAGAGCTGTAGGATCCTAAGCTATTTGAGCCGGGCCAACCACAGATTATTTTCCTCCCGCAGAGCATTCACCATGCAAAAAAATGAGTCATCACCCAGCAACATGGAAAATAATTCCCGCACCCGAGATGACCGCACAGACCACCACGACCACAACCAGAGATGTCAGTGTGCTGCTTAGCCACTAACAAATAACGAAATCATCTGCTCCCGAGCGGACAGTGCAATAAGCAGAGCCAGTCCCTGGAAGATCTTTTGGCTGGACTTCAGCTCAGCACTTTATCACTAACACCACCTTCTCGTCACCCTGATATAATTCCCAGGTCATGTCCTCCACACAATCATGATCCCTGCCTCCAGATTTGCCCTGTCTCAGAGTGTCCCCATCACCATGATTAACAGAGCCACCAACAGAGCTACGCAGTGGAGTCATGTCCTCCTCATCCACATGCTGACTGTTCATCTCATCCAATACATTAACTGGCAGAAGTTCTTGATGTGAAATATTTTTCTTCGCACCCGGAGCTCTGGTCACTTGCAACTACTACTAGGTAATCACTACCGTAATTAGATGGAGTGGCAGAAAAAAAAACAAAGACCGGGGTGCCATTGATGGAAATGAAGGATGGCAACTGAGAAGATTAACTGTTAGGACAGCAGAGCAATGTCAAGATCACGAACTCACACTGATGGTGTCACTGTCAGAGGTAACATCATCCTGCTGTGACTGCGATGTACCCTAGGCTGGTACAGCAGTTCGACACTAGGAACTTATTTTTATCTATACAATGTCTTGGCGAAGTTCCGGTTACATTACAAGCTGATTAACGCTACCTGTGTCCAGAGATAGCAGGGATACGAATCCAACATACTTTTCTTTATTATGACTGGAGGTCGACACGCGAGCATGGTCGAGTGATTGGAATCCCGCCATGTTAAGAAGTATGATCCTCTCCGATATATTTTCTTATACAGGGGATGCAGAGTTAGACCTCGTCATAATTACACAACTTGTATGTGCGATTATGTTGGGTATCGCTGGGAGTGGACTGAAAAACTGTACATGGGGGTTGTGCCTGGGGAATACAAGCATACCTAAGGAGCCAGGGTCAGTTCTATTCTCGCACCAAGAGGCCGGTATTACGGAGGACTTCAGACCCCAAAAGCACTGAATGTAATCACTCTCAGAGACTGATCCAAAGCGATATGACTTTTGCTCCTGTAGAGAATATAACTAGTTCTGCACTAAAAAAAAAAAAAAAATACCTATAGGATGGTGGTAAATGGCTGATTATGAGGTTTCACTTGGCCTATGAACACGGACTAAGATTCCCACGCCCCGGTCCAGCAGCCACCATCTTAATCTGTGGCCAGGAGTCGCGAAAACTGCCTCTTACCTGACATCTGCGGCACTTTTTCTGATTAGTTGGCCTCGCACAACATCATGTACAGGTCACGCTGCAACGACAATATAGGGCCAGCTGGCTAATCCAAAGAAAAGCCACAAAGATGCCAACAGGGAAGAGCTAAATCAAATTGGGAGAGACAAAAAAAAGCGCAAAGAGGATCTTGTCTGATAACCAAGTGGTATAAAATAGTGTGGTACGTTCACCAGATGGGGGTTGTGACAGTCACAAACAGGTAAGGGCTGCTGCAGGATCAGCACTGGGATACGATGGTTCAGAGTCTGCACTACCCACAGTACAAAGGTGGTAGCGTGAATGTGGTTTATTATGTCAACACGTTTCAAGGTCTTCAAACCTCTTCATCAGGACCAAATCACAATGACAACATTGTAATGATAACATTATCATTGTGGTTTTTTCCTGATTATCATTACAATGTCGTCATTGTGATTTGGTCCTGATGAAGAGGTTTGAAGACCTTGAAACGCGTTGACATAATAAACCACATTCACGCTTCACCTTTGATCCTTGGGCAGCACGGACTCTGAACCACCGTATTCCTCATTTATTGCATCAGGTGAGAGATGGGTCTCCTGGTTCCAGAGATTAGTGTTAGGGTCAAAGACCAGGGTCATGCTAATTCACACCAACTCTACAAATAAAGCACTGGTATGATATCCGGAGCCAGGGACGGGGCTAATATTAACTTAAAAGACGCTGACACTTGGCCTTTTTAAGTCTAAACATATCAAACTCAGGAGCCACGAATACATTACCGAGAACTAAAACGTTCTAAAGATGAAAACTAGAGACCTGAGATCTCGGAAGAAAGAACACTGAGTCTTGTGTAAACTACCCACCAGTACCATCTTCCTCCATGTCTCTCCCGCAACCCCCTTGGGACCCCATTCTTGTTATTATGGGTTCGGGATGACGGTTGGCGTTTTGTTCTTAACAAATATCTGTATTTTCCATTAAAAAGTTTAAACATTTCACATTCTTAAAACAAAAAAATAAAAAAGTGAATGCAAAATCCATAATTAAATAGGAAGAACCATAAAATCTGGAGTAGGTTCTGCGGTGAGCACGGCCGTCCGATACGCATAGACAACGGTGGTGCTGGATTACTAGTAGAGATGGCAAGGACATCAGCCGCTCTTCCTTCCTCCCGCACGCCGGGGGATCTCCATCATCAGTGACAGGCGACATACGAGACAAGATGACTCATATCGACTCCATATCCCGCCAGTAGCAGCCAGGGGCAATTTTGACCCCCTCCATCTCTGGTCCCAGGCAGGAATCTCTAGGCTCTGTCCCTCGTGACTCCCGGGCACCAGAGGTTCATACGAGAACGCTGGACACTGGCACTCTGGTGGATCCTCCACGTTTCGGAACCACGATTCTGTCTTCAATCCCGTCCGCCTCAGATACAATTCCTGGAAGTAAAGACCGTATCGGTGAGTGCTTTGTACCCATTATTAGTTTTATGTAAAGAACGTGAGATTTTTGACTGCAGCTCTGGTTGTGAGTGGAGTATTCATAATTCTGCTGCTTCTCTGCAAACTCTCAAAACTCTACTGTGGTGCATTGTGGGAGATGTAGTTAATTATAGGGTCTCCTAGTGCAGTAATGGGCAGTACCCACTGACTGGAGGGAGATGGAGCTCCGCATCCATGCAAAGTAAAGTAAGGAACACAAAGTAGTCGCCAAGACAGATGTGACCTATACATCCTGAGTAGTGTATAAACTAGGAGAGGAGGCCACCATGGAGGAGCTGCACAGGCCCGCATGTACACACAACGCACCTTCTGACACCATTTCCGCCTTTTTCCGATCCGTCTCGATGAAGAGGGCAGACGCCAAGAAGAAACCTCCTCCCAGGGCGCCCACGAACGAACACATCATGAGGGCGTACTCCAGGCTGCGGAACTTGAGAAGGGAGGTCTCCGGCAGTCCTTTGCTCATACGGTCCGATATCTGAGGGCAATACATAACGACACACTGAGGGTTATACTCCACCTGTGACCGGTGCCATCAATGCAATTAAAAAATGACACTGCAGCCAACTGGATGAACATGGCCACATTGGTGGGGACCACCACATTGTGACCTGTGCCCACCATTCTCCCCTCTAGCTTATAAAATCACAGTCATCCTGTCAGTAAAGTCCATGACTACGACTCACCACCCCGATGAGGTAGGGGCTCCCGGCATCGCCTAGCAGATGGGACACCATTATCTGCAAGGCCTCCGCTGTGGATCGTCTCGTGGGGATCACAACGTACTAAAAAGAAAGGATAAATATAATTTCAGCCATGATGGGGGTTTTCCTCTAGGAAGGATGATGGATCACTCACCAGCACCATGTCAGCCACTATGGCCCAATTTAAGGACAGCAAGGTCTCTCCGATGAAGATAAAAACCTGCGGAGGAAGAGATAAAAACACTGAGCAGCGTCCGGAAGGAGGCAGCACCGGAGATACAAAGAGGCTACTTACATAAGTGGCCACGAGACTGGAGTCTGCGAAAACCAAGGACAAGTACAGGAAAGGCGCGGAGCAGAGCATGCCACAGGCGCACACGATCGGGTCCGCGCGGGGGTTCACTTTTCGGTATCGTTTACTGATCTCCACTCCGGCTCCAACTCCCAAGATGCCGGTGACCACTGTGACCAGACCGAAGATCAAGCTGCACGGAGAAGCATCAGAAAGATCAGTGCGGGAGACCCCCGAGAAACACCGATGGGGACTGACCAGACTGAGGTCTACTCTTAAGATTTGGCCACAAAAGTCTACCTGCCCCCATCACAGGATCAACATGTACATCTGCCTCGGAGCAACGGGATCTGTACATTTTCCCCCACCCTCCCCCGAGGATCAATGGCTCCTGTCTACACAGATACAGACAGGATATATATTTCCACCTTATCACATCAGTGCGGAGTAGGTACCACCGAGGAACATCAGGAGAGGACTGTCAGCGGCTCCTGGTCACTACGCTGATCGCAGGCGAGGATCGATTTACCTGTCGTCGTAGTTATTCTGATGTGGCTCCGTCTTGTACAGAACTTCTCGTGCACGCATCAGGAACGTCGGAGCCCAGAGGGCGAGAGCGCCAGTTACAAAGGCCACCGTCGTGAAGCCAAAAGTAGTCAGCATGAAGCTCCGGCTACAGAGAGAAAGATACCCGAGGTGTAAGTGACAACCGGGGTAACAGTGCAGAGTCGCTACACGGGAAATACCTACTTCTTCAGCAGTGCCTTCACATCCGACAACCAGGGGGTCGTGGTCAGGGGTTTGTCGCTTTTCCTCTCCACGGCTCCTCTGGGCGGCTCCTTCACAAAGAATACGAGCAGCAGGACGGCGATGAGGCCCAGCCCCGGGGTGACCTGTCACAGAGAGGAGACGACATTGCAGGTTCTGGGGGTTATTCCATCCCCCAAGTATGCTGAATCCCGCCGGCCCCTCGCTCACCCGTAAAGCCCAGTGCCAGTCTTTATTGGCGGCGCTCGCCACCTTGGATCCAGCGATGTATCCGAGGCCGCTGTAATAGGCAGAGCATCAGTACAGAGCACCAAACCCTCAGCTGTACGAGTGCTGGAATCTCATACTGGACACTCACCAGCCGACTGGAATGGCAAAGTAGAAGACGGACAGCATGCGGGTGCGCTGGTCGGCCACAAACAGGTCGGCAATGATGGTGGGGGCGATGGTGGAGTAACTCGCCTCCCCGACTCCAACCAGTCCTCGTGTCAACAGGAAAAGGGGAAAGTGCTGGAGAAGAGATGGGAAAAGAAGAAAATCTGCCGGTAATTATACTGTGAGGACCAAGAAAACCGAACGATACGTATACATATACGCACACAATATCTATCTATCTATTGTATGTAAAGGTGCAATATAATGGGATTCTAAAAAAAAAAAATTAAGATAAATTAAGCTCAGCTGCAATACCGCACATCAACTGCAGTCAGGAGTGGAGCTGTTCTGGGAGAAAGCAGCCTTGTTTTTCTATTCTGTGACAGAACCCTCATAAGGGCTGATCCACCCTTTCAGGACCCCTGATTTAGATGGGGAGGGAGCGCCGGCAACAACAACCACCCGGGGAGGGAGCAGAGACAAGTGCAGGACATTACCTTATCGGGGATGAAGGAGCTGCACAGTGTGATGATTGACCAGAAGGAGATTCCTGTGCAAATAATATATTTTCTGTTCCACCGATCGCCGAGATATCCGAAGACCGGAGCCAGCACCATGTAGCTGCAGATAAACACTGGTGGGGGAGAGTGGAAGGGTCAGACTCCATGTAACGGGGGTGTAAATGATATCATCCCCTACTGACTACATCTACATCTACATCTACCCGCCAGGGATCCCTCCACCTGCTAGAGCATCAACCCCTTTTTTTGCTCTTACAGTCACATCTTATGTTGCCTGGAAACCATTCACAAGCAGGCTACCTGCTGACTGGTCTCGTTATAAACTTGATCCGACGCTGCCACTTACCGGTCTGTATCAGTCCGGAGGAGCCGTCCTTGATATGGAAAGCGTCCTCTAGGTCTGGGAGCACTCCTGCCAGAAATAAAGGGAAAGAACCATCATCAGCTCAGCTGGGGCCGGAGAGTCAGCGCAGTCCCCGGCTATTACTAGAGGGGGCATAAAGACCCGCACACGCCATCACAGAGCCCCTCTAACCGGATGCATAACCCGCTGCGTCCACAGTGATCTGGGGGTGAGGGATCCGGCACAGACCTCCTCCCTCCGCGGACAAATTCAGTTTTAGTTTTGTTCCTCTTCTCCTTCGGAGAGCCATAAAGACGGGCGAAATAACTTTATATATTCCATAGATTTGACGACACCAAATATATTCAGATTTTTCCTTTTTTTTTTTATTTATCTTATTGTACACTGATATTTGTTTTAGTCGGCTTAGTAAAAAAATAACCCACGGTAGAGTTTTTTTTTTTTTTTTTACTTTTGGAAAGTGCAGGGGCAAAGAGTATAAATGAGGCCAAAAATCGCTGAGTTGTTAGGGGGTTAGATATCGGGAACTGTTAAGTATCAGTATAAAGGTCCAAGGCTCCAGGTCAGGAGACTCCTGAGATTAGAGCGTTTACTCACTGTCATCCTGTAACCAGGAGGGTCCGCACCTGGTGCTGGGGGAGGAGCAGGTTTAGAAGCCCTCAGATACACAGGTTACAGGGGGCAGCCTCGTAAACCTGGCCTGCAAGAAATGATCTGCCCCCTCCCCCACCTACCGGCCACAGTGAAGCGATCCATGTAATTCAGCAGGTTGATGTAGAAGAGAATCCCCACGATGGCGACCGAGCGCCGGTAGGAGATTCCCGTCAGGGAGTGCACATCGCGGGTGTTGGGGTCGTCGTCCTCCTCATCCAGCACACGCGGAGGGGGCGCCGCGATGTTCACCTCATCCACGTCGTCCGCCTGAGTCAGGAACGGGGCGGTGTCAGCGAGGTCATGAGGGGTCATCATCGTGTTGGCCCCCGGACTGGAAACGCTGGACACAAAATAAAGTCGTCATTGTGAGAGGAAAACCGGAACATCTGGCTGTAGAGCGGCCCCCGAACTACAACCAGGGGGAGGGGATCACATCACCCCCATAAACCTGCAATCACAATCCTGTGTCTGTAGGGACCCCTCTATACATATACACTCCCCCTCTATACATATACACTCCCCCTCTATATACCCCTCTATACATATACACTCCCCCTCTATATACCCCTCTATACATATACACTCCCCCTCTATATACCCCTCTATACATATGCACTCCCCCTCTATATACACCTATCTATGCCCCCTATATACTACCTCTAAACCCCCCTATATGCATATACAGCCACCCTATATACATTTACACCCCCTCTACATATATGTACACCCCCTATATGTATGTACTCCCCCTCTATAGCCCCCTATATACATTTACACCCCCTATATATGTATGTAATCCCCCTCTATACGTGTACTCGGCTCCTGCCAGTATATTCCCCTCCCGGTGTAATAACAGTGTCCGGGGAGACTCGGGGCCCCAGATACCAGGAGCACTCACCGGCGCCGTCCTCCTCTGCCCAGCACTTATCCTTTCTGTGTCGCCATAGTGCGGCTACCAAGTCATATGACCGCAATTTCGATCACATGACTGAGACCGAGTATGCGTCTGACGTCACCACGCACCTACAGCAGCCGGGGAGAGGGGGGGTCAGTGTGACCACGTGATGCTGCGCAGATCCGTAAACGCTTGATAGCTGTAAATATCCAATCAGCGGCTTCAGTGACGCCCACGTGACTCTACAAATGCCTCCGCCTAGCTCCTGTTTTCCTCCAGCACAGAAGGCGGGGTCTGGGCGGTGACGTACGAAGAGGGGCGGAGTTATCTATAGTAGCTCAGACTGAAGCTGTTCCTGGCGACCAACAGGTGACATGTCATGCGCAGAAGAGCAGCAGTGAGTTAGTGACAAGAGACATGCGCAGAAGAGCAGCAGTGAGTTAGTGACAAGAGACATGCGCAGAAGAGCAGCAGTGAGTTAGTGACAAGAGACATGCGCAGAAGAGCAGCAGTGAGCCCCGCGGGCAGTGCTGTGATTCCACCACAGAAAAGTGGAAAAATATTTTAAGTGAGCGAAAGACGTAGAACTAAAAATATATCAATGTTATCAACGCCGTTACCATAGCGACCCAGCAGAAAAGCGTTTATAACGCATGATAAGTGCTGTAAATACTCATCCGGGACAACAAAGGATGGAGTTTAGGCTTTTTATCTCCAGTTCTTCCCTCAAACTATCGATAAAACACTTATAGGGGCCCCTAAAGGTATCAAGTGCCGCTCGAGAGCGTCATGTGGTCACGTCATAGGAAAAAGTAGCACCGGAGGTGAGTATAAGGGGATGTCTGAGCAGTGGACGACCCCTTTAAGCTATGTCGGACGGTCCATTGGCTTCTGGTCCAGGGACGTCTCTATTATATTGTTCTGTATCTTCATGATCCGTGATCGGTATCTAAGTACAGTCACCAAGTGCTATCGGAGGAGGTGGACACAGATGACGGGAGGGACCAGAGTCACGAAAATGTAGGAAGCGGGAACAAAAGAGGGTTATGTTGGAGAATTGAGGTGATGGGCCTGTCTAAAGAGATGTGGTTTTAGAGCACACTTAAAAATGTTGTGGCTAGGTATTAATCGGATTGTCTGGGGTACAGCATTCCAGAGAACTGGCGCAGCACAAGAGAAGTCTGGGAGACGGAGGTGCGAGATTCAGACTACAGAGGATGTTAGTCTTAGGTCAGTTGCAGAACGGAGGGCACGTGTAGGGCGATAGACAGAGATGAGAGAGAAGATATAAGGCGGTGCAGAACTGTGAAGAGCTTCGTGGGTGAGAGAGATGAGTTTGTATTGTATTCTGTAGCGGATGGGTAACCAGTGTAATGACTGGCACAGGGTGGAGGAATCGCTGTAGCAGCTGGATAGAAATACGACCCTGGTTGCCAGATTCAGGACGGATTGGAGAGGAGAAAATTTGGTAAGACCAATCAGAAGAGAGTTGCAAGTAGTCCAGATGATAGTGAATAAGAGCGACAGTAAGAGTTTCTCAAAGGTGAGAAAAGTTTCGAGATGTTTTTGACATGCAGGTGACACGAGCAAGTGATCGGACATAGGGAGTAAAGGAAAGATCTGTGTCAAATATAACCCCAAGACAGCGAGTGTACTGCTGGAGAGTAATGGTTGAATTATCCAAGGCAATTGCAATGTCAGGTATAGGTAGGTTAGTAGAGGGGAGAAACACAAGATCAGTTTTGGAGAGATTCAGTGTCAGCTAGAGAGAGGACGTGGTGTTAGAGACAGCCGACAGACAGTCACTGGTATTTTGTAGTAATGGGGAGTGATATCAGGAGAAGAGGTGTATAAATAGGTGTCATCAGCATAGAGATGGTACTGAAAACCAAATCTGATGATGGATTGTCCAATAGGGGTGGCCTATAGAGAGAAGAGGGAGCCTAGGACTGAGCCTTGAGGAACCCCGACAGGAAGAGGTGGGGGCCTAGGACTGAGCCTTGAAGAACCCCAACAGTAAGAAGAGGGAGCCTAGGACTGAGCATTGAGGGACCCCAACAGTAAGGTGAAGAGGAGGGAGCCTAGGACTGAACCCTGAAGAACCCCAACAGTAAAAGGAGGGGCCTAGGAGTGAGCATTGAAGAACCGCAACAGTAATAGGAGGGAGCCTAGGACTGAGCCTTGAAGAACCCCAACAGTAAGGGGAAGAGGAGGGAGCCTAGGACTGAGCCCTGAAGAACCCCAACAGTAAAAGGAAGGGCGTAGGACTGAGCCTTGAAGAACCCCAACAGTAAGAGGAGGAGGCCTAGGACTGAACCCTGAGAAACCCCAACAGTAAGAGGAGGGGGCCTAGGACTGAACTCTGAGAAACCCCAACAGTAAGGGAAAGAGGAGGGGGCTTAGGCCTGAACCCTGAGGAACCGCAACAGGGGAAAAAGAATGGAGCCTTGGACTGGCGTCTTCAGCTGCTCAGACTCCTTTCAGATGATTAAAATATTGTCAGTGTAACGTTGATAGGCAAGAGGCCTGATAGGATAAGAGGACAGAAAGTCACCTTCCAGCTTGGCCATGAAAAGATTTGCATGTTGTTGAGCCATGTTACTTCCCATCTGTACCATCTCCTGTAAATATGTGTTGTCAAATGAAAAATAATTATGGGTGAAGATGAGTTTTGTAAGTTTCACCACAGAATCAGCATCAATTCCTGTATTTTCCATGAAGATTTTTCAGGCATTTAATCCATCCTGGTGTGAGATTAATATTAGAGTACAAAGATTCCACATCCATGGTGGCCAGGATGGTTTCTTCTGATCGAGGACTTATTGCTGCTAGTTTATTCAATAGGTCAGTTGTGTCCTAAATGTAGCTGGGTGTATCCTTTACCAGGGGTCTAAGAACACCCTCTTTGTGGATTTTGGGAAGTTGATTGTCCCTATTGTTGGACTCCCTGGTATCAGGTCATCTGCTCTTTTGGAGTTGTCAGATAGCTGATAGCTGTTTAGTTCCTTGTAGAAGTCCTGTGTAGGGTCAGACTCAATTTTGTGTAGTAGCTTGTGTCCATAAGTTGTCTGCTTACTTTTGTTGTGTAGTCTGGTGTGTGCATCATTATTATTATAAGTCCAGGTGGAGATGGAACTGTCTTCCACAACTTCACTTTTGTAGAAGAGTTTGACTGTTTCTCACCCAGTTTTAAGATAGAGCTACAGTAAATAAAGTGCAGTCCTGTAGGAAAACCTGTTAAAGGCTACAAAAGACTTGAGACTGGGGTGTAGGTTCACCTTCCAGCAGGACAACGACCCTAAACATCCTGCCAGAGCTACAATGGATGGTGCAAAGAAGAAGGGAAAAAATGTCACCTGGGAGCTGGGAGAGACAGACCCCAAAAGACTGCTGCAGTAACTACAGAGAAAGGTGGTCCTACAAAGTACTGACTCAGGGGCTGAATACAAATGCACCTCAAAATTCTCAGATCTATACTTGTAAAATTATTAGAAAACCCTTTATCATTTCCTTTACACATCACAAATATTTGTACCTAGTGTTGGTATCACATAAAATCCCAATAAAACACATTTAAGTTTGTGGGTGTAGCTTGAAAAAAATGTGCAAAAGTTCACAAGGTATGAAGACTTTTTTCAAAGCACTGTATATCCTCCCATCGAAGGAGAGAAGGACCTAATTGTAAAAAATGCTGAGAGCAAAGTCTATCCCTGCTTAGACACATTTCTCTTGTAGCACCAGGATGCATTATATGTGAAGTTAGGAAGGGGCTTGGTAGGAAAACAGTGATCATGTACAGTGGTGTGAAAAAGTGTTTGCCCCCTTCCTGATTTCTTATTCTTTTGCATGTTTGTCACTTAAATGTTTCAGATCACAAAACAAATTTAAATATTAGACAAAGATAACACAAGTAACCACAAAATGCAATTTATAAATGAAAGTCTTTATTATTAAGGGAAAAAGAAATCCAAACCTACAGGGCCCTGTGTGAAAAAGTGATTGCCCCCTACCCAGGGGCGGACACAGACTGTAGTGGGCCCCTGTGCAAGAAATTTTGGGGGGCCCCCCCTGCCCTTCATAAGGCAACAAAGTTATGTAAACATAACCCCCCATGTGCATCTCTCACCCCCCCATGTGCAGCTCTCATCCCACCCATGTGCAGCTCTCACCCCCCGTGCATCTCTCATCCCCCCCATGTGCATCTCCCATCCCCCCATGTGCATCTCTCATCCCCCCCATGTGCATCTCTCATCCCCCCCATGTGCATCTCTCATCCCCCCCATGTGCATCTCTCACCCCCCCATGTGCATCTCTCACCCCCCCATGTGCATCTCTCACCCCCCCATGTGCATCTCTCACCCCCCATGTGCATCTCTCACCCCCCCATGTGCATCTCTCACCCCCCCATGTGCATCTCTCACCCCCACCATGTGCATCTCTCATCCCCCCCGTGCATCTCTGATTCCCCCCACTCCTAGTTAATTAATTGTATTTAAAAAAAATAAAACTTGTTATACTTACCCCCATGCAATCCCTGCAGAATCCTGGCGCTCGTCCACGTCGCTGCCACCAGGTTCTCCTGACGTTCGGCCATGTGACGGCGCCACATACATAGCCATCAGCTTTTGTTTTGGCCAAAAGATTTTTAAAGCCGCCACCACGATAAGGTAGACTCTTCTGGGCGGGCCCTACTCTAACCTATTAAAATTTTCTTAAAATATCCAATACTCTTTTTAGATATATTTTTATTTAGTTTTCTTTAAGGGAATGTGTCATATACATTTTTTTTTTAAATGACCAATAATACCACATACAGGGAATACCGCCACACCATGACCAGACCACATATTACCACAACATAGTGACTGAATAATACCACACAGAAGGGAGAAAAACTGCCACACCATGACCAGACCACATATTACCACTAAATTACGAATATTACCACCACATTACTAATATTACCATAAGTGTCATTATACACGGGAGCTCTATACATGGTATGTATAACGTAAGTGTCCAGGTAATCTAGTGATCACCAGTGAAATTATACACAGGAGCTCTGTATATAGTGTCAGTGTACAGGTAATACAGTGATCACCAGTGAAATTATACACAGGAGCTCTGTATATAGTGTACAGGTAATACAGTGATCATCAGTGACATTATACACAGGAGCTCTGTATATAGTGTCAGTGTACAGGTAATACAGTGATCACCAGTGACATTATACACAGGAGCTCTGTATATAGTGTCAGTGTACAGGTAATACAGTGATCACCAGTGACATTATACACAGTGTACATGTAATAGACTGACTCACCGGTGACGTCTCTAGGTGAAGTCCTTCATCTTCGCTTTTCTCCTTCATCCAGCACAGACCGCCATCACGTCTTCCAGCCAGGACTCGTCTCTGCATAAAATAACACAGTTATCTAGAGCACATTCCCCAACTTCTACATTACGCAGCTGAATACAGACGTGCATCCACCATCAATATATGGTTAGTTATTATGCAACCTACCATTCCAAATATAAATTGTAATCCACCACTGTGCCCCCATTAACTGTAAATAGGCACTTAATATATAATTTAATTAGAACCTCTACTCTTTCCGCCAATTTGTTACCAGTCACACTCCTGCATCCGCAACGCCCCCTACTCTATACTTCCTGCTCCCCGCATTCAATATTTACATGCACCCCCTGCCCCAATTCATTATATCATGTCCGTGCTCTCCCCACCCCATCATCATTTATCATTTACTCTCCCCCACCCCACATTCGTTATGTGCAGCTCATTATCCCCCTACTCCCAATTCCCCCATGTGCAGCTCTCAAACCCCCCCATGTGCAGCTCACATCCCCCCCCATGTGCACATCTCTCACCCCCTCCCCCACATGTGCCCCTCTCTCATCCCCCTCCCCCACATGTGCCCCTCTCGTCCCCCTCCCCCACATGTGCCCCTCTCTCATCCCCCTCCCCCACATGTGCCCCTCCCTCATCCCCCTCCACATGTGCACCTCTCTCATCCCCCTCCACCACATGTGCACCTCTCTCATCCCCCCCCACATACATGTGCATCTCCCATCCCCCCCACCACATGTGCATCTCCCATCTCCCCCCACACACACATGTGCATCTCCCATCTCCCCCCCACACACATGTGCATCTCCCATCTCCCCCCCACACACATGTGCATCTCCCATCTCCCCCCCACACACATGTGCATCTCCCATCTCCCCCCCCACACACATGTGCATCTCCCATCTCCCCCCCACACACATGTGCATCTCCCATCTCCCCCCCCACACATGTGCATCTCCCATCTCCCCCCACACACACATGTGCATCTCCCATCTCCCCCCCACACACATGTGCATCTCCCATCTCCCCCCCCACACACATGTGCATCTCCCATCCCCCCCCCACACACACACATGTGCATCTCCCATCTCCCCCCCACACACACACACACACACACATGTTCATCTCCCATCTCTCCACTCCTAGTTAATTGTATTTTAAAAAAAATAAAACTTGTTATACTTACCCCCATGCGATCCCTGCAGAATCCTGGCGCTCGTCCAAATCACTGACAGCAGGTTCTCCTGACTTCCGGCCATGTGACGGCACCGTCACATGACCGGAAGTCAGGGGAATCATGAAGGCGCTGCTGCAACAGCGCAGCTCAGCGCTGAAATGTCCCGGATCCGGCGCATAGCATGGGGCCGGGGGCCCCATGAGGAGAGAGACGCACAAGAGGGGGGCCCCCGAGGGGGCCCCTACCGGCCGGGCCCCATACTGGAGTCAGGGCAGTCATGCCCTGATGGCGGCCCTGCTGGAGGCTGGAGGGGCCCCCTCTCCCTCGGGGCCCCCGTTCAATGAACCGGCTGCACGGGCGGTAGTTCCGCCCCTGCCCCTACCCCCTTAAAACATAAATTAACTGTGGTTTATCACATCTTTAGGAAGCTGAGTTTAATTTTCCTAGCCACACACAGGCCTGATTACTGCCACACCTGTTCTCAATCAAGAAATCCCTTAAATAGGTCCTGCCTGACAAAGTGAAATACACTAAAAGATCTTCAAAAGCTAAACATCATGCTGCTATCCAAAAAAAACCTCAAAAACGAATGAGAAACAAAGTAATTGAGAACTATCAGTCTGGAAAAGATGACAAAGCCATTTCTAAAGCTTTGGGACTCCAGCGAACCACAGTGATAGCCATTATTCACAAATTGTGAAAACATGGAACAGTGGTGAACCTTCCCAGGAGTGGCCGGCTGACCAAAATTACCCCAAGAGCGCAGCGACGACTCATCCAAGAGGTCACAAAAAAAACCACAACAACATCCAAAGAAGTGCAGGCCTCACTTGCCTCAGTCAGTTTTTCATGACTCCACCATAAGAAAGAGACTGGGCAAAAATGGCATGAATGGCAGAGTTCCAAGACGAAAACCACTGCTGAGCAAAATTAACATAAAAACTCGTCTCAGTTTTACCAGAAAACATGTTGATGATAGTCAAGACTTTTGAGAGAATACACTGTGCACTGTCGAGACAAAAGTTGAACTTTTTGGAAGGTGTATGTCCCATTACATCTGGCACAGAAGTAACACAGCATTTCAGAAAAGAAACATCATACCAACAGTAAAATATGGTGGTGGTAGTGTGATGGCCTGGGGATGTTTTGCTGCTTCAGGACCTGGAAGACTTGCTGAGATAAATGGAACCATGAATTCTGCTGTCTACCAAAAAATTCTGAAGGATAATGTTCGGCCATCTGTTCGTGACCTCAAGCTGAAGAGCACTTGAGTTTTGCAGCAGGACAATGATCCAAAAACACACTAGCAAGTCTACCTCTGGATGGCTTAAGAAAAACAAAATGAAGACTTTGGAGTGAACTATTCAAAGTCCTGACCTTAATCCGATTGAGATGCTGTGGCATGGCCTTAAAAAGGTGGTTCATGGTGGAAACCCTCCAATGTGGCAGAATTATGAGGAAGGAAGAAGGAAGGAAGAAGAAGAGTAAGCCAAAATTCCTCCAGAGCATTGTAAAAGACTCATTGCCAGTTATCGCAAACGCTTGATTGCAGTTGTTGCTGCTAAGAGCCCAACCAGTTCTTAGGTTTGGGGGCAATCACTTTTTCATACAGGACCCTATAGGTTTGGATTTCTTTTATCATTAATAATAAAGACCTTTATTTAAAAACTGCATTTCATGGTTACCTGTGTTATATTTGTCTAATATTTACATTTGTTTTGTGATCTGAAACATTTAAGTGACAAACATGCATAAGAATAAGAAATCAGGAAGGGGGAAAATAATTTTTCACACCACTGTAGCAGCTCAATAACCGTCTAGTAGAAAACGTCCTACTATAAACTTGCTCTGATCTTTATCTGCACATGTGAACTCTGTACTGTACATGTGGAAGTCATAGGACTACTCTTCACCCACAAGTTTCCACATCCTGCAGGAACTTTTGAAGGTGGGTGATCTGGGACACATGGGGACTTCTGTACAGCTACAACACAGCTTGTATCCCACCGTCGGGCATATATACACAGGGGTGGACATATCATTGGTACAATCTGTGCGACCGCACAGGGACAGATAGGGATCACATTTCTACCTTCAAAGCAGGTGAAATTTTGCATTTTTAGGAGCTCTTGGGCTGCAAAGGGCCCTTATATTGTTCTTGCATGTGGGCCCTTTTCTGTCTGTGTCCGCCAGTGTATATACAGCTACGACATCACTTGTATCCCACCCTCGGGCATATATATAGCTGTGACGCAACTCCGCTCTGTAGTAATGTAGCTGAAAGATAGAAATCGGCAAAGCAGGAAGGAGAGGAACAGATCAGGAAACCTGACTAACCGGGAGTTCTGGGGACACAAGATAACTCATGTAAGATAATATCTACTGGTATATGCAGGAGCCTAGACTCACATATATACATGTATAAAGTCATACTGCCCATGTTAAAAGGGGAAAAATATATTAAACAAAAGCTTTATTAAAATACTCTGGACTAACGGTGTCGGACTGGGGTGTCAAGGGCCCACCAGTAACCAACTCCAGGGCCGCACTTTTCAGCTACATGCAAATGTGACATTATCCTCAATCACAAATGTATATAACAATGAACTGGGCAGATTCTTAGATAAATAAGATGCCTCCTTTGTCCATAGAATAGTAATTACGGCACTCCTGTGGATGGTGCCCGAGTAGGATCCTATCCCATGTAAATCTTGTAGAAAACTTGGCAGTCAGGTAAATGTTGGAAGAAGATAATTTTATTGTGTGCAGGCAATCCAAAATAAAGAAGACGTTTCGGTCATATAATGACCTTCATTAGTCAAGAATGGCGTCCACTCACTGCCGCAGCACATGCTGCTTATCCAGAGCATTCGTTATTGCCTGTATCCTTGTGCATACTGCAATCTGTCTGACTGATGAAGGTCATTATATGACCGAAATGTCTTCTTTATTTTGAATTGCCTGCAACAATAAAATTATCTTCTTCCAATATTTACCTAAGTGCCAAGTCTTCTACAAGATTTGTCTGCTCATATTATTATTTATTATTATAGCGCCATTTATTCCATGGAGCTTTACATGTGAAAGGGGTATACATAGCACAAACAATTACAATAATTTGAACAATACAAGTCGCTGACTGATACAGGAGGAGAGAGGACCCTGCTCGTGAGGGCTCACAATCTACAAGGGATGGGTGAAGATATAGTAGGTGAGGGTAGAGCTGGTTGTGCAGCGGTATGGTGGAATGGTGGTTACTGCAGGTTGTAGGCTTGTCGGAAGAGGTGGGTCTTCAGGTTCCTTTTGGACGTTTGCACGGTAGGCGAGAGTCTGATGTGTTGGGGTGGAGAGTTCCAGAGTTGGGGTGATTGTGGGAAGAGGAGATGAGAGGGGAGTAGAGAAGGAGATCTTGTGAGGATTGGAGGTTGCGTGCGGGTATGTACCGGGAGACTAGGTCACAGATGTATGAAGGAGACAGGTTGTGCATGGCTTTGTATGTCATGGTTAGGGTTTTGAACTGGAGTCTCTGGGTAATGGGGAGCTAGTGAAGGGATTGACAGAGAGGAAAGGTCGGGGAATAGCGGGGGGACAGGTGGACTAGTCGGGCAGCAGAATTTAGGATAGATTGGAGGGGTGCAAGAGTGTTGGAAGGGAGGCCACAGAGCTGGAGGATGCAGTACTCGAGGCGGGAGATGATGAGGGCGTGCACTAGTGTTTTTTTAGATTAGTGGTTGAGGAATGTTTGGATCCGGGAGATATTTTTGAGTTGGAGTTGGCAGGAAGTGGAAAGGGCTTGGATATGTGGTTTGAAGGTGAGATCAGAGTCCAGGGTTACCCCGAGGCAGCGAGCTTGCGGGACTGGGGAGAGTGGGCAGCCATTGACTATGATGGATAGGTCAGGTGGGGGGGTTGAGTGACATGGGGGAAAGATGATGAATTCAGTTTTATCCATGTTAAGTTTTAGAAATCTGGCAGAGAAGGATGAAATAGCAGACATACATTGTGGGATTCTGGTTAGTAGGGAGGAGATATGGGGTCCAGAGAGGTAGATCTGTGTGTCATCAGCATAGAGGTGATACTGAAAGCCATGGGACTCTATGAGCCTGTCCCAGGCTGAAGTTGTAGATGTAGATGGAGAAGAGGAGGGGTCATAGGACTGAACCTTGGGGGACACTGACAGATAGGGGGCGAGATGAGGAGGTGATGTGTGAGTGGGAGACACTGAATGTCTGGTCTGTTAGGTATGAAGAGATCCAAGATAGGGCCAAGTCTGTGATGCCGAGAGATGAGAGAGTCTGTAGTAATAGGGAATGATCCACTGTGTCAAACGCAGATGACAGATCCGGGAGGAAGAGGACAGAGTAGTGTCTCTTAGATTTGGCAGTTAGTACTTCGTTGGAGACTTTAGTCACGGCAGTTTCAGTGGAGTGATGCGGTCGGAAGCCAGATTGCTAGAGGTCAAAGAGGGAGCAGGAGGAAAAGTGGGAAGACAGTTCACAATGGACGTGCTGTTCCAGTAGTTTTGAGCCATAGTGGAGAAGTGATATGGGGTGATAGCTAGTCAGGGAGGTTGGGTCAAGGGAGGGCTTTTTGAGGATAGGTGTGATCGAGGCATGTTTTAAGCATGAGGGGAAGACACCGGTTGTTAGTGTCAGGTTGAAAAGGTGGGTTATGGTTGGAATGAAGATTGTGGTGAGGCTAGAGATGAGGTGGGACGGGATTGGGTCAAGTTCACAGGTGGTGAGGTGTGATTTAGAGAGTAGAGAGGAAACTTCATTGTCCATAATGGTGGAGAAACTGGTTTTGGAGGAGGAGGGTTGAGTAAATATGAGGAGGGGCTGTAGGGACTTTAGACAAAAGCTTTGTCTGATGGTGTCAATCTTCTGCTTGAAGAATGAGGCAAAGTCTAAGGCTGAGATGAGAGGAGAGGGAGGAGGTGCTGGGGGATGAAGGAGAGAATTGAAAGTGTTGAATAGCTGTTTAGGGCTGTGAGACAGAAAGGATATGAGAGATGAGAAGTAAGTTGGTTTTGCTGCAGTAAGTGGATCTGAAAGAAGTGAGGGACTGTTTGAATGCGATGAAGTGCTCATTGGAGTGGGACCTTTTCCATCTCCGCTCAGCAACCCTGGAGGCCCTTCACAGTTCTTTAGTCAGGTTGGTGTGCCAGGGTTGTCTGTTGAGTGTGCGAGCTTTGGTATGTGTGAGAGAGCGACTGAATTGAGAGCTGCACGTGTTGTGGTGTCTATAAGTGGCAGCAGCATCTGTATTGTGTAAGGAACTTATGTCTGTGAGAGGGAGGAGGGATTCAGAGAGTGAGTGTAGGTCAAGGTGTTTGATATTTCTGCGAGGGTGTGCAAGTTTGTGGAGTGGGGATTGTGCACCTGGAGAGGAGAGGGAAGAGAATGTAAGTAGTTTGTGGTCAGACAGGGGGAGAGGAGAGTTAGAGAAGTTAGATAGGTGACTCAGGCGAGTGAAGATGAGGTCCAGTGTGTGGCCATCTTTGAGAGTGGGGGCAGAAGACCATTGAGCAAGACCGAAGGAGGAAATGAGGGACAGAATCTTAGAGACAGATGGGTGGGACGTGTCAATGGTGATGTTGAAGTCACCCATGATGATAGTGGGGATGTCAGCGAAAAGGAAATGAAGTAGCCAGGTGGTGAAGTGGTCGAAGAAAGTGGTGGCTGGCCCTTTGGTGGGGGCGGTAAATGATGGCTAGTTGGAGGTTGGAGGAGGAATACAAGCACATAGAATGCTCCTCAAAAAAGGGGAGAGCAATGGAGGGTGGCAGGGGATATGGGTGAAGGAGCAGTTATCTGACAGGAGAAAACCTACTCCTCCACCATGTTTGCCATTGGAGTGGGGTGTGTGAGAAAGATGGAATCCACCATACGAAAGTGTAGCTGGAGAGGCCGTGTCAGAGGGGGTGAGCCAGGTTTCAGTGATGGCGAGGAAGGAAAGTTTGTTAGTGATGAAAAAATCATGGATGTAGGAGAGTTTGTTGCAGACGGACCAAGCGTTCCATAGAGCTCCTGTTAGTGGGACTGGGGAAGTGGGGGCTGGGGGCATGGATATAAGATATGAAAGGTTGCGAGAGTTTGTGACAGATCGTGGATAGGATGCGAAAATGAATGTGGGGATGTGTTGAGGAGGGCCAGGATTTGGAGAGATATCGCCGGCAGTCAGAAGGAGCAGGAAAAGTGTTAGCAGATGGGAGCAGGAGAGGCCATGAGGTGGCTGTCTGTGTTTGGAGACACAGGATCGTATGTTGAGGAATAGTTCTGAGGAGGAGGTGAGATGGATGGGGAGGATGGAGGGAGAGATGACCAGTTCATTTTAGGTGTAGGGATAAGGGGGGTTAGTAGAAAGTGGAGGATTATAGGGGAGGGAGTGAATACAAACAGAAACATTGTTTATTTTGACTGCGTATGCAGTTTTTCTTCAGTTCCCTTCAGGTTCAATTCAGGTCTAATTCTTCAATATATGTCACACTTGTGGTGGCTCACCAGTGGATTCTCCTGTACTTCTGTGGGCAAGTCCAAGCCTGTTAATAGTTATATTCTTGTACATCATGGCAGTAGTAGACTAGTTATATTCTTGTACATAGGGGCAGTATTATAGTATTTATATTCTTGTGCACAGGAACAGTATTATAGTAGTTATATTCTTTTACATAGGGGTAGTATTATAGTAGTTGTATTTTTGTACATAGGGGCAGTATTATATTAGTTATATTCTTGTACATAGGAGCAGTATTATAGTAGTTATATTCTTGTACATAGGGGCAATATTATACTAGTTATATTATTGTACATAAGGGGTAGTATTATAGTAGTTATATTCTTGTACATTGGGGGCAGTATTATAGCAGCTATATTTATTTTGCCTGCAATAGTAATAATTGTGTAGCTATATTATGTTACAGGACTCTTGCCACACAATGGAGTTATAGTTATATAGTAGTTATATTCCTGTACATAAGGGGTAGTATTATAGTAGTTATATTCTTGTACATAAGGGGTAGTATTATAGTAGTTATATTCTTGTACATAGAAGTATTTTAGCAGTTATATTCTTGTACATAGGAGCAGTATTATAGTAGTTATATTCTTGTACATAGGGGGCAGTATTATAGTAGTTATATTCTTGTACATAAGGGGTAGTATTATAGTAGTTATATTCTTGTACATAGAAGTATTTTAGCAGTTATATTCTTGTACATAGGAGCAGTATTATAGTAGTTATATTCTTGTACATAGGAGCAGTATTATTGTAGTTATATTCTTGTACATAGGAGCAGTATTATAGTAGTTATATTCTTGTACATAGGGGCAGTATTATAGTAGTTATATTCTTCTACATAGGAGCAGTATTATAGTAGTTATATTCTTGTACATAGGAGCAGTATTATAGTAGTTATATTCTTGTACATAGGGGCAGTATTATAGTAGTTATATTCTTGTACATAGGAGCAGTATTATAGTACTTATATTCTTGTACATAGGAGCACTATTATAGTAGTTATATTCTTGTACATAGGGAGCAGTATTATAGTAGTTATGTTTATTGTACATAGGGGCAGTATTATAGTAGTTATATTCTTGTATATAGGGAGCAGTATTATAGTAGTTATATTCTTGCACATAAGGCAATATTATAGTAGTTATATTCTTGTACATAGGAGCAGTATTATAGTAGTTATATTCTTGTACATAGGGGCAGTATTATAGTAGTTATATTCTTGTACATAGGAGCAATATTGTAGTAGTTATAATTTTGTACATAGG
Source organism: Phyllobates terribilis (assembly GCF_046119375.1). Classification (NCBI taxonomy): domain Eukaryota; kingdom Metazoa; phylum Chordata; class Amphibia; order Anura; family Dendrobatidae; genus Phyllobates; species Phyllobates terribilis. Next base: position 390,798,745 of record NW_027362769.1, on the reverse strand, counting down.
GGGCAGTATTATAGTAGTTATATTCTTGCACATTGGGGGCAGTATTATAGCCGCTATATTTATTTTGCCTGCAATAGTAATAATTGTGTAGCTATATTATGTTCCAGGACATTTGCCACACAATGGATCTGAATGCTTACTTCCAGAGGGTGAGTTTGACAAATTCTGGACATCCTTCTCTCTCAGCATTACGAGAATTACACCGCCACCATGTACACTCTGTACCGACAGAAAGTCTCAGCATACATAGTGGAGAAAAAATTATCCTGGACGTTTCATGGATATACAACAAAATTGTAGTTAGAGGACGAGGAGGTTTCTGTTATGAGAACAATGGTCTTTTCTTGTGGGTGCTCCAACAACTGGGCTACCAAACACAGGTGTTGTCATCAAGGGTAAGGAATAAAATAAGTGGCATTTACACTCCCCCATTTGGCCACATGATGTTGGTGGTTAACCTTGAGGGAAGAAGATGGATTTGTGATGTTGGTTTTGGGGAAGCATTTGTTGAGCCATTTCCACTGGAGGCCGGGTGGGAAGAGGAACAGGACAGTGGTGTGTATCGTTTACACGTAGAAGGAGATGAGTGGTACATGGAGAGGAAGGAAGAAAACAACTGGAGATGTCTTTACAAGTTCACCCTGGAGGAGAGGACATTTGAGGATTTCGGGGAAATGTGTGAATATCATCAGACGTCCCCCAGTTCTATATTTGTTCAAAAATCCTTATGTACTCTACAACTCCCACGTGGAAGACTAACTTACATAGGACACCGTCTTATCAGCACTGAGTATACCAAGGGCGGTGGAAGCGTTAAGACCACTCAACAACTTACTGACGAGGAGATCCCAGGTCTACTCAGAGATAAATTTGGGATTGTCCTGAGTGGAAAACTGATTCCCAAAGATGAAGATATTGTAATACCAAAGACACATCAACCAGTAAGGTTCATGATTGCTGACCTATTGCTAAAAATGACAGTAGTTATCTTGTAATACATGCCATGCATGGTCTTCTTCTGGCCATATTCCTGGTCATGAGTAACCAATCTTATAAAACAATGGTACTTCACATAGATTAAGAGATTGGCACCTAATCCATAATAGTGAAAACAATTTTAGAGTTTGGGGTTCATCATTTTCTCTTTTCATCTTCGACACTAGGGTTAATTTAGAAACACTGAACCAATTGATTAATCGATTGAATTTTTTTTCTAGGACTCCTCTTCTAAGCTGGACCTGAACACCTATCTCCAGAGAATTGGAATTGCAGATTACATGGCACTTTCCCAGACGCCATCACTTTCTAATTTACGGACTATTCACCGCCACCATGTGCTCTCTGTCCCCTTTGAAAGCCTCAGTATCCACAGTGGGGAGAAAATCGTTCTGGACGTTGGCTGGATTTATGAGAAGATTGTCCTGAGAAAGCGTGGAGGCTTCTGTTTCGAGAACAATGGTCTTTTCTTGTGGGTCTTGCAACAACTGGGTTACCAGCCACGAGTGTTATCAAGCAGCGTGAAGAACGAAATGACCGGTGTTTATGAACCTCCACTCTCACATATGATGATGATGGTGGAGCTTGAGGGAAGGAGATGGTTGTGTGATGTTGGTTTTGGGGATGGAATCATGGAACCATTTCCTCTGGAGGCCGGGTGGGAAGAGGAGCTGGACTGTGGTGTCTATCGGTTACAAGTAGATGAAGATGAGTGGTACATGCAGAGGAAGGAAGAAGAAGTCTGGAATAGTATCTACAAGTTCACACTCAAAGAGAGGACATTTGAGGATTTCCGAGAGCTATGTGAACATTACCAAACATCGCCTAGTTCATTCTTTGTTCAAAAATGCTTTTGTTCCCTACGGCTTCCAGGTGGACAACTGACATACATGGGTCACCGACTAATCAGTACCGAGTACACGAAAGGGGGTGGAAGTGTGAAGACCACACGACAACTCACTGAGGAGGAGATTCCAGCTCTACTCAGAGACAAATTTGGGATTGTCCTTAGTGGAAAACTAACACCAAAAGATGAATAGCCACTGATCAAAATGGATCTATTGTTATATGTCTACATGCACATATACAGTACAGACCAAAAGTTTGGGCACACCTCATTTAAAGATTTTTCTGTATTTTCATGACTATGAAAATTATACATTCACACTGAAGGCATCAAAACTATGAATTAACACTTGTGGAATTATATACTTAACAAAAAAGTGTGAAACAACAGAAAATATGTCTTATATTCTAGGTTCTTCAAAGTAGCCACCTTTTGCTTTGATGACTGCTTTGCACACTCTTGGCATTCTCTTGATGAGCTTCAAGAGGTAGTCACCGGAAATGGTTTTCACTTCACAGGTGTGCCCTGTCAGGTTTAATAAGTGGGATTTCTTGCCTTATAAATGGGGTTGGAACCATCAGTTGTATTGTGCAGAAGTCTGGTGGATACACAGCTGATAGTTCTACTGAATAGACTGTTAGAATTTGTATTATGGCAAGAAAAATGCTGTAAAGATAAACGAGTGGCCATCATTACTTTAAGAAATGAAGGTCAGTCAGTCCGAAAAATTGGGAAAACTTTGAAAGTGTCCCCAAGTGCAGTTGCAAAAACCATCAAGCGCTACAAGGAAACTGGCTCAGTTGAGGACCACCCCAGGAAAGGAAGACCAAGAGTCACCTCTGCTTCTGAGGATAAGTTTATCCGAGTCACCAGCCTCTGAAATCTCAGGTTAACAGCAGCTCAGATTAGAGACCAGGTCAATGCCACACAGAGTTCTAGCAGCAGACACATCTCTTCAACAACTGTTAAGAGAAGACTTTGTGCAGCAGGCCTTCATGGTAAAAAAGCTCCTAGGAAACCACTGTTAAGGACAGGCAACAAGCAGAAGAGACTTGTTTGGGCTAAAGAACACAAGGAATGGACATTAGACCAGTGGAAATCTGTGCTTTGGTCTGATGAGTCCAAATTTGAGATCTTTGGTTCCACTGTGTCTTTGTGCGATGCAGAAAAGGTGAACAGATGGACTCTACATGCCTGGTTCCCACCGTGAAGCATGGAGGAGGAGGTGTGATGGTGTGGGGGTGCTTTGCTGGTGACACTGTTGGGGATTTATTCAAAATTGAAGGCATACTGAACCAGCATGGCTACCACAGCATCTTGAAGCGGCATGCTATTCCATCCGGTTTGCGTTTAGTTGGACCACCATTTATTTTTCAACAAGCCATTGACCCCAAACACACCTCCAGGCTGTGTAAGGGCTATCTGACCAAGAAGGAGAGTGATGGGGTGCTACGCCAGATGACCTGGCCTCCACAGTCACTAGACCTGAACCCAATCGAGATGGTTTGGGGTGAGCTGGACCGCAGAGTGAAGGCAAAAGGGCCAACAAGTGCTAAGCATCTCTGGGAACTCCTTCAAGATTGTTGGAAGACCATTTCCGGTGACTGCCTCTTGAAGCTCATCAAGAGAATGCCAAGAGTGTGCAAAGCAGTCATCAAAGCAAAAGGTGGCTACTTTGAAGAACCTAGAATATAAGACATATTTTCAGTTGTTTCACACTTTTTGTTAAGTATATAATTCCACATGTGTTAATTCATAGTTTTGATGCCTTTAGTGTGAATGTACAATTTTCATAGTCATGAAAATACAGAAAAATCTTTAAATGAGAAGGTGTGTCCAAACTTTTGGTCTGTACTGTATGTATATATGGGGCACAATATCTTTATAGCTTGTTTTTAGCTTTAGTTGATTGAAAACCCCTCCCTCAATCAATCAAAACTTGCTTCCCCGAGATCACAGACATCAAAAGCCTGTTTACTGAGGGATGCAATGTTCGCCCATCTGCATAGACCGACCGAAATCAATAAACATTTGTATATCTTAACTTCATTTAAGATGTGCTGAGAATTTGTGCTGGTAGAGGGGAGAAAGAGCTGCTTCATTCAATGTATAACCAGAAATTATGCATATAGTCAAGGAAAAACTTCTGATTTTTGTGCAAAAAATAAATAAATAAAAGTAATTATTATGCTAAAAAACACTTACTTGTATCTCATTGATGAAATGACGATTAAAAAAAACAATTCCGATTGTTTTGGGGTTTTTGTTTTTATTACGTTCATTGGGTTGTAAAATAAACTTGACGATATGACTCTATGAGTTAATGCAATAATGGTGCTACTGTGATAAAAATACATTTGGAAATTTGTAAGAAAAAAAATGTTTTGTGGCACTATTTCTGAGACTAGTAACTTTTTATTTTTCCACCATCAATCGAGCAGTGTCAGGGCTTTTTTTTAAGTGGTGTGTCGGCTCCAAAAAACTGATTGCTGTTAAATTAGTTTGTTAAATCATTGAATTCAATGTGAACAGATGAGTTTGAAGTGCAGCAGTTTCCCTCCCCCAGTACAGTTTTTTTGTTTATTGGCTTTGTTTGCTTAATGGACCAGTAACCTCAGTCTAAGGCCTCGGCCCCACTATCAGTATTTGGTCAGTATTCAGTCAGTATTTTTTCTCAGGAGTGGGAGCCAAAACCCGGAGTGGATAATAAATGCAGAATTGGTGACTTGTTTCTATTATACCTTTTCTCTGATTGTTCCTCACCTGGATTTGGCTCCCACTTATGAGAAAAAATACTGACCGAATACTGACCAAATACTGATAGTTGGGCTGTGGCCTAATAGTAATGAATAATGGGCTTGGAGTCAGCACCATCAAATAGGGGAATAACCCATTCCCGCTAGCCAAGGGTGTTACTTTATATGGCAAACAATAAGGGTCCATTGTGACTTGTAGGATAGGGGAGGCTGGAACCCCCAGGCCAGGGCAGTGGGCGGAAGTCCACATGACATGGGTCTGGTGGAGGTGGGGGGCATAGGTGAATCATAGAATCATAGAATGGTAGAGTTGGAGGGGACCTCCTGGGTCATCTGGTCCAACCCCCTGCTCAAAGCAGGATTCACTAAATCATCTCAGACAGATATCTGTCCAGCCTCTGTTTGAAGACGTCCATTGAAGGAGACCTCACCACCTCTCGTGGCCGCCTGTTCCACTCATTGATCACCCTCACTGCCAAAAAGTTTTTTCTAATATCTAATCTGTGTCTCCTCCCATTCAGTTTCATCCCATTGCTTCTAGTCTTTCCTTGTGCAAATGAGAATACAGATGATCCTTCTACAATGTGACAGCCCTTGAGATATTTGTAGACAGCTATTAAGTCTCCTCTCAGTCTTCTTTTTTGCAAGCTAAACATTCCCAAATCCTGTAACCGTTCCTCATAGGACATGGTTTGCAGACCAGTCACCATTCTGGTCGCTCTTCTCTGAACTTGCTCCAGTTTGTCAATGTCTTTTTTAAAATGTGGTGCCCAAAACTGAACACAGTATTCCAGATGAGGTCTGACCAAAGAGGAGTAGAGGGGGATAATGACTTCACGTGATCTAGACTCTACGCTTCTGTTAATACATCCCAGAATTGTATTTGCCTTTTTTGCTGCTGCATCACACTGTTGACTCATGTTCAGTCTATGATCTATTAGTATACCTAAGTCTTTTTCACATGTACTGTTGCTTAGTTCTATTCCTCCCATTTTGTATATGCTGTTTTCATTCTTATTGCCCAGATCTAGTAATTTGCATTTTCCCAATTAAAAACCATTCTGTTAGTTGCTGCCCACTGCTCCAGTTTATTTAGGCCTTTTTGAAGCCTCTCTCTCTCTTCTCTAGTGTTAGCTATCCCTCCTAGCTTTGTGTCATCAGCAAATTTAATCAATTTACCCTCAATTCCTTCATCATTGATAAAGATGTTGAACAATATAGGTCCCAGGACAGAGCCTTGTGGTACCCCACTTGAGACATTCATCCAACTGGATGTGAAGCCATTTACGACCACTCTTTGAGTCCGATCACTAAGCCAATTATGAATCCACCTAACAGTTGCCTTGTTCATTCCATACTTGGTCATTTTTTCAATAAGGATGGTGTGAGATACTTTGTCAAATGCTTTGCTGAAGTCAAGATATACTATATCTACAGCGTTTCCCTGATCCACTCAGTCAGTGATTCTGTCATATAAGGAAATTAAGTTAGTCTGACATGACTTGTTAGTTACAAACCCATGCTGACTCTGGTTAATCACTTCATTCTTATCCAGGTACTTACATACATGTTGTTTAATAATTTGTTCAAAGATCTTTCCTGGTATAGAAGTCAGACTCACCGGCCTATAATTTCCTGGGTTCACATTCTTCCCCTTTTTGAAGATAGGAACAACATTTGCTCTTCTCCAGTCTTCTGGGACTTCTCCTGTTCTCCAAGAATTTTCAAAGATTATGGAGAGTGGTTCTAAAATTTCTTCTACGATCTCCTTCAGTACTCTGGGGTGTAATTCATCTGGACCTGGAGACTTGAACTCATTTATGTTAGCTAAATATTCCCTCACAGTCTTTCTGTTTACAGATAAAGGAATAGAAGAATCCAGGTTAATAGGACAGTGAAGATCAGTTGATGTTACATTTTCTTTCAGAGAGAAAACTGATGCAAAATAAGAATTAAAATGTTCGGCCTTCTCAACATCCTTTCTTACCATTTCACCATTTTCATCCTGTAAAAATCCTATAGCATCTTTGACTTTTCTTTTACTTTTGACATACCCCCAAAATAATTTTTTATTGCTTTTGACACTTCTTGTAAGCCTTAATTCATTGTTAGCTTTAGCTAATCTGATATGTGCCCTACAGGTTCTGCAGACTGCATTATAATCTTGAGGGTTTTTATGAGGCGAGGTCAGGTTTTTTCCCCACTACCAGGACAAGAGAAGACCTGACCCTGTGACCTCCATGGCGACCGAGAAAAACCTCATGGAGGCCCTCCGAACCGCGGCCAGAGGACACCCCCCAGGTTGGATAGAGGCGCAAGTGGTCGGCATCGGGGGATGTCGATTTGCTGAACGCTTACCTGAGGACCATGGACTGACGGAGCGCCCTGCCAGACGATCCCGCCCCCCGGTGTGCTTTTCCCCAGAGGGACCAAGGGCCAGGTGCCAGCGAAGGAGCCCCTCCCGGGACTCTCCAGCCCGGGCCGCATCTTAAACGTACTCACGCTGGGCCCGGGCTGGGAGGAATCCAAAAGCGCAGCATGGCCCAGCGGCGGTGGGTGGGCCAGCATCAGCGGCGGCCGACCCGCCTACCACTTATGTCGGCGGATGTGACATCAGCGGATGTGACGTCAGCGAATGTGCGTCACCAGCCGCGACGCGGTGGTGACACACTAGGAAGTGCTGCTGATGCGGCGGGCCGTCGTCACGAGGTGCACATGGGGCGGCCCGCCTCCACTGTACGGGTTTTTGAGCATACTTTCAGGGTCCATGGTGCACAAGGGAGTGGCCAGATGAGTGGCGAACGACTGGCATAGTGAAGAACGTGACATTCCTGGAGATTTTTCCTGTCCTGGTGGCGGTCAATTTGTGGGGAAAACATTTTAGTGATAAATGGATACGCATTAATTGCGACAACATGGCCGTAGTCCACGCCATAAATAGCATAACAGCCTCTTCCCCACCAGTGATTCGTGTACTATGTTGTTTGGTCCTAGAATGTTTAAAATTGAACGCGTGTGTGACTGCTTCGCATGTTCCAGGAGTGGCTATCTCAATCGCTGACGCTCTTTCTCATTTCCAGTGGGATCGGTTCCGGTTCCAGAAGTAGGAAGGACAGCCGATGTCCAGTCTCTTTTGATCTGTTGCAACTTTTAGGTGCTGTCCTGGAAGAAATATGTTTTTCAGAGTTCGAACGCAGATGGTTCCAGCTATCTTTTTCACTAGCATTCTTTGGCGCATTCAGGATTAGCGAGCTGGTAGCCCCGTCCAGGAAAAAATCAGGGGGCCTATTAGCCCAAGACGTGGTAGCCATAAAAACGGGACTAGAGATATGGATTAGGCTCTCTAAAACAGATCAAACGGGGAGGGGAAAAACTATCAGGTTAGGGATTGTACAAGGGTCCGTTATGTGTCCTTTAAGGGCCTTTTTGGATTTTAGGGGCAGGCGTAAGGTCCGGGAGGGCCCTTTACTATGTCACAAAGACGGAACTTTTCTATCAAAGTACCAGTTCACGAAGATCTTTAGGAGCAGTTTAAGAAGCTAGGTTTAGACCCATTCAGTTTCGCTCCACATTCTTTCTGGATAGGGGCAGTCACGGAAGTGGCAGCGTGCGGCCGGGGTCCAGAAACGGTTAAGATGATTGGAAGGTGGGAATCAGGCCGTTTCTTATCATATGTGAGACCAGAAATGGTAGTCAAATTAAAGTAACAGTGTTCATGTTTTACTATTACTAATTCATGTCTCTACGCAGGTCCCCCCTTCTTGGTCTGGATAATGGGACATTCGTATGTTCATTGGGGCGTGATTCGATCTGATATGCGGCGAGACGGGAGGCAGATCAGGTTTTCAAGAAACAGGGCCGTGGTTTGATGGCTAAGCTTCCGAGGCATGGGGTGGGACAGAATGTTACGGGAACTGCACAATTTTGTACGGGTGAACTGACCCCCTTATAGTATGTTTACATCTAGGGGGGAATGACCTGGGGGATTTGATACGGGATGTGAGCATGATTTGCTTCATATTTGGACATCCTTTCCAGGGCGAGTGACGGTGTGTTCCGGTATTGTTCCGAGACAAGTCTGGCGGAAGGCACAATCGGTCAAAAAGATTAACAAGGCTAGGAAAAGGCTTAACCGAGCCATATCCAATTTCGTGTCACGGAAAAAGGGGGGTTGCAGTAAGGCATCTAGATTTGGAAGATAGCTCAGAAAAATTTTGGTGGCCAGATGGGGTACACTTGAATGATGTGGGGATAGATTTATGGACTTTGGCACTGGAAGGGGGCATTGACCAAGCTTTATTTTTTAAGGAAAAGAGGGTCTTGAGCATTTGAGGAGGTCAAACGCTCTTGTGGTGGCGTGCATCAAGGTCCTTAAAGTTGGTAAAATTTGTCCAAACTGAAATAGCAACAGCTATTTCAGTTTGATATATGTAATAACTGTTGGACACAGTAATGTTTCTGCCTTGAAATGAGGTTTATTGTACTAACAGAAAATGTGCAATCTGCATTCAAACAAAATTTGACAGCAATCCTGATACAGCTGGTGACAGGCAGGGTACAATGCTAAAACTGGTGACAGGCAGAGTGCGATGATATAGCTGGTGACAGGCAGGGTGCTATGATATAGCTGATGACAGACAGGGTGCGATGATATAGCTGGTGACAGGAAGTGTGTGATGATATAGCTGGTGTCAGGAAGTGTGTGATGATATAGCTGGTGACAGACAGGGTATAGTGCTAAAACTGGTGACAGACAGGGTACAATGATAAAACTGGTGACAGGCAGAGTGCGATGATATAGATGGTGACAGGCAGAGTGCGATGATATAGCTGGTGACAGGCAGAGTGTGATGATATAGCTGGTGACAGGCAGAGTGCGATGATATAGCTGGTGACAGGCAGGGTGCTATGATATAGCTGATGACAGGCAGAGTGCGATTATATAGCTGGTGACAGGCAGTGTGTGATGATATAGCTGGTGACAGGTAGTGTGTGATGATATAGCTGGTGTCAGGAAGTGTGCGATGATATAGCTGGTGACAGACAGGGTATAGTGCTAAAACTGGTGACAGACAGGGTACAATGATAAAACTGGTGACAGGCAGAGTGCGATGATATAGATGGTGACAGGCAGAGTGCGATGATATAGCTGGTGACAGGCAGGGTGCGATGATATAGCTGGTGACAGACAGGGTGCGATGATATAGCTGGTGACAGGCAGGGTGTGATGATATAGGTGGTGACAGGCAGGGTGCGATGATATAGGTGGTGACAGGCAGGGTGCGATGATATACCTGGTGACAGGCAGAGTGCGATTATATAGCTGGTGACCGGCAGGGTACGATGATATAGCTGGTGACAGGCAGTGTGTGATGATATAGCTGGTGACAGGCAGTGCGTGATGATATAGCTGGTGATAGGCAGGGTGCGATGATATAGCTGGTGACAGGCAGAGTGCGATGATATAGCTGGTGACAGGCAGTGTGTGATGATGTAGCTGGTGACAGGTAGTGTGTGATGATATAGCTGGTGTCAGGAAGTGTGCGATGATATAGCTGGTGACAGACAGGGTATAGTGCTAAAACTGGTGACAGACAGGGTACAATGATAAAACTGGTGACAGGCAGAGTGCGATGATATAGATGGTGACAGGCAGAGTGCGATGATATAGCTGGTGACAGGCAGGGTGCGATGATATAGCTGGTGACAGGCAGGGTGTGATGATATAGGTGGTGACAGGCAGGGTGTGATGATATAGGTGGTGACAGGCAGGGTGCGATGATATACCTGGTGACAGGCAGAGTGCGATTATATAGCTGGTGACCGGCAGGGTACGATGATATAGCTGGTGACAGGCAGTGTGTGATGATATAGCTGGTGACAGGCAGTGCGTGATGATATAGCTGGTGATAGGCAGGGTGCGATGATATAGCTGGTGACAGGCAGAGTGCGATGATATAGCTGGTGACAGGCAGTGTGTGATGATATAGCTGGTGACAGGTAGTGTGTGATGATATAGCTGGTGTCAGGAAGTGTGCGATGATATAGCTGGTGACAGACAGGGTATAGTGCTAAAACTGGTGACAGACAGGGTACAATGATAAAACTGGTGACAGGCAGAGTGCGATGATATAGATGGTGACAGGCAGAGTGCGATGATATAGCTGGTGACAGGCAGGGTGCGATGATATAGCTGGTGACAGGCAGGGTGCGATGATATAGCTGGTGACAGGCAGGGTGCGATGATATAGCTGAAGACAGGCAGGGTGTGATGATATAGGTGGTGACAGGCAGGGTGTGATGATGTAACTGGTGACGGGCAGTGTGCGATGATATAGCTGGTGACAGGCATTGTGCGATGATATGGCTGGTGACAGGCAGAGTGTGATGATATAACTGGTGACAGGCAGGGTGCGATGATATAGATGGTGACAGGCAGAGTGCGATGATATAGCTGGTGACAGGCAGGGTGCGATGATATAGCTGGTGACAGGCAGGGTGTGATGATATAGGTGGTGACAGGCAGGGTGTGATGATATAGGTGGTGACAGGCAGGGTGTGATGATATAGGTGGTGACAGGCAGGGTGCGATGATATAGCTGGTGACAGGCAGAGTGCGATTATGTAGCTGGTGACCGGCAGGGTGCGATGATATAGCTGGTGACAGGCATGATGCAATGATATATTTGATGTCAGACACGGTCCTGTAATGAACCAAGCAATGTGAACTGAGGTCTAAGATGGTACACATGCAAGAAATAGGAGCATGTTCACACTAGCAAAAAGATGCAAAACCTACAAAAGACAAAAAATATATCTCATACCCTACCATCATTATATATAAATGTAAAGCAAAGTTGCATATGAAATATAGGGTACTTAGTGAACTATTTTTGATAAAAAAAAAGTATACAAGCCGTCCTACCAGCGACAAGGTGACCCTAAATTGGGACGGTCCTACACTGTCTATATTAAAAACCTTACTGTATATCAAAGTTGAAGTAATGCATATAAATATATGGTGGTCTGATATTGGGACCCGGTTCTATTTGTCTACCCTTTTATATGCATTACTTCAACTTTGATATATAGTAAGGTTTTTAATATAGACAGTGTAGGACCGTCCCAATTTAGGGTCACCTTGTCGCTGGTGGGACGGCTTGTATACTTTTTTTGATCAAAAATAGTTCACTAAGTACCCTATATTTCATATGCAACTTTGCTTTACATTTATATATAATGATGGTAGGGTATGAGATATATTTTTTGTCTTTTGACGGTCCTGTAATGAACCTGATGACAGGCAAAGCTTTCCTAGAGTCCTGAACATCTCACGGAGCACTGTTCAATGCAATATCCAAAAATGCAAGCAATATGGCACTACTGACCTTCAATCTAATCTGACATCTCAAGCAAGGAAAGCACTAATTAGAGAAGCCAAGAGGTCCATGCTCACTCTGGAGGAGCTGCAGAAATCCACAGGTCAGGTGGGAGAATCTGTCCACAGGACAACTATTAGCCATGTACTCTACAAATCTGGCCTTTATGTAAGAGTGGCAAGAAGAAAGACATGTTTGAAGCCATCAAAAGTCCTATGTAGGGGACACAGCGAGCATGTGGTGAAGTTTCTCTGGTTAGATGAGACCAAAGGAGAAAATTTTGAGCTAAATGCAAACGCTACGTGTGGCGGAAAACTAACACTACACATCACCCTGAAAACACATCCCTATTTCACATATGGTGGTGGCAGCATCCTGCTGTGGGGAGGATTGTCTCCAGCAGGGGCAGGGAAGTTGGTCAGAGTTGTTGGGAAGATGGATGGAGTTAAATGCCGGTCAATCCTGGAGGAAAACTTGATAGAGGAAGCAAAAGACTTGAGACTGGGGTGTAGAGTCACCTTCCAGCAGGACAACGACCCTAAACATCCTGCCAGAGATACAATGGATGGTTTAGATCAGACCCAAATCCAGAGAATCCGAGGCAAGATGTGAAAATTGCTGATCACAGATGTCTCCATCCAATGTCACTGAGCGAGTGTGCAAAGAAGACGGGGCAAAATGTCACCTCTAGATGAGCAAAGCTGAGTCAGACCCCAAAAGACAGCAGCAGAAAAAGCTGGAGAGACAGACCCCAAAAGACTGCAGCAGAGAAAGCTGGAGAGACAGACCCCAAAAGACTGCAGCAGAGAAAGCTGGAGAGACAGACCACAAAAGACTGCAGCAGAGAAAGCTGGAGAGACAGACCTCAAAAGACTGCAGCAGAGAAAGCTGGAGAGACAGACCCCAAAAGACTGCAGCTGAGAAAGCTGGAGAGACAGACCCCAAAAGACTGCAGCAGTAACTGCAAAGAAAAACGGTCCTACAAAGTACTTACTCAGGGGCTGAATACAAATGCTCCTCACAATTCTAAGATTCATATTTGGAAAATAATTAGAAAACCCTGTATCATTTCCTTTACACGTCACCAATACTTAATACTTAGTGTCGGTGTGACATAAAATCCCAATAAAAAACATTTAAGTTTGCGGATGTAATGTGAAAAAATGTGGAAAAGTTCTCAAGGTACGAAGACTTTTTCATAGCATGGTATATCGTCCCATAGCAGAAGAGAAGGATCCAATTCTAATAAATGCTGAGAGCAAAGTCGGCCCCTGCTTAGACACATTCTCCTTGTAGAGTCAGGACACTGTTTACATTATATGTGAAGTTAGGAAGGAGCTTGGCAGGAAAACAGCGATCGTGCAGCAGCTCAATATCCGTCCAGTAGGAAACGTCCTGCTCCGAACTTGCTCTGACGTTTATCCGCACATGTGAACTCTGTACTGTACATGTGGAAGTCATGTGACCACTCTTCCTCGCAAGTTTCCACATCCTGCAGGAACTTTTGAAGGTGGGTGATCTGGGACACATGGGGACCTCTGTACAGCGAAGGCTCAGCTTGTATCCCACCCTCACACACATATACAGCTACGACACAGCTTGTATCCCACCCTCACACATATATACAGCTACAACACAGCTTGTATCCCGCCCTCACACATATATACAGCTACGACACAGCTCGTATCCCACCCTCACACATATATACAGCTACGACACAGCTTGTATCCCGCCATCAAACATATATACAGCTACGACACAGCTTGTATCCCACCCTCACACATATATACAGCTACGACACAGCTTGTATCCCACCCTCACACACATATACAGCTACGACACAGCTTGTATCCCGCCCTCACACATATATACAGCTACGACACAGCTCGTATCCCACCCTCACACATATATACAGCTATGACACAGCTTGTATCCCACCCTCACACATATATACAGCTAAGACACAGCTTGTATCCCGCCCTCACACACATATACAGCTACGACACAGCTTGTATCCCGCCCTCACACATATATACAGCTACGACACAGCTCGTATCCCACCCTCACACATATATACAGCTATGACACAGCTTGTATCCCACCCTCACACATATATACAGCTACGACACAGCTTGTATCCCACCCTCACACACATATATACAGCTACGACACAGCTTGTATCCCACCCTCACACACATATACAGCTACGACACAGCCTGTATCCCGCCCTCACACATATATACAGCTACGACACAGCTTGTATCCCACCCTCACACATATATACAGCTACGACACAGCTTGTATCCCACCCTCACACACATATATACAGCTACGACACAGCTTGTATCCCACCCTCACACATATATACAGCTACGACACAGCTTGTATCCCACCCTCACACACATATATACAGCTACGACACAGCTTGTATCCCACCCTCACACACATATACAGCTACGACACAGCCTGTATCCCGCCCTCACACATATATACAGCTACGACACAGCTTGTATCCCACCCTCACACATATATACAGCTATGACACAGCTCGTATCCCACCCTCACACATATATACAGCTACGACACAGCTTGTATCCCACCCTCACACATATATACAGCTACGACACAGCTTGTATCCCACCCTCACACATATATACAGCTACGACACAGCTTGTATCCCGCCCTCACACATATATACAGCTACGACACAGCTTGTATCCCACCCTCACACATATATACAGCTATGACACAGCTCGTATCCCACCCTCACACATATATACAGCTATGACACAGCTTGTATCCCACCCTCACACATATATACAGCTACGACACAGCTTGTATCCCACCCTCACACATATATACAGCTACGACACAGCTTGTATCCCACCCTCACACATATATACAGCTACGACACAGCTTGTATCCCACCCTCACACACATATATACAGCTACGACACAGCTTGTATCCCACCCTCACACATATATACAGCTACGACACAGCTTGTATCCCACCCTCACACATATATACAGCTACGACACAGCTTGTATCCCACCCTCACACATATATACAGCTACGACACAGCTTGTATCCCACCCTCACACATATATACAGCTACGACACAGCTTGTATCCCGCCCTCACACATATATACAGCTACGACACAGCTTGTATCCCACCCTCACACATATATACAGCTACGACACAGCTTGTATCCCACCCTCACACATATATACAGCTACGACACAGCTTGTATCCCACCCTCACACATATATACAGCTACGACACAGCTTGTATCCCGCCCTCACACACATATATACAGCTACGACACAGCTTGTATCCCGCCCTCACACATATATACAGCTACGACACAGCTTGTATCCCGCCCTCACACATATATACAGCTACGACACAGCTTGTATCCCGCCCTCACACACATATACAGCTACGACACAGCTTGTATCCCGCCCTCACACACATATACAGCTACGACACAGCTTGTATCCCACCCTCACACATATATACAGCTACGACACAGCTTGTATCCCACCCTCACACATATATACAGCTACGACACAGCTTGTATCCCACCCTCACACATATATACAGCTACGACACAGCTTGTATCCCACCCTCACACATATATACAGCTACGACACAGCTTGTATCCCTCCCTCACACATATATACAGCTACGACACAGCTTGTATCCCACCCTCACACATATATACAGCTACGACACAGCTTGTATCCCTCCCTCACACATATATACAGCTACGACGCAGCTTGTATCCCACCCTCACACATATATACAGCTACGACACAGCTCGTATCCCGCCCTCACACATATATACAGCTACGACACAGCTCGTATCCCACCCTCACACATATATACAGCTACGACACAGCTTGTATCCCACCCTCACACATATATACAGCTACGACACAGCTTGTATCCCGCCCTCACACATATATACAGCTACGACACAGCTCGTATCCCGCCCTCACACATATATACAGCTACGACACAGCTTGTATCCCACCCTCACACATATATACAGCTACGACACAGCTTGTATCCCGCCCTCACACATATATACAGCTACGACACAGCTTGAATCCCGCCCTCACACATATATACAGCTACGACACAGCTTGTATCCCGCCCTCACACATATATACAGCTACGACACAGCTTGTATCCCGCCCTCACACATATATACAGCTACGACACAGCTTGTATCCCGCCCTCACACATATATACAGCTACGACACAGCTTGCATCCCGCCCTCACACATATATACAGCTACGACACAGCTCGTATCCCGCCCTCACACATATATACAGCTACGACACAGCTTGTATCCCGCCCTCACACATATATATACAGCTACGACACAGCTTCTATCCCGCCCTCACACATATATACAGCTACGACACAGCTTGTATCCCACCCTCACACATATATACAGCTACGACACAGCTTGTATCCCACCCTCACACATATACACAGCTACGACACAGCTTGTATCCCGCCCTCACACATATATACAGCTACGACACAGCTTGTATCCCACCCTCACACATATATACAGCTACGACACAGCTTGTATCCCACCCTCACACATATATACAGCTACGACACAGCTTGTATCCCGCCCTCACACATATATACAGCTACGACACAGCTTGTATCCCGCCCTCACACATATATACAGCTACGACACAGCTTGTATCCCGCCCTCACACATATATACAGCTACGACACAGCTTGTATCCCGCCCTCACACATATATACAGCTACGACATCGCTTGTATCCCTCCCTCACACATATATACAGCTACGACACAGCTCGTATCCCGCCCTCACACATATATACAGCTACGACACAGCTTGTATCCCACCCTCACACATATACACAGCTACGACACAGCTTGTATCCCGCCCTCACACATATATACAGCTACGACACAGCTTGTATCCCGCCCTCACACATATATACAGCTACAACACAGCTTGTATCCCACCCTCACACATATATACAGCTACGACACAGCTTGTATCCCACCCTCACACATATATACAGCTACGACACAGCTTGTATCCCACCCTCACACATATACACAGCTACGACACAGCTTGTATCCCGCCCTCACACATATATACAGCTACGACACAGCTTGTATCCCACCCTCACACATATATACAGCTACGACACAGCTTGTATCCCACCCTCACACATATACACAGCTACGACACAGCTTGTATCCCTCCCTCACACATATATACAGCTACGACACAGCTTGTATCCCGCCCTCACACATATATACAGCTACGACACAGCTTGTATCCCACCCTCACACATATATACAGCTACGACACAGCTTGTATCCCGCCCTCACGCATATATACAGCTACGACACAGCTTGTATCCCGCCCTCACACATATATACAGCTACGACACAGCTTGTATCCCACCCTCACACATATATACAGCTACGACACAGCTTGTATCCCGCCCTCACACATATATACAGCTACGACACAGCTTGTATCCCGCCCTCACACATATATACAGCTACAACACAGCTTGTATCCCGCCCTCACACATATATACAGCTACGACACAGCTTGTATCCCACCCTCACACACATATACAGCTACGACACAGCTTGTATCCCACCCTCACACATATATACAGCTACGACACAGCTTGTATCCCACCCTCACACACATATACAGCTACGACACAGCTTGTATCCTGCCCTCACACATATATACAGCTACGACACAGCTTGTATCCCGCCCTCACACATATATACAGCTACGACAAAGCTTGTATCCCGCCCTCACACATATATACAGCTACGACACAGCCTGTATCCCGCCCTCACACATATATATACAGCTACGACACAGCCTGTATCCCGCCCTCACACATATATATACAGCTACGACACAGCCTGTATCCCGCCCTCACACATATATATACAGCTACGACACAGCTAGTATCCCGTCCTCACACATATATACAGCTACGACACAGCTTGTATCCTGCCCTCACACATATATATACAGCTACGACACAGCTTGTATCCCGCCCTCACACATATATATACAGCTACGACACAGCTTGTATCCCGCCCTCACACATATATACAGCTACGACACAGCTTGTATCCCGCCCTCACACATATATACAGCTACGACACAGCTTGTATCCCACCCTCACACATATATACAGCTACGACACAGCCTGTATCCCGCCCTCACACATATATACAGCTACGACACAGCTTGTATCCCACCCTCACACATATATACAGCTACGACACAGCCTGTATCCCGCCCTCACACATATATATACAGCTACGACACAGCTTGTATCCCGCCCTCACACATATATACAGCTACGACACAGCTTGTATCCCGCCCTCACACATATATACAGCTACGACACAGCTTGTATCCCACCCTCACACATATATACAGCTACGACACAGCTTGTATCCCACCCTCACACATATATACAGCTACGACACAGCTTGTATCCCACCCTCACACATATATACAGCTACGACACAGCTTGTATCCCACCCTCACACATATATACAGCTACGACACAGCTTGTATCCCACCCTCACACATATATACAGCTACGACACAGCTTGTATCCCGCCCTCACACATATATACAGCTACGACACAGCCTGTATCCCGCCCTCACACATATATACAGCTACGACACAGCTTGTATCCCACCCTCACACATATATACAGCTACGACACAGCTTGTATCCCACCCTCACACATATACACAGCTACGACACAGCTTGTATCCCGCCCTCACACATATATACAGCTACGACACAGCTTGTATCCCACCCTCACACATATATACAGCTACGACACAGCTTGTATCAGACATATATACGGCTACGAGGCAGCTCTGCTCTACAGTGATGTAGCTGAATGATAGAATTCGGCAATACAGGGAGGAAAGGAGCAGATCAGGAAACCTGACTAAGGCTGTGTTCACACTAGGTGTTTTTTCAGCAGTTTTTCATGTGTTTTTTTTATTCAAATTTTCAGCTGCGTTTTACAGTACCAGCAAAGTCTATGAGATTTCAGATATCTCATGCACACACACTGGTTTTTGTGTTATCAGTATTTTGTGCTTTGCATGTTTTTTTTTATTATTCTTTTTATTATGGGATTTTTATAGTATAGGGGATAAGGGGTCAGGAAGGGGATGAAAGGAACAGAAAGGCAACCAAACAAAGGAAAACAGAAAATAGGGTAGGGAGGAAGAGGAGAGTGAAAATAGGAAATGAAGATCAGTTAAAAAACCAAGTGCACAAAAACAACACAGAATGAAGTACATAGATATACATTAAAAGAATTCTGGCAAAGCAATAAAACATCATATAAAGAGGCTTCTCTTACTTGGAGGAAAAATTGGGCTCCAAGAGGACCATTTGGAATTATGTTTAGGTAGAGCGTTATTCCTTAAAGCCAAGGAGATTTCAAAGGAGTTAAGGGAGAACATAATATCAGTTATATCAGAAATAGAGGGACTATCCATCAATTTCCACTTTAACGCAAAACAAGTTTTTATAACAGAAAAAATATATAAAGATTAAAGAACCTTAGTAGTTATATTCTTGTACATAGGGGCAGTATTATAGTAGTTATATTCTTTTACATAGGGGACAGTATTATAGTAGTTATATTCTTGTACATAGGGGACAGTATTATAGTAGTTATATTCTTGTACATAGGGGGCAGTATTATAGTAGTTATATTCTTGTACATAGGGGGCAGTATTATAGTAGTTATATTCTTGTACATAGGGGGCAGTATTATAGTAGTTATATTCTTGTACATAGGAGCAGTATTATAGTAGTTATATTCTTGTACATATGGGGCAGTATTATAGTAGCAATATTCTTGTACATAGGGGCAGTATTATAGTAGTTATATTCTTGTACATAGGGGCAGTATTATAGTAGTTATATTCTTGTACATAGGGGCAGTATTCTAGTAGTTATATTCTTGTACATAGGAGCAGTATTATAGTAGTTATATTCTTGTACATAGGGAGCAGTATTATAGTAGTTATATTCTTATACATAGGAGCAGTATTATAGTAGTTATATTCTTGTACATAGGGGCAGTATTATAGTAGTTATATTCTTGTACATAGGAGCAGTATTATAGTAGTTATATTCTTGTACATATGGGGCAGTATTATAGTAGTTATATTCTTGTACATAGGGAGCAGTATTCTAGTAGTTATATTCTTGTACATAGGGAGCAGTATTCTAGTAGTTATATTCTTGTACATAGGGGCAGTATTATAGTAGTTATATTCTTGTACATAGGAGCAGTATTATAGTAGTTATATTCTTGTACATAGGGAGCAGTATTATAGTAGTTATATTCTTATACATAGGAGCAGTATTATAGTAGTTATATTCTTGTACATAGGGGCAGTATTCTAGTAGTTATATTCTTGTACATAGGAGCAGTATTATAGTAGTTATATTCTTGTACATAGGGGGCAGTATTATAGTAGTTATATTCTTATACATAGGAGCAGTATTATAGCAGTTATATTCTTGTACATAGGGGCAGTATTCTAGTAGTTATATTCTTGTACATAGGAGCAGTATTATAGTAGTTATATTCTTGTACATAGGGGGCAGTATTATAGTAGTTATATTCTTATACATAGGAGCAGTATTATAGTAGTTATATTCTTGTACATAGGGGCAGTATTCTAGTAGTTATATTCTTGTACATAGGAGCAGTATTATAGTAGTTATATTCTTGTACATAGGGGGCAGTATTATAGTAGTTATATTCTTGTACATAGGGGCAGTATTATAGTAGTTATATTCTTGTACATAGGGGCAGTATTCTAGTAGTTATATTCTTGTACATAGGAGCAGTATTATAGTAGTTATATTCTTGTACATAGGGAGCAGTATTATAGTAGTTATATTCTTATACATAGGAGCAGTATTATAGTAGTTATATTCTTGTACATAGGGGCAGTATTATAGTAGTTATATTCTTGTACATAGGAGCAGTATTATAGTAGTTATATTCTTGTACATATGGGGCAGTATTATAGTAGTTATATTCTTGTACATAGGGAGCAGTATTCTAGTAGTTATATTCTTGTACATAGGGAGCAGTATTCTAGTAGTTATATTCTTGTACATAGGGGCAGTATTATAGTAGTTATATTCTTGTACATAGGAGCAGTATTATAGTAGTTATATTCTTGTACATAGGGAGCAGTATTATAGTAGTTATATTCTTATACATAGGAGCAGTATTATAGTAGTTATATTCTTGTACATAGGGGCAGTATTATAGTAGTTATATTCTTGTACATAGGGGCAGTATTATAGTAGTTATATTCTTGTACATAGGGAGCAGTATTATAGTAGTTATATTCTTATACATAGGAGCAGTATTATAGTAGTTATATTCTTGTACATAGGGGCAGTATTATAGTAGTTATATTCTTGTACATAGGAGCAGTATTATAGTAGTTATATTCTTGTACATAGGGAGCAGTATTCTAGTAGTTATATTCTTGTACATAGGGAGCAGTATTCTAGTAGTTATATTCTTGTACATAGGGGCAGTATTATAGTAGTTATATTCTTGTACATAGGAGCAGTATTATAGTAGTTATATTCTTGTACATAGGGAGCAGTATTATAGTAGTTATATTCTTGTACATAGGAGCAGTATTATAGTAGTTATATTCTTGTACATAGGGAGCAGTATTATAGTAGTTATATTCTTGTACATAGGAGCAGTATTATAGTAGTTATATTCTTGTACATAGGGGGCAGTATTATAGTAGTTATATTCTTGTACATAGGGAGCAGTATTCTAGTAGTTATATTCTTGTACATAGGGGCAGTATTCTAGTAGTTATATTCTTGTACATAGGAGCTGTATTCTAGTAGTTATATTCTTGTACATAGGAGCAGTATTATAGTAGTTATATTCTTGTACATAGGGGACAGTATTATAGTAGTTATATTCTTGTACATAGGAGCAGTATTATAGTAGTTATATTCTTGTACATAGGGGGCAGTATTATAGTAGTTATATTCTTGTACATAGGGGGCAGTATTATAGTAGTTATATTCTTGTACATAGGGGGCAGTATTATAGTAGTTATATTCTTGTACATAGGGGGCAGTATTACAGTAGTTATATTCTTGTACATAGGAGCAGTATTATAGTAGTTATATTCTTGTACATAGGGGCAGTATTATAGTTGTTATATTCTTGTACGTAGGGGGCAGTATTATAGTAGTTATATTCTTGTACACAGGAGCAGTATTATAGTAGTTATATTCTTGTACATAGGAGCAGTATTATAGTAGTTATATTCTTGTACATAGGAGGTAGTATTATAGCAGCTGTATTTATTGTGCCTGGAAAGTAATAAATGTGTGGCTATACTATCTTACAGGACTCTTGCCACACAATGGATCTGAATGCTTACTTCCAGAGGGTGAGTTTGACAAATTCTGGACATCCTTCTCTCTCAGCATTACGAGAATTACACCGCCACCATGTACACTCTGTACCGACAGAAAATCTCAGCATACATAGTGGAGAAAAAATTATCTTGGACGTTTCATGGATATACAACAAAATTGTAGTTAGACAACGAGGAGGTTTCTGTTATGAGAACAACGGTCTTTTCTTGTGGGTGCTCCAACAACTGGGCTACCAAACACAGGTGTTGTCATCAAGGGTAAGGAACAGAATAATTGGCATTTACGGTCCCCCGTTTGACCACATGATATTGGTAGTTAACCTTGAGGGAAGAAGATGGATTTGTGATGTCGGTTTTGGGGAAGCATTTGTTGAGCCGTTTCCACTGGAGGCCGGGTGGGAAGAGGAACAGGACAGTGGTGTGTATCGTTTACACGTAGAAGGAGGTGAGTGGTACATGGAGAGGAAGGAAGAAAACGGCTGGAGAAGTCTCTACAAGTTCACCCTGGAGGAGAGGACATTTGAGGATTTCCGGGAAATGTGTGAATATCATCAGACGTCACCCAGTTCTATATTTGTTCAAAAGTCCTTATGTTCCCTACAACTCCCACGTGCAAGACTGACTTACATAGGACGCCAGCTTATCAGCACCGAGTACACCAAGGGCGGTGGAAGTGTGAGGACCACTCGAAAACTTACTGACGAGGAGATCCCAGGTCTACTCAGAGATAAATTTGGGATTGTCCTGAGTGGAAAACTGATTCCCAAAGATGAAGATCTTGTAATACCAAAGATACATCAACCAGTAAGGTTCATTATTGCTGACTTGTTGCTAAAAATGACAGTAGTTATCTTCTAATACATGCCATGCATGGTCTTCTTCTGGTCATATTCCTGATCATGAGTAACCAATCTTATAAAACAATGATGCTTCACATTCATTAAGAGATTGACACCAAATCCATAATAGTGAAAACATTTTTAGAGTTTGTTGTTCATCATTTTCTCTTTTTATCTTCGACACTAGGGTTAATTTAGGAACAATGAACTAGTTAACTAATCGATTACAATTTCTTTCTAGGACTCCTCTTCTAAGCTGGACCTGAACACCTATCTCCAGAGAATCGGAATTGCAGATTACATGGCACTTTCCCAGACGCCATCACTTTCTAAATTACGGACTATTCACCGCCACCATGTGCTCGCTGTCCCCTTTGAAAGCCTCAGTATCCACAGCGGGGAGAAAATCATTCTGGACGTTGGCTGGATTTATGAGAAGATTGTCCTGAGAAAGCGTGGAGGCTTCTGTTTCGAGAACAATGGTCTTTTCTTGTGGGTCTTGCAACAACTGGGCTACCAGCCACAAGTGTTATCAAGCAGCGTGAAGAACCCAGTGACCGGTGTTTATGAACATCCACTCTCGCACATGATGATGACGGTGGAGCTTGAGGGAAGGAGATGGTTGTGTGATGTTGGTTTTGGGGATGGAATCATGGAACCATTCCCCCTGGAGGCCGGGTGGGAAGAGGAGCAGGATTGTGGTGTGTATCGGTTACAAGTAGATGAAGATGAGTGGTACTTGCAGAGGAAGGAGGAAGAAGTCTGGAAGAGTCTCTACAAGTTCACACTTAAAGAGAGGACATTTGAGGATTTCCGGGAGCTGTGTGAACTTTACCAGACGTCGCCCAGTTCATTTTTTGTCCAAACATGCTTTTGTTCCCTACGGCTCCCACGTGGACAACTAACGTACATGGGGCGTCGACTGATCAGCACCGAGTACACAAAAGGGGGTGGAAGCGTGAAGACCACACGAGAACTCACTGAGGAGGAGATTCCAGCTCTACTCAGAGACAAATTTGGGACTGTCCTTAGTGGAAAACTAACAACAAAAGACGATTAGCCATTGATCAAAATGGATCTATTGTTATATTTTTACATCCACTATATGCACATATGTAAGATACACAATACCTTCATATCTTCTTTTTAGCTTTAGTTGATTGAGGGTGGGGTTTTCAATCAAAACTTGTTACCCCGGGATCACAGACATCAAAAGCCTGTTTATCAATGGATCCAACGCTTGCCCAGCTGCATAAATCAATATCAATAAGTATTTCTATAACGTCACCTCATTTAAGCTGTGCTGAGACTTTCTGCTGGTAGAGGGGAGACAGAGCTGCTTCATTCAATGTATAACCAGAAACTGCGTAGGAAGTCAAGGAAAACCTTCTCATTTTTGTGCAAAAAAAAAGAAAAAGTAATTATTATGCTAAAAAAACACTTGCTTATATCTCATCTATGAAATTACGATAAAAAAACAATTTTGATTGTTTTGGGGGTTTTGTTTTTATTACTTTCATTGGGTTGTAAAATTGACCTGGCGATATGACTCTATGAGTCAATGCAAAAATGTCGCTACTATGATAAAAGTAAGGGTGGAAATTTCTAAGAAAAAATGTTTTGTGTCACTATTTCTGAGACAAGTAATTTTTTATTTTTCCACCATCAATCGAGCAGTGTGAGGGTTTTTTTTTTAAGTGGTGTGTCGGCTCCAAAAAATTGATTGCTGTTGAATTAGTTTGTTCAATCAATGAATTCAATGTGAACAGATCACTTTAAAGTGCAGCAGTTTCCCTCCCCCAGTACAGTTTTTTTGTTTTCTTTTGTTCGCTTTGTTTGATTAATGGACAAGTAACCTCAGTCTAAGGCCATGGCCCCACTATCAGTATTTGGTCAGTATTCGGTCAGTATTTTTTCTCAGGAGTGGGAGCCAAAACCAGGATTGGGTGATAAATGCAGAATTGGTGACTTCATTCTATTATACCTTTTCTCTGATTGTTCCTCACTTGGATTTGGCTCCCACTCCTGAGAAAAAATACTGACCGAATACTGACCAAATACTGATAGTTGGGCCGTGGCCTAATAGTAATGAATAATGGGCTTGAAGGCAGCACCATCAAATAGGGGAATAACCTGTTCCCGCTAGCCAAGGGTGTTACTTTATATGGCAAACAATAAGGGACCATTGTGACTTGTAGGGTTGCTCCTTGAAGACCTTGTCAAGTGACTTCATTGTTGATGATGGTTTGCCCATAGCTATTCTCCTATTGACTTCCGGTGTCGTTGCTGCATCTTAAGTTATCATTGATCCGAGAAGGTTGAAGTCCTTTACAACTTCCAGTTCATTGCCGTCTGTCTAAAATGTGTTCCGATTGTACCTATATATATATATATATATATATCTGTTAGCCAAATTAACAATCGACCATCTGCCATTTATCTAGTTAATTGTTTGAGACAAGAGGGACAGATCCTTCCATTACAAGAACACTGGCACATCCCATGGTTTTATCCAGACGTTGCCCACTTTAAAAGGGAGAACCAACTGGAGCAGTCTCTGACTGGTCTATCGGAGAACAGGAGAATCCTCCGGTAGGCCCCATGCGAAGTAGTGCTGATGAGCAGTGTTATTGCACTTGATTCACTATTTGCAGAAACAGGTATAATGTATAATCTAGTCATTCGGTAAACGAGCTAGCCAAATTACATAGAAGCAAAAGTAAATTTGCATACTAGGGTCAGGTTATTTTTGCATGTAGCTGAACAGTGGGCCCCAAGAGTCAATCAACCACAACTCACTTAATTGGGAGAAAGATGATATCTTGCATCTTGTTTTGAAGTTTGGTAATGTTGCGGATGACGTTCACCTCCTGAAGAAGGCTCAGTTGTGTGGGCCAAAACGCATTTCTTATGTAACAATACTAAGATCAAGGATACAGTTGCTGGACATTTTTGTTATTTGCGACCCAATGTACAATTCCACGGAGCATCACCAGCAGGGAGGTGTCCATGTTATCGACTGTGTCTTCAAATTGGACGCTTTGTAATAAAGAAATGTTCCGGCACAGTTTCACAATCAAATGCTCAGCAGCACGCTATGTTGAACTGTCTCTTAGGCTGAACTCGGACACAGCTCACCACCATTGCAGCCATCTGTGCTCTGTCAATCCTTTCTGTTCTGCATCTTTCACTTTCTCATACAGAGGATGTATAATACCCCCTCCGACCTTCCTCTGCCTGGTCATCGTAGGTCTACTTTCTCCTTGCAGATTAGAAGCCTCTCTCACTCTTGCAGCCTTTCGGACATATCACTTCCTTTTTCAGCAACTGACTCTCCCATGGCGGTCTCTCTGGGCCTCAACATTGCACATAGTCTTTTCTGTCCCAAACTCTGTCCTTCTATAGCAAACCAACAAACATGACAGAAACTGTCTCTTCTCAGGGGTTCTTGGGACAGTCTGTTTCCACCAACAAACATGCCACTTTCCTTTTTCCAAACATTCTCTGCCACTCTAAAGAGCCCTTCCATGTAGTCTCTTCTTTGACCTCTAACAGAGCCCTTATCACCTATTGTCTTTGTCCTGCCACTACTAGTTTGGGTCTCATCCATGCCCCCTTGCACACCTTCCCAATAATTTGACATTGATCCTCTCTTCTTGGCTATACAGTGACCCTGTCTTTATATTATGATTTTGTGTATTGAAATCTGTGACCCAGTTTTCCTAGAGCCCTGAACAGCAATCTTGATAAAGCTGGTGACAGACATTGTGATGATATACGTGATGACTGGCGGGGTGCGATGATATAGCTGGTGACAGGCAGTGTGTGAGGATATAGCTGGTGACAGGCAGGGTGCGATGATATAGCTGGTGACAGGCAGTGTGCGATGACATAGTTGGTGACAAGTAGTGCGATGATATAGTTGGTGTCAGGCAGTGTGCAATGATATAGATATTGACAGGCAGTGTGCGATGATATAGCTGGTGACAGGCAGTGTGCGATGATATAGCTGGTGACAGGCAGTGTGCGATGATATAGCTGGTGACGGGCAGTGTGCAATGGTAGAGGTGATGACGGGCAGTGTAGGAAGATGTAGCTGGTGATGGGCAGTGTACGATGGTATAGCTGATGACAAGCAGTGTGCAATGATATAGCTGGTGACAGGCAGTGTGCGATGATATAGCTGATGACAAGCAGTGTGCAATGATATAGCTGGAGACAGGCAGTGTGCGATGATATAGCTGGAGACAGGCAGTGAGCGATGATATAGCTGGTGACAGGCAGTGTTCGATGATATAGCTGGTGTCAGGTATTGTGCAATGATATAGCTATTGACAGGCATGGTGCGATGATATAGCTGGTGACGGGCGGTGTGCGATTATATAGCTGATGACAAGCAGTGTGCGATGATATAGCAGGTGACAGGCAGTGTGCAATGATATAGCTGGTGACAGGCAGTGTGCGATGATATAGCTGGTGACAGTGTGCGATGAAATAGCTGGTGACAGGCAGGGTGCGATGATATAGGTGGTGATGGGCAGTGTGCGATGATATAGCTGGTGACAGGCACGGTGCGATGATATAGCTGGTGTCAGGCATTGTGCAATGATATAGCTATTGACAGGCACGGTGCGATGATATAGCTGGTGACCGGTAGTGTGCAATGATATAGCTGTGACGGGCAGTGTGTGATGATGTAGCTGGTGACAGGCAGTGTGTGATGATGTAGCTGGTGACAGGCAGTGTGTGATGATGTAGCTGGTGACAGGCAGTGTGCGATGATGTAGCTGGTGACAGGCAGTGTGCGATGATGTAGCTGGTGACAGGCAGTGTGCGATGATGTAGCTGGTGACAGGCAGTGTGCGATGATGTAGCTGGTGACAGGCAGTGTGCGATTATGTAGCTGGTGACAGGCAGTGTGCGATGATATAGCTGGTGACAGGCAGTGTGCGATGATGTAGCTGGTAACAGGCAGTGTGTGATGATGTAGCTGGTGACAGGCAGGGTTCGATGATGTAGCTGGTGACAGGCAGGGTGCGATTATGTAGCTGGTGACAGGCAGGGTGCGATGATAAAGATGGTGACAGGTAGAGTGCGATGCTATAGCTGGTGACAGCCAGGGTGCGATCATATAGCTGGTGACAGGTAGTGTGCGATGATATAGTTGGTGACGGGCAGTGTGCGATGGTATAGCTGATGACAGGCAGTGTGTGATGATATAGCTCGTGACAGGGAGCATGCGATGATATAGCTCGTGACAGGGAGCATGCGATGATATAGCTGATGACAAGCAGCGTGCGATGATATAGCTGGTGACAAGCAATGTGCAATGATATAGCTGGTGACAGGCAATGTACAATGATATAGCTGGTGACAGGCAATGTGCGATGATGTAGTTGGTGACAGGCAGTGTGCGATGATATAGTTGGTGACAGGCAATGTGTGATGATGTAGCTGGTGACAGGCAGTGTGCGATATTATAGTTGGTGACAGGCAGTGTGCGATGATGTAGCTGGTGACAGGCAGGGTGCGATGATGTAGCTGGTGACAGGCAGGGTGCGATGATGTAGCTGGTGACAGGCAGGGTGCGATGATGTAGCTGGTGACAGGCAGTGTAGGATGATATAGCTGGTGACGGGCAACGTGCGATCGTATTGCTGATGACAAGCAGTGTGCGATGACATAGCTGGTGACAGGCAATGTGCGATGATATAGCTGGTGACAGGCAATGTGCGATGATATAGCTGATGACAAGCAGTGTGCGATGATATAGCTGGTGACACGCAATGAGCGATGATATAGCTGGTAACAGGCAGTGAGTGATGATATAGCTGGTGACAGTGTGCGATGATATAGATGGTGACAGGCAAGAAAGTGAAAGAATTGGGAGCGCAGGTGGTCTTCTCATCCATCCTCCCAGTGGATGGCCATGGAACAATGAGGTGGAATAAGATTCTACAGGTGAACAACTGGCTACGTCGATGGTGCCGTCAACAAGGATTTGGATTTCTGGATCACGGAATGAATTACCTATACGATGGACTACTTGCTAGAGATGGGGTGCACCTTACGAAGACTGGAAAACATGTATTTGGAAGTCGTCTTGCTACACTCATCAGGAGAGCTTTAAACTAGAACAATGTGGGAAGGGAAGCAAAAGGCCAGAAAAAGCCATACAGCTGACAAATACTATTGAGATCTCTGCTACTGGAAGTGGAAAGGAAGAACAAAGACAAAACAATTTAAATAATAAAAATATGGGAGGAAGAGAAACCAATCACAAACTAAAATGTTTTTATACAAATGCACAAAGCATGGGCAACAAACAAGGAGAATTGGAACTACTAATGCAGGAAAAGAAATTTGATGTCATTGGAATCACTGAAACTTGGTGGGACGATACACATGATTGGAATAAAAGGCTAAAAGGATACAACTTATTTGCAAGAAACAGACTTGATAAACGAGGAGGAGGTGTTGCATTGTATGTTAGAAAAGCGTATATCTGCACAGAGATTGAAGCTTCAGAGACTGGGAGTTCTGTGGAAACTGTTTGGGTAAGAATACAAGGAGAGAACAACAGAAAGGACACCATTGTAGGCATTTACTACAGGCCACTGTTATGTTCTGCTACCAAAGCTAAGGAAAGACAGGAGATCTGTCCCTACTATAAGACTCAGCTGAATCCCTACGATGTAACAGGGAACCTGATCCTGCGATCAGACCTGCTAAAGTCCTAATCTAGTCTGTACGGAGACCTATAGATGTGGGGAGGGAATCCCTACAAGTACTAAGGACTGGGAGGAATATGGGACACCTCCTAACAGAAATAGTAGCAGACAGACGAACAAACAAAATAGATAGAACATAGAGGTCCGTAGACCAAGCAAACTAACAGAGTTAGATACAGAGCACAGGCTAGCTAGAAAGTAGATATACAATGAAGTCCAGCAAAGCCAGAAGGGCGGAGCAGGATTAAATAGGCCAACAAGGTCATGTGACCAGCAAAGGAAAAAAAACCTAACAGCAAGGTTCTAACAGTACCCCCCTTCTAAGAGGATCCTCCGGATCCCCTAGGACCAGGCTTATCAGGAAATCTCCTGTGAAACGCTCTGATAAGTCTGGACGCGGAAACATCATCTGACCTCACCCAAGAGTTATCCTCGGGTCCGAAACCTTTCCAGGCCACAAGATACTGCAAACTACCTCTATACCGTCTAGAGTCAAGGATGCGAGAAATTTCATATTCCCCGTCCTCCACCACCGGAGGAACAGAGGCAGAGGCGTCACCATCCGACACAACAGCTTTTTTTAACAGAGAGACATGAAAGACCGGATTAATTCTCCAGGAGGTAGGAACCTCCAACCTAACAGCAGATTGGTTGACAACCTGAAGCACCTTAAAGGGCCCTACAAACTTGGGACCCAATTTCTTAGAAGGAATCCTCAACCGCAGATTCCTAGAGGACAACCAAACCATGTCACCAACAGCGAACAAAACCTCCTGTCGTTTCCTATCAAAGTAGTCTTTAGATTTTCTGTTGGCCTCCTGAAGATTACCACGCACATCCGTCCAAACTCTTTCCAAATCACCGGAAAAATTCTCCTCCTCAGGCACGGCAGATCCCAACTTGGAGAACGACCCAAACGACGGATGTCTCCCAGAACAACAAAAAAAAGGCGAACAACCAGCAGAAGAAGATGTATGATTGTTCAGAGCAAATTCGGCAAGTGGCAGAAACTCAGACCACCCCTCTTGATTGTCTGCCACAAAACAACGCAAGAACTGCTCAACATCCTGGTTTTTCCTTTCTGTCTGGCCATTAGATTCAGGATGATATCCGGACGAAAACGACAAATGAATTCCCAACCTGTCACAAAAGGCACGCCAAAAACGAGCCACGAACTGAGGACCCCTATCAGAAACAATGTCAGTAGGAACGCCATGAAGTCTGACAATTTCCTTGACAAAGGCCTTAGCGAGAGTTTTAGCGCAGGGCAGTTTGACGAAGGGAACCAAGTGACACATCTTGCTAAAACGGTCCACGACCACCCAGATGACAGTAAAACCCTCAGAGGGGGGAAGGTCAGTTATAAAGTCCATAGCCAAATGTGTCCAAGGAGCACTGGGGACCTCCAAAGGACAAAGTAACCCCGCAGCAGGAGTATGTGAGGACTTAGATCTAGCACATATAGTACATTGGCGCACCCACTTAATGACTTCCTTCTGCCATCCAGGCCACCAAAAACTGCGACCCACCAGTCTCTTGGTCTCAGAGATTCCGGGATGACCTGCCAACTGAGATTCGTGACACTCAACAAACAAATCTCTCCTAAAGGTCCCAGGCACAAACAACCTCCCATGAGGAGTGTTAGATGGGGCATTCTCCTGAGCTTTAAGAATCTCATCTTCCAAAACGGAGTCTAAAGCAGCTATCACAACACCTTCTTGTAAAATGTTTTCCTCTTTCTCAGCACCGACTATGGGAGAAAAACTGCGAGACAAGGCATCCGCCTTAACATTCTTAGTACCAGGGATGTAAGTAACGGAGAAATTAAACCGCGAGAAAAACAGTGCCCACCTAGCCTGACGGGCATTCAGGCGCTTGGCAGCATCAAGATATATCAGATTTTTATGATCCGTAAGAACCTGAACGGGAAATTCCGCACCTTCCAAGAAGTGGCGCCAGTGTTCAAATGCGAGTTTAATAGCCAATAATTCCCGATTACCAATATCGTAATTCAATTCAGTCTCCGAAAATTTTTTTGAAAAAAAGGCACAGGGATGTAATCCATCCCCGTTATCCTGAGACAATACTGCGCCAACCCCCACAGAGGAAGCATCAACCTCAACCAAAAACGGCCTAGTAACATCAGGCTGCATAAGGATGGGAGCAGAGGTGAACCTCTCCTTGAGATACACAAAAGCTTCAATGGCCTCAGAAGACCACTGAACCGCATCAGCACCTTTCCTGGTGAGATCAGTCAGAGGTTTGACAATACTAGAAAAATTTTTTATGAATTTTCTATAGTAATTGGCGAAACCCAAAAACCTCTGTATCGATTTCAAACCAATAGGCCTAGGCCATTCCTGCACAGCCTGAACCTTAACCGGATCCATCTCAAAACCTTTGCTGGAGATAATGTAACCCAAAAAACTAATTCTCTGTACAGCGAACTCACATTTCTCCAGCTTAGCAAAAAGCGAATTGTCCATTAATAACTGTAATACCTCACGCACGCTCCGCCAATGAGACTCCAGATCTGGCGAATAAATCAAAATGTCATCCAAATACACAACCACATTTTTACCGATCAAAGGTCTAAGGATGTCATTAATCAGATTCTGAAAAAATGCAGGAGCATTAGTAAGACCAAAAGGCATAACCAGATTCTCAAAATGACCCACAGGAGTGTTAAAAGCAGTCTTCCATTCATCACCCTCCTTCATGCGCAACAGATTGTATGCCCCCTTAAGGTCAATTTTAGAGAACCACTTGGCCCCCAATAACTGGTTAAACAGATCAGGAATCAATGGCAGTGGGTAAGGATTGCGTACCGTAATTTTGTTAATCTCACGAAAATCCAGACAAGGACGTAAACCGCCGTCCTTTTTTTTTACAAAAAAAAATCCAACCGCCACAGGAGACTTAGAGGGCCTAATGTGACCGGCGGCCAAACTTGTCTGTATGTATTCCTCCAAAGCCTTCCTCTCAGGAATAGTAAGGTTAAATAAACGACTTTTAGGAAGAGTCGCTCCAGGGACAAATTCAATAGAACAATCATAGTCTCTATGGGGAGGCAAAACCTGTGATTCTTTCTCAGAAAAAACTCTCCAAAAATCCTGAATAGGAACAGGCAATTCTCCCCTATCCAAAGCTGCAATACGCCCGTTACAACACTTGTCATAACATTTATGGCTCCAGGCTTTAATTTCACTGGTAGACCAATCCAGTACAGGATTGTGAAATTTTAACCAGGGCAAACCCAATATTACTGGAGAAGGCAAGTTATTCAACACTACCAAATCCAATTTCTCATGGTGAACACCATTAATAGTGAGAGGAAATTCACTGACCTTGAGAGTAATATTCTTCAAAGGGGAACCATCCACCGAAACCACAGCAATGGGGGATGATAAAGGTTCAGGTTTTAAATTGAGTTTTTCCACGAATCCCCCATCAATTACATTCAGTGTAGACCCGCAATCAACAAACACCCGAAATTCCATTAATTTTTCCTGAGCAATCGTGGAAGCAGCTAAAAATATACCCTTGGAATTTAAACAGGCAATACGGGCGTGACTGACCATTTTTTTTTCTTTCTTCATACGAAGCTCACAGCCTTTAATCAAATGACCAGATTTTCCGCAATAGAAACACAAGCCTTCCGAAAAACGACGGTCTTTTTCTTGAGAGCGAGGTGCCACCGATCCAATCTCCATCGGTTCACCACTGTTAGTACACACATTATCATAACCAGAAACTGACATAGCAGAGGATTTGCTCTCATTAACCCTTGCACGCAGTCTTCTATCCACCCGTATAGCTAATTGCATAGCCTGTTGCAAATCCTCAGGTGTAGGATAAGCAATTAGCAGGTCTTTAACCCTTTCACTGAGCCCAGCAAGAAATAGACTTTTCAGAGCAGAATCGTTCCACCCTGTTTGAGTGGACCAACGACGAAAATGAGTACAATATTTTTCCACATTACCTGATCCTTGTTTTAGACGTCTCAACTCAGTCTCAGCTGATGCCACACGGTCAGGATCATCATATAATAATCCTAAAGCAGAAAAAAAACTATCCACTGATCTGAAGCATGTATCACTAGGTTGCAAAGAAAAGGCCCACTCCTGAGGCTCTTTGCGCAAAAGTGACATTATGAACCCTACGCGCTGGGATTCATCCCCAGAGGACTTGGGTCTCAAACGAAAATACAATAAGCAAGCATTTTTAAATGAAAAAAATTCTCGATGTTCACCAAAAAATAAATCCGGCAAACATACCTTAGGCTCCAAGAAATATGCTCCAGGACAGTTACTCACGTGCTGACGGAGCTCGGCCACTTCCAGAGAGAGTCCCTGCAGGTGTTTAGCCAAATCCTGAACCGACACCATGATGGAACAAAAAAAAAAAAAAAAAATCTTTCCTTAGAGAATTTGCAGGCTGGACTTACTGTTATGTTCTGCTACCAAAGCTAAGGAAAGAGAGGAGATCTGTCCCTACTATAGGACTCAGCTGAATCCCTACGATGTAACAGGGAACCTGATCCTGCGATCAGACCTGCTAAAGTCCTAATCTAGTCTGTACGGAGACCTATAGATGTGGGGAGGGAATCCCTACAAGTACTAAGGACTGGGAGGAATATGGGACACCTCCTAACAGAAATAGTAGCAGACAGACGGACAAACAAAATAGATAGAACATAGAGGTCCGTAGACCAAGCAAACTAACAGAGCTAGATACAGAGCACAGGCTAGCTAGAAAGTAGATATACAATGAAGTCCAGCAAAGCCAGAAGGGCGGAGCAGGATTAAATAGGCCAACAAGGTCATGTGACCAGCAAAGGAAAAAAAACCTAACAGCAAGGTTCTAACAATTTGATACATAAAGAGTTCATCCATATCTTCAGCTTGCCCAGGTGGCTGTTAGAACCTTGCTGTTAGGTTTTTTTTCCTTTGCTGGTCACATGACCTTGTTGGCCTATTTAATCCTGCTCCGCCCTTCTGGCTTTGCTGGACTTCATTGTATATCTACTTTCTAGCTAGCCTGTGCTCTGTATCTAGCTCTGTTAGTTTGCTTGGTCTACGGACCTCTATGTTCTATCTATTTTGTTTGTCCGTCTGTCTGCTACTATTTCTGTTAGGAGGTGTCCCATATTCCTCCCAGTCCTTAGTACTTGTAGGGATTCCCTCCCCACATCTATAGGTCTCCGTACAGACTAGATTAGGACTTTAGCAGGTCTGATCGCAGGATCAGGTTCCCTGTTACATCGTAGGGATTCAGCTGAGTCCTATAGTAGGGACAGATCTCCTCTCTTTACTTAGCTTTGGTAGCAGAACATAACAGTAAGTCCAGCCTGCAAATTCTCTAAGGAAAGATTTTTTTTTTTTTTTTTTTGTTCCATCATGGTGTCGGTTCAGGATTTGGCTAAACACCTGCAGGGACTCTCTCTGGAAGTGGCCGAGCTCCGTCAGCACGTGAGTAACTGTCCTGGAGCATATTTCTTGGAGCCTAAGGTATGTTTGCCGGATTTATTTTTTGGTGAACATCGAGAATTTTTTTCATTTAAAAATGCTTGCTTATTGTATTTTCGTTTGAGACCCAAGTCCTCTGGGGATGAATCCCAGCGCGTAGGGTTCATAATGTCACTTTTGCGCAAAGAGCCTCAGGAGTGGGCCTTTTCTTTGCAACCTAGTGATACATGCTTCAGATCAGTGGATAGTTTTTTTTCTGCTTTAAAATTATTATATGATGATCCTGACCGTGTGGCATCAGCTGAGACTGAGTTGAGACGTCTAAAACAAGGATCAGGTAATGTGGAAAAATATTGTACTCATTTTCGTCGTTGGTCCACTCAAACAGGGTGGAACGATTCTGCTCTGAAAAGTCTATTTCTTGCTGGGCTCAGTGAAAGGGTTAAAGACCTGCTAATTGCTTATCCTACACCTGAGGATTTGCAACAGGCTATGCAATTAGCTATACGGGTGGATAGAAGACTGCGTGCTAGGGTTAATGAGAGCAAATCCTCTGCTATGTCAGTTTCTGGTTATGATAATGTGTGTACTAACAGTGGTGAACCGATGGAGATTGGATCGGTGGCACCTCGCTCTCAAGAAAAAGACCGTCGTTTTTCGGAAGGCTTGTGTTTCTATTGCGGAAAATCTGGTCATTTGATTAAAGGCTGTGAGCTTCGTATGAAGAAAGAAAAAAAAATGGTCAGTCACGCCCGTATTGCCTGTTTAAATTCCAAGGGTATATTTTTAGCTGCTTCCACGATTGCTCAGGAAAAATTAATGGAATTTCGGGTGTTTGTTGATTGCGGGTCTACACTGAATGTAATTGATGGGGGATTCGTGGAAAAACTCAATTTAAAACCTGAACCTTTATCATCCCCCATTGCTGTGGTTTCTGTGGATGGCTCCCCTTTGAAGAATATTACTCTCAAGGTCAGTGAATTTCCTCTCACTATTAATGGTGTTCACCATGAGAAATTGGATTTGGTAGTGTTGAATAACTTGCCTTCTCCAGTAATATTGGGTTTGCCCTGGTTAAAATTTCACAATCCTGTACTGGATTGGTCTACCAGTGAAATTAAAGCCTGGAGCCATAAATGTTATGACAAGTGTTGTAACGGGCGTATTGCAGCTTTGGATAGGGGAGAATTGCCTGTTCCTATTCAGGATTTTTGGAGAGTTTTTTCTGAGAAAGAATCGCAGGTTTTGCCTCCCCATAGAGACTATGATTGTTCTATTGAATTTGTCCCTGGAGCGACTCTTCCTAAAAGTCGTTTATTTAACCTTACTATTCCTGAGAGGAAGGCTTTGGAGGAATACATACAGACAAGTTTGGCCGCCGGTCACATTAGGCCCTCTAAGTCTCCTGTGGCGGTTGGATTTTTTTTTGTAAAAAAAAAGGACGGCGGTTTACGTCCTTGTCTGGATTTTCGTGAGATTAACAAAATTACGGTACGCAATCCTTACCCACTGCCATTGATTCCTGATCTGTTTAACCAGTTATTGGGGGCCAAGTGGTTCTCTAAAATTGACCTTAAGGGGGCATACAATCTGTTGCGCATGAAGGAGGGTGATGAATGGAAGACTGCTTTTAACACTCCTGTGGGTCATTTTGAGAATCTGGTTATGCCTTTTGGTCTTACTAATGCTCCTGCATTTTTTCAGAATCTGATTAATGACATCCTTAGACCTTTGATCGGTAAAAATGTGGTTGTGTATTTGGATGACATTTTGATTTATTCGCCAGATCTGGAGTCTCATTGGCGGAGCGTACGTGAGGTATTACAGTTATTAATGGACAATTCGCTTTTTGCTAAGCTGGAGAAATGTGAGTTCGCTGTACAGAGAATTAGTTTTTTGGGCTACATTATCTCCAGCAAAGGTTTTGAGATGGATCCGGTTAAGGTTCAGGCTGTGCAGGAATGGCCTAGGCCTATTGGTTTGAAATCGATACAGAGGTTTTTGGGTTTCGCCAATTACTATAGAAAATTCATAAAAAATTTTTCTAGTATTGTCAAACCTCTGACTGATCTCACCAGGAAAGGTGCTGATGCGGTTCAGTGGTCTTCTGAGGCCATTGAAGCTTTTGTGTATCTCAAGGAGAGGTTCACCTCTGCTCCCATCCTTATGCAGCCTGATGTTACTAGGCCGTTTTTGGTTGAGGTTGATGCTTCCTCTGTGGGGGTTGGCGCAGTATTGTCTCAGGATAACGGGGATGGATTACATCCCTGTGCCTTTTTTTCAAAAAAATTTTCGGAGACTGAATTGAATTACGATATTGGTAATCGGGAATTATTGGCTATTAAACTCGCATTTGAACACTGGCGCCACTTCTTGGAAGGTGCGGAATTTCCCGTTCAGGTTCTTACGGATCATAAAAATCTGATATATCTTGATGCTGCCAAGCGCCTGAATGCCCGTCAGGCTAGGTGGGCACTGTTTTTCTCGCGGTTTAATTTCTCCGTTACTTACATCCCTGGTACTAAGAATGTTAAGGCGGATGCCTTGTCTCGCAGTTTTTCTCCCATAGTCGGTGCTGAGAAAGAGGAAAACATTTTACAAGAAGGTGTTGTGATAGCTGCTTTAGACTCCGTTTTGGAAGATGAGATTCTTAAAGCTCAGGAGAATGCCCCATCTAACACTCCTCATGGGAGGTTGTTTGTGCCTGGGACCTTTAGGAGAGATTTGTTTGTTGAGTGTCACGAATCTCAGTTGGCAGGTCATCCCGGAATCTCTGAGACCAAGAGACTGGTGGGTCGCAGTTTTTGGTGGCCTGGATGGCAGAAGGAAGTCATTAAGTGGGTGCGCCAATGTACTATATGTGCTAGATCTAAGTCCTCACATACTCCTGCTGCGGGGTTACTTTGTCCTTTGGAGGTCCCCAGTGCTCCTTGGACACATTTGGCTATGGACTTTATAACTGACCTTCCCCCCTCTGAGGGTTTTACTGTCATCTGGGTGGTCGTGGACCGTTTTAGCAAGATGTGTCACTTGGTTCCCTTCGTCAAACTGCCCTGCGCTAAAACTCTCGCTAAGGCCTTTGTCAAGGAAATTGTCAGACTTCATGGCGTTCCTACTGACATTGTTTCTGATAGGGGTCCTCAGTTCGTGGCTCGTTTTTGGCGTGCCTTTTGTGACAGGTTGGGAATTCATTTGTCGTTTTCGTCCGGATATCATCCTGAATCTAATGGCCAGACAGAAAGGAAAAACCAGGATGTTGAGCAGTTCTTGCGTTGTTTTGTGGCAGACAATCAAGAGGGGTGGTCTGAGTTTCTGCCACTTGCCGAATTTGCTCTGAACAATCATACATCTTCTTCTGCTGGTTGTTCGCCTTTTTTTTGTTGTTCTGGGAGACATCCGTCGTTTGGGTCGTTCTCCAAGTTGGGATCTGCCGTGCCTGAGGAGGAGAATTTTTCCGGTGATTTGGAAAGAGTTTGGACGGATGTGCGTGGTAATCTTCAGGAGGCCAACAGAAAATCTAAAGACTACTTTGATAGGAAACGACAGGAGGTTTTGTTCGCTGTTGGTGACATGGTTTGGTTGTCCTCTAGGAATCTGCGGTTGAGGATTCCTTCTAAGAAATTGGGTCCCAAGTTTGTAGGGCCCTTTAAGGTGCTTCAGGTTGTCAACCAATCTGCTGTTAGGTTGGAGGTTCCTACCTCCTGGAGAATTAATCCGGTCTTTCATGTCTCTCTGTTAAAAAAAGCTGTTGTGTCGGATGGTGACGCCTCTGCCTCTGTTCCTCCGGTGGTGGAGGACGGGGAATATGAAATTTCTCGCATCCTTGACTCTAGACGGTATAGAGGTAGTTTGCAGTATCTTGTGGCCTGGAAAGGTTTCGGACCCGAGGATAACTCTTGGGTGAGGTCAGATGATGTTTCCGCGTCCAGACTTATCAGAGCGTTTCACAGGAGATTTCCTGATAAGCCTGGTCCTAGGGGATCCGGAGGATCCTCTTAGAAGGGGGGGTACTGTTAGAACCTTGCTGTTAGGTTTTTTTTCCTTTGCTGGTCACATGACCTTGTTGGCCTATTTAATCCTGCTCCGCCCTTCTGGCTTTGCTGGACTTCATTGTATATCTACTTTCTAGCTAGCCTGTGCTCTGTATCTAACTCTGTTAGTTTGCTTGGTCTACGGACCTCTATGTTCTATCTATTTTGTTTGTTCGTCTGTCTGCTACTATTTCTGTTAGGAGGTGTCCCATATTCCTCCCAGTCCTTAGTACTTGTAGGGATTCCCTCCCCACATCTATAGGTCTCCGTACAGACTAGATTAGGACTTTAGCAGGTCTGATCGCAGGATCAGGTTCCCTGTTACATCGTAGGGATTCAGCTGAGTCCTATAGTAGGGACAGATCTCCTCTCTTTCCTTAGCTTTGGTAGCAGAACATAACACAAATGACCAAGTTCTCCAAAAAATATGACGTAGTGGTCATGGGAGATTTCAACTATCCAGACATTTGTTGGGAATCTCTCTCAAGTAAAACTAACAGGTCAAGCAAATTCTTATCCTCTCTTGCTGACAACTTTATCTTCCAAAAGGTAGGGGAGAAAACAAGGGGATCTGCTACTTTGGATCTAATCCTTATAAACAGGGAGGAAATGGTTGAGGAGGTAAAGGTGGCTGGGACCCTAGGAGGCAGCGATCATGCTATTATAGAATTTTGGATAACTAGAGGAGGAAGACATGTGAAGACTCAAACTTCAAGGTTAGATTTTAGAAAGGCAGATTTTAAGAGACTCAGAAAGAGAATAGGAGGGATCCAATGGCTGGATGTCCTTAAGGACAAAAATGTCCAGGAAGGATGGGAAATTTTTAAAAATGAGATTCTCAAAGCACAATCGTTAACAATCCCGAAAAGTAGGAAGAATGGGAAGCATTTAAGGAAACCAGGATGGATGAACACAGAACTTAAACACATGCTAAAAAGAAAGAAAGAAATGTTTATTAAATGGAAAGAGGGAGGTATATCTAAAGAAGATTATAATGCAGTCTGCAGATCCTGCAGGGCACGTATCAGGTTAGCTAAAGCTGACAATGAATTAAGGCTTGCAAGAGATGTCAAAAGCAATAAAAAAGGATTTTGGGGGTATGTCAAAAGTAAAAGAAAAGTCAAAGATACTATAGGATTTTTACAGGATGAAAATGGAGAAATGGTAAGAGAGGATGTTGAGAAGGCCGAACTTTTTAATTCCTATTTTGCATCTGTTTTCTCTCAGAAAGAAAATGTAACATCAACTGATCTTCACTGTCCTTTTAAAGGAATAGAGGAATCCAAGTTATCTGTAAACAGAAAGATTGTGAGGGAATATTTAGCTAACATAAATGAGTTCAAGTCTCCAGGTCCAGATGAATTACACCCCAGAGTACTGAAGGAGATCGTAGAAGAAATTTTAGAACCACTCTCCATAATCTTTGAAAATTCTTGGAGAACAGGAGAAGTCCCAGAAGACTGGAGAAGAGCAAATGTTGTTCCTATCTTCAAAAAGGGGAAGAAGGTGGACCCTGGGAACTATAGGCCGGTGAGTCTGACTTCTATACCAGGAAAGATCTTTGAACAAATTATTAAACAACATGTATGTAAGTACATGGATAAGAATGAAGTGATTAACCAGAGTCAGCATGGGTTTGTAACTAACAAGTCATGTCAGACTAACTTAATTTCCTTCTATGACAGAATCACTGACTGGGTGGATCAGGGAAATGCTGTAGATATAGTATATCTTGACTTCAGCAAAGCATTTGACAAAGTATTTCACACCATCCTTATTGAAAAAATGACCAAGTATGCAATGGACCAGGCAACTGTTAGGTGGATTCATAACTGGCTTAGTGATCGGACTCAAAGGGTGGTTGTAAATGGCTTCACATCCAGCTGGATGAATGTCTCAAGTGGGGTACCACAGGGCTCCGTCCTGGGACCTGTATTGTTCAACATCTTTATCAATGATTTAGATGAAGGAATTGAGGGTAAACTGATTAAATTTGCTGATGACACAAAGCTAGGAGGGATAGCTAATACTAGAGAAGAGAGAGAGAGGATTCAAAAAGACCTAAATAAACTGGAGCAGTGGGCAGCAACCAACAGAATGGTTTTTAACAGGGAAAAATGCAAAGTACTACATCTGGGCAATAAAAATGAAAAAAGCATATACAGAATGGGAGGAATAGAGCTAAGCAACAGTACATGTGAAAAAGACTTAGGTATACTAATAGATCATAGACTGAACATGAGTCAACAGTGTGATGCAGCAGCAAAAAAGGCAAATACAATTCTGGGATGTATTAACAGAAGCATACAGTCTAGATCACGTGAAGTCATTATCGGTCTTTACTCCTCTTTGGTCAGACCTCATCTGGAATACTGTGTACAGTTTTGGGCACCACATTTTAAAAAAGACATAGACAAACTGGAGCAAGTTCAGAGAAGAGCGACCAGAATGGTGACTGGTCTGCAAACCATGTCCTATGAGGAACGGTTGCAGGATTTGGGAATGTTTAGCTTGCAAAAAAGAAGACTGAGAGGAGACTTAATAGCTGTCTACAAATATGTCAAGGGCTGTCACATTGTAGAAGGATCATCTTTATTCTCATTTGCACAAGGAAAGACTAGAAGCAATGGGATGAAACTAAATGGGAGGAGACACAGATTAGATATTAGAAAAAACTTTTTGACAGTTAGGGTGATTAATGAGTGGAACAGGCTGCCACGAGAGGTGGTGAGTTCCCCTTCAATGGACGTCTTCAAACAGAGGCTGGACAGACATCTGTCTGAGATGATCTAGTGAATCCTGCTTTGAGCAGGGGGTTGGACCAGATGACCCAGGAGGTCCCTTCCAACTCTACCATTCTATGATTCTATGATTCTATGATATAGCTGGTGACAGACAGATTGCTAAGATACAGCTGGTGACAGGCAGTGTGAGATCATGTAGCTGATGACAGGCAGGGTACGAAGATATAGGTGGTGACAGGCAGAGTGCGATAATATAGCTGGTGACAGGCAGGGTGTGATGATATAGCTGGTGACAGGAAGAGTGTGATGATATAGCTGGTGACAGGCAGAGTGTGATGATATAGCTGGCGACAAGCAGTGTGCGATGATATAGCTGATGATGGGCAGTGTACGATCATACAGCTGGTGACAGGCAGTGAGCGATGATATAGCTGGTAACAGGCAGTGTGCTATGATATAGATGGTGACAGGCAGTGTGCTATGATGTAGCTGGTGACAGTGTGCGATGGTATAGCTTGTATCAGGCATTGAGCAATGATATATCTGTGTACGATGGTATAGCTGTTGATGGGCAGTGTACAATGATATAGCTGGTGACAGGCAGTGTGCGTGATATTGCTGGTGACATGCAGTATTATTATTATTATTATTTATTATTATAGCGCCATTTATTCCATGGTGCTTTACATGTGATAGGGATATACATAGCAAAACCATTTACATAATCTTAACAAAACGAGTCAGCGACTGGTACAGGAGGAGAGAGGACCCTGCCCGCGAGGGCTCACAGTCTGCAAGGGATAGGTGAGGATAAAGTAGGTGGGGGTAGAGGAGGTCATGCAGTAATGTGGTGGGGTGGTGGTTACTGCAGGTTGTAGGCTTGTTGGAAGAGGTGGTTTTTCAGGTTTCTTTGAAGGCTTCCATGGTAGGCGAGAGTCTGATGTGTTGGGGTAGAGAGTTGCAGAATAGGGGGGATGCGCGGGAGAAATCTTGCATGCGATTGTGGGAAGAGGAGATAAGAGGGGAGTAGAGAAGGAGATCTTGTGAGGATCGGAGGTTGCGTGCAGGTAAGTACCGGGAGACTAGATCACAGATGTATGGAGGAGACAGGTTGTGGATGGCTTTGTATGCCATGGTTAGGGTTTTTTAACTTGAGTCTCTGGGCAATGGGGAGCCAGTGAAGGGATTGACAGAGGGGAGAGGCCGGGGAATAGCGGGGGGACAGGTGGATTAGTCGAGCAGCAGAGTTTAGGATAGATTGGAGGGGCGCAAGAGTGTTGGAAGGGAGGCCACAGAGCAGGAGGTTGCAGTAGTCAAGGCCGGGGATGATGAGGGCATGCACTAGTGTTTTTGCAGAGTCTTTGCTGAGGAATGCACGGATCCGGGAGATATTTAGGAGTTGGAGTCGGCAGGAAGTGGAAAGGGCTTGGAT
Source organism: Phyllobates terribilis (assembly GCF_046119375.1). Classification (NCBI taxonomy): domain Eukaryota; kingdom Metazoa; phylum Chordata; class Amphibia; order Anura; family Dendrobatidae; genus Phyllobates; species Phyllobates terribilis. The sequence goes on along the minus strand of NW_027362769.1, from coordinate 390,754,988 downwards.
ATGTAGTTTGAAGGAGAGTTCAGAGTCCAGGGTTACCCCGAGGCAGCGAGCTTGAGGGACTGGGGAGAGTGGGCAGCCATTGACGTTGATGGATAAGTCAGATGGGGGATATGAATGAGAGGGTGGAAAGATGATGAACTCTGTTTTATCCATGTTGAGTTTTAGAAATCAGGCAGAGAAGAAGGATGAGATGGCGGACAGACATTGTGGGATTTTGATTAGTAGGGAGGAGATATCGGGTCCAGAGAGGTAGATCTGTGTGTCATCAGCATAGAGGTGATACTGAAAGCCGTGAGACTCTATGAGCTGTCCCAGGCCAAAGGTGTAGATGGAGAAGAGCAGAGGTCCTAGAACTGAACCTTGGGGGACACCGACAGATAGGGGGCGAGATGAGGAGGTGGTGCGTGAGTGGGAGACGCTGAATGTCCTGTCTGTTAAGTATGAGGAGATCCAAGATAGGGCCAAGTCAGTGATACCAAGAGATGAGAGAATCTGTAGTAAGAGGGAATGGTCGACTGTGTCGAAGGCAGATGACAGGTCCAGAAGGAGGAGGATGGAGTAGTGTCGCTTGGATTTAGCGGTTAGTAGGTCGTTGGTGACTTTGGTCAGGGCAGTTTCAGTCGAGTGATGTGGTCGGAAGCCAGATTGGAGGCGGTCGAAGAGGGAACAGGAGGAGAGGTGGGAGGACAGTTCAAGGTGGACATGTTGTTCTGGTAGTTTTGAGGCGTAAGGGAGAAGTGATATGGGGCGATAGCTAGTCAGAGAGGATGGGTCAAGGGAGGGCTTTTTGAGGATGGGTGTGATTGCGGCATGTTTGAAACATGAGGGGAAGACACCGGTTGTTAGTGACAGGTTGAAGAGGTGGGTTAGGGTTGGGATGAAGACTGTGGTAAGGTTAGGGATGAGGTGGGATGGGATTGGGTCAAGTACGCATGTGGTGAGGTGTGATTTGGAGAGTAAAGAGGAGACTTGACCTTCTGTAATGGTGGAGAAGTGGGGTTTGGAGGAGGAAGGTTGAGTAGATATGAGGAGAGGTTGTGCAGACTTTAGGCAAAAGCTTTGTGTGATGGTGTCAATCTTCTGCTTGAAGAATGAGGCAAAGTCTTCGGCTGAGATGAGAGAAGAGGGAGGAGGTGCTGGGGGACAAAGGAGAGAATTGAAAGTGTTAAATAGCTGTTTAGGGTTGTGAGACAGGGATGATATGAGAGATGAGAAGTAGGTTTGTTTTGCTGTAGTGAGTGCGGACTTGAAAATAGTGAGGGATTGTTTGAATGCGATGAAGTGCTCGATGAGTGAGACCTTTTCCATCTCCGCTCCGCAACCCTGGAGGCCCGTCGCAGTTCTTTAGTAAGTTTGGTGTGCCAGGGTTGCCTGTTGATTGTGCGAGCTTTGGTATGTGTGAGAGGGGCGATCGAGTCGAGAGCTGCAGCTATTGTGGTGTTATATGAAGCGGCAGCAACATCTGCATTGTGTAAGGAATTTATGTCTGTAAGAGGAAGAAGGGATTCAGAGAGTGAGTGTAGGTCAAGGTGTTTGAGGTTTCTGCGAGCGTGTGTAAGTTTGTGGAGTGGGGATTGTGCACCTGGAGAGGAGAGGGTAGAGAATGTGAGGAGGTTATGGTCAGAGAGAGGGAGAGGTGAGTTAGAGAGGTTAGATAGGGAACAGAGGCGGGTGAAGATGAGGTCCAGTGTGAGGCCATCTTTATGAGTAGCTGCAGAAGACCATTGAGCAAGGCCGAAGGAGGAAGTGAGGGATAGGAACTTAGAGACAGACGAGTGGGAAGTGTCAAAGGGGATGTTGAAGTCACCCATTATGATAGTGGGGATGTCAGTGGAAAGGAAGTGAAGCAGCCAGGTGGTGAAGTGGTCTAAGAAAGTGGTGGCTAGCCCTGGGGGTCGGTAAATGACGGCCAGTTGGAGGTCAGAGGGGGAATAGATGCGCACACAGTGCACCTCAAAAGAGGGGAGTGTAACGGAGGGTGGCAGTGATATTTGGGTGAAAGCTCAGGTATCTGACAGGAGAAAACCTACGCCTCCGCCATGTTTGCCATTGGGGCGGGGGGTGTGGGAAAGGTTGAATCTGCCATACGAAAGTGCAGCTGGGGAGGCTGTGTCAGAGGGGGTGAGCCTTGTTTCGGTGATGGCGAGGAAGGAAAGCTTGTTAGTAATGAAAAGGTCGTGGATGTAGGAAAGTTTGTTGCACACGGAGCGAGCGTTCCATTGAGCTCCTGTTAGTGCAACTGAGGAAGTGGGGATTAGTTGGATGGGTATGAGGTTAGATGGGTTGCGACAGTTTGTGGAAGGTTGTGGATAGGAGGTAGAAGTAACTGTGGGGATATGGCGAGGAGGACCAGGATTTGGAGAGATATCTCCAGCAGTGAGGAGGAGCAGAGAAAGTGTTAGCAGATGGGAGCAAGAGAGAGCATGAGTTGGCTGTCTGTGTTTGGAGATCCAGGATTGAATGTTGAGGAATAATTCTGAGGAGGAGGTGAGATGAATGGGGAGGATGGAGGGAGAGATGAAGAGTTTCTTACTCGGTGTAGGGATTTGAGGGGTTACTAGAAAGTGGAGGACTATAGAGGAAAAAGTGAGAGCTAACAGTAACATAGTTAAAAGAGAGTAAGTGGTCAAAGTGTTGGTTACCTGACTCCTGCCCTCACTAACTGCCTCTGAAATAACTGCCACTTATCTTCGAAGCCACTTTGCACAAGAAGACGCGTGCACAACCCAGCACGCGTGCACCCCTTAAGGAGCTTCTAAATATAGAGGGCACACTAAACCATCAGGTGAGGGGCATTGTGGGAGCTGCTTGTGGCTAAATTAGCAGCTGCTCACCTCACCAGGAGATGGCTGGGTGATCAAAGACAGAGCTAGGACTCTGTAGGCTCTTCAGTTTGGCACCTCTAAACATCAGATAAAATCTACAGTGGGGAAAGGACAGACATATGTGAGTATTGAATGGAATGGGACAGATAAAGCAGAAATATCAAGCGGAGAATTCTACCAGTAAGTTGAATCAGGGGAGCAGAGCATTAGATGGCAGCATATACAGCAAGCAGAGGAATGTGCAGGAGCAGAGCATGTACCAGAAGGTTGAATCAGGGGAGCAGAGAATTAGATGGCGGCATATACAGCAAGCAGAGGAATGTGCAGGAGCAGAGCATGTACCTGTGTGAAAAGAGAAGAAGACGGGTATTAGTCCATGGCCTCGGAAATAACTGCCACTTATCTCCGAAGCCACTTTGCACAAGAAGACGCGTGCACAACCCAGACAGTATGCGATGATATAGCTGATGACAAGCAGTGTGTGATGAAATAGCTGGTAACAAGCAATGTGCGATGATATAGCTGGTGACAAGCAGGATGCAATGATATAGCTGGTGACGGGCAGTGTGCGATGGTATAGCTGATGAAGGGCAGGGTGCGATCGTATAGCGGATGACAAGCAGTGTGCTATGATATAGCTGTTGACAGGCAGTGTGCGATGATATAGCTGGTGACAGTGTGCGATGATATAGATGGTGACAGGCAGTGTGCGATGATATAGCTGGTATCAGGCATTGTGCAATGATATAGCTATTGACAGGCAGGGTGCGATGATATAGCTGGTGATGGGCAGTGTGCGATGGTATAGCTGATGATGGACAGTGTACGATGATATAGCTAGTGACAGGCAGTGTGCGATGATATTGCTGGTGACAGGCAGTATGCGATGATATAGCTGATGACAAGCAGTGTGCGATGATATAGGTGGTGACAGGCAGGGTGTGATGATATAGCTGGTGACAGGCAGTATGCGATGATATAGGTGGTGACAGGCAGGGTGTGATGATATAGCTGGTGACAGGCAGAGTGCGATTATGTAGCTGGTGACAAGCAGTGTGCAATGATATAGCTGGTAACAATAGCTGTCACAATATGAATCTCTCCGATTAACCCCTTTCTGACATTGGGCGTACTATTCCGTACCTGCGCCCTGGGCTTTTTGGGCCAGATATGTAATAGTACGTCCTGGCGATATCGCCCGCACACAAGCTGTGCTGGCACAATCGCTGCCGGGTGTCAGCTGATTGTCACAGCTGACACCCGGTACTATGTGCAAGGAGCGGTGCTGCACCGCTCCCTGCACACTAACCCCCAAAATGCTGCGATCGAAGTCGAACGCAGCATTGCAGGAGCAAGGGGGGAGATAAGCTCCAATACTTACCTCTTCTCCGGTGTCCTGTGGTGTCTGTGCCCGTCCCGGATGTTGTCATGGTGACCCGATGTCGTCATGACAACATCCGGGTCACCAGGAGGCAAGAAGTTACTTTGGTCATGCGCAGTGCGTGACCCAAGTTTCTTCTGCATACAGCGCTGACTGGCTGTATATCATAGGGATGCGTCTGAATCCCTATGCTATATAATTGATCAGGCTGCAAAAAGTGAAAGTCCCATAGTGGGACATAGTGTACAAGTAAAAAAAAATTGTAAAAATATTTTAAAGAAATGAAAAAAATAATCCCCCAAAAAATAAAAATATACTGTACCCATGATAAATATTATTCTGAAAAAACAAACAAACAATAAAAGTACACATATTTGGTATCGCCGCGTCCGGAACAACCTGACCTATAAAACTGTCCCGCTAGTTTACACGGTAAAAAATAAAAATAAATAAAAAAAAAATGAAGCAAAAAACGATGCTTTATCATCATACTGCCAAACAAAAAATGGAATAAAGGCGATCAAAAAGACAAATGTAAATAAAAATACCGCTGAAAACGTCATCTTGTCCAACAAAAAACAAGCCGCCATATAGTCAGAATAAAGCGATGCAAGAACAATTCTTTTTTTCTATAAAATACTTTTTATTGTCTAAAAGCGCCAAAACATAAAAAAATATATAAATGTGGTACCACTGTAAACGTACTGACCCGAAGAATAACGCTGCCTTTTAAATTTTACCACACGCATAATGGTATAAAAAAAAACCCCAAAAAACAATTCCTGAATTGTTGGTTTTTGTTTATTCTGCCTCCCAAAAATCGGAATAGAAAGCGATCAAAAAGTGTCACGTGCCTGAAAATGGTGCCAATAAAAACGTCAACCTGTCTTGCAAAAAACAAGCTGTCACATGACTCTGTCAGTTCGAAATATGGAAAAATCACAGCTGTCAAAATATGGAGATGCAAAAACTAGCCTTTGCAAAAAAAAAGGTTTTTTTAGTGTGTGACATCTGTCAATCATAAAAACCCGATATCAATCTGGTATCGCTGTAATCGCACCGACCCGAAGAATAAAGTGGTCTAATCACTTATACCGCACGAGGAATGGCGTAAAAAATAAAGTCTAGGGTTAGGGTTCGGGTTGTGCTAGGGTTAGGGTTGTGCCAGGGTTAGGGTTGTGCTAGGGTTACGGTTAGGGTTGTGCTAGGGTTAGGGTTGTGCTAGGGTTAGGATTGTGCTAGGGTTAGGATTGTGCTAGGTTTAGGATTGTGCTAGGGTTAGGGTTGTGCTAGGGTTAGGGTTGGGCAAGGGTTAGGGTTGGGCAAGGGTTAGGGTTCGGCTATGGTTGGGCTAGGGTTGTGCTAGTGTTAGGGTTGGGTTAGGATTGAGCTAGGGTTAGGGTTGGGCTAGGGTTAGAGTTGGGCTATGGTTGGGCTAGGGTTGTGCTAGCGTTAGGGTTGGGTTAGGGTTGAGCTAGGGTTAGGGTTATGCTAGGGTTAGAGAAGAGGTTAGGGTTGGGATTGTATTAGGGTTGGGGTTAGGGTTGGGATTTTTTCAAAAGTAAAGAAAAAAAATGACGATGATATGGCAACTAGTGTTGAGGGCAAGTGCTCGCTACTTGAGTTTGCATCGGGTGCTCAGGTATGCACCATGTATCGCGGGTGCTCGAGTGACTTGCTCGAGTCTTCACTCTATATCTTTTGTAGCTGTTATACAGCCAAAAAAAACTTGCGGGGATTGCCTGCCATGCACGAGCGATCCCGGCATGTGTTTTTTGGGTGTCTAACAACCGTGAAACATGAGGGAGGGGACTCGAGCATGTCACTTGAGCACCCGTGATACATGGTGCATACCCGAGCACCCGATGCAAACTCAAGTAGTGAGCACTTGTGCTCAAGACTAATGACAACTTATTCAACATGATGACCTAATGTTATCAAATTCTGTGTCGCACTTCTGGGTTCAAAATGTTCACTATACCCCTTGATAAAATCCTTGAGGGGTCTAGTTTTCAAAATGGGGTCACTTGTGGGGGGCTTCCACTGTTTCGGCACATCAGGGACTCCCCAAATGCAAAATGGCGTCCGCCAATTATTCAAGCAAATTTTACATTCAAAAAGTCAATTGCGCTCCTTCCCTTCCGAACCCTGCCGTGCGCCCAAACAGTGGTTTTCCCCCACATATGGGGTATCGGCTTACTCAGAAGAAATTGCACAACAAGTTGCATGGTGCAATTTCTCCTGTTACCCTTGTGAAAATGCAAAATTTGGGGATGAAAAACATTTTTGTGGGAAAAAAGTTAACATTTTATTTTTACAGCTCAATGTTATAAACTTCTGTGAAGCACCTGGGGGTTCAAGGTGCTCACCACACATCTAGATAAGTTCCCTGAGGGGTCTGGTTTCCAAAATGGGGTCACTTGTGGGGGGTTTCCACTGTTTAGGCACATCAGGGGCTCCCCAAAAGCGACATGCTGTCCTCTAATTATTCAAGCAAATTTTACATTCAAAAAGCCAAATGTCGCTTCTTACATTCCAAACCCTGCCGTGCGCCCAAACAGTGGTCTTCCCTCACATATGGGGTATCAGCGTGTTCAGGAAGAATTGCACAACAAATTTTGGGGTCCATTTTTTCCTGATACCCTAGCAAAACTAAAAAAATTGGGGTCTAAATTGACATTTTTGGGAAAAAAGTTAAATGTTCACTTTTTTCTTCCACATTCCAAAAATTCCTGTGAAGCACCTGAAGGGTTAATAAACTTCTTGAATGTGGTTTTGAGCACCTTGAGGGGTTCAGTTTTTAGAATGGTGTCACTTTTGGGTATCTTCTGTCATATAGACCCCTCAAAGTCACGTCAAATGTGCTGTGGTCCCTAAAAAAATGGTTTTGTAAATTTTGTTGGAAAAATGAGAAATCGCTGATAAACTTTTAACCCTTATAGCTCCCTAACAAAAAAAAATGTGGTTCCAAAATTGTGCTGATGCAAAGTAGACATGTGGGAAATGTTATTTATTAACTCTTGTGTGACATATCTCTCTGATTTAAGGGCATGAAAATTCAAATTTTGAAAATTTCGGAATTTTCTAAATTTTCACCAAGTTTCCATTTTTTTTCACAAATAAACGCAAGTGATATCAAAGAAATTTTACCACAATCATGAAGGACAATATGTCACGATAAAACAGTCTCAGAATCAGGGGGATCCGTTGAAGTGTTCCAGAGTAATTACCTCATAAAGTGACAGTGGTCAGAATTGTAAAAATTGGCCCGGTCATTAATGTGCAAACCACCCTCGGGGATAAAGGGGTTAAGCTGGTACACAGGTGTGCAATAACACAGCAGAAAACTTCCTACAATAAACTTGGTCTGAACTTTATCCGCACATGTGAACTCTGTACTGTACATGTGGAAGTCATGTGACCACCCTTCCTCGCAAGTTTCCACATCCTGCAGGAACTTTTGAAGGTGGGTGATCTGGGACACATGGGGACCTCTGTACAGCGAAGGCTCAGCTTGTATCCCACCCTCACACACATATACAGCTACGACACAGCTTGTATCCCGCCATCACACATATATATACAGCTACGACACAGCTTGTATCCCACCCTCACACATATATACAGCTACGACACAGTTTGTATCCCGCCCTCACACATATATACAGCTACGACACAGCTTGTATCCCACCCTCACACATATATACAGCTACGACACAGCTTGTATCCCGCCCTCACACATATATACAGCTACGACACAGCTTGTATCCCGCCCTCACACATATATACAGCTACGACACAGCTTGTATCCCGCCCTCACACATATATACAGCTACGACACAGCTTGTATCCCGCCCTCACACATATATACAGCTACGACACAGCTTGTATCCCGCCCTCACACATATATACAGCTACGACACAGCTTGTATCCCGCCCTCACACATATATACAGCTACGACACAGCTTGTATCCCACCCTCACACATATATACAGCTACGACACAGCTTGTATCCCACCCTCACACATATATACAGCTACGACACAGCTTGTATCCCGCCCTCACACATATATACAGCTACGACACAGCTTGTATCCCGCCCTCACACATATATACAGCTACGACACAGCTTGTATCCCGCCCTCACACATATATACAGCTACGACACAGCTTGTATCCCGCCCTCACACATATATACAGCTACGACACAGCTTGTATCCCACCCTCACACATATATACAGCTACGACACAGCTTGTATCCCGCCCTCACACATATATACAGCTACGACACAGCTTGTATCCCGCCCTCACACATATATACAGCTACGACACAGCTTGTATCCCACCCTCACACATATATACAGCTACGACACAGCTTGTATCCCGCCCTCACACATATATACAGCTACGACACAGCTTGTATCCCACCCTCACACATATATACAGCTACGACACAGCTTGTATCCCACCCTCACACATATATACAGCTACGACACAGCTTGTATCCCACCCTCACACATATATACAGCTACGACACAGCTTGTATCCCACCCTCACACATATATACAGCTACGACACAGCTTGTATCCCGCCCTCACACATATATACAGCTACGACACAGCTTGTATCCCACCCTCACACATATATACAGCTACGACACAGCTTGTATCCCGCCCTCACACACATATACAGCTACGGCACAGCTTGTATCCCGCCCTCACACATATATACAGCTACGACACAGCTTGTATCCCACCCTCACACATATATACAGCTACGACACAGCTTGTATCCCACCCTCACACATATATACAGCTACGACACAGCTTGTATCCCGCCCTCACACATATATACAGCTACGACACAGCTTGTATCCCGCCCTCACACATATATACAGCTACGACACAGCCTGTATCCCACCCTCACACATATATACAGCTACGACACAGCTTGTATCCCGCCCTCACACACATATACAGCTACGACACAGCTTGTATCCCGCCCTCACACATATATACAGCTACGACACAGCTTGTATCCCACCCTCACACACATATACAGCTACGACACAGCTTGTATCCCACCCTCACACATATATACAGCTACGACACAGCTTGTATCCCACCCTCACACATATATACAGCTACGACACAGCTTGTATCCCACCCTCACACATATATACAGCTACGACACAGCTTGTATCCCACCCTCACACATATATACAGCTACGACACAGCTTGTATCCCACCCTCACACATATATACAGCTACGACACAGCTTGTATCCCACCCTCACACATATATACAGCTACGACACAGCTTGTATCCCACCCTCACACATATATACAGCTACGACACAGCTTGTATCCCGCCCTCACACATATATACAGCTACGACACAGCTTGTATCCCGCCCTCACACATATATACAGCTACGACACAGCTTGTATCCCGCCCTCACACATATATACAGCTACGACACAGCTTGTATCCCACCCTCACACATATATACAGCTACGACACAGCTCGTATCCCGCCCTCACACATATATACAGCTACGACACAGCTTGTATCCCACCCTCACACATATATACAGCTACGACACAGCCTGTATCCCACCCTCACACATATATACAGCTACGACACAGCTTGTATCCCACCCTCACACATATATACAGCTACGACACAGCTTGTATCCCGCCCTCACACATATATACAGCTACGACACAGCTTGTATCCCGCCCTCACACATATATACAGCTACGACACAGCTTGTATCCCACCCTCACACATATATACAGCTACGACACAGCTTGTATCCCGCCCTCACACATATATACAGCTACGACACAGCTTGTATCCCGTCCTCACACATATATACAGCTACGACACAGCTTGTATCCCGCCCTCACACATATATACAGCTACGACACAGCTTGTATCCCGCCCTCACACATATATACAGCTACAACACAGCTTGTATCCCGCCCTCACACATATATACAGCTACGACACAGCTTGTATCCCACCCTCACACATATATACAGCTACGACACAGCTTGTATCCCGCCCTCACACATATATACAGCTACGACACAGCTTGTATCCCGCCCTCACACATATATACAGCTACGACACAGCTTGTATCCCGCCCTCACACATATATACAGCTACGACACAGCTTGTATCCCACCCTCACACATATATACAGCTACGACAGAGCTTGTATCCCACCCTCACACATATATACAGCTACGACGCAGCTTGTATCCCACCCTCACACATATATACAGCTATGACACAGCTTGTATCCCGCCCTCACACATATATACAGCTACGACACAGCTTGTATCCCACCCTCACACATATATACAGCTACGACAGAGCTTGTATCCCACCCTCACACATATATACAGCTACGACACAGCTTGTATCCCGCCCTCACACATATATACAGCTACGACACAGCTTGTATCCCGCCCTCACACATATATACAGCTACGACACAGCTTGTATCCCACCCTCACACATATATATAAAGCTACGACACAGCTTGTATCCCACCCTCACACACATATATACAGCTACGACACAGCTTGTATCCCACCCTCACACATATATATAAAGCTACGACACAGCTTGTATCCCACCCTCACACACATATATACAGCTACGACACAGCTTGCATCCCGCCCTCACACATATATATACAGCTATGACACAGCTTGTATCCCGCCCTCACACATATATACAGCTACGACAGAGCTTGTATCCCACCCTCACACATATATACAGCTACGACAGAGCTTGTATCCCACCCTCACACATATATACAGCTACAACACAGCCTGTATCCCGCCCTCACACATATATACAGCTACGACAGAGCTTGTATCCCACCCTCACACATATATACAGCTACGACACAGCTTGTATCCCTCCCTCACACATATATACAGCTACGACACAGCTTGTATCCCTCCCTCACACATATATACAGCTACAACACAGCCTGTATCCCGCCCTCACACATATATACAGCTACGACACAGCTTGTATCCCGCCCTCACACATATATACAGCTACGACACAGCTTGTATCCCGCCCTCACACATATATACAGCTACGACACAGCTTGTATCCCACCCTCACACATATATACAGCTACGACACAGCTTGTATCCCGCCCTCACAAATATATACAGCTACGACACAGCTTGTATCCCACCCTCACACATATATACAGCTACGACACAGCTTGTATCCCGCCCTCACACATATATACAGCTACGACGCAGCTTGTATCCCACCCTCACACATATATACAGCTACGACACAGCTTGTATCCCTCCCTCACACATATATACAGCTACGACACAGCTTGTATCCCGCCCTCACACATATATACAGCTACGACACAGCTTGTATCCCACCCTCACACATATATACAGCTACGACACAGCTTGTATCCCGCCCTCACACATATATACAGCTACGACACAGCTTGTATCCCACCCTCACACATATATACAGCTACGACACAGCTCGTATCCCGCCCTCACACATATATACAGCTACGACACAGCTTGTATCCCACCCTCACACATATATACAGCTACGACACAGCTTGTATCCCACCCTCACACATATATACAGCTACGACACAGCTTGTATCCCGCCATCACACATATATACAGCTACGACACAGCTTGTATCCCACCCTCACACACATATACAGCTACGACACAGCTTGTATCCCACCCTCACACATATATACAGCTACGACACAGCTTGTATCCCGCCATCAAACATATATACAGCTACGACACAGCTTGTATCCCACCCTCACACACATATACAGCTACGACACAGCTTGTATCCCACCCTCACACACATATACAGCTACGACACAGCTTGTATCCCACCCTCACACATATATACAGCTACGACACAGCTTGTATCCCACCCTCACACACATATACAGCTACGACACAGCTTGTATCCCACCCTCACACATATATACAGCTACGACACAGCTTGTATCCCGCCCTCACACATATATACAGCTACGACACAGCTTGTATCCCACCCTCACACATATATACAGCTACGACACAGCTTGTATCCCGCCCTCACACATATATACAGCTACGACACAGCTTGTATCCCGCCCTCACACATATATACAGCTACGACACACCTTGTATCCCGCCCTCACACATATATACAGCTACGACACAGCTTGTATCCCACCCTCACAAACATATACAGCTACGACACAGCTTGTATCCCACCCTCACACATATATACAGCTACGACACAGCTTGTATCCCGCCCTCACACATATATACAGCTACGACACAGCTTGTATCCCAACCTCACACATATATACAGCTACGACACAGCTCGTATCCCGCCCTCACACATATATACAGCTACGACACAGCTTGTATCCCACCCTCACACATATATACAGCTACGACACAGCTTGTATCCCACCCTCACACATATATACAGCTACGACACAGCTTGTATCCCGCCCTCACACATATATACAGCTACGACACAGCTTGTATCCCGCCCTCACACATATATACAGCTACGACACAGCTTGTATCCCACCCTCACACATATATACAGCTACGACACAGCTTGTATCCCGCCCTCACACATATATACAGCTACGACACAGCTAGTATCCCACCCTCACACATATATACAGCTACGACACAGCTTGTATCCCGCCCTCACACATATATACAGCTACGACACAGCTTGTATCCCACCCTCACACATATATACAGCTACGACACAGCTTGTATCCCACCCTCACACATATATACAGCTACGACACAGCTTGTATCCCGCCCTCACACATATATACAGCTACGACACAGCTTGTATCCCACCCTCACACATATATACAGCTACGACACAGCTTGTATCCCGCCCTCACACATATATACAGCTACGACACAGCTTGTATCCCGCCCTCACACATATATACAGCTACAACACAGCTTGTATCCCGCCCTCACACATATATACAGCTACGACACAGCTTGTATCCCACCCTCACACATATATACAGCTACGACACAGCTTGTATCCCGCCCTCACACATATATACAGCTACGACACAGCTTGTATCCCGCCCTCACACATATATACAGCTACGACACAGCTTGTATCCCGCCCTCACACATATATACAGCTACGACACAGCTTGTATCCCACCCTCACACATATATACAGCTACGACAGAGCTTGTATCCCACCCTCACACATATATACAGCTACGACGCAGCTTGTATCCCACCCTCACACATATATACAGCTATGACACAGCTTGTATCCCGCCCTCACACATATATACAGCTACGACACAGCTTGTATCCCACCCTCACACATATATACAGCTACGACAGAGCTTGTATCCCACCCTCACACATATATACAGCTACGACACAGCTTGTATCCCACCCTCACACATATATACAGCTACGACACAGCTTGTATCCCGCCCTCACACATATATACAGCTACGACACAGCTTGTATCCCACCCTCACACATATATATAAAGCTACGACACAGCTTGTATCCCACCCTCACACACATATATACAGCTACGACACAGCTTGCATCCCGCCCTCACACATATATATACAGCTATGACACAGCTTGTATCCCGCCCTCACACATATATACAGCTACGACAGAGCTTGTATCCCACCCTCACACATATATACAGCTACGACAGAGCTTGTATCCCACCCTCACACATATATACAGCTACAACACAGCCTGTATCCCGCCCTCACACATATATACAGCTACGACACAGCTTGTATCCCAACCTCACACATATATACAGCTACGACACAGCTCGTATCCCGCCCTCACACATATATACAGCTACGACACAGCTTGTATCCCACCCTCACACATATATACAGCTACGACACAGCTTGTATCCCACCCTCACACATATATACAGCTACGACACAGCTTGTATCCCGCCCTCACACATATATACAGCTACGACACAGCTTGTATCCCGCCCTCACACATATATACAGCTACGACACAGCTTGTATCCCGCCCTCACACATATATACAGCTACGACACAGCTTGTATCCCACCCTCACACATATATACAGCTACGACACAGCTTGTATCCCACCCTCACACATATATACAGCTACGACACAGCTTGTATCCCGCCCTCACACATATATACAGCTACGACACAGCTAGTATCCCACCCTCACACATATATACAGCTACGACACAGCTTGTATCCCGCCCTCACACATATATACAGCTACGACACAGCTTGTATCCCACCCTCACACATATATACAGCTACGACACAGCTTGTATCCCACCCTCACACATATATACAGCTACGACACAGCTTGTATCCCGCCCTCACACATATATACAGCTACGACACAGCTTGTATCCCACCCTCACACATATATACAGCTACGACACAGCTTGTATCCCGCCCTCACACATATATACAGCTACGACACAGCTTGTATCCCGCCCTCACACATATATACAGCTACAACACAGCTTGTATCCCGCCCTCACACATATATACAGCTACGACACAGCTTGTATCCCACCCTCACACATATATACAGCTACGACACAGCTTGTATCCCGCCCTCACACATATATACAGCTACGACACAGCTTGTATCCCGCCCTCACACATATATACAGCTACGACACAGCTTGTATCCCGCCCTCACACATATATACAGCTACGACACAGCTTGTATCCCACCCTCACACATATATACAGCTACGACAGAGCTTGTATCCCACCCTCACACATATATACAGCTACGACGCAGCTTGTATCCCACCCTCACACATATATACAGCTATGACACAGCTTGTATCCCGCCCTCACACATATATACAGCTACGACACAGCTTGTATCCCACCCTCACACATATATACAGCTACGACAGAGCTTGTATCCCACCCTCACACATATATACAGCTACGACACAGCTTGTATCCCACCCTCACACATATATACAGCTACGACCCAGCTTGTATCCCGCCCTCACACATATATACAGCTACGACACAGCTTGTATCCCGCCCTCACACATATATACAGCTACGACACAGCTTGTATCCCACCCTCACACATATATATAAAGCTACGACACAGCTTGTATCCCACCCTCACACACATATATACAGCTACGACACAGCTTGCATCCCGCCCTCACACATATATATACAGCTATGACACAGCTTGTATCCCGCCCTCACACATATATACAGCTACGACAGAGCTTGTATCCCACCCTCACACATATATACAGCTACGACAGAGCTTGTATCCCACCCTCACACATATATACAGCTACAACACAGCCTGTATCCCGCCCTCACACATATATACAGCTACGACAGAGCTTGTATCCCACCCTCACACATATATACAGCTACGACACAGCTTGTATCCCTCCCTCACACATATATACAGCTACGACACAGCTTGTATCCCTCCCTCACACATATATACAGCTACAACACAGCCTGTATCCCGCCCTCACACATATATACAGCTACGACACAGCTTGTATCCCGCCCTCACACATATATACAGCTACGACACAGCTTGTATCCCGCCCTCACACATATATACAGCTACGACACAGCTTGTATCCCACCCTCACACATATATACAGCTACGACACAGCTTGTATCCCGCCCTCACAAATATATACAGCTACGACACAGCTTGTATCCCACCCTCACACATATATACAGCTACGACACAGCTTGTATCCCGCCCTCACACATATATACAGCTACGACGCAGCTTGTATCCCACCCTCACACATATATACAGCTACGACACAGCTTGTATCCCTCCCTCACACATATATACAGCTACGACACAGCTTGTATCCCGCCCTCACACATATATACAGCTACGACACAGCTTGTATCCCACCCTCACACATATATACAGCTACGACACAGCTTGTATCCCGCCCTCACACATATATACAGCTACGACACAGCTTGTATCCCACCCTCACACATATATACAGCTACGACACAGCTCGTATCCCGCCCTCACACATATATACAGCTACGACACAGCTTGTATCCCACCCTCACACATATATACAGCTACGACACAGCTTGTATCCCACCCTCACACATATATACAGCTACGACACAGCTTGTATCCCGCCATCACACATATATACAGCTACGACACAGCTTGTATCCCACCCTCACACACATATACAGCTACGACACAGCTTGTATCCCACCCTCACACATATATACAGCTACGACACAGCTTGTATCCCGCCATCAAACATATATACAGCTACGACACAGCTTGTATCCCACCCTCACACACATATACAGCTACGACACAGCTTGTATCCCACCCTCACACACATATACAGCTACGACACAGCTTGTATCCCACCCTCACACATATATACAGCTACGACACAGCTTGTATCCCACCCTCACACACATATACAGCTACGACACAGCTTGTATCCCACCCTCACACATATATACAGCTACGACACAGCTTGTATCCCGCCCTCACACATATATACAGCTACGACACAGCTTGTATCCCACCCTCACACATATATACAGCTACGACACAGCTTGTATCCCGCCCTCACACATATATACAGCTACGACACAGCTTGTATCCCGCCCTCACACATATATACAGCTACGACACACCTTGTATCCCGCCCTCACACATATATACAGCTACGACACAGCTTGTATCCCACCCTCACAAACATATACAGCTACGACACAGCTTGTATCCCACCCTCACACATATATACAGCTACGACACAGCTTGTATCCCGCCCTCACACATATATACAGCTACAACACAGCTTGTATCCCAACCTCACACATATATACAGCTACGACACAGCTCGTATCCCGCCCTCACACATATATACAGCTACGACACAGCTTGTATCCCACCCTCACACATATATACAGCTACGACACAGCTTGTATCCCACCCTCACACATATATACAGCTACGACACAGCTTGTATCCCGCCCTCACACATATATACAGCTACGACACAGCTTGTATCCCGCCCTCACACATATATACAGCTACGACACAGCTTGTATCCCGCCCTCACACATATATACAGCTACGACACAGCTTGTATCCCACCCTCACACATATATACAGCTACGACACAGCTTGTATCCCGCCCTCACACATATATACAGCTACGACACAGCTTGTATCCCACCCTCACACATATATACAGCTACGACGCAGCTTGTATCCCGCCCTCACACATATATACAGCTACGACACAGCTTGTATCCCACCCTCACACATATATACAGCTACGACACAGCTTGTATCCCACCCTCACACATATATACAGCTACGACACAGCTTGTATCCCACCCTCACACATATATACAGCTACGACACAGCTTGTATCCCACCCTCACACATATATACAGCTACGACACAGCATGTATCCCGCCCTCACACATATATACAGCTACGACACAGCCTGTATCCCGCCCTCACACATATATACAGCTACGACACAGCTTGTATCCCACCCTCACACATATATACAGCTACGACACAGCTCGTATCCCGCCCTCACACATATATACAGCTACGACACAGCTCGTATCCCACCCTCACACATATATACAGCTACGACACAGCTTGTATCCCACCCTCACACATATATACAGCTACGACACAGCTTGTATCCCACCCTCACACATATATACAGCTACGACACAGCTTGTATCCCGCCATCAAACATATATACAGCTACGACACAGCTTGTATCCCACCCTCACACACATATACAGCTACGACACAGCTTGTATCCCACCCTCACACACATATATACAGCTACGACACAGCTTGTATCCCGCCCTCACACATATATACAGCTACGACACAGCTTGTATCCCGCCCTCACACATATATACAGCTACGACAGAGCTTGTATCCCACCCTCACACATATATACAGCTACGACAGAGCTTGTATCCCACCCTCACACATATATACAGCTACGACACAGCTTGTATCCCTCCCTCACACATATATACAGCTACGACACAGCTTGTATCCCTCCCTCACACATATATACAGCTACAACACAGCCTGTATCCCGCCCTCACACATATATACAGCTACGACACAGCTTGTATCCCGCCCTCACACATATATACAGCTACGACGCAGCTTGTATCCCACCCTCACACATATATACAGCTACGACACAGCTTGTATCCCACCCTCACACATATATACAGCTACGACGCAGCTTGTATCCCACCCTCACACATATATACAGCTACGACACAGCTTGTATCCCACCCTCACACATATATACAGCTACGACACAGCTTGTATCCCACCCTCACACATATATACAGCTACGACGCAGCTTGTATCCCACCCTCACACATATATACAGCTACGACGCAGCTTGTATCCCACCCTCACACATATATACAGCTACGACGCAGCTTGTATCCCGCCCTCACACATATATACAGCTACGACGCAGCTTGTATCCCACCCTCACACATATATACAGCTACGACACAGCTTGTATCCCACCCTCACACATATATACAGCTACGACGCAGCTTGTATCCCACCCTCACACATATATACAGCTACGACACAGCTTGTATCCCGCCCTCACACATATATACAGCTACGACACAGCTTGTATCCCACCCTCACACATATATACAGCTACGACACAGCTCGTATCCCGCCCTCACACATATATACAGCTACGACACAGCTTGTATCCCACCCTCACACATATATACAGCTACGACACAGCTTGTATCCCACCCTCACACATATATACAGCTACGACACAGCTTGTATCCCGCCATCACACATATATACAGCTACGACAGAGCTTGTATCCCACCCTCACACATATATACAGCTACGACAGAGCTTGTATCCCACCCTCACACATATATACAGCTACGACACAGCTGGTATCCCTCCCTCACACATATATACAGCTACGACACAGCTTGTATCCCTCCCTCACACATATATACAGCTACAACACAGCCTGTATCCCGCCCTCACACATATATACAGCTACGACACAGCTTGTATCCCGCCCTCACACATATATACAGCTACGACGCAGCTTGTATCCCACCCTCACACATATATACAGCTACGACACAGCTTGTATCCCACCCTCACACATATATACAGCTACGACACAGCTTGTATCCCACCCTCACACATATATACAGCTACGACACAGCTTGTATCCCACCCTCACACATATATACAGCTACGACGCAGCTTGTATCCCACCCTCACACATATATACAGCTACGACGCAGCTTGTATCCCACCCTCACACATATATACAGCTACGACGCAGCTTGTATCCCGCCCTCACACATATATACAGCTACGACGCAGCTTGTATCCCACCCTCACACATATATACAGCTACGACACAGCTTGTATCCCACCCTCACACATATATACAGCTACGACGCAGCTTGTATCCCACCCTCACACATATATACAGCTACGACACAGCTTGTATCCCGCCCTCACACATATATACAGCTACGACACAGCTTGTATCCCACCCTCACACATATATACAGCTACGACACAGCTCGTATCCCGCCCTCACACATATATACAGCTACGACACAGCTTGTATCCCACCCTCACACATATATACAGCTACGACACAGCTTGTATCCCACCCTCACACATATATACAGCTACGACACAGCTTGTATCCCGCCATCACACATATATACAGCTACGACACAGCTTGTATCCCACCCTCACACACATATACAGCTACGACACAGCTTGTATCCCACCCTCACACATATATACAGCTACGACACAGCTTGTATCCCGCCATCAAACATATATACAGCTACGACACAGCTTGTATCCCACCCTCACACATATATACAGCTACAACACAGCTTGTATCCCACCCTCACACACATATACAGCTACGACACAGCTTGTATCCCACCCTCACACATATATACAGCTACGACACAGCTTGTATCCCACCCTCACACACATATACAGCTACGACACAGCTTGTATCCCACCCTCACACATATATACAGCTACGACACAGCTTGTATCCCGCCCTCACACATATATACAGCTACAACACAGCTTGTATCCCGCCCTCACACATATATACAGCTACGACACAGCTTGTATCCCACCCTCACACACATATACAGCTACGACACAGCTTGTATCCCACCCTCACACATATATACAGCTACGACACAGCTTGTATCCCACCCTCACACACATATACAGCTACGACACAGCTTGTATCCCACCCTCACACATATATACAGCTACGACACAGCTTGTATCCCGCCCTCACACATATATACAGCTACAACACAGCTTGTATCCCACCCTCACACATATATACAGCTACGACACAGCTTGTATCCCGCCCTCACACATATATACAGCTACGACACAGCTTGTATCCCGCCCTCACACATATATACAGCTACGACACACCTTGTATCCCGCCCTCACACATATATACAGCTACGACACAGCTTGTATCCCACCCTCACACATATATACAGCTACGACACAGCTTGTATCCCGCCCTCACACATATATACAGCTACGACACAGCTTGTATCCCAACCTCACACATATATACAGCTACGACACAGCTTGTATCCCGCCCTCACACATATATACAGCTACGACACAGCCTGTATCCCGCCCTCACACATATATACAGCTACGACACAGCTTGTATCCCACCCTCACACATATATACAGCTACGACACAGCTCGTATCCCGCCCTCACACATATATACAGCTACGACACAGCTTGTATCCCGCCCTCACACATATATACAGCTACGACACAGCTTGTATCCCACCCTCACACATATATACAGCTACGACACAGCTTGTATCCCACCCTCACACATATATACAGCTACGACACAGCTTGTATCCCACCCTCACACATATATACAGCTGCGACACAGCTTGTATCCCACCCTCACACATATATACAGCTACGACACAGCCTGTATCCCGCCCTCACACATATATACAGCTACGACACAGCTTGTATCCCACCCTCACACATATATACAGCTACGACACAGCTTGTATCCCGCCCTCACACATATATACAGCTACGACACAGCTTGTATCCCACCCTCACACATATATACAGCTACGACACAGCTTGTATCCCACCCTCACACATAAATACAGCTACGACACAGCTTGTATCCCACCCTCACACATATATACAGCTACGACACAGCATGTATCCCGCCCTCACACATATATACAGCTGCGACACAGCTTGTATCCCGCCCTCACACATATATACAGCTACGACACAGCCTGTATCCCGCCCTCACACATATATACAGCTACGACACAGCTTGTATCCCACCCTCACACATATATACAGCTACGACACAGCTCGTATCCCGCCCTCACACATATATACAGCTACGACACAGCTTGTATCCCACCCTCACACATATATACAGCTACGACACAGCTTGTATCCCACCCTCACACATATATACAGCTACGACACAGCTTGTATCCCGCCATCACACATATATACAGCTACGACACAGCTTGTATCTCGCCCTCACACATATATACAGCTACGAAGCAGCTTGTATCCCGCCCTCACACATATATACAGCTACGACACAGCTTGTATCTCGCCCTCACACATATATACAGCTACGACACAGCTTGTATCTCGCCCTCACACATATATACAGCTACGACACAGCTTGTATCTCGCCCTCACACATATATACAGCTACGACACAGCTTGTATCTCGCCCTCACACATATATACAGCTACGACACAGCTTGTATCCCACCCTCACACATATATACAGCTACGACACAGCTTGTATCCCACCCTCACACATATATACAGCTACAACACAGCCTGTATCCCGCCCTCACACATATATACAGCTACGACACAGCTTGTATCCCGCCCTCACACATATGTAGCACCCTGAGGATTCGGCTGCTACAGGGGTATTACACCTCAACCCAGAGGTGTGATATTCCACTCCCGGGTAAGGATGGAGTGTGGAACTGAGCTAGTAGGCTGCATGCACTACACACATCCCATTTCCGGGGGACAGACCGATGGTACTCCCACTAGAGAAATGTGCAGGTACGACAGTGTCTGTTCCTGGCTGGAGTGGGAGGGGGGTGGAACATCCCAGTAGTGTAGGGGCAGATACGGGGAGCAGCCTGGGTAAAGCTAGGAGCTCATTGGGTGCTGGTCACCTGAGCTCACACATAGAGGGAGTATATAAGGTGGGCACCATCTTAGATCAGGGTCAGTCTGTGAGACGTCAGTCAGTCAGCCACAGTCAGTCAGTCAGACAGTCTGTCTGAGAACCTGAGAAGCAGAGCAGAGGAGAAGAGAGAGAGACCCAGAGGCGCAGAGGGGACCCCAAGAGCCCATAAGAGAGCTAATAGGGTGAAGGGTCGGCAACAGGGTACCGGATCCCAAGCTGGCAGAGGCTACAGCACACCTTAGCCAGGAACCGGAGGTCGTGGGCAGGATCTGCCACGATCACCCACTAAATCCACCCGGAAGGCAGACCAAGAATAGGGTCAGGGAGCCCAGAGGAGGCTTGACCAACAAGAGGCCCGAGGGAGCCGGACTTAGGTGGATCCCTGGTGGGAACGGCCAGAAGAAGGGAGAGACAGAAAGGAGCTCAGGACCACACTCCGGAGTTGCCTGGGAGTTGACCGAGTCCAGGACCTGGTGGACGCAGCACGGCTTGGGTGGTCACTGCTGTACACAGTGACCCGAGCAACACCAGTAAGTAAAACCCTGGAACTGCATTTTATGTCTCTGAGTCTCCTTGCTGCACCTTCACAACCACCATCCTCCCCGGCTGACCCCCTGAGGCTATACCCCTCCCGTTGGGGGTTATACTACCTAAGCTGCACACACATCACCAGCCTCAGCGGACCCTGCTGCAGCGGCGGCCTTTTGACCGCAAATCAACAGGTGGCGTAGTCGACATAAAAGAACATCTAGTAACATCTATAAGGACTGCCACACACTGAGTTTGACACCCTGGGCACGGACCGGGTCACAGCCACTCGGAGACTACAACCCCCATCTGATCCGGCTCCGGGTATCCCTAACAGCACTGGCCCAGGGGGCGCGTCACATATATACAGCTACGACACAGCTCGTATCCCACCCTCACACACATATACAGCTACGACACAGCTTGTATCCCGCCCTCACACATATATATACAGCTACGACACAGCTCGTATCCCGCCCTCACACATATATACAGCTACGACACAGCTTGTATCCCACCCTCACACATATATACAGCTACGACACAGCTTGTATCCCGCCCTCACACATATATACAGCTACGACACAGCTCGTATCCCACCCTCACACATATATACAGCTACGACACAGCTTGTATCCCGCCCTCACACATATATACAGCTACGACACAGCTCGTATCCCACCCTCACACACATATACAGCTACGACACAGCTTGTATCCCGCCCTCACACATATATACAGCTACGACACAGCTTGTATCCCACCCTCACACATATATACAGCTATGACACAGCTTGTATCCCGCCCTCACACATATATACAGCTACGACACAGCTTGTATCCCACCCTCACACATATATACAGCTACGACACAGCTTGTATCCCGCCCTCACACATATATACAGCTACGACACAGCTTGTATCCCACCCTCACACATATATACAGCTACGACACAGCTTGTGACGCGCCCCCTGGGCCTGTGTTGTGTAGCGTTGCGCACGCGGGGAATACCCGGAGCCGGATCTGTCGGGGTTAGTAGTCCTCGTGGCGGTGACCCGGTCCGTGCCCAGGGTGTCAACGCCACCCGTTGAATGCGGTTATGAAGCCGCCGCTGCAGGGCAGACCGCTGAGGCCGGTGGTACAGTTGTGCAGCGTCGGTAGTGTAACCCCCAACGGGAGGGGTATGGCCTCAGGGCAGCAGACGTGGATGATGGGGATAGCAGAATTGCACGCAGGCACCAGGAACCACTCAGAGACGGTGCGGTGTAGTTCAGGGTCTTTACTGGTGGCAAAGGTAGACCCTCCCGGGAGTACTGGCTAGCGATCGGGGCCTGGTCAGTCCGTGAGCAGATAGGATCTCCCCCGGCCAGGCGGAGTTGTAGGCCTCCCCAACTAATTGTACTCTTCCTGGCTACCTTGCTAGAAGCGGGTAAAAGTAGCCCACGTCCCTGAGTGTACCGTGTGGTGCTCACCCGTATGGCCGGTGACTCGGGGCCTTCTGGTAGCCTCCGCTCCACGACGGCGGTGCTGGTCCCTTGCGTGTGACCGTGCCTTCTGGTTTCTTGGCCAGAGGACCTGAAATCCCCTGCCGGACTTTCTGCTGCTGGGTATGGAACAGTCCCCACAGCCTCGGACTCCGTGTCCGGTGAGATCTCTTCAGTCAGGACGAGCTCTACAGCTTCCAGTCCTGGACCCCTTTTATCACTGCTCCCACAGAGCTCCTGATCTTGCTCTCCCTGCATCTGCTCCACTCCAGACCAGACTGTGTCTCTGTCTGGGACTCCTCTTCTTCTCTTCTTTTTCTTTCTACCTAACCCCACCTCAGCCCCAGTTTATATAGGGGAAGTTCTTCCCCTCCCAGGACTGGGCAGGAGGTGTGGCATGCTTAGGGTTCCTGACCAGGAGA
Source organism: Phyllobates terribilis (assembly GCF_046119375.1). Classification (NCBI taxonomy): domain Eukaryota; kingdom Metazoa; phylum Chordata; class Amphibia; order Anura; family Dendrobatidae; genus Phyllobates; species Phyllobates terribilis. The sequence goes on along the minus strand of NW_027362769.1, from coordinate 390,729,926 downwards.
CCTCCCACCTGCTCACAGACGTAATATTGCTATTACTGTGGTAACCAGAACCCTGGGGTGCCACACTTGTATCCCACCCTCACACACATATACAGCTACGACACAGCTTGTATCCCGCCCTAACACATATATACAGCTACAACACAGCTTGTATCCCACCCTCACACATATATACAGCTACGACACAGCTTGTATCCCACCCTCACACATATATACAGCTACGACACAGCTTGTATCCCACCCTCACACATATATACAGCTACGACACAGCTTGTATCCCACCCTCACACATATATACAGCTACAACACAGCTTGTATCCCACCCTCACACATATATACAGCTACGACACAGCTTGTATCCCGCCCTCACACATATATACAGCTACGACACAGCTTGTATCCCGCCCTCACACATATATACAGCTACGACACAGCTTGCATCCCACCCTCACACATATATACAGCTACGACACAGCTTGTATCCCACCCTCACACATATATACAGCTACGACACAGCTTGTATCCCGCCCTCACACATATATACAGCTACAACACAGCTTGTATCCCGCCCTCACACATATATACAGCTACGACACAGCTTGTATCCCGCCCTCACACATATATACAGCTACGACACAGCTTGTATCCCACCCTCACACATATATACAGCTACGACGCAGCTTGTATCCCGCCCTCACACATATATACAGCTACGACACAGCTTGTATCCCGCCCTCACACATATATACAGCTACGACACAGCTTGTATCCCGCCCTCACACATATATACAGCTACGACACAGCTTGTATCCCGCCCTCACACATATATACAGCTACGACACAGCTCGTATCCCGCCCTCACACATATATACAGCTACGACACAGCTCGTATCCCACCTTCACACATATATACAGCTAGGACACAGCTCGTATACCGCCCTCACACATATATACAGCTACGACACAGCTCGTATCCCGCCCTCACACATATATACAGCTACGACACAGCTTGTATCCCGCCCTCACACATATATACAGCTACGACACAGCTTGTATCCCACCCTCACACATATATACAGCTACGACACAGCTTGTATCCCGCCCTCACACATATATACAGCTACGACACAGCTTGTATCCCGCCCTCACACATATATACAGCTACGACACAGCTTGTATCCCGCCCTCACACATATATACAGCTACGACACAGCTTGTATCCCACCCTCACACATATATACAGCTACGACACAGCTTGTATCCCACCCTCACACATATATACAGCTACGACACAGCTTGTATCCCGCCCTCACACATATATACAGCTACGACACAGCTTGTATCCCGCCCTCACACATATATACAGCTACGACACAGCTTGTATCCAGCCCTCACACATATATACAGCTACGACACAGCTTGTATCCCACCCTCACACATATATACAGCTACGACACAGCTTGTATCCCACCCTCACACATATATACAGCTACGACACAGCTTGTATCCCGCCCTCACACATATATACAGCTACGACACAGCTTGTATCCCACCCTCACACATATATACAGCTACGACACAGCTTGTATCCCGCCCTCACACATATATACAGCTACGACACAGCCTGTATCCCGCCCTCACACATATATACAGCTACGACACAGCTTGTATCCCGCCCTCACACATATATACAGCTACGACACAGCTCGTATCCCGCCCTCACACATATATACAGCTACGACGCAGCTTGTATCCCACCCTCACACATATATACAGCCAGGGGCGGAACTACCGCCCGTGCAGTCGGTTCATTGAACGGGGGCCCCCGAGGGAGAGGGGGCCCCTCCAGCCTCCAACAGTGCCGTCATCAGGGCATGACTGCCCTGACTCCAGCATGGGGCCCGGCCGGTCGGGGCCCCCTCGGAGCCCCATTGGGGCCCCCCTCTTGTGCGTCTCCTCATGGGGCCCCCCCCCGCAGGACCCCCCGCTGTCACATGACCCCCCCGCTGTCACATGACCGGAGATGTCCCTGCGCTCAGCGTGGGTGTGACATCCTGCATGAGGCATTATATGGGGGGGGGAGGTGGTGTGACATCCTGCATGGGGCATTATATGAGGGGGTGACATCCTGCATGGGGCATTATATGGGGGGGGGGTGGTGTGACATCCTGCACGGGGCATTATATGAGGGGGTGACATTCTGCATGGGGCATTATATGGGGGGAGAGGTGACATCCTGCATGGGGCATTATAAGATGGGGAGGGGGGAATTGACATCCTGCATGGGGCATATGAGGAGGGTGGGTGTGACATACTGCATGGGGCATTGTAAGGAGCGGGGTGTGTGACCTCCTGCATGGGGCATTATAAGGGAGGGGGGTGTGACCTCCTGCACGGGGCATTATAAGGGAGGGGGTGGTCTGACATATTGCATGGGGCATTGAAAAGGTGGGAAGTGACATCCTGCAAGGGGCATTATATGGGGGGGAGAGGTGACATCCTGCATGGGGCATTTTATGGGGGGTAGAGGTGACATCCTGCATAGGGCATTAAAAGGGAGGTGTCATCCTGCATGGGGCATTATAAGGGGGAAACAGCCTGCATGGAGCATTACATGGGGGGGAATATTCTGTACGGAGTGTTATATGGGGGTCAGTATTCTGTATGGAGCGTTATATGGGGGACAGTATCCTGTATGGAGCGTTATATGGGGACCAGTATCCTGTATGGATCATTATATGGGGACCAGTATCCTGTATGGAGCATTATAAGGGGGTCAGTATCCTGTATGGAGCATTATATGGTGCCCATAATATTGTATGGAGGACTATACTGTCCGGTCTACACTGTGTGCTGTGAGGATTCGCCGGTTTCTGAGCTATTGTAAAATTTACAATAGATATCGCTCATGTAATGTAGTAAGCGAAATCCTTGGCCTTGTAGTATATATATATATTTCTCTGTGGTATCTGTGCATCATGAATCATGGTATGTGTTAAAGGGGCCCACTGAAACTCTGTCGCCCAGGGCCCACAAAAACCTGGAGCCGGCCCTGGGGGTAAGTACAGTATAACAAGTTTTATTTTTTTAAAATACAATTAATTAACTAGGAGTGGGGGGAATCAGAGATGCACGGGGGGATGAGAGATGCACGGGGGGGAGGGGCCCGTCATGCCTCCTATGAAGGGCAGGGGGGCCCAAAAAAATTCTTGCACAGGGGCCCACTACAGTCTGTGTCCGCCCCTGTATACAGCTACGACACAGCTTGTATCCCACCCTCACACATATATACAGCTACGACACAGCTTGTATCCCACCCTCACACATATATACAGCTACGACACAGCTTGTATCCCACCCTCACACATATATACAGCTACGACACAGCTTGTATCCCGCCCTCACACATATATACAGCTACGACACAGCTTGTATCCCACCCTCACACATATATACAGCTACGACACAGCTTGTATCCCGCCCTCACACATATATACAGCTACGACACAGCTTGTATCCCGCCCTCACACATATATACAGCTACGACACAGCTTGTATCCCACCCTCACACATATATACAGCTACGACACAGCTTGTATCCCACCCTCACACATATATACAGCTACGACACAGCTTGTATCCCACCCTCACACATATATACAGCTACAACACAGCTTGTATCCCACCCTCACACATATATACAGCTAGGACACAGCTTGTGTAGCACCCTGAGGATTCGGCTGCTACAGGGGTATTGCACCTCAACCCAGAGGTGTGATATTCCACTCCCGGGTAAGGATGGAGTGTGGAACTGAGCTCAGTTAGCTGCATGCACTACACACATCCCATTTCCGAGGAACAGACCGACGGTACTCCCACTAGAGAAATGTGCAGGTACGACAGTGTCTGTTCCTGGCTGGAGTGGGAGGGGGGTGGAACATCCCAGTAGTGTAGGGGCAGATAGGGGGAGCAGCCTGGGTAAAGCTAGGAGCTCATTGGGTGCTGGTCACCTGAGCTCACACATAGAGGGAGTATATAAGGTGGGCACCATCTTAGATCAGGGTCTTTGTAGAGGAAGGGAGCAGAGGAGAAGAGCAGCTCCAAGGCCAAGAGAGAGAGAGGAGAAAGAAAGATCCAGAGGGGGAGAAAGAAGGAACTCCAAGAGCCAAATTAGACCAGAGGGTGAAGAGTTGGCAACAGGGTACCGGATCCCAAGCTGGCAGAGGCTACAGCACACCTTAGCCAGGAACCGGAGGTCGTGGGCAGGACTGATCTGCCACGATCACCCACTAAATCCACCCGGAAGGCAGACCAGGAATAGGGTCAGGGAACCCAGAGACAAGGGTTTACCACCAAGAGGCCCGAGGGAGCCGGACATAGGTGGATCCCTGGTGGGGAAGGCCAGAGAAGAGGACAGGACAGAAAGGGAGCTCAGGACCACGCTCCAGAATCACCTGGGGGTTGGCCGAGTCCAGGACCTGGTGGACGCAGCACGGCTCGGGTGGTCACTTAAGGCCGGAGTGACCAGAACAACTGCAGTAAGTAAACAAACCCTGAACTGCACAGCCCGACTCTGAGTCTCATTTCCATCCCCGCTGCACCACCACAACCCCCATCCTCTGCAACTGACCCCCTGAGGCTATACCCCTCCCGTTGGGGGTTATACTACCTGAGCTGCACATACATCACCAGCCTCAGCGGACCCTGCTGTAGCGGCGGCCGTATTGACCGCAATTCAACGGGTGGCGTAGTCGACACAAAAGAAAATCTAGAAACATCATAAGGACTGCCACACACTGAGCTTGACACCCTGGGCACGGACCGGGTCACAGCCACTCGGAGACTACAACCCCCATCTGATCCGGCTCCGGGTATCCCCAACAACACTGGCCCAGGGGGCGCGTCACTTGTATCCCGCCCTCACACATGTATACAGCTACGACACAGCTTGTATCCCACCCTCACACATATATACAGCTACGACACAGCTCGTATCCCGCCCTCACACATATATACAGCTACGACACAGCTTGTATCCAGCCCTCACACATATATACAGCTACGACACAGCTTGTATCCCACCCTCACACATATATACAGCTACGACACAGCTTGTATCCCACCCTCACACATATATACAGCTACGACACAGCTTGTATCCCACCCTCACACATATATACAGCTACGACACAGCTTGTATCCCGCCCTCACACATATATACAGCTACGACGCAGCTTGTATCCCGCCCTCACACATATATACAGCTACGACGCAGCTTGTATCCCACCCTCACACATATATACAGCTACGACACAGCTTGTATCCCGCCCTCACACATATATACAGCTACGACACAGCTTGTATCCCGCCCTCACACATATATACAGCTACGACACAGCTTGTATCCCGCCCTCACACATATATACAGCTACGACACAGCCTGTATCCCGCCCTCACACATATATACAGCTACGACACAGCTTGTATCCCACCCTCACACATATATACAGCTACGACACAGCTTGTATCCCACCCTCACACATATATACAGCTACGACACAGCTTGTATCCCGCCCTCACACATATATACAGCTACAACACAGCTTGTATCCCGCCCTCACACATATATACAGCTACGACACAGCTTGTATCCCGCCCTCACACATATATACAGCTACGACACAGCTTGTATCCCACCCTCACACATATATACAGCTACGACACAGCTTGTATCCCACCCTCACACATATATACAGCTACGACACAGCTTGTATCCAGCCCTCACACATATATACAGCTACGACACAGCTTGTATCCCGCCCTCACACATATATACAGCTACGACACAGCTTGTATCCAGCCCTCACACATATATACAGCTACGACACAGCTTGTATCCCGCCCTCACACATATATACAGCTACGACACAGCTTGTATCCAGCCCTCACACATATATACAGCTACGACACAGCTTGTATCCCGCCCTCACACATATATACAGCTACGACACAGCTTGTATCCAGCCCTCACACATATATACAGCTACGACACAGCTTGTATCCCGCCCTCACACATATATACAGCTACGACACAGCTTGTATCCCACCCTCACACATATATACAGCTACGACACAGCTTGTATCCCGCCCTCACACATATATACAGCTACGACACAGCCTGTATACCGCCCTCACACATATATACAGCTACGACACAGCTTGTATCCCACCCTCACACATATATACAGCTACGACACAGCTCGTATCCCGCCCTCACACATATATACAGCTACGACACAGCTTGTATCCCGCCCTCACACATATATACAGCTACGACACAGCTTGTATCCCACCCTCACACATATATACAGCTACGACGCAGCTTGTATCCCACCCTCACACATATATACAGCTACGACGCAGCTTGTATCCCGCCCTCACACATATATACAGCTACGACGCAGCTTGTATCCCACCCTCACACATATATACAGCTACGACACAGCTTGTATCCTGCCCTCACACATATATACAGCTACGACACAGCTTGTATCCCGCCCTCACACATATATACAGCTATGACACAGCTTGTATCCCACCCTCACACATATATACAGCTACGACACAGCTTGTATCCCACCCTCACACATATATACAGCTACGACACAGCTTGTATCCCACCCTCACACATATATACAGCTACGACACAGCTTGTATCCTGCCCTCACACATATATACAGCTACGACACAGCTTGTATCCCACCCTCACACATATATACAGCTACGACACAGCTTGTATTCCGCCCTCACACATATATACAGCTACGACACAGCTTGTATCCCGCCCTCACACATATATACAGCTACGACACAGCTTGTATCCCGCCCTCACACATATATACAGCTACGACACAGCTTGTATCTCGCCCTCCCACATATATACAGCTACGACACAGCTTGTATCCCACCCTCACACATATATACAGCTACGACACAGCTTGTATCCCGCCCTCACACATATATACAGCTACAACACAGCCTGTATCCCGCCCTCACACATATATACAGCTACGACACAGCTTGTATCCCGCCCTCACACATATGTAGCACCCTGAGGATTCGGCTGCTACAGGGGTATTACACCTCAACCCAGAGGTGTGATATTCCACTCCCGGGTAAGGATGGAGTGTGGAACTGAGCTAGTAGGCTGCATGCACTACACACATCCCATTTCCGGGGGACAGACCGATGGTACTCCCACTAGAGAAATGTGCAGGTACGACAGTGTCTGTTCCTGGCTGGAGTGGGAGGGGGGTGGAACATCCCAGTAGTGTAGGGGCAGATACGGGGAGCAGCCTGGGTAAAGCTAGGAGCTCATTGGGTGCTGGTCACCTGAGCTCACACATAGAGGGAGTATATAAGGTGGGCACCATCTTAGATCAGGGTCAGTCTGTGAGACGTCAGTCAGTCAGCCACAGTCAGTCAGTCAGACAGTCTGTCTGAGAACCTGAGAAGCAGAGCAGAGGAGAAGAGAGAGAGACCCAGAGGCGCAGAGGGGACCCCAAGAGCCCATAAGAGAGCTAATAGGGTGAAGGGTCGGCAACAGGGTACCGGATCCCAAGCTGGCAGAGGCTACAGCACACCTTAGCCAGGAACCGGAGGTCGTGGGCAGGATCTGCCACGATCACCCACTAAATCCACCCGGAAGGCAGACCAAGAATAGGGTCAGGGAGCCCAGAGGAGGCTTGACCAACAAGAGGCCCGAGGGAGCCGGACTTAGGTGGATCCCTGGTGGGAACGGCCAGAAGAAGGGAGAGACAGAAAGGAGCTCAGGACCACACTCCGGAGTTGCCTGGGAGTTGACCGAGTCCAGGACCTGGTGGACGCAGCACGGCTTGGGTGGTCACTGCTGTACACAGTGACCCGAGCAACACCAGTAAGTAAAACCCTGGAACTGCATTTTATGTCTCTGAGTCTCCTTGCTGCACCTTCACAACCACCATCCTCCCCGGCTGACCCCCTGAGGCTATACCCCTCCCGTTGGGGGTTATACTACCTAAGCTGCACACACATCACCAGCCTCAGCGGACCCTGCTGCAGCGGCGGCCTTTTGACCGCAAATCAACAGGTGGCGTAGTCGACATAAAAGAACATCTAGTAACATCTATAAGGACTGCCACACACTGAGTTTGACACCCTGGGCACGGACCGGGTCACAGCCACTCGGAGACTACAACCCCCATCTGATCCGGCTCCGGGTATCCCTAACAGCACTGGCCCAGGGGGCGCGTCACATATATACAGCTACGACACAGCTCGTATCCCACCCTCACACACATATACAGCTACGACACAGCTTGTATCCCGCCCTCACACATATATATACAGCTACGACACAGCTCGTATCCCGCCCTCACACATATATACAGCTACGACACAGCTTGTATCCCACCCTCACACATATATACAGCTACGACACAGCTTGTATCCCGCCCTCACACATATATACAGCTACGACACAGCTCGTATCCCACCCTCACACATATATACAGCTACGACACAGCTTGTATCCCGCCCTCACACATATATACAGCTACGACACAGCTCGTATCCCACCCTCACACACATATACAGCTACGACACAGCTTGTATCCCGCCCTCACACATATATACAGCTACGACACAGCTTGTATCCCACCCTCACACATATATACAGCTATGACACAGCTTGTATCCCGCCCTCACACATATATACAGCTACGACACAGCTTGTATCCCACCCTCACACATATATACAGCTACGACACAGCTTGTATCCCGCCCTCACACATATATACAGCTACGACACAGCTTGTATCCCACCCTCACACATATATACAGCTACGACACAGCTTGTGACGCGCCCCCTGGGCCTGTGTTGTGTAGCGTTGCGCACGCGGGGAATACCCGGAGCCGGATCTGTCGGGGTTAGTAGTCCTCGTGGCGGTGACCCGGTCCGTGCCCAGGGTGTCAACGCCACCCGTTGAATGCGGTTATGAAGCCGCCGCTGCAGGGCAGACCGCTGAGGCCGGTGGTACAGTTGTGCAGCGTCGGTAGTGTAACCCCCAACGGGAGGGGTATGGCCTCAGGGCAGCAGACGTGGATGATGGGGATAGCAGAATTGCACGCAGGCACCAGGAACCACTCAGAGACGGTGCGGTGTAGTTCAGGGTCTTTACTGGTGGCAAAGGTAGACCCTCCCGGGAGTACTGGCTAGCGATCGGGGCCTGGTCAGTCCGTGAGCAGATAGGATCTCCCCCGGCCAGGCGGAGTTGTAGGCCTCCCCAACTAATTGTACTCTTCCTGGCTACCTTGCTAGAAGCGGGTAAAAGTAGCCCACGTCCCTGAGTGTACCGTGTGGTGCTCACCCGTATGGCCGGTGACTCGGGGCCTTCTGGTAGCCTCCGCTCCACGACGGCGGTGCTGGTCCCTTGCGTGTGACCGTGCCTTCTGGTTTCTTGGCCAGAGGACCTGAAATCCCCTGCCGGACGGTTTCTGCTGCTGGGTATGGAACAGTCCCCACAGCCTCGGACTCCGTGTCCGGTGAGATCTCTTCAGTCAGGACGAGCTCTACAGCTTCCAGTCCTGGACCCCTTTTATCACTGCTCCCACAGAGCTCCTGATCTTGCTCTCCCTGCATCTGCTCCACTCCAGACCAGACTGTGTCTCTGTCTGGGACTCCTCTTCTTCTCTTCTTTTTCTTTCTACCTAACCCCACCTCAGCCCCAGTTTATATAGGGGAAGTTCTTCCCCTCCCAGGACTGGGCAGGAGGTGTGGCATGCTTAGGGTTCCTGACCAGGAGACCTCCCACCTGCTCACAGACGTAATATTGCTATTACTGTGGTAACCAGAACCCTGGGGTGCCACACTTGTATCCCACCCTCACACACATATACAGCTACGACACAGCTTGTATCCCGCCCTAACACATATATACAGCTACAACACAGCTTGTATCCCACCCTCACACATATATACAGCTACGACACAGCTTGTATCCCACCCTCACACATATATACAGCTACGACACAGCTTGTATCCCACCCTCACACATATATACAGCTAAGACACAGCTTGTATCCCACCCTCACACATATATACAGCTACGACACAGCTTGTATCCCGCCCTCACACATATATACAGCTACGACACAGCTTGTATCCCGCCCTCACACATATATACAGCTACGACACAGCTTGCATCCCACCCTCACACATATATACAGCTACGACACAGCTTGTATCCCACCCTCACACATATATACAGCTACGACACAGCTTGTATCCCACCCTCACACATATATACAGCTACGACACAGCTTGTATCCCACCCTCACACATATATACAGCTACAACACAGCTTGTATCCCACCCTCACACATATATACAGCTACGACACAGCTTGTATCCCGCCCTCACACATATATACAGCTACGACACAGCTTGTATCCCGCCCTCACACATATATACAGCTACGACACAGCTTGCATCCCACCCTCACACATATATACAGCTACGACACAGCTTGTATCCCACCCTCACACATATATACAGCTACGACACAGCTTGTATCCCGCCCTCACACATATATACAGCTACAACACAGCTTGTATCCCGCCCTCACACATATATACAGCTACGACACAGCTTGTATCCCGCCCTCACACATATATACAGCTACGACACAGCTTGTATCCCACCCTCACACATATATACAGCTACGACGCAGCTTGTATCCCGCCCTCACACATATATACAGCTACGACACAGCTTGTATCCCGCCCTCACACATATATACAGCTACGACACAGCTTGTATCCCGCCCTCACACATATATACAGCTACGACACAGCTTGTATCCCGCCCTCACACATATATACAGCTACGACACAGCTCGTATCCCGCCCTCACACATATATACAGCTACGACACAGCTCGTATCCCACCTTCACACATATATACAGCTAGGACACAGCTCGTATACCGCCCTCACACATATATACAGCTACGACACAGCTCGTATCCCGCCCTCACACATATATACAGCTACGACACAGCTTGTATCCCGCCCTCACACATATATACAGCTACGACACAGCTTGTATCCCACCCTCACACATATATACAGCTACGACACAGCTTGTATCCCGCCCTCACACATATATACAGCTACGACACAGCTTGTATCCCGCCCTCACACATATATACAGCTACGACACAGCTTGTATCCCACCCTCACACATATATACAGCTACGACACAGCTTGTATCCCACCCTCACACATATATACAGCTACGACACAGCTTGTATCCCGCCCTCACACATATATACAGCTACGACACAGCTTGTATCCCGCCCTCACACATATATACAGCTACGACACAGCTTGTATCCCACCCTCACACATATATACAGCTACGACACAGCTTGTATCCCACCCTCACACATATATACAGCTACGACACATCTTGTATCCCGCCCTCACACATATATACAGCTACGACACAGCTTGTATCCCACCCTCACACATATATACAGCTACGACACAGCTTGTATCCCGCCCTCACACATATATACAGCTACGACACAGCCTGTATCCCGCCCTCACACATATATACAGCTACGACACAGCTTGTATCCCGCCCTCACACATATATACAGCTACGACACAGCTCGTATCCCGCCCTCACACATATATACAGCTACGACGCAGCTTGTATCCCACCCTCACACATATATACAGCCAGGGGCGGAACTACCGCCCGTGCAGTCGGTTCATTGAACGGGGGCCCCCGAGGGAGAGGGGGCCCCTCCAGCCTCCAACAGTGCCGTCATCAGGGCATGACTGCCCTGACTCCAGCATGGGGCCCGGCCGGTCGGGGCCCCCTCGGAGCCCCATTGGGGCCCCCCTCTTGTGCGTCTCCTCATGGGGCCCCCCCCCGCAGGACCCCCCGCTGTCACATGACCCCCCCGCTGTCACATGACCGGAGATGTCCCTGCGCTCAGCGTGGGTGTGACATCCTGCATGAGGCATTATATGGGGGGGGGGAGGTGGTGTGACATCCTGCATGGGGCATTATATGAGGGGGTGACATCCTGCATGGGGCATTATATGGGGGGGGGGTGGTGTGACATCCTGCACGGGGCATTATATGAGGGGGTGACATTCTGCATGGGGCATTATATGGGGGGAGAGGTGACATCCTGCATGGGGCATTATAAGATGGGGAGGGGGGAATTGACATCCTGCATGGGGCATTATGAGGAGGGTGGGTGTGACATACTGCATGGGGCATTGTAAGGAGCGGGGTGTGTGACCTCCTGCATGGGGCATTATAAGGGAGGGGGGTGTGACCTCCTGCACGGGGCATTATAAGGGAGGGGGTGGTCTGACATATTGCATGGGGCATTGAAAAGGTGGGAAGTGACATCCTGCAAGGGGCATTATATGGGGGGGAGAGGTGACATCCTGCATGGGGCATTTTATGGGGGGTAGAGGTGACATCCTGCATAGGGCATTAAAAGGGAGGTGTCATCCTGCATGGGGCATTATAAGGGGGAAACAGCCTGCATGGAGCATTACATGGGGGGGAATATTCTGTACGGAGTGTTATATGGGGGTCAGTATTCTGTATGGAGCGTTATATGGGGGACAGTATCCTGTATGGAGCGTTATATGGGGACCAGTATCCTGTATGGATCATTATATGGGGACCAGTATCCTGTATGGAGCATTATAAGGGGGTCAGTATCCTGTATGGAGCATTATATGGTGCCCATAATATTGTATGGAGGACTATACTGTCCGGTCTACACTGTGTGCTGTGAGGATTCGCCGGTTTCTGAGCTATTGTAAAATTTACAATAGATATCGCTCATGTAATGTAGTAAGCGAAATCCTTGGCCTTGTAGTATATATATATATTTCTCTGTGGTATCTGTGCATCATGAATCATGGTATGTGTTAAAGGGGCCCACTGAAACTCTGTCGCCCAGGGCCCACAAAAACCTGGAGCCGGCCCTGGGGGTAAGTACAGTATAACAAGTTTTATTTTTTTAAAATACAATTAATTAACTAGGAGTGGGGGGAATCAGAGATGCACGGGGGGATGAGAGATGCACGGGGGGGAGGGGCCCGTCATGCCTCCTATGAAGGGCAGGGGGGCCCAAAAAAATTCTTGCACAGGGGCCCACTACAGTCTGTGTCCGCCCCTGTATACAGCTACGACACAGCTTGTATCCCACCCTCACACATATATACAGCTACGACACAGCTTGTATCCCACCCTCACACATATATACAGCTACGACACAGCTTGTATCCCACCCTCACACATATATACAGCTACGACACAGCTTGTATCCCGCCCTCACACATATATACAGCTACGACACAGCTTGTATCCCACCCTCACACATATATACAGCTACGACACAGCTTGTATCCCGCCCTCACACATATATACAGCTACGACACAGCTTGTATCCCGCCCTCACACATATATACAGCTACGACACAGCTTGTATCCCACCCTCACACATATATACAGCTACGACACAGCTTGTATCCCACCCTCACACATATATACAGCTACGACACAGCTTGTATCCCACCCTCACACATATATACAGCTACAACACAGCTTGTATCCCACCCTCACACATATATACAGCTAGGACACAGCTTGTGTAGCACCCTGAGGATTCGGCTGCTACAGGGGTATTGCACCTCAACCCAGAGGTGTGATATTCCACTCCCGGGTAAGGATGGAGTGTGGAACTGAGCTCAGTTAGCTGCATGCACTACACACATCCCATTTCCGAGGAACAGACCGACGGTACTCCCACTAGAGAAATGTGCAGGTACGACAGTGTCTGTTCCTGGCTGGAGTGGGAGGGGGGTGGAACATCCCAGTAGTGTAGGGGCAGATAGGGGGAGCAGCCTGGGTAAAGCTAGGAGCTCATTGGGTGCTGGTCACCTGAGCTCACACATAGAGGGAGTATATAAGGTGGGCACCATCTTAGATCAGGGTCTTTGTAGAGGAAGGGAGCAGAGGAGAAGAGCAGCTCCAAGGCCAAGAGAGAGAGAGGAGAAAGAAAGATCCAGAGGGGGAGAAAGAAGGAACTCCAAGAGCCAAATTAGACCAGAGGGTGAAGAGTTGGCAACAGGGTACCGGATCCCAAGCTGGCAGAGGCTACAGCACACCTTAGCCAGGAACCGGAGGTCGTGGGCAGGACTGATCTGCCACGATCACCCACTAAATCCACCCGGAAGGCAGACCAGGAATAGGGTCAGGGAACCCAGAGACAAGGGTTTACCACCAAGAGGCCCGAGGGAGCCGGACATAGGTGGATCCCTGGTGGGGAAGGCCAGAGAAGAGGACAGGACAGAAAGGGAGCTCAGGACCACGCTCCAGAATCACCTGGGGGTTGGCCGAGTCCAGGACCTGGTGGACGCAGCACGGCTCGGGTGGTCACTTAAGGCCGGAGTGACCAGAACAACTGCAGTAAGTAAACAAACCCTGAACTGCACAGCCCGACTCTGAGTCTCATTTCCATCCCCGCTGCACCACCACAACCCCCATCCTCTGCAACTGACCCCCTGAGGCTATACCCCTCCCGTTGGGGGTTATACTACCTGAGCTGCACATACATCACCAGCCTCAGCGGACCCTGCTGTAGCGGCGGCCGTATTGACCGCAATTCAACGGGTGGCGTAGTCGACACAAAAGAAAATCTAGAAACATCATAAGGACTGCCACACACTGAGCTTGACACCCTGGGCACGGACCGGGTCACAGCCACTCGGAGACTACAACCCCCATCTGATCCGGCTCCGGGTATCCCCAACAACACTGGCCCAGGGGGCGCGTCACTTGTATCCCGCCCTCACACATGTATACAGCTACGACACAGCTTGTATCCCACCCTCACACATATATACAGCTACGACACAGCTCGTATCCCGCCCTCACACATATATACAGCTACGACACAGCTTGTATCCAGCCCTCACACATATATACAGCTACGACACAGCTTGTATCCCACCCTCACACATATATACAGCTACGACACAGCTTGTATCCCACCCTCACACATATATACAGCTACGACACAGCTTGTATCCCACCCTCACACATATATACAGCTACGACACAGCTTGTATCCCGCCCTCACACATATATACAGCTACGACGCAGCTTGTATCCCGCCCTCACACATATATACAGCTACGACGCAGCTTGTATCCCGCCCTCACACATATATACAGCTACGACACAGCTTGTATCCCGCCCTCACACATATATACAGCTACGACACAGCCTGTATCCCGCCCTCACACATATATACAGCTACGACACAGCTTGTATCCCACCCTCACACATATATACAGCTACGACACAGCTTGTATCCCACCCTCACACATATATACAGCTACGACACAGCTTGTATCCCGCCCTCACACATATATACAGCTACAACACAGCTTGTATCCCGCCCTCACACATATATACAGCTACGACACAGCTTGTATCCCGCCCTCACACATATATACAGCTACGACACAGCTTGTATCCCGCCCTCACACATATATACAGCTACGACACAGCTTGTATCCCACCCTCACACATATATACAGCTACGACACAGCTTGTATCCAGCCCTCACACATATATACAGCTACGACACAGCTTGTATCCCACCCTCACACATATATACAGCTACGACACAGCTTGTATCCCGCCCTCACACATATATACAGCTACGACACAGCTTGTATCCAGCCCTCACACATATATACAGCTACGACACAGCTTGTATCCCGCCCTCACACATATATACAGCTACGACACAGCTTGTATCCCACCCTCACACATATATACAGCTACGACACAGCTTGTATCCCGCCCTCACACATATATACAGCTACGACACAGCCTGTATACCGCCCTCACACATATATACAGCTACGACACAGCTTGTATCCCACCCTCACACATATATACAGCTACGACACAGCTCGTATCCCGCCCTCACACATATATACAGCTACGACACAGCTTGTATCCCGCCCTCACACATATATACAGCTACGACACAGCTTGTATCCCACCCTCACACATATATACAGCTACGACGCAGCTTGTATCCCACCCTCACACATATATACAGCTACGACGCAGCTTGTATCCCGCCCTCACACATATATACAGCTACGACGCAGCTTGTATCCCACCCTCACACATATATACAGCTACGACACAGCTTGTATCCTGCCCTCACACATATATACAGCTACGACACAGCTTGTATCCCACCCTCACACATATATACAGCTACGACACAGCTTGTATCCCGCCCTCACACATATATACAGCTATGACACAGCTTGTATCCCACCCTCACACATATATACAGCTACGACACAGCTTGTATCCCACCCTCACACATATATACAGCTACGACACAGCTTGTATCCCACCCTCACACATATATACAGCTACGACACAGCTTGTATCCTGCCCTCACACATATATACAGCTACGACACAGCTTGTATCCCACCCTCACACATATATACAGCTACGACACAGCTTGTATCCCGCCCTCACACATATATACAGCTACGACACAGCTTGTATCCCGCCCTCACACATATATACAGCTATGACACAGCTTGTATCCCACCCTCACACATATATACAGCTACGACACAGCTTGTATCCCACCCTCACACATATATACAGCTACGACACAGCTTGTATCCCGCCCTCACACATATATACAGCTACGACACAGCTTGTATCCCGCCCTCACACATATATACAGCTATGACACAGCTTGTATCCCACCCTCACACATATATACAGCTACGACACAGCTTGTATCCCGCCCTCACACATATATACAGCTACGACACAGCTTGTATCCCACCCTCACACATATATACAGCTACGACACAGCTTGTATACCGCCCTCACACATATATACAGCTACGACACAGCTTGTATCCCACCCTCACACATATATACAGCTACGACACAGCTTGTATCCCACCCTCACACATATATACAGCTACGACACAGCTTGTATCCCACCCTCACACATATATACAGCTACGACACAGCCTGTATCCCGCCCTCACACATATATACAGCTACGACACAGCTTGTATCCCGCCCTCACACATATATACAGCTACGACACAGCTTGTATCCCACCCTCACACATATATACAGCTACGACACAGCTTGTATCCCGCCCTCACACATATATACAGCTACGACACAGCTTGTATCCCACCCTCACACATATATACAGCTACGACACAGCTTGTATCCCGCCCTCACACATATATACAGCTACGACACAGCTTGTATCCCGCCCTCACACATATATACAGCTACGACACAGCTTGTATCTCGCCCTCCCACATATATACAGCTACGACACAGCTTGTATCCCGCCCTCACACATATATACAGCTACGACACAGCTCGTATCCCGCCCTCACACATATATACAGCAACGACACAGCTTGTATCCCGCCCTCACACATATATACAGCTACGACACAGCTTGTATCCCACCCTCACACATATATACAGCTACGACACAGCTTGTATCCCGCCCTCACACATATATACAGCTACGACACAGCTTGTATCCCGCCCTCACACATATATACAGCTACGACACAGCTTGTATCCCACCCTCACACATATATACAGCTACGACACAGCTTGTATCCCGCCCTCACACATATATACAGCTACGACACAGCTTGTATCCCACCCTCACACATATATACAGCTACGACACAGCTTGTATCCCGCCCTCACACATATATACAGCTACGACACAGCTTGTATCCCGCCCTCACACATATATACAGCTACGACACAGCTTGTATCCCACCCTCACACATATATACAGCTACGACACAGCTTGTATCCCGCCCTCACACATATATACAGCTACGACACAGCTTGTATCCCACCCTCACACATATATACAGCTACGACACAGCCTGTATCCCACCCTCACACATATATACAGCTACGACACAGCTTGTATCTCGCCCTCATACATATATACAGCTACGACACAGCTTGTATCCCGCCCTCACACATATATACAGCTACGACACAGCTTGTATCTCGCCCTCCCACATATATACAGCTACGACACAGCTTGTATCTCGCCCTCATACATATATACAGCTACGACACAGCTTGTATCCCGCCCTCACACATATATACAGCTACGACACAGCTTGTATCCCACCCTCACACATATATACAGCTACGACACAGCCTGTATCCCGCCCTCACACATATATACAGCTACGACGCAGCTTGTATCCCACCCTCACACATATATACAGCTACAACACAGCTTGTATCCCGCCCTCACACATATATACAGCTATGACACAGCTTGTATCCCACCCTCACACATATATACAGCTACGACACAGCTTGTATCCCACCCTCACACATATATACAGCTACGACACAGCTTGTATCCCGCCCTCACACATATATACAGCTACGACACAGCTTGTATCCCGCCCTCACACATATATACAGCTATGACACAGCTTGTATCCCGCCCTCACACATATATATACAGCTACGACACAGCTTGTATCCCACCCTCACACATATATACAGCTACGACACAGCTTGTATCCCGCCCTCACACATATATACAGCTACGACACAGCTTGTATCCCCCCCTCACACATATATACAGCTACGACACAGCTTGTATCCCGCCCTCACACATATATACAGCTACGACACAGCTTGTATCCCACCCTCACACATATATACAGCTACGACACAGCTTGTATCCCACCCTCACACATATACACAGCTACGACACAGCTTGTATCCCGCCCTCACACATATATACAGCTACGACACAGCTTGTATCCCGCCCTCACACATATATACAGCTACGACACAGCTTGTATCCCACCCTCACACATATATACAGCTACGACACAGCTTGTATCCCGCCCTCACACATATATACAGCTACGACACAGCTTGTATCCCACCCTCACACATATATACAGCTACGACACAGCTTGTATCCCGCCCTCACACATATATACAGCTATGACACAGCTTGTATCCCACCCTCACACATATATACAGCTACGACACAGCTTGTATCCCGCCCTCACACATATACACAGCTACGACACAGCTTGTATCCCGCCCTCACACATATATACAGCTACGACACAGCTTGTATCCCGCCCTCACACATATATACAGCTACGACACAGCTTGTATCCCGCCCTCACACATATATACAGCTATGACACAGCTTGTATCCCACCCTCACACATATATACAGCTACGACACAGCTTGTATCCCACCCTCACACATATATACAGCTACGACACAGCTTGTATCCCGCCCTCACACATATATACAGCTACGACACAGCTTGTATCCCGCCCTCACACATATATACAGCTATGACACAGCTTGTATCCCGCCCTCACACATATATATACAGCTACGACACAGCTTGTATCCCACCCTCACACATATATACAGCTACGACACAGCTTGTATCCCGCCCTCACACATATATACAGCTACGACACAGCTTGTATCCCGCCCTCACACATATATACAGCTACGACACAGCTTGTATCCCCCCCTCACACATATATACAGCTACGACACAGCTTGTATCCCGCCCTCACACATATATACAGCTACGACACAGCTTGTATCCCACCCTCACACATATATACAGCTACGACACAGCTTGTATCCCACCCTCACACATATACACAGCTACGACACAGCTTGTATCCCGCCCTCACACATATATACAGCTACGACACAGCTTGTATCCCGCCCTCACACATATATACAGCTACGACACAGCTTGTATCCCACCCTCACACATATATACAGCTACGACACAGCTTGTATCCCGCCCTCACACATATATACAGCTACGACACAGCTTGTATCCCACCCTCACACATATATACAGCTACGACACAGCTTGTATCCCGCCCTCACACATATATACAGCTATGACACAGCTTGTATCCCACCCTCACACATATATACAGCTACGACACAGCTTGTATCCCACCCTCACACATATATACAGCTACGACACAGCTTGTATCCCGCCCTCACACATATATACAGCTACGACACAGCTTGTATCCCGCCCTCACACATATACACAGCTACGACACAGCTTGTATCCCGCCCTCACACATATATACAGCTACGACACAGCTTGTATCCCGCCCTCACACATATATACAGCTACGACACAGCTTGTATCCCGCCCTCACACATATATACAGCTGTGACGCAGCTCCGCTCTGTAGTAATGTAGCTGAAAGATAGAAATCGGCAAAGCAGGAAGGAAAGGAACAGATCAGGAAACCTGACTAACTGGGAGTTCTGGGGACGCAAGATAACTCATGTAAGATAATATCTACTGGTATATACAGGAACCTAGACTCACATATATACATGCATAAAATCATACTGCCAATGTTATAAATGGAAAAATATATTAAATGAGAGATTTATTAAAATAATCTGGACTAGTAGATATATTCTTGTACATAGGGGGCAGTATTATAGTAGTTATATTCTTGTACATAGGAGCAGTATTATTGTAGTTATATTATTGTACATAGGGGCAGTATTATAGTAGTTATATTCTTGTACATAGGGGGCAGTATTATAGTAGTTATATTCTTGTACATAGGGGGCAGTATTATAGTAGTTATATTCTTGTACATAGGGGCAGTATTATAGTAGTTATATTCTTGTACATAGGGGGCAGTATTATAGTAGTTATATTCTTGTACATAGGGAGCAGTATTCTAGTAGTTATATTCTTGTACATAGGGGCAGTATTCTAGTAGTTATATTCTTGTACATAGGGGGCAGTATTATAGTAGTTATATTCTTGTACATAGGGGGCAGTATTATAGTAGTTATATTCTTGTACATAGGGGCAGTATTATAGTAGTTATATTCTTGTACATAGGGGGCAGTATTATAGTAGTTATATTCTTGTACATAGGGAGCAGTATTCTAGTAGTTATATTCTTGTACATAGGGGCAGTATTATAGTAGTTATATTCTTGTACATAGGGGGCAGTATTATAGTAGTTATATTGATGTACATAGGGGGCAGTATTATAGTAGTTATATTGATGTACATAGGGGGCAGTATTATAGTAGTTATATTCTTGCACATAGGAGCAGTATTATAGTAGTTATATTCTTGTACATAGGAGCAGTATTATAGCAGTTATATTCTTGTACATAGGGGGCAGTATTATAGTAGTTATATTCTTGTACATAGGGGGCAGTATTATAGTAGTTATATTCTTGTACATAGGGGCAGTATTATAGTAGTTATATTCTTGTACATAGGGGGCAGTATTATAGTAGTTATATTGATGTACATATGGGGCAGTATTATAGTAGTTATATTCTTGTACATAGGAGCAGTATTATAGCAGTTATATTCTTGTACATAGGGGTCAGTATTGTAGTAGTTATATTCTTGTACATAGGGGCAGTATTATAGTAGTTATATTCTTGTACATAGGAGCAGTATTATAGTAGTTATATTCTTGTACAGAGGGGGCAGTATTATAGTAGTTATATTCTTGTACGTAGGGAGCAGTATTATAGTAGTTATGTTCCTGTACATAGGGAGCAGTATTATAGTAGTTATATTCTTGTACATAGGAGCAGTATTATAGTAGTTATATTCTTGTACATATGGGGCAGTATTATAGTAGTTATATTCTTGTACGTAGGGCGCAGTATTATAGTAGTTATGTTCCTGTACATAGGGAGCAGTATTATAGTAGTTATATTCTTGTACGTAGGGAGCAGTATTATAGTAGTTATGTTCCTGTACATAGGGAGCAGTATTATAGTAGTTATATTCTTGTACATAGGGGCAGTATTATAGTAGTTATATTCTTGTACATATGGGGCAGTATTATAGTAGTTATATTCTTGTACGTAGGGCGCAGTATTATAGTAGATATATTCTTGTACATAGGGGGCAGTATTATAGTAGTTATATTCTTGTACACAGGGGCAGTATTATAGTCGTTATATTCTTGTACATAGGGGCAGTATTATAGTAGTTATATTCTTGTACATAGGGGGCAGTATTATAGTAGTTATATTCTTGTACATAGGGGGCAGTATTATAGTAGTTATATTCTTGTACATAGGGGGCAGTATTATAGTAGTTATATTCTTGTACATATGGGCAGTATTATGGTAGTTATATTCTTGTACATAGGGGGCAGTATTATAGCAGTTATATTCTTGTACATAGGGGGCAGTATTATAGTAGTTATATTCTTGTACACAGGGGCAGTATTATAGTAGTTATATTCTTGTACATAGGGGCAGTATTATAGTATTTATATTCTTGTACATAGGGGGCAGTATTATAGTAGTTATATTCTTGTACATAGGGGGCAGTATTATAGTAGTTATATTCTTCTACATACGGGGCAGTATTATAGTAGTTATATTCTTGTACATAGGGGGCAGTATTATAGTAGTTATATTCTTGTACGTAGGGGGCAGTATTATAGTAGTTATATTCTTGTAGATAGGGGCTGTATTATAGTAGTTATATTCTTGTACATAGGGGGCAGTATTATAGTAGTTATATTCTTGTACATAGGGGGAAGTATTATAGTAGTTATATTCTTGTATATAGGGGCAGTATTATAGTAGTTATATTCTTGTACATAGGGGGCAGTATTTGTTAGAACCCTCCTGTTTGTTTTTTCTATCTTGCGGTTTGCGGTCATGTGACCATCTGCCTTTATATTCCAGCTCTGCCCTTCTGGCTTTGCTGGACCTCAATGTTCTACTGTCTCTCTAGCCAGGTGCTTCTGTGCCTTTCTCTGTCAAGTTTGCTTGGTCCTCTGTGACCTCTAGTACTTTTTGTCAGTTTGTCTTTTTGTGTTCTGCAACAACTTCTGTTTAGGAGGAGTCCCATTTTTGTCCCAGTCCTTAGTTCTTTTAGGGACCCCTCCCCTTAATTCTATAGGTCTTCGTTCAGACTAGCCGAGGACTAAGGCGGGTCTGTTCACTAGGAACAGGCAGCCCGCTACATTGTAGGGATTCAGCTTAGTCTTACTGTAGGGACAGCTTTCCCCTATCTTTCCTTAGTACATGTTGCAGATCATAACAGTATTATAGTAGTTATATTCTTGTACATAGGAGCAGTATTATAGTAGTTATATTCTTGTACATAGGGGGCAGTATTATAGTAGTTATATTCCTGTACATAGGAGCAGCATTATAGTAGTTATATTCTTGTACATAGGAGGCAGTATTATTGTAGTTATATTCTTGTACATAGGGGGCAGTATTATAGTAGTTATATTCTTGTAGATAGGAGCAGTATTATAGTAGTTATATTCTTGTAGATAGGGGCAGTATTATAGTAGTTATATTCTTGTACATAGGAGCAGTATTATAGTATGGTTTCCGTCCAGGATTTGGCTCAACGCCTGCAGGGATTGTCTCTGGAGGTGGCCGAGCTTCAGCAACACGTGAGTAGCTGTTCTGGAGCGCATTTTGTCGAACCCAAGTGTAACATCCCTGGCGGCGTGCTTGCATAGTGCACCACCTCCCACTATGCAAGACCGCAATCTTACCTGTCAGTCCAGCCTGCAAATCTGGCTCCAGTTCATGCTGTGTGCATGCCTCTTGACTGACTGCTTAGGGCGGCGGCCCAGTTACTTCCTGATTCTTATAGCTGCTGTGGGCGCACACCTAATGCGTCTCCAGCCTATTGCTGTGAGTCAATGGATATTTAAACCCCCTCCACCCAGTAGGAGGTGCCTGAGCAACACTATCGTTCAGTGTGCTCCTTGACTCTGAAGTTGCCAGGTCCAGTTCTGCTTCTTGTCTGTTTCCGCCATCTCTGGGGGCTGCATACCCAGACCTGTTATCTGTGACTTCTTGTCCGCTTCCGCCATCTCTGGGGGCTGTATACCCAGGCTCGTTCTTGTATCTCTTTGCAGTAGCCGTTCCTGTCTGAACTGTATCCTAGCCAGTTACCTGTTTGTCTCTATGTCCGTACCTTCCCTTTTCCTGCAGTATCTAAACCTGCACCTAACTCCAACTCGTTGTCTCTGTACTTCTGTTTGTGAGTTTTGTGTCCACTCGCTACTTCATAGGAAGTACCTTGTGTGTATCTGGTTCTGCTTGTCCCTTTTCCCTTCCTCCATATCTTCCTGTATTTTCCAGTCTGTTCCTTGTGAACCGAGCCCTGTCCTCTCTACCTTGCCCACCGCTTCAGCGGTTTCCCTCTGCTCTGCCTTGCCCACCGCTCCGGCGGTTTCTCTCTGTTCTGACTTGTCCACCGCTCCGGCGGTTTCCCTCTGCTCTGCCTTACCCACCGCTCCGGCGGTTTGTCTCTGGTCTGACTTGCCCACCGTTCCGGCGGCTTCCCTCTGCTCTGCCTTACCCACCGCTCCGGCGGCTTCTATCTGCTCTGACTTACCCACCGCTCCGGCGGCTTCTCTCTGCTCTGACTTGCCCACCGCTCCGGCGGCTTCTCTCTGCTCTGCCTTGCTCACCGCACCAGCGGTTTCTCTCTGCTCTGACTTGCCCACCGCTCCGGCGGCTTCTCTCTGCTCTGACTTGCCCACCACTCCAGTGGCTTCTCTCTGCTCTGCCTTACCCACCGCTCCGGCGGTTTCGCTCTGCTCTGCCTTGCCCACTGCTCCGGCGGTTCCGCTCTGTTCTGCCTTGTCCACCGCACCTGCGGTTTCTCTCTGCTCTGCCTTGTCTACCGCTCCAGCGGTTCCGCTCTGCTCTGCCTTGCCCACCGCACCTGCGGTTTTCGCTCCGCTCTGCTTGCTCACCGCACCAGCAGTTCCTCTCTGTTCTGCCTTGTCCTCCGCTCCGGCGGTTTCGCTTTACTCTGCTTGTCTACTGCATCTGCGGCTCTGTACCGGTCTCCCAGTCTGTACTGGACCCTATCCAGCCTGCGCTCCAACCTGCTAGTACCTCCCTGTCTGCATACCAGCCGTGCTTGCCAGTGCCCACCTGTCTGCATACCAGCCGTGCTTGCCAGTGCCCACTTGTTTGCATACCAGCCGTACTTGCCAGTACCCACCTGTCTGCATACCAGCCGTACTTGCCAATACCCACCTGCCTGGATGCCAGTCTAGCCTGCCTGTTCCTGCATTCCCCAGTGTGGGTCAACAACTGTGACCGGGGTCTGACCTAGAGTCGCACCTGGTCCCTCTGCTCGGTTCCTCCTTGGTCCATGGAGTCGACTAAGCCGCCGTGCAACCTTGGTCGGATCAGGTTGATACTTAGTTACGCCCCTCCAGGCACTCCTCGGTTCATGGTACAGTGTGATCACTAATCACGCTCACGCCAGTCAGTCAGTCCGGGCGCGAGCGTAACACCAAGGTAGGACTGCCTGATGTTTTTTATGGTAAACAGCAAGATTTTTTTTCCTTTAAAAATGCTTGTTTGTTATATTTTCGTTTGAGACCGAGGTCCTCTGGGAATGAATCACAGCGCATTAGTTTTATTATGTCACTTTTGCGCAATGAACCACAGGGGTGGGCCTTTTCTCTCCAACCTAATGATCCGTGTTTAAGGTCTGCTAAAGAATCTTCTGCTATGGGGCTATTATATGACGATCCTGATCGAATCTCATCTGCTGAATCAGAACTTAGACGTTTGAATCAGGGGTCAGATGATGTTGAAAATTATTGCACACACTTCAGGAGATGGGCTTCAGAAGTGGAATGATTCGGCGCTGAGATGTTTATTTCTTGCTGGTCTGAGTGAAAGGGTTAAGGATTTGCTAATTGCATTCCCTGCACATGAGACACTGTAGGAGGCTATGCAGTTAGCTGTTCGTATAGACAGGAGACTGAGGTGCAGGCTCAATGAGGTAAAGACTCCTGTAATGTCAGGTCCTAGTCCCCAGAAAATCTGCTCTGACGGCGGGGAACCGATGGAGGTTGGGGGGATGTCACTCCGCTCTCAAGAAAGAGATCGGAGATTCGCCGAGGGATTGTGTCTTTATTGTGGTAAAGCTGACCATTTGATTAAGAACTGTGGGCGTCGTTTAAGTAAAGAAAAAAAAAAGGTCAGTTACGCCCGTATAGCTTGTTTACGCTCTGCAGGAGTGTTTCTTTCTGGGTGTACTACTTTGCAGGGAGATTTGATTGAATTTCAGGTATTTGTGGATTGTGGTTCAACACTTAATGTGATTGATAAAGGGTTTTTGGAAAATCTTAAATTGAAATCGAAACCTTTGTCATCACCTATTTCTGTGATTGCAATTGATAACACTCCTTTGAAATGTATTACTTACAAGACTGCTGCATTTCCTCTCACTATCAACGGTGTTCACCAAGAAATTTTGGACTTGGTTGTATTAGATATTTTACCCTCTCCGGTCATTCTAGGTTTGCCTTGGTTAAGACTGCACAAGCCTTTATTGGACTGGTCTACTAATGTGATTAAGTCTTGGAGTCCGAAGTGCTATGATAAATGTTGTAATGGTCGCATTGCGGCTGTGGAAAAAGGGGAATTACCGGTACCTATTCAAGATTTTTGGAGGTTTTTTTCGGAGGAGGAGTCGCAAGTTTTACCTCCTCATAGGGACTATGATTGCGCCATTGAGTTTGTTCTGGGTGCTACTCTTCCCAAAAGTCGCTTGTTTAATCTGACTATCCCTGAAAGAAAGGCCTTGGAGGAATACATACAGACTAGCCTGGCTGCTGGTCACATTAGACATTCTAAGTCGCCTGTGGCAGTTGGATTCTTCTTTGTTAAAAAAAAAGGACGGCGGTTTACGTCCATGTCTGGATTTTCGTGAAATTAATAAGATTACCTTACGCAATTCCTACCCATTTCCGTTAATTCCTGACTTGTTTAACCAGTTAGTGGGGGCCAAGTGGTTCTCTAAAATTGATCTCCGGGGGGCATACAATCTGTTACGTGTGAAGGAGGGTTCAGTTCTGCCCCTATCCTTATACAGCCTGATGAGACCAAACCTTTTTTGGTCGAGGTCGATGCTTCATAGGTGGGGGTCGGAGCAGTTTTATCTTAGGAGAACAAGGGAGGAGTACAACCTTGTGCCTTCTTTTCGAAAAAAAATTCGGAAACCGAACTGAATTATGATGTTGGAAATCGGGAGTTGCTGGCTATTAAACTTGCGTTTGAACACTGGCGTCATTTTTTGGAAGGCGCTAGATTTCCTATTCAGGTTTTCACAGATCATAAGAATTTGATCTATCTGGATGCTGCCAAGCGCTTGAATGCCCATCAAGCTAGGTGGGCACTTTTTTTTTCTCGGTTTCATTTTTCTGTTACTTACATCCCGGGTACTAAGAATGTTAAAGCCGATGCTTTATCTCGCAGCTTCTCTCCTACGGTCGGTGCCGTGGAGGAGGAGAGCATTTTACAGAAAGGAGTTGTGGTGGCGGCTTTGGACTCCGTTTTGGAGAATTGGATTCTGAATGCTCAAGATGATGCTCCATCTAACACTCCCCATGGGAGGTTGTTCGTGCCTAGAGCCTTTAGGAGAGATTTGTTTGTGGAGTGTCATGAGTCTCGGTTGGCAGGTCATCCAGGAATTTCGGAGACTAAGAGACTTATCAGTCGCAGTTTTTGGTGGCCTGGATGGCAGAAGGAAGTTATCAAGTGGGTGCGTCAGTGTACTGTGTGTGCTAGGTCAAAGGCTTCACATACTCCTGCTGCGGGGTTTCTTTGCTCTTTGGAGGTTCCTAGTGCGCCTTGGACGCATCTCACAATGGATTTTATTACTGATCTTCCTGTGTCCGAGGGTTTTACTGTCATCTGGGTGATCATGGACCATTTTAGTAAGATGTGTCATTTGGTTCCATTCATTAAGTTGCCCCGTGCCAAGACACTCGCTAAGGCGTTTGTTAAGGAGATTGTCAAGCTCCATGGCGTTCCCACGTGTAACGGGTCTGGGAGGCGGAACCTCTGAGCTACTATACAAGGGGGCGGTCCTTGTAAGGGAGCGGGTGGCAATCAGGGATGACGGGCAGGCAGTCACAGCAGGTGACCGGGACAGTCTCTGAGTGGACGGGCTGGAGGTCACGGAAAGTGACCGGGGCAGTCTCTGGATAAACGGGCAGGGAGTTACGGCAAGTGACCGGGGCAGTCTCTGGATGAACGGGCAGGGAGTTACGGCAAGTGACCGGGGCAGTCTCTGGGTAAAGGGTAGGTACGACCTGTGATGGCAAAGCCTCCGGGTAGGCTAGCAGGCAGATGGTAGATGTGTGCTCCCAGGTGAGCAAGCGAGAGTCTCTGGAATGGTAGGTGGTCACAGCACGTGACGGCGAAGCCTCCAGGTAGGCTAGCAGGCAGGTAACAGGTGGGCGCTCCCAGGTGAGCGGGCAGGAGTCTCTGGAAAGGCAGATGGTCACAGCACGTGATGGCGGAGCCTCCAGGTAGGCTAGCAGGCAGGTAACAGGTGTGCGCTCCCAGGTGAGCGGGCAAGCTGGTCCATAGACAGACTGACAGGAGTTGGAAGGCAGACCGTCGGACCTCAGGCTAGCAGGCAGGTGACTGGATATCAGGCAGGACAAAGGCAGCAAGCTGGCAGGAATCTGGCAGGTAACTGGCAGGTAACTGGCAACGGGACCTGAGGGCTGAAGCACAGGTGAGACACAGGTGCAAACAACATTGCTCGGGCACCTCCATTTTGGAGGAGGTGCCCTTTATATGGGAGGTCCTCCGGCAATTGGCCGGGGACTCCTTAGGACGGCGCGCGCGGTCCCTTTAAGAGAGGGGGAGCGCGCGCGCGCCCTAAGCACACTGCCGGGGAAGGAGCGCGCGCCGGAAGCAGCGGGGAGAGCAGCGCTGGAGGACGCCGCGCCAGGAGCGGGGAGGTGAGAGGGACGGCGTCTCTGCCTAGAACGGGGCAGAGACGTCGATGCTACACCACGGATATAGTTTCTGATAGAGGACCTCAGTTTGTGGCTCGCTTTTGGCGTGCTTTTTGTGATAGGTTGGGAGTCCATTTGTCATTTTCGTCTGGTTATCATCCTGAGTCAATGGACAGACTGAAAGAAAGAACCAGGATGTTGAACAGTTTTTGCGTTGTTTTGTGGCGGACAATCAAGAGGGGTGGTCTGAGTTTCTGCCTCTCGCAGAATTTGCTCTTAACAATCATACATCCTCCTCTGCTGGGTGTACTCCTTTTTTTTGTTCTACTGGGAGACATCCGTCTTTCGGTTCGTTCTCCAAATTGGGGTCGGCGGTATCGGAGGAGAATTTTTCCGGTGATTTGGAGAGAGTTTGGACTAATGTACGTTGTAACCTTCAAGAGGCTAACCAGAAGTCCAAGAAGTATTTTGACAGGAAACGTAAAGAGGTTTTGTTTTCTGTGGGTGACATGGTTTGGTTGTCCTCGAAGAACCTGCGGTTGAGGATTCCCTCTAAAAAACTGGGTCCTAAGTTTGTGGGTCCATTTAAAATGCTTCAGGTTGTTAACCCGTCTGCTGTTAGGTTGGATGTCCCTACTTCCTGGAAGATTAATCCTGTGTTTCATGTTTCCTTGTTGAAAAAGGCTGATGTATCTGATAGGGACGCCACTGTCACAGTTCCTCCGGTGGTGGAAGACGGCGAACATGAAATTTCTCGTATTTTGAATTCAAGATGGCATAGAGGGAGATTACAGTATCTTGTCTCCTGGAAGGGTTTCGGTCCCAAAGACAACTCCTGGGTAAGGACGGATGATGTCTCTGCTCCTAGGCTTGTTAAAGCTTTCCACAGGAGGTTTCTGGATAGGCCTGGGCGTGGAGGATCCGGAGGATCCTCATAAAAGAGGGGGCACTGTTAGAACCCTCCTGTTTGTTTTTTCTATCTTGCGGTTTGCGGTCACGTGACCATCTGCCTTTATATTCCAGCTCCGCCCTTCTGGCTTTGCTGGACTTCAGTGTTCTACTGTCTCTCTAGCCAGGTGCTTCTGTGCCTTTCTCTGTCAAGTTTGCTAGATCCTCTGGGACCTCTAGTACTTTTTGTCAGTTTGTCTTTTTGTGTTCTGCAACAACTTCTGTTTAGGAGGTGTCCCTTTTTTGTCCCAGTCCTTAGTTCTTTTAGGGACCCCTCCCCTTAATTCTATAGGTCTTCGTTCAGACTAGACGAGGACTAAGGCGGGTCTGTTCACAAGGAACAGGCAGCCTGCTACATCGTAGGGATTCAGCTTAGTCTTACTGTAGGGACAGCTTTCCCCTATCTTTCCTTAGTACATGTTGCAGATCATAACAGTATTATAGTAGTTATATTCTTGTACATAGGGGGCAGTATTATAGTAGTTATATTCTTGTACATAGGGGGCAGTATTATAGTAGTTATATTCTTGTACATAGGGGGCAGTATTATAGTAGTTATATTCTTGTACATAGGAGCAGTATTATAGTAGTTATATTCTTGTACATAGGAGCAGTATTATAGTAGTTATATTCTTGCACATAGGGGGCAGTATTATAGTAGTTATATTCTTGTACATAGGGGGCAGTATTATAGTAATTATATCCATGTACATGGGAGCAGTATTATAGTAGTTATATTCTTGTACATGGGAGCAGTATTATAGTAGTTATATTCTTGTACATAGGAGCAGTATTATAGTAGTTATATTCTTGTACATAGGGGGTTGTATTATGGTAGTTATATTCTTGTACATAGGGGCAGTATTATAGTAGTTATATTCTTGTACATAGGGGGCAGTATTATAGTAATTATATTCATGTACATGGGAGCAGTATTATAGTAGTTATATTCTTGCACATAGGAGCAGTATTATAGTAGTTATATTCCTGTACATAGGAGCAGTATTATAGTAGTTATATTCTTGTACATAGGAGCAGTATTATAGTAGTTATATTCTTGCACATAGGAGCAGTATTATAGTATATTCCTGTACATAGGAGCAGTATTATAGTAGTTATATTCTTGTACATAGGAGCAGTATTATAGTAGTTATATTATTGTACATAGGGGGAGTATTATAGTAGTTATATTCTTGTACATAGGGGCCGTATTATAGTAGTTATATTCTTGTACATAGGGGGTTGTATTATAGTAGTTATATTCCTGTACATAGGAGCAGTATTATAGTAGTTATATTCTTGTACATAGGGGGCAGTATTATAGTAGTTATATTCTTGTACATAGGGGGCAGTATTATAGTAGTTATATTCTTGTACATAGGAGCAGTATTATAGTACTTATATTCCTGTACATAGGGGGCAGTATTATAGTAGTTATATTCTTGTACATAGGGGGCAGTATTATAGTAGTTATATTCTTGTACATAGGAACAGAAATATAGTAGTTATATTCTTGTAGATAGGAGCAGTACTATAGTAGTTATATTCTTGTACATAGGGGGCAGTATTATAGTAGTTATATTCTTGTACATAGGGGCAGTATTATAGTAGTTATATTCTTGTACATAGGAACAGAAATATAGTAGTTATATTCTTGTAGATAGGAGCAGTATTATAGTAGTTATATTCTTGTACATAGGGGGCAGTATTATAGTAGTTATATTCTTGTACATAGGGGCAGTATTATAGTAGTTATATTCTTGTACATAGGGGCAGTATTATAGTAGTTATATTCTTGTACATAGGGGGCAGTATTATAGTAGTTATATTCTTGTACATAGGGGCAGTATTATAGTAGTTATATTTTTGTACATAGGGGCAGTATTATAGTAGTTATATTCTTGTACATAGGAACAGAAATATAGTAGTTATATTCTTGTAGATAGGAGCAGTACTATAGTAGTTATATTCTTGTAGATAGGAGCAGTATTATAGTAGTTATATCCTTGTACATAGGAGCAGTATTATAGTAGTTATATTCTTGTACATAGGATGCTGTATTATAGTAGTTATATTCTTGTACATAGGGGGCAGTATTATAGTAGTTATATTCTTGTACATAGGAGCAGTATTATAGTAGTTATATTCTTGTAAATAGGGGGCAGTATTATAGTAGTTATATTCTTGTACATAGGAGCAGTATTATAGTAGTTATATTCTTGTACATAGGGGGCAGTATTATAGTAGTTATATTCTTGTACATAGGGAGCAGTATTATAGCAGTTATATTCTTGTAGATAGGAGCAGTATTGTAGTAGTTATATTCTTGTACATAGGAACAGTAATATAGTAGTTATATCCTTGTACATAGGAGCAGTATTATAGTAGTTATATTCTTGTACATAAGGGGCTGTATTATAGTAGTTATATTCTTGTACATAGGGGCAGTATTATAGTAGTTATATTCTTGTACATAGGGGCAGTATTATAGTAGTTATATTCTTGTAGATAGGAGCAGTATTGTAGTAGTTATATTCTTGTACATAGGAACAGTAATATAGTAGTTATATCCTTGTACATAGGAGCAGTATTATAGTAGTTATATTCTTGTACAGAGGGGGCAGTATTATAGCAGTTATATTCTTGTAGATAGGAGCAGTATTGTAGTAGTTATATTCTTGTACATAGGAACAGTAATATAGTAGTTATATCCTTGTACATAGGAGCAGTATTATAGTAGTTATATTCTTGTACATAGGGGGCTGTATTATAGTAGTTATATTCTTGTACATAGGGGCAGTATTATAGTAGTTATATTCTTGTACATAGGGGCAGTATTATAGTAGTTATATTCTTGTACATAGGAATAGTATTATAGTAGTTATATTCTTGTACATAGGGGGCTGTATTATAGTAGTTATATTCTTGTACATAGGGGCAGTATTATAGTAGTTATATTCTTGTACATAGGGGCAGTATTATAGTAGTTATATTCTTGTACATAGGAATAGTATTATAGTAGTTATATTCTTGTACATAGGGGGCAGTATTATATACTTATATTCTTATACATAGGAGGTATTATAGCAGCTATATTTATTGTTCCTGGAAAGAAATAAATGTGTGGCTATACTATCTTACAGGACACTTGCCACACAATGGATCTGAATGCTTACTTCCAGAGGGTGAGTTTGACAAATTCTGGACATCCTTCTCTCTCAGCATTACGAGAATTACACCGCCACCATGTACACTCTGTACCGACAGAAAATCTCAGCATACATAGTGGAGAAAAAATTATCTTGGACGTTTCATGGATATACAACAAAATTGTAGTTAGAGGACGAGGAGGTTTCTGTTATGAGAACAACGGTCTTTTCTTGTGGGTGCTCCAACAACTTGGCTACCAAACACAGGTGTTGTCATCAAGGGTAAGGAACAGAATAATTGGCATTTACGGTCCCCCGTTTGACCACATGATATTGGTAGTTAACCTTGAGGGAAGAAGATGGATTTGTGATGTCGGTTTTGGGGAAGCATTTGTTGAGCCGTTTCCACTGGAGGCCGGGTGGGAAGAGGAACAGGACAGTGGTGTGTATCGTTTACACGTAGAAGGAGATGAGTGGTACATGGAGAGGAAGGAAGAAAACGGCTGGAGATGTCTCTACAAGTTCACCCTGGAGGAGAGGACATTTGAGGATTTCCGGGAAATGTGTGAATATCATCAGACGTCCCCCAGTTCTATATTTGTTCAAAAGTCCTTATGTTCCCTACAACTCCCACGTGCAAGACTGACGTACATAGGACGCCAGCTTGTCAGCACCGAGTACACCAAGGGCGGTGGAAGTGTGAAGACCACTCGAAAACTTACTGACGAGGAGATCCCAGGTCTACTCAGAGATAAATTTGGGATTGACCTGAGTGGAAAACTGATTCCCAAAGATGAAGATATTGTAATACCAAAGACACATCAATCAGTAAGGTTCATTATTGCTGACCTATTGCTAAAAATGACAGTAGTTATCTTGTAATACATGCCATGCATGGTCTTCTTCTGGCCATATTCCCGGTCATGAGTAACCAATCTTATAAAACAATGGTACTTCACATAGATTAAGAGATTGACACCTAATCCATAATAGTGAAAACATTTTTAGAGTTTGGGGTTCAGCATTTTCTCTTTTTATCTTCGACACTAGGGTTAATTTAGGAACAATGAACTAGTTGACTAATCGATTACAATTTCTTTCTAGGACTCATCTTCTAAGCTGGACCTGAACACCTATCTCCAGAGAATCGGAATTGCAGATTACATGGCACTTTCCCAGACGCCATCACTTTCTAATTTACGGACTATTCACCGCCACCATGTGCTCGCTGTCCCCTTTGAAAGCCTCAGTATCCATAGCGGGGAGAAAATCGTTCTGGACGTTGGCTGGATTTATGAGAAGATTGTCCTGAGAAAGCGTGGAGGCTTCTGTTTCGAGAACAATGGTCTTTTCTTGTGGGTCTTGCAACAACTGGGCTACCAGCCACGAGTGTTATCAAGCAGCGTGAAGAACCCAGTGACCGGTGTTTATGAACCTCCACTCTCACATATGATGATGACGGTGGAGCTTGAGGGAAGGAGATGGTTGTGTGATGTTGGTTCTGGGGATGGAATCATGGAACCATTCCCCCTGGAGGCCGGGTGGGAAGAGGAGCAGGACTGTGGTGTCTATCGGTTACAAGTAGATGAAGATGAGTGGCACATGCAGAGGAAGGAGGAAGAAGTCTGGAAGAGTCTTTACAAGTTC
Organism: Phyllobates terribilis; assembly: GCF_046119375.1. Classification (NCBI taxonomy): domain Eukaryota; kingdom Metazoa; phylum Chordata; class Amphibia; order Anura; family Dendrobatidae; genus Phyllobates; species Phyllobates terribilis. Next base: position 390,695,182 of record NW_027362769.1, on the reverse strand, counting down.
ACACTCAAAGAGAGGACATTTGAAGATTTCCGAGAGCTATGTGAACTTTACCAAACTTCGCCTAGTTCATTCTTTGTTCGAAAATGCTTTTGTTCCCTACGGCTTCCAGGTGGACAACTGACATACATGGGTCACCGACTAATCAGTACAGAGTACACGAAAGGGGGTGGAAGTGTGAAGACCACACGAGAACTCACTGAGGAGGAGATTCCAGCTCTACTCAGAGACAAATTTGGGACTGTCCTCAGTGGAAAACTAACACCAAAAGATGAATAGCCACTGATCAAAATTGATCTATGTATGCGACCCAATATAATTATAGCTCACATATTAGCTTTAGTTGATTGATGGGAGGGGGGGGGTTAATCAAAAGTTGTTACCCCGGGATCACAGACATCAAAAGCTTGTTTATTAAGGGATGCAAAGCTCGTCCAACTTCATAGACCGAAGTCAATAAGCATTTGTACATCTCCAGATCATTTAGGCTGTGCTGAGACTTTCTGCTGGTAGAGGGGAGAAAGAGCTGCTTCATTCAATGTATAACCAGAAAAAATGCAGAAAGTCAAGGAAAGCCTTATGATTTTTGTACAAAAATAAAATTAAAAAAAATTGAAGTAATTATTACGCTAAAATCCACTTACTTGTATCTCATCGATCAAATGACGATAAAAAAAAACTCAGACTGTTTGGGGGGGTTTTGTTTTTATGGTGTTGATTGTGTTGTAAAATTGACCGGGCGGTATGACTACGGGTCAATGCAATAATGGCGCTACTATGACAAAAATAAATTTGGAAATTGTAAGAAAAAAATGTTTTGTGTCACTATTTCTGAGATCAGTAACTTTTTTATTTTTCCCTCAATCAGTGTGAGGGCTTTTTTTTTTTTTTTAATGTCGGCTACAAAAAAATTTATTGATTTAACAAACTAATCCAACAGCAATCAATTCAATGTGAACAGATCATTTGAGGATTTCCAAGAGCTGTGTGAACATTACCAGACGATCATTCTTTGTCCAAAAATGCTTTTGTTCCCTACGGCTCCCACGTGGACAACTGACGTACATGGGTCGCCGACTAATAAGCACCGAGTACACGAAAGGGGGTGGAAGTGTGAAGACCACACGAGAACTCACTGAGGAGGAGATTCCAGCTCTACTCAGAGACAAATTTGGGACTGTCCTTAGTGGAAAACTAACACCAAAAGATGAATAGCCACTGATCAAAATGGATCTATTGTTATTCCTTTGCGTACGTTTGTATGTGACGCAATATCTTTATAGCTCACCTTTTAGCTTTAGTTGATTGGGGTTGGGGTTTTTAATCAAAACTTGCTACCCCAGGATCACAAACATAAAAGCCTGTTTGTCAAGGGGTGCAGCGCTCGCCCACCTTCATAGACCGAAATCAATAAGCATTTGTTTATCTTCACCTCATTTAAAACCAAACTATTATTTAATGGCTTTTGGCTCAGTGTCGAGCCATGACAACTTGATGGATGAATGCTATGTAGAAAGATGGATCTTGTGCAGCCTAGATAGGTCCACCAGGGTCTTCTCTGCCGTTATCTTGATTGTATCAAGCCATCGGGTTGTTGGTGTTCTTCGCCGTGTTCCTTCTATTCTTCTGACCATGATGTTCTTCTCCAGTGATTGCTCTCTTCATTAGTGATGAGCGTAAGTGCTCGTTACTCAAGTTTGTCTAGGGTGCTCGGGCATGCACCGAATATCATGGGTGCTTGAGTGAGATGTTCGAGTTCCCGCAGCTGCATGTTTCTCGGCTGTTAGACACGGGGATTGCACGTGTTTGTCAGGCAATCCTCGTATGTTTTGTGGCTAACAGCCGAGAAACATGCGGGCAAGGGTATTCAAACATGTCACTTGAGCACCCCAGGCAAACTCGAGTAACGAGCACTTGCGTTTATCACTACTCTTCATATGATGAGTCCAAAATAGGCAAGTCGTAGCTTGGTAATCCTTGCTTCCAGTGACATGTCTGGTTTGGTTTGCTCTTCTTGCCATCCATGGCATTAACATTCTTCTCCAGCACCACATTTCAAAGGAGTCGAATCTTCTTCTGTCTTGTTTCCTTATCATCCAGGTTTCGCATCCATATGTCACTACAGAAAAGACCAAACTATGAGCGGTGTCCTTGTTGCCAGTGAAATGGTCCTCGATTTGAAGACCTTGTCCAGTGTCCTCATTGTTGATTTGCCCATAGTTATTCTCCTATTAATAATAATAATAATAGTTTATTTTTATAGCGCCAACATATTCCGCAGCACTTTACAAATTTTAGGGGGCACATATACAGACAATACAGAATAAGCATATCTCATATCGAAAGGAGTGAGGGCCTTGCTCGCAAGCTTACAGTGTATGAGGAAATGGGGAAGACACAAAAGGTAAAAAGTACAAATATTGTATAATGCAGCCTTGATATACTATATAGGATAAATAATAATACATGTACTGGTCGCAGCCAGTATGTGTGCAGTCCTGACAGAGGCTTTTATGTGCATGGTTGGTATGAACCTGAAGTTGAAGAAGATTTTAATATGGGGGAAAACTGGGACGGACAGAGTGTGTTTAGGCGATACGCCAGTCTAAAGAAATGTGTTTTTAGGGTCAGCTTGAAACTGTGGGTATTGGGAATTAATCGAACTGTCCTGGGTAGTGCATTCCAAAGAATTGGCGCAGCACACAAGAAATCTTGGAGACGGGAATGGGAAGTTCGGATTATAGAGGATTTTAGTTTTAAGTAATTTGCAGATCGGGGGGCACATGTAGGGTGGTGGACTGAGACAAGAGAGGAGATGTAGGGGGGTACTGAAGCATGGAGCGCTTTGTGGGTAAGCGTGATAAGTTTAGATTGAACTCTATATTGGATGGGTAACCAGTGCAATGACTGGCACAGGGAAGAGGCATCATTGTAGCGGTTGGCGAGGAATATGATCCTGGCTGCTGCGTTAAGGACGGATTGGAGAGGGGAGAGTTTAGTAAGAGGGAGCCCGATAAGTAGAGAGTTGCAATAGTCAAGATAAGAATGAATAAGAGCTACAGTAAGAGTTTTTGACGAGTCAAAGGTGAGAAAAGTCCTGATTCTTGAGATGTTTTTGAGGTGTAGATGACATGAACGAGCGAGTGATTTGATGTGAGGAGTGAAAGAAAGATCTGAATCAAAAATGACCCCAAGACAGCGGGCTTGTTGCTGGGGAGTAATGGTTGAGCCACAAACGGAGATGGCAATATCGGGCACAGGTAGGTTAGTGGAGGGAGGAAAGACGAGTAGTTCAGTTTTTGACAGATTCAGTTTTAGGCAGAGGGAGGACATAGTGTTAGACACAGCAGAAAGACAATCACTGGTCTTTTGTAGTAATGCCGGGGTGATGTCCGGAGCAGAGGTGTATAATTGGGTGTCATCAGCATAGAGATGGTACTGAAAACCAAATCTACTGATTGTTTGTCCAATGGGAGCGGTGTATAAGGAGAAAAGAAGGGGGCCTAGGACTGATCCTTGAGGAACCCCGACAGTAAGGGGAAGGAGAGAGGAGGAGGAGCCGGCAAAAGACACAGAGAAGGAGCGGTCAGAGAGATAGGAGGAGAACCAGGAGAGAACAGTGTCCTTGAGGCCAATAGTGCGGAGCATAGTGAGGAGGAGCTGGTGGTCCACAGTGTCGAATGCTGCAGAGAGATCCAGGAGAATCAGCAGGGAGCAGTGACCAGTAGATTTAGCTGTTAGTAGATCATTAGAGACTTTAGAGAGGGCAGTTTCAGTAGAATGTAAAGAGCGGAAACCAGATTGTAAAGGGAAGATTGGAAACAGGTCTGTAGTTGGCCGTGCAGTTCTGGTCGAGGGATGGTTTTTTAAGTAATGGATGTATGCTGGCGTGTTTAAAAGAAGAGGGAAAGATACCAGATGAGAGGGAGAGGTTGAAAATTTTAGTTAGGTGAGTGGTGACAGCTGGAGAAAGGGACTGAAGGAGATGTGAGGGAATAGGGTCACTGGTGCAGGTGGTAGGGAGAGAAGATGCAAGGAGCCTGATCACTTCATCTTCCGTGACTGGTTCGAAGTCAGAAAGTGAGCAAGATACAATGTGGCGGGGGAGAGCATGCATAACATTTGGGGATTGGGAGAAAATTTCCTGTCAGATATGGTCAATTTTTTCTTTGAAATAATTGGCCAGATCGTCAGCGCTGAGGTCGGTGGTTGGGGCCTGTGGTGTTTGATTGAGGAGAGAATAAAATGTGTCAAAGAGTCGTTTAGGATTATTGGAAAGTGAGATTATGAGGTTGTTAAAGTAGGTTTGTTTGGAGAGGTGAAGGGCAGAGTTATATGTTTTCAGCATAAATTTATAATGGAGGAAATCTTCGGGCAGATTTGATTTTCTCCACAGCCGTTCAGCGCACCTGGAGCACCGCTGGAGAAGACGTGTTTGAGGCGTGTGCCAGGGTGGTCACCGTCTATGCCGAATTGTTCTTTGTGTAGGAGGTGCGGCTTCATCCAGGGCGCATTGCATTATTTCGTTATAATGCTTCAATGCAGAGTCGGGACATGAGAGGGAGGAGATTGGGGCCAATGATGATTGCAACCTTTTAATACATTTCTGGGTGTTAATGGCGCGTAAATTTCTATAAGTGTGGAAAGTGGGGGGGTCTTGAGTAGAGTCACAGTTCTTGACAGAGAATGAAAGAAGATTATGGTCAGAGAGTGGAAGGGGAGAGTTAGTAAAGTCATGTACTGAGCAAAGCCGGGAGAAGATCAGGTCCAATGTGTTCCCGTCTTCATGTGTAGGAGAATTAGCAAGCAGTGAAAGGCTGAAGGAGGAGGTTAGTGATAAAAGATGAGCGGCAGATGGGGAAAGAGAATCACCAATTGGGATGTTAAAATCTCCCATGATTATCGTGGGGATGTCAAAGGATAGAAAATTTGGAAGCCAGGCAGCAAAGTGATCCAGGAATTGACGGGGGGGACCTGGGGGGCGATAGACAACCGCCACTCGCAGGGAGAAGGGCCGGTAGAGTCTGACTGTGTGGGCCTCAAAAGACGGGAAGATAAGGGAAGGTACTGGGGGGATAACCTGAAAAGTACATTTTGTTGAAAGAACAGACCAACACCTCCCCCTGATCTGTTGTCAGGTCTCGGGGTATGAGAGAAATGTAGGCCACCATAGGAGAGAGCTGCAGCGGCGGTGGTGTCCGACTGCTGGATCCAGGTTTCAGTGAGAGCCAGAAGGTTGAGGGAATTAGAGAGGAAAAAGTCATGGATGTAAGAGAGTTTATTACAAGCTGAGCACGCATTCCAAAGGGCGCAGTTGAATGAGACAGAAGATATGCAGGGAATATTAATGAGATTAGCAGGGTTTCTGAATGTAACAGGGAAAGAGTTAGTGTTATTATTACTGGAGGGTCCTGGATTAGGAGAAATATCACCTGCGACTAAGGTACAGATACAGAGAGTGAGTAGATGATTGAGTGATTTGTGAGAGCGTTTCCGGTGTTGTATGGTGGGAATGAATGGATCTGCGTGGTATAACATTGTGAAGAGAGCATGACAACTGTACATAGGAGAAGAGAGGAGAGAGGGGTTAATATGGATGAAGTGTGCCGAATTTGTGGGTGAACGGTGAATGTGGATGATTGTAGCAACCAGAAAATAAATGGCACAGATACAAATGGTGAATACTGTTTGCAAAACAGATGAACTGGAAGCAAGTTTGTTTAATTGTCTTGCATGTCTTACCTGTCTACTGCCATGTCCAACTGCCATGTCTAACTGCTGACACTTTGATAAACTATGGCACTTCGATAAAGTATGCATAAATGCTATATGCATAAATGCCCCAGGATAAATGCTGCCCCTTAACTATGTCTCAATATATAGGGACGTATCTGCTTAGATCTACACAGATTTAACTCGTTAGCAATCAACTAGCCTGAGACAGCAGGAGACAATAAAACTGCAGAAAAAAAACAGACTGGCAACTCAACATGGATCATAAACTTTTAAAGCAAGTGTGATGACCTTAAAGTATCATGGATTAAACAATGTAGATGAGTGAGATGTATATACCAGTGATTAGCTGCAGAGCATTGCAAGTAACAGGGAGATAATGTAGATTTCAACAGAAAAATCACGAAGCAGAGGAGTGAGATGTATATACCTGAAAGAAGAGAAGAGAGATGAATATTAGAATTGCCATATCTAACTGCCAATGCACTTTGATAAACTATGGCACTTCGATAAAGTATGCATAAATGCCCTTCCGGTGTCGTCGCTGCATCTTGAGTGATCATCGATTCCAATAGGTTGAAGCCCTTTACAACTTCCAGTTTGCCGCCGTTCATCTCAAATGTGTCCCGGTCGTACCTTGCAGTAGTCCATATCTTGGTCTTCTGTTAAAATATTTTAGATGAATGCATATGTATTGAATGTGGAAATATTGATAAAATGCATACAATAAACAAAACATATAAAAGTAAGAATCGGCCATCAGCCATTTATCTGGTTATTTGTTTGGGACAAGAGAGACAGATCCTTCCCTTACACACTGGCACATCCCATGGTTTTATGAAGACGTTGTCCACTTTATAAGGCAGAACCAGCTAGAGCCGTCTTGGACTGGTCCTCCGGACAAGAGGAGAATCCTCCGGTAGGCCCCTGCAAAGTAGTGCTGATGAGCAGTGCTGTTGGACTTAATTCACTATTTGCAGAAACCGGTATAATCTAATCATTCAGTAAAAAAAGCTAGCCAAATTACATAGAAGCGTCATGCCATTTTTGCATGATGAACAGTGGGTCCCAAGAATCAACGTTACTGGTGGGCCTTTTGTCAACCCAGGCCGACACTGAACTAGAGAGAGTCAAGTCTTAGTTGTGAAACCCCTAAGGCAATTGATAAACTTATTGGCGTAAAGGACGTGGTGGAATCTCTCTAATTGTAGAAAGTGGCTGGACCGATGTTTGGGATTGTAGGTTATGTGACAGGTGAAGAGACTGGATGGGCCCAGCTGTTCAACAGGGTGTGCCTGTTGGGTCACTAATGCACGTCTGGAAACTGTGTAAACCTTGTACTGCTCCGTGTGTTCTTTCACTTTTGGGAGCTGTTCTGCAGTACCCAGGAGCGGACACTACACACTGAATGCAAACGCGAAGTGCAGCTCCGTTCCCTGCGTTTACATCCCGTCACTGCCGTTGGATCCTTTCATGGCTGATCAGTGGGGGGTTTTGGGTGTCCAACCCCCACCGATCTGATATTAATGACTGATCCTAAAGACAGGTCAATCGATATATTTCGACTGGAAAATCCCTTTGTAGAGTTCGTGCCGGTGTCCCCGCCTGGCTCTCCTCCTTCCACCATGCGGTAAGCCAGGCACCGTGGGCATGACAATTTACCTATTGAAAAGCAACCTTGAGCTCAGGGGCAATTAATATTGGTCAGACGCAAGCACATTAACAAATTTAATTACAATCCGATATATACATATGGGAGGCGACATACTATGACGTTCAGTATAATTTTGGCAATCCTCCTCGTGTCCATGCCGACTGAGAAAAAGTCTATGAAGATATCTATGGGACATGGATCCTGTACGTTATTAGCTTCAAGGTATTTTCGGTCTTGCCATGAACTTTCCTGTACTCCATCCATTGCTTGTATACCATACCGTGCAAGACCAGCAGGGCGGCGATGAAAACTCCCAAAGGACCGCAAGGGATCAGTAAGTCGTACGCAGTGGCTGGAGAAAAAAAACAAAAAACTATTGATGGCTCCAATACCCAAAGCAACCAATCAGAATGCTGGAGCCCATAGATTAGGGGTTGGTATGCTCCGATTATGGGGCTCTTTTTTCTGATCAGCACTGTATATATGAGGGCTCTCTAGCAGGCACTGCTTATTGGGTACTAACTTTCACATTAATGGGGCACTGGATGGCACGGTGTTTGATAGGCCCTTTTTTTATTGGGCATTTTCTGGTTAGCAGAGTTCATCTGGCGCTCACTTGCAAGCATTGCTTATGGGGCACTGTTGTATGGGCACTTCCTGGATGGCAGATTTAATGGGGCATTCTGGCTGGCACTGTGTATTGGGTACTTTCTTACACTTTTAATTCGCCATTTTATCGTTGGCGGGCACGTTTTATTGGGCACTTACACGTGCAGTGTTTTATAGACACTTTCTAGATGGCAGAACTAATGCGGCACTCTTCTAGGCACTGAATATTGGGCACTTTCTGTCTGGCACTGGTCATTGGGAATCCATACAAGCTGTGTTTTCTGGGCACTGTCTGGCAGAGATAATGGGGACTCTGCCAGGGACTGAGTGTTGGGCACGCTATCTGACATAGTCAATGGGGCTCTCTCTGACAGGCATAGTGTTATATGGGAACTTTCTGGTTGGCACTGTATATGGGGGTACTTTCTGTCTGGCAGAGAGAATGGGGATCTCTCTGGCAGGCACTGGTTGTTGGGCACTTAAGAATGGTGTTATATGGGAACTTTCTGCTTGGCACTGTTCATAGGGCACTCCCTGGCAGACTCTGTATTGGGCCCTCTACACTTTCTCGGACACTTTCTGTCCGGCGCAGTCTCTGGCAATGTGAACACTCTATTGGACACCATGAACCTGATAGACTTTTTTCACCCCCCATCGCTCTGGTACTGATATTGGGCACCCTGTGGCATGCACTTGAAAATTTGCCAACGTATATTAAGAGCACAAAGCTGAAGAAGATGTAAACCGCGGCGGCGCTTTGTAA